>NW_022900929.1:34526696-34570169 GCF_012274545.1 Fukomys damarensis | reverse complement strand
TTCCTTCCTTCCTTCCTTCCTTCCTTCCTTCCTTCCTTCCTTCTTGCGAGGTAGGCGCGATGCCCCTGAGCTAAGTCCCAGTACTGATAATTTGATAATTTAAAGATCAGGCATTATTTTAGAGAATGAATTTTAATGCAATTTGTGTCTGAGACTAAAGAACGGATTTTCATATAATTATAGTCTGAAACTCTTCACTTGGTTTTATATTTCCTTCTTTCAGAGGAACAGTTTGGAAATTTTTAGTAGCTTGATGTTGAGTAGGTACTCCTGACCTTTTAAAGTCTCCCTCACCCCCAAACTCTGAAGATGTGTCTCAGATTTCATTAAATACTTTGTGTCTTCTTATTTCTAGGTGGAAATTCAGAAGGTTCACTGAAAAACCGTTCTGCTTTCTGTAGTGATAAGCTAGATGAATACTTGGAAACTGAAGGCAAGCTGATGGAAACAAGCATGGGTTTCTCTTCCAATGCTCCGACATCTCCTGTGGTATACCAGCTTCCCACCAAAAGTACCAGCTATGTACGAACACTTGATAGTGTACTAAAGAAGCAATCTACCCTTTCCCCTTCTACCTCTTACTCTTTGAAGCCTCATTCTGTACCTGCTGCCTCTCGAAAGGCAAAACCTCAAAGCAAACAGACAACACTCAGTGGCCGAACTAAAACATCTTATAAATCTATTTTACCATACCCTGTTTCGCCAAGGCAGAAACATGCTCATGTGATACCAGGAGATAAGATTACCAAGAATTCGTCAAGTACGGTCTCAGATAATCAGGTGAATAATGTTGCTGTGCCAACTTTAGATGACAATGTACTTCCAAAGCAGATTAGTTTGCGGCAGGCGCAGCAGCAGCAGCAGCAGCAGCAGCAGCAACAGGGAACTCGCCCTCCAGGCTTGTCTAAATCTCAGGTAAAGCTAATGGATCTAGAAGACTGTGCACTTTGGGAAGGAAAACCAAGGACCTATATCACTGAAGAGCGAGCAGATGTATCCTTGACAACTCTTCTTACAGCTCAGGTATGTACTTTTTGCTTTTTGGAAGCATATTGGTGCTTGGCTGGAGATGAGAATGTAACCTTTTGACAGGAGGATCAGGTAGTTTTTAGTTCACAATGACAACTAAGGAGATGTCTTTCCTTCTTTTTTTTTAGACAAAGTCTCTATGTAATTCAGGCTGGCCTTGAACTTGTGATCCTCCTGCTTCGGCCTCCTGAAAGTTGTATTAACAGGGGTGCCTCACCTTGCCCAGCCCCATTCATTTGTTTTTCATCAACTAGTCACTCAAGTGTAGATATTTCCTGCCAGAAGAACGAGACTGTGTAGTTGAGCTTTTGATTATGTCTTATACTGTATGTAAAGGCATCTGTCCATTCTGAAAACTTCTAATTACATTCTTCATCAAGGAAACATTACTGACCCTGTTAAAATAATTTTTGAAAATTTTGCTTACAAGGTACTAAATGCCAGAAAATCCAACAATTATAAATTTATAGAGTAAAACTTTGGTGTTCTATAAAATTTTAAGCGTTTGTAATTTTTAAATATCATTTATTTTAGCAGCCTCTGATGCATGTGAAATGTCATAGCAACATGTTAATTTTTTAGTCATGAGTTTTTGTACCTTTCTATTTCAAAGTTCTGTACCATTGGGCATGGTGGTGTACTTGGGAGGCTGAAGCAGGAGGATTGCTGTGAGTTTGAGGCCAGCTTGAATTACAGAGCCAGACCCTGTCTCAAAAACAGTAAAAAAAAAAAAAAATGTACTGAGGGTTGGAGGCATAGCTCAGTAATATATCCTGTACTTAGCATACAAAAATAAAATAGAGTAAAGCAGTGTACTGAAGATCGATCATCTGTTGTTGGAACTAAATACAGATTGTCCTTTCTTATTAGTCATAGACTTACACATGTATAATTCCCTGCCCTTTTTATTAGTTATTCTAGAGCATAGGCTGGTAAACTTTTTCTGTAAGGGGCCAGATAGTAAATGTTTTGTTTTTGCTGGCCATACATCTGTTGCAGTTATTCAGCTCTGCTATTGTACTGTAGACAATATATAAATGAATGAAACGATGTGTCCTAGAGAAATGTAGGGGGGTTGGCCTTGGGTTTTTCAGCCACTGCTAAAGAACATAATTGAATAAACCTATCCTTGTTATTCATTTATTGTTTGCAGTACTGGGTATTGAACCCAGATCTTTTACACTGAGTTACCTTCCCAGTGCTTTTATTTTTGAGACATGGTCTCACAGAGTTATTAAATTTCCCAGGCTGAGTGCAAACTTGGTTCCTCCTGCCTCTGTCAGCCACTCAGACTCCAACATGCCTGGCTCAACCTTGATATTTATGCTCATAATTGATGAGAATATTCTGTTGCTTATATGTGCTATGTATTAGAATGGGAAATTGCTCAAAAACCTAATTATATTCATTTTCTGTCTTTGGCTCAGTGTTAGCATTGTGCTGCTAGTACTCAAAGTCAGAGAAGGCAGCAGACCAATATATGACTGTAAATTGGTGGTGGTGTCAGAGGATGATTTAGTAGAATTACAACTTTCTGCTTTAATTTTAGGCATCTCTGAAAACTAAACCAATCCACACAATCATAAGGAAACGAGCTCCTCCATGCAATAATGACTTCTGTCGACTAGGTTGTGTGTGTTCTAGTCTAGCTTTGGAGAAGCGCCAGCCTGCCCACTGCCGTCGACCAGATTGCATGTTTGGTTGCACTTGTTTGAAAAGAAAAGTTGTACTTGTTAAAGGGGGATCCAAAATTAAGCATTTCCAGAAGAAGGCTGCTCAGCGAGATCCGGTGTTTTATGATAATCTGGGAGAGGAGTCAAAAGAAGAAGAAGAGGGAGATAGAGAAGAGGAGGAACAAATGAAGGAGAAAAAGAAGAGAAAGAAGCTGGAATACAGTGAGTATTGAGAGTCAAAACTTTATTTATGTTATTTTAAAAAAAAAATACGGTTATTTTAAAAACATCTACTTTTATTCCAATCAATGGTCTAGTAAGAGTTTTGAGAATTTAAGCCGGTTGTGGTGGTGCACACCTGTAATCCCAGCACTCGGGAGGCTGAGGCAGGAGAATCGCTGTGAGTTTGAGACCAGCCTGGGCTACCTAGTGAGTTCCAGGTCAATCTCAACTACATAGCGAGACCCTGTCTCAAAAACTAAAACAAAACAAAACAAAGAGTTTTGAGAATTCTTGTGATATGCACACAAACACACCTTTTTAAAGTTTAATTTTTCTCTGAGGAAAATCACTCTTCAATTTCCAGAATGTCTTTGAATATTTGAAGTTCATTAATGGTTTATCCAGTTTTTTTATAACTCCCTTGCACATATTTCATATAATCCATTGTGTTTTCTATTTCATTTCTCTCTCCCTCCATCTGCCTCTGCTGGGATTACAGGTGTGCACCACATGCCCGGCTTGCATCATGTACTCTTGATGTAAAAAAAAATTATTTTTCTCATTGGATAAAATATGGTGTAGATGTAGACCCAACTTACCTCTTAATTAATTCTCAATAATTTTTCTCTTTTTAAAAATTTTTTCTTATGTTTGTATTTGTTCAAGCATATTGAATATGAGCTATACACAGTGGTGCACACCTGTAATCCTAGCTACTTAGAAGGTTAAGGTAGAAGGATTGCAAGTTTGAGGCCAGCCTGGGGAACTTTAGTGAAGATTTATACTCAAAAATGGCTGCAGGTGTATGTAGCTCAGTGGTAGAGAGCCCCTGGGTTTCAACCCCAGTACTGCTAAATAAGTAAATAGATATATAAATAAGTAAAAACGTAAAAATATGAATATGATTTAATAAAGATTTTCTTATTAGTTATAGGAAATATTGGCCAGTTTATATTTACATTTCTATGTTTATTGTGTACCCATTTTCATCAGAGATGATTAATACTTCAATGTATATTCTTCCACATCTTTCTGTGTGTTGTATTTGTATATATTTATAGAAGTAGACTATAATATGGTGGTATTATAATCCATATATATTTAAGATCATAAGATCTTATTCCTCTTTCCTTATCAAGAATTGTAGATCTACATAAAAATGTGTTTAAGTGTCTTACTACCTATATAGCCCAGTTTATGGAGCTCAGGCTGGGCTTCAACTTGAAATCTTCCTGCCTCAGTTTCCTGAGTACTGGAATTATAATTGTGTACTGCCATGCCTAGATATAATTTAGTTTTAGTGACTTCATGTTATTGAAGTCCGTTTGTTTGGACTTTTTTGTTTTTTTGAGACAGGGTATCACTATATAGTTCAGGCTGGTCTTGACCTCTGTGCATCCTAGGCTAGCTTCAAACTTGTAGTGATCCTCCTGCCTCAGCCTCTCGAGTGCTTGGATTACAGGTGTATGTGTGTTACCACACCCGGCTGGTTGGACCTTTTGGGGCATTGTTTATTATATACAAAAGAGTGATAAATATCCATGTGTAGGATAGCTATTAAAAGTGAAATTTCTGTGACATTGAGTCTACTAAAGTGTTTCCAGATGCTGCTAGAATTGTACCAACTTGTCAGTAGCTAGATAGCACCAGTTTTTTTGATACTTTGAACAGTAGATATATTTTTAAATCTTTTAAAACTATGTTAAATTGATAGGCAGAAATTGACATCCTGTTTTAAACTTTTTCTTCATTGATAGGTTTTTTGACCATTCATCACAGTCTTTCCTCTGTAAAGTGCCTTTTGGAATTCTTTGCTATTTTTAAAATTGGAGTGGTAGTGTTTTTTCCCCTAGAGTTTTCAGGAGCCTTTATTTTTCTTAGGTTGTAATTCTGTGACTTATGTTTTAATTTTGTTCAACTCTACTGCTCCTTTCTCTCTACTGCTCCTTTCTCCCAAAAACAGGTGAAAGCAGAGAGTCTTTTCCTAGGGTTTTCTTTGGGATCTTACTTAGAGTGTCTTTTTCTATCCTTAAGATTATAAAACTAATTAGATGTCTTCTTATACTTTTGTGGGCTTGAAGAAGTGTTACTATGTCTAGAATTTATTTGATGTGAGTTTTGTAGTAGGGAAGCATTTCTCTTCCAAATGACTAGCCAGTTATATCATCACTTGTTGAAAAATACATATTTTCCATACTAGTTTAAAAATGTCACCTATAATGCAGTAAATTAAAATATGCTTATGTTGAGGGTCTCTTTCTGGTCTGTCTAGGTTGTGATCAGTGCCAGGCTATTCTAATTGCTATTTTAATTTTTAATTGAGATACTCTCCTTATATACCTGGGTATCTTTATATAACTAAGGTTTTAAATATTCAAAGTAAAACATAATACAAATTTTATTATATATCTCCTTACTGTATCTGTATGTTTATATAATTATTTGTTTGTTTACCGTACTGGAGCAACTGAGCTGCATCCCCAGTCCTTTATTATTTATTTTTGAGATAAGGTCTTGCTAAATTGCTCAGGCTGGGTTTAAACTGGAGATCTCCTGCCTTAGTCCCCCAGAGTGCTGGGATTACAGGGGTAGGACACCATAACTTCATTTTGTATTTAAAGCAACATATCTGAATTTCAAAGCAATAAGTTGCAAAAAGCCACATACTATATATCTGTTAGACTTTTCTTGCTTTCTTTAGTTCTGCTTGTGATTAGAGTTCTTAACTCTGGGAGCCCAATTATCAGAGTATTTTTTGACTTTTTCTTTTTTTGGTACCAGGAATTGAACTCAGGTCCTTGCGTTTGTGAGGCAGGCAGTGGAACCACTGAGCTAAAGCCCTGACCCCTGACTTTTTCCTTTTGGTATAGCCCATTATACTAAAAAAAAAAAAAAAAAGGAGAGAGAGACCTGTTCTTTTCTTCTCTAGAAGCTTTCAGTTTTATTGTTAGGGAAGAGTATTTTATTTCTAATTAATTTTATTGATATATTTTAGATATACATGATAACACTTATCACATGGAATTTGTACCTGTGCATATGATATATCTTGATTTTTCTTTTTTCCCCTTTTCCCTCCCCTGCCTTCAACCCCCCTTTCTCTCCCTATTTACAAACTTTTCCTTTTGTCCTGTTTTCTTTGTATCCTTTTCCCTTATTTTCTTTCTTGATTTTTATTTTATCCGATTTTTTTTTTTTTACTGCTATGCAAAAGGAGTAAAAATATGGAAGCGTTATTAGAGGGAAAAGTGTTGTTGAGACGAGAAATGAGCAAACACAGAATAAATACAAATTTGAAAAAGTTGAGCAACTCTCTTCTTATGTTTTCCAAAAAGATAGGTAGAAAAATGAGGGAAAAGAATGTTATGGATGATTTGGAAGAATTTGAAAAGAAGGAAAGGACAACTCAGAAAGAGGGAGAGGATATTCAGATGATGCAAGAAAATATGTCAGAGCTGAAGAGCATACAATTTCTGATTAAATGGGCCTATTGAAGGAATGTAGCTCACTGGTAAAGTGGTTGCTTGGCATGTATTAGGCCTTGAATTCATTTCCCAGCACTGCAAATAAGCTGGGTTGGAGAGCTATTCCCTGCCAGTAAATTTTAAGAAGATCCTTTTCTAGATACATCTTCTGACATTTTTGAACATTAATAATAGTGTATTATGAACGAATGGTTTTAAAAATAAACTTTTGCAAGGGGCAGATTGAGAAATTCAGTTTGATGTTAAAGAGAATATCAGTTGTAGGGGAATGTCCTTCTTTTGGTATTGCTTCAGTGTTGAACTTGTTTTCAAAAGCCCCCTTATCTTTATCTTTTGTTAAGCTATATGTGAAACAGAGCCTGAACAACCTGTTCGACATTACCCATTATGGGTAAAAGTAGATGGTGAAGTAGATCCAGAGCCAGTGTATATTCCAACGCCTTCTGTCATTGAGCCTATGAAACCGTTGTTGTTGCCTCAGCCAGAAGTATTATCTACTGCTGTGAAGGGCAAACTGCTCACTGGAATTAAACCTGCACGGGCATATACTCCCAAACCTAATCCTGTGGTAAGCCTGGAGTTTAATTTTTTTTTAAATTGCAAGTTTCAAAAATTACTTAGAAAACTGATGGGTTTCAGCCAGATTTTTGGTTGATATTTTCTTAACAGTTTTGCTTTTACATAACATGCCTATATGACATCTTCCCTTTGGGTTTAACCAGTTGTTGGCACTTTTAAACGTCATAAAAGTAGAGGTGAGTAATAGTAATTATTAAAGATAGATAAATCTTTCCTCAAGAAGTGTATAGAGGCCAGGCATGGTGGTGCATTCCTGTAGTCCTAGAACTTAGGAGGCTGGGGCAGGAGGATTGCCTTGAGTTTGAGGCCAGCCTTGGCTGCATAGTGAGTTTAAGGCCAGCCTGAACTACACATTGAGATCATGCTTCAAAAAAAAAAAGCTTGTAAGAAAATTGCTTTTTATATGACTTGGAAAATATTTTAAAGATATTTTAAAGATTCCTATAGTGTAGACTATTGAGATATGTAGAAAATTAGAAAAATATTTAGAAGAGCTCTTAAAATTCAAATTTTAAAAAATGTACAATTATAGGCAGGGCATGGTGGTGTACACCTGTAATTCCAGTACTCGGGAGGCTGAGGCAGGAGGATCACTGTGAGTTCGAGACCAGCCTGGGCTACATAGTGGGTCCAGGTCAGTCTCAACTACATAGTGAGGCCCTGTCTCAACCCCCCTACCAAAAAAAAGGAAAATTATAGTAATAAAATTTAAGATTAAAAAGAACATGACTGTGAAGACTGACAGGTAAAAAATAAGAGCTGATTGTTTGGATATGTCAGTAACTTAAATAGTTCTGACTCATGAACCCATTTCAGTTTCCGCAGTTCATTAATTTGAAGAAGGATTCTCTAGAACAGTGCTTCATGGTTAGGTAGTCTCTTTACCAGTGCTGGACTAAAACTCTTTGTTACTGATGTGTGGTGAAATAAGTATAGAGAATGAGAGCAAATATTTAGAAACTTCTACAGCAAGAGAATTAGAACAAATATTAAATCTAGTACTAGAAAACTTGGGCTTGCAGCAGTTTTATGTGTATTGTTTTTCTAGTAATTTTTTATGGTGTTTAAAGTTGCAGTCTATGGTAGACATAATTAACAGTTCTACTTCACTACAGATGATTTGAAAAGCACTCCTCTGGTATGATCTGAAATTTCCTGATAAGAGAAATAGACTGTCCCCAAATTAGTACATATAACTGTACTTACAATATTTAATTTTAAAGGTTGCATTTAAATATTTCAGCTGTTAAAAAGTTTTAGCTGTTAAAAACAAAACAAGACTCCCCCCATTTCAGCTATTATAATGAAAACAAAGATTATCCTTTTTCTTTTGGAGTCCAGGAAACTGTCTTTTCACCATTTTATAGAATGATGTGTTGTATGAAACTTACAGATACGGGAAGAGGACAAAGATCCTGTCTATTTGTACTTTGAAAGTATGATGACTTGTGCCCGAGTTCGAATATATGAAAGAAAGAAAGAGGAACAGAGACAACAACCATCTCCATCCCCATCCCCATCTCCGACCTTTCAGCAGCAAAGCTCCTGTCGTTCTAGTCCGGAGAACCACAGTACAAAGGTGAATTACTTGCTACATAATTTAAAAGTTCCAAATAATTCCCTATTGCTGGTATTAGAATAATTAGAATTTGTATTGCTATCAGAATAATTAATGTGCCCTGGATTCACATAGTGTATAAATTACTTCTCTTTATCTATTCTAGTGATCTATCTCTTAGGGCTGGCTCCCAAGAATATTACACTTTCTGATCCTGGAGTAATTAAAAAAAAAAACTTTTCTGGTTTTAATTAAATTTTTTGTAATTATTAGTTTCAATTTTTCCACATTGGTAAGTTTTTTAATAACTGAAGCTTGTCCTATTAAACATCTGATATTGTTCCTTCTTTGCTACAGTATACTATAGAGCACCATGTAAACTATTTGTTTCCTTTTTGTTTGTTTGTTTTTTTGGTGATACTGGGGAATCGAACCTGGGACCTTGTGCTTGAAGTGAGGCGGTGGCACCACTGAGCTAAATCCCCAGCCATAAATTAATGAGTCAATCAATTAAGAATCCTAGAGATCAAATTACTTACGGTTTCCTGAGATTGTGTGGCACTAATACAGCTGTGTGAGCAAATGGGAAGTTGTTGATTGCTTATGTACTTGAAAATGGGCATGGTGGCTTATTCCTGTAATCCCAGCACTCAAAAGAGGCTCAGAAGGAGGATTGTCATGATTTTGAGGACAGCCTAGGCTACATTGTGAGAACCTGTCTCAAAAAAAAAAAAAAATCAAACAACAGAAAACTTGGTGTTATGGTGTATGTCTGTAAACCCAGCTTCCATGAGGCAAGGCAGAGGGATCAAGACAAGTTCAAGGCTGGCCTGCGCTATATAGCAAGACCCTGTCGCAAAACAAAACAAGGACACCCCCCCCCGTAAAAAACCTTCCTTGAGAGATTTAATGCTCATTTTCCTCTCTCTATAGACATTAAATATATGTTGAAGTGTTTCTGTGTTATTTCCTTCTTTAGGAACCTGATTCTGATCAGCAGCCCTTAAAACAATTCGTTTGTGACCTGGAGGATGATTCTGATAAATCACAAGGTCAGAATGAAGACTACTAGATCCTAATGTTTGATAGTAATTATATAGGTGTGGATTATTTAATGATGGGAAATAATCTACTAAGTTTTCTTTAGACTACCAGTCCAAAATATGTGATCTACCCTGTTTATAGCTTTTGCCAAAAAATAGAGATATGTAAAAGTCTTCTCACATAATTTGTCTTGTTGAATATTCCTGTCCTCAAAAATAAAAGGACATTCATTCATGTTGCTGTGGCAAGAGACATTTGACGATGAGATCATTAAAATATTTGTTAAGCCCTTTCCAAACTTCAGTTTTATTGGCATCATTAGCTTTTGAAATTTTCACGACTTCCATAGCGACCACCACTGGGGCAATGCAGAACTAATGTCACTGGTTTACTACTCTGAGAGGTAGTGACTAGGGAGTTACCTATTTGCTTTTAATTATGCTGCTTAAACCTTATGACACTTAGGCAACAGTGCTTCCTAAAACACCCTTGTTCTTCTTAGATTTCATGGTGCTCTCAAAGAATAATAATGTGTGAGGGAATGGAGTGGAGGAGGCAGCCTGAGGCTAAGGACCCTGGAGGCTATGGGAGCCTGTTTTTATTTTTTTGTTTGTTGGTTTTGTTTTGTTTTTGCTATAGGGATTGAACTCAGCACATTGCGCTTGCCAGGCAAGCATGGAGCCTCTGAATTAAATCCCTGACCAGGGAGCCTGTATTCCTGATGTACTTAAAGTTGTAGCTTATTGGTTGGGAAGCTCTGCTGCAGAAGTCTAGGTGTCTAATGAAATATATATATCAACATGGTACTGTGGATAGAAATACATCAGGGAATTGATCCATATACAGTCAGGAAATGGAACAATATTATATAGAGGCATAGAAGTTACGTGGAATATTTGCAATAGAAACTAGGGACAGAGCATCTTTTTTAAACCCAAAACTTTCCTTTGTACTTCTTTACTATTGATTGTCATGTTGCAAAGCTTGCTTGCAAATATCTTTTCTTTGCATATATGCTTTGCCTGTAGCAGAATGTTAGCTTATACCAGCCAAGGTTAACTGTGGTTAAGGCTATGCTTTGTTTGCAAGCTAGCACTTTCTTAGATAATAGTTACAGCCTTGTAGAGTGGTGTTAAGGGATTCTTTTCTTTAAAAAAAAAAAAAGCTCAGTAAGCAGAATAGTGAAGATGATTATAGTCTGATCCTGTGAGATCTTCCATCCTTTTGGAAAAGTGTATGGGAATAGGATATTGAGAAGCTGAATTTCTTTGAAAGTTTAGTACAAAGTGGTGTGATATATAAAAAGTTTTTTTTTTTTTTTAATCAGAAAAGAGCTGGAAGTCTTCCTCCAATGAAGGGGAATCCTCTTCTACCTCTTATGTGCATCAGAAGTCACCTGGTGGTCCCACCAAACTGATAGAGATCATCTCAGACTGCAACTGGGAGGAGGATCGGAGCAAGATTTTGAGCATCTTATCTCAGCACATCAATAGCAACATGCCACAATCACTTAAGGTGGGCAGCTTCATCATTGAGTTGGCTTCTCAGCGAAAGAGCCGGGGTGAGAAGAACCCTCCTGTTTATTCTTCTCGTGTGAAAATCTCTATGCCATCATGTCAAGACCAGGATGATATGGCTGAGAAATCTGGATCAGAGACTCCTGATGGTCCATTGTCCCCTGGGAAAATGGATGATATCTCTCCTGTGCAGACAGATGCCCTGGATTCAGTGAGGGAGAGATTACATGGAGGCAAAGGTCTACCTTTTTATGCAGGGCTTTCTCCTGCAGGGAAGCTTGTGGCCTATAAGCGTAAACCCAGTTCAAGCACATCTGGGCTTATCCAGGTGAGAATTATCTTTAATCTGGATATAGCACCTTTTTATACTTAGGTAACATCTTGATTTTTTTCAGAGCCCTTTGTAGACCTTATATCATTTTGTCTTCACATTTCGTAGGAACTAGATAACAAAATCCTTTTCCTTTTCTATAATAGGATAGGATTAGAAATATACCTACTGTGAATTTCTGGCACATTTACAAGCAGAAATATAAATTTTATATTACATATAATTATGTATTGCATTAGAATTGTAATATTATATAGGCTTTATACTAGCCTATAGTTTTCTTTCTAGTCTTCCCAGAAAGTTGCTTTTCTTCACCCTTATTGCCCGGGCTCTAATGATAGTTTGACAACCAAGCAAATTTAGGTATTCAGTGTAGTTCTTAGAACTTGTTATTAGCAGACCCTTTTTTTTGGGGGGGGTACCAGATATCAAACTCAGGGCCTCACACTTGTCAGGCAGGCCGTGTGCTGCTGAGCTATATTCCTGGCCCAAGACTTTGAAAACAAATGCAGATAGCCAGTGTCATGGTGCATGCCTGTCATCCCAGCTACTTGGCTAAAGCAAGAGCATTTCAAGTTTAAGGTCAGCCTGGGCAACTTACCAAGACCTTGTCTCAAAAAAAAGGGGGGGGGATGGGAATGTAGCTCAGTGGTAGAATGCTTGCCTAGCATGTGCAGTTTCCAGTACTACAAAGAAGTCTATGTTTAAAATGTTAAAAATAGTAAAGGGGGAAGATAAAGTCAACTTTAAGGCAGGCAGCAGGGAGTATATAATTAGAAATGAGTGAAATAATTCTTTTTGCAGTGCTGGGGTTCAAATTTAGTACTTCATACAGGCTAGGCAAATATTCACTCATGGAGCTCCGTCCCTAGCCCTGGGGAAATTTTCAATTTAATAAGATGTTTTTTGAAATACATACAGTTTTAAATCCTTGAGCCACATTTACTTATTTTTTTCTTTATTTTATTATTAGGGTTTTTCCAATGTAGTCATTGTTATAGACATATTTCTGTCTTTGCTGTTTAATAATTTAGGCAGTTGGCCAGTGATTTAGCTCAATGGTGCCACTACCTGCCTTGCTAGAGCAGTGTCTCGAGTTCAATCCCCTGTACCCCCTTCCCCTCAAAAAATTAGGTAGTTATAGTAGTAAGATGACACTGAATCTAGAAAAACCTTTGGAAAGAAAAATTTTAAATTAAAATGTTAACTCAGGGCCAGGGATTTAGCTCATAAGCTCAGGTTCTTGAGTTCTATCTCCATTACCAAAAAAAAAGGTTAAGTAAGTCATAGTCAAAAAGATTTTTCTAGCTCAATGAAAGCAGATGTGTTTTTATTAGTGAATAAATAGCAAATGAGCAAAAGTGTTTCACATCATTACTAAGGTTGTTTGACTTTGATGAGTGTAACTGCTTCTCTAAGCTTAAGACTGTTCCATTAATAATATGAGTTGATTAACTTTGAAATTTTGTCAGTTTACTCTTGCTGGTGCAATATAGCTCATTTTTACTGGTATTTCTTAAACTCAGTGATAAGAACAATATTTTCTGTTTACATACTGATTGATTGATACTTTAAGAGCAAAGACTTGCTTGATATTTCTGAGACAAGACTCCCTAAGGTACAGGTATAGAAGGGCATACAGACTCATGAAGTTGCTGTAGAATGTAGTTTGCATAAGTCATTGGACAGTTTGTAATACAAGATAATCATCCTTAATCCAAACACCTGAAGTTTGAAATAACCCAAAATTTGAAAAATTTTTGAGATGACACCACAGGTAGAAAAATTCCCTACTGAACTTCATGAACTAGGTTGTAGTAAAAATGCATGCACACTAAAAATATAATATTACTTTAAGACTATGTATATAAGATACATGAAACAAATGAATTTTACATTTGGATTTGCGTTTCATCCCCAGTATATATCTTATTGTATATATTCAGATATTTTCATGTCACATATCTGAAACAATTCTGGTCCCAGTCATGTTGGCTAAGGAATGTGAAGCCCATATAGGCTTTGGGAAAGCTGTTGAGTAAGCTTCAGAGCAGTATTAAAGCAACAGACAGGGTTATCTGACCTAGATTGCAGGTAGTATAAAAAATCTACAGTAAAGTTTACTGTTGGATGAAAAGATCACATTTTTTTGTATCAAACATGAGGCAGAGATATTCCTGATCTCTCTGGGAATAATTATAATTTTACATGAGTTGCAAAGAGTAATGTTATTTTTTGTGTTTGAAGATGTAGTGGCTTGTTGTAGCTATTCATTTTACCAATTCTATGTTAGAGAGTAGACTATGCTTCACCACACCCTCTGTCTCCCACTTTTAAATGATGGAAAGAGACAGAAAAGATTGTCTTCTCTAGGCTCATCCAGCAATATGACCTGTTGGGAAGTTTTCTGTTTTCTTTCCTTAAAAACAAAACAACTGTGGTGCTGCCAAATACAGGCAATGTAATCAATTCTGGCTGCACAGAAAATCTATGTGTCATTTGTTGGTTCACTTTCAAATATGAAGGATGTTTCGAAGGATGTTTCAAAGGCTGACTGTAGCTGGGCGTGGTGATGCACACCTGTAATCCCAGCACTCTGGGAGGCTGAGGCAGGAGGATTGCTGTGAGTTCAAGACCAGCCTGGGCTACATAGTGAGTTCCTGGTCAGTCTCAACTACATAGTGAGACCCTGTCTCAAAAAAACAAAGGATTACTCTAAGGGCTTCATTATGCCTCTGTGTTCCTATTAGAGAGATTCTGTGTGTCATTCTTTCATTTTTGCTGATGACGTTTTACTCCAAAGTGCTAACTAATTAAAGTAAAAAAATTGGGTGCTTTTTTGGACACATGTGTCTTTCACATATCTAGGGTGTGAGAATGATGAGTTTCTAAGATTCTCTTGTTTCCAAAGTACAAAATAAAGAAGATGAGGTTAGTTCAGAGTATCAAATGATGGCATTTTTTCACTCAGATTACCCCTAATGGAAAAAGTCCCCCCATCTGAAATTATACTTTTAAAACCTTGTAAAAATGAAACACCCTGTCAAGGGAGTAAAGGTAGCAAGAGAATTTTATCTTTACAGAATTTCTCTTTACCACTTGTTTCAGGTTAATGGTAAGAGTTACCCGCAGGCTAAGTTGCTATTGGGACAGATGGGGGCATTGCATCCAGCCAATAGGCTAGCTGCTTATATCACAGGCAGGTTGCGACCCTCAGTCCTGGACCTCTCAACCCTCAGTACTGTCATCTCCAAGGTAGCATCCAATGCCAAGGTGGCTGCATCAAGGAAACCACGCACTCTACTGCCTTCAACAACCAACTCCAAAATGGCCTCCTCTTCCGGCACTCCAACAAACAGCTCTGGGAAGAATCCGAAGGCATTTGTCCTGGCAAAAAGGCCAATTGGTAAGTTGGAGAGCACATCTGTTTTGGAAATACCTGTAACTTAGTGCTTGGCCAGTGATTACAGAAATTTAAGAAATACAGAGTAAGGCGTTATTGTTTATGTGTGTCTTACATATTTTAAAAATTTTTTTGATAACTGCTGGTGACCTGTGATACTAGAAAAATTGAACTCCAGTCTTACAATTATGTTTGAGGCATTTGGACTGGCTATATTAATACATTAAAGACATTATTTTAATTTTCTTTTTTTAAAAGGGTGGCATTTAAAGATACTTTCTCTAGTATTTTTTCTGAGTACTGAGGCTTATGGCACCAGTCACAGCATATTCCTTGAACTTAAGAATCCAAGAAGGTAGCACATGATTGTGGGATGAGATAGCTTAGGCTTAAAGCAGAAGGCTCTTGTGAAACATAACTTTGAAAATGTTTCAGTGTTCTACACATCCCTGTTTGTGAACAGTTACCTTTCTCTTGCTTAACGTTTCAGTTACAATCTATAATAAATTGCCTTCTGGAAGCATTCTTTTAGTGTGGAGAGTACCTGTAGTTGTTTATTGAATTCTTTTTGTTGTTTTAAATCTATTTAGGAATATTAAGTGTCAATTGTGTCTTCATTCTTATTCCTCTAACAGGAAATTGAAATATCTGGCTGAAGGCTGGAGTTGTGTGAAGATAGAGGATAGGCATTGTGTGCCTTAAAAATAATCTGTTTTTCCTCTTTTAAAAAGCAACCTTAATTGTGATTTAAACAACAAAAAAGCAGTCCTTTTCTATTCTCTTTTGAAAAATTTATATATTTTAAGACTATGCAATACTGAACTGTAAGAGGACAGCTGTAAAGGGGTGGAGTTGCTGATGCAGGTGGAAATGGAAACAAGTTTTAAAATTAGAATTAGGAAAAATTCCCTCTTTCATTTTGGGTGAAGAATTATTCACTGCTGTGTTATCTTTTTAGTGTCCTGACATTTTGAATGTAGTGTATAACCTAAAGAATTTTAGTAGGTACACTCAAATTTCATTCCCTTTCTTGTTAGAATTATAATTGTTTGCTTTGGGTTGAGGGAACTGTTTGATTTTTGTGGGTAAAAATTGGCACATATAATGAAGGTAGGTGGTCGTACCAGTAAGAAATTAACCCAGTGGTGCACAATTAATGTTGATAAACACAGTCACGAGAAGGGTGAAATAAGAGAACTGAAGATTTTTGACCTGCAAATTTTTATTTGCAGCGGCTCGACCCTCTCCTGGTGGTGTGTTCACACAGTTTGTGATGAGTAAAGTTGGAGCCTTACAGCAGAAGATACCTGGAGTTAGCACACCCCAAACCCTGACAGGGCCACAGAAGTTCAGTATCAGACCTTCTCCAGTAATGGTCGTCACACCTGTGGTATCTTCTGAGCCAGTTCAGGTGTGCAGCCCCGTGACTGCTGCTGTCACTACTACCACCCCTCCAGTGTTTTTAGAAAATGTTACTGCTGTGACATCTATGACTGCTATTTCTGACGTGGGAACTAAAGAAACTACTTATTCTTCTGGTGCCACCAATACAGGGGTTATTGAGGTCTCTGAAACCAATACCAGCACCACTGTAACATCTACCCAGCCTACAGCCACTGTGAACCTTACCAAAACTACTGGGATAATTACCCCTGTTGCTTCAGTTGCTTTTCCTAAATCTTTGGTAGCATCTCCTCCAACCATAACTCTTCCTGTTGCTTCCACTGCCTCCACCTCCATAGTCATGGTGACCACAGCCGCTTCTTCTTCCGTGGTGACCACACCAACTTCATCTCTGGGTTCTGTTCCTATTATACTCTCAGGAATTAACGGGAGTCCACCAGTAAGCCAGAGACCAGGTAAGGCCTAGTTGTTACTCATTGCTTTGCTATACATCTGTTTATATAATTTTGTGATTGTGATAGGAACGCGTATATATCAGGATAGCTATATAGGTCACTGGTGGTGAACCTATGGCATGTGTGCCAGAGAGGACTGTTTGTATCATTG
This sequence comes from Fukomys damarensis, assembly GCF_012274545.1. Lineage (NCBI taxonomy): Eukaryota > Metazoa > Chordata > Mammalia > Rodentia > Bathyergidae > Fukomys > Fukomys damarensis. Next base: position 34,553,318 of record NW_022900929.1, on the reverse strand, counting down.
AAAGCTCTAAAAGGCTCGCTATAACTGGTACAGGCATTTCTGCTATATGTATTCTTGAAAACATTTGCATTCTGTAAAACTAAGTACTAGAGCTCATGATTAATTTAGGTTTAAGACAGATCACTGAAAATCTGTGGTTTTGCTTTTTTTTCTACCAGTACTGAGGATTGAACCCAGGGCCTTTTGCACTGATAAGCTACATTCCCAGCCCTTTTCACTTTTTCTTTTCAGATAGAGTCTCATTAATCTTGACAGGTTGGCTTTGATTTTAAGTTCCTCTTGCCTTAGTCTCCTGAGTAACTGAAATTACAGGCATGCACCACCACAACTTGCTCTATGCAGTTTTGTAACCAGGATGCTTAAACACAGTTTGATTCCTTGGGCCCTAACCGGATAGGTGATTTGGTAGGGTTGGAGGTTGCCACAAGAGATATTAAAAACTCAAAAACATTAGAATGGGAATATTGGCAGAAGAACACTGAAATAATGCATATGGGATTAGAACTCTGAACCAGTAGAGTAGCCAGTAAGGTTGGCCTGGAAGGAAGTGTATAACCTGCTGTGAGCTGAGATCTGGGGTGCACTTTTCCAAGAAGGGAACCCCATCTGTGCTTTTTATTTAGGGTGGCACGTGTGTGCGTGCTGCTTTTTAATTTAAAAAGAGACAATGACATGATATAGCTTTTGGGTGTGCTGTAACCTAGCTTACAGCCTTTTTTGCTTTGTTTTCCCTCTGAAGATTAAAATATACTGATTTTTGAGTACTTGTCTAGTAAAAATACTGCTGCCTCAACTTTCTAGTATTTGGGATTACAGGTGTGTGCCACCATGCCTGGCCTGGTCCATGCTCCCCCATATTGAACTCAGGTCCTTTGCCCTATTACACTCCTTTGTAAAGTTTTTTGAGACAGTCTCACTACTTTGCCCAGCCTGGGTTGGAATTTGTGATCCTCCTTTCTCAGCTTCCCATGATGCTAAGTATTGCCACCACACCCAGTTTAATACTCTTTTTTTTTGAGACAGGGTCTCACTGTGTAGTTGAGACTGACCTGGAACTCACTATGTAGCCCAGGCTGGTCTCGAACTCACAGCAATCCTATTTTAGCCTCCCGAGTACTGGGATTACAGGCGTGCGCCGCCACGCCTGGCTGTACATTTTTAAAAGAAATATTAAATGACAGCATTATAGATAACTCCATAAATACTCTGAAAATGTAAATAATAAAATTAATGCTAAATGCTACTTAGCTGCTATATATTCTGAGCTTGTGACTTATTTTCTGTTAATGAAGAAAGCTAGAAAATACTAAAGTAATATTTAAAATGTATCAGAGTTTATACTTCTATATATAATGGGAAGATAATTTTCTGATAATGTGATCTCATGTGATATGATGTTACTCTTCATTCATATAACACTTAAAATGCCTTCTACAATACCACTTGAAGAAAGTGTAACAATTTTCTTATTTCTCCTTTATAAACGGAGTTGACTCAGAAGACTGCTTTTTTGAAGGAAATGTGTCATTTTCTTCTTGGTTCATAAATAGGATCTCAACATGGGCACTTTGTGGCCTTTTCATTTGACTGCATTTGAGTTCCCTTGTTTTCCCTTTTCCCCCTTGCCTATAATTTAAATAAGAATCATAGGGCAGGGGATTTAGTTCAGTGGTTCTGCTGCCTGCCTCACAAGTGCAAGGACCCGAGTTCGCCAGGTACCAGTACATACATACATACATACATACATACATACATAGGCAAATATCATAAATTCAGTGGTAAAGTAAAGATTACTTTCAGTCTCTGAGTTGGAGTAATTTAGGTTTGGAATCACTCTAAAACATAATTTGAAAATTTCAAGAAATAAAGTTTTTATGAATTTTTAAAATTCACGTAATAAAACATGCACATTTTTAATTAAGAAAGTTAACATCTTTAAAACTTCATGTAAGATAAATGAACTTTTTAAAACTGTGCACTATTAGCCAGGTGTGGTGGCACACACCTGTAATCCCAGCACTTGGGAGGCTGAGGCATGAGGATCGCTTTGAGTTTGAGCCCAGCCTGGGCTACATAGTGAGTTTCAGTGTCAACTGCATAGTGAGACCTTGTCTCTAAAAATAAAAACAACAACAACAACAACAAATGTACACTGTTTTCATGAGCAATTTGGTCTGTGGTCTTTATTTCATGTTTAGAGTGCACCTCTGGATTTTTGTGTATAGTTTGTCATCCAAATGTTAGGAGCATGATTTTAGAAATTTTTAAAAATATATATATATAAGTTTGATTTGTAGATTTTTTTTTTTTTTTTTAAAAAAATTTTTTTGTTTGGTAGCTGGGATCGAACTTGGGTCCTTGCGTTTGCAAGGCAGGTGGCAGCACCGCTGAGCTAACTCTCTGGCCCTGAGAAATTTGATGTATTTTGTGGGCAGAGTAAAATTGAAAAAAGGGAATTTTATCACAATCTCTTGAACTTTAATATGAATCCAGATGTGAATCCAGATTTACAGGCCTACCTGTGCTTTTCATTAAGCAAAAGTATTATCTTTGTACATTCATCTCTTGATAATTGATATCATTCTGAATATAAAGTTCCATAATGACTGACCAATTACTGTTGACAGTAAATAGTGCATTATGGAGGACAGAATCTCACCAAATTTATAATTCAAATTAGAAGTTCCTTGTAGCATTTTGAGATCCTATGTCATAATAGCTTTATTGCTACATATGTTCAAGGGGAATTTTGACACTATTATTTTCATTCTTTTCAGAAAATGCCCCTCAGATTCCAGTGGCTACTCCACAGATCTCTCCTAATGCAGTGAAACGTCCTGGACCTCGGTTATTGTTGATTCCAGTACAGCAGGGTTCTCCTACACTTAGACCTGTCCCAAACCCACAGCTTCAGGGACATCGGATGGTTTTACAGCCTGTTAGGAGCCCAAGTGGAATGAACCTATTTAGGCACCCCAATGGGCAGATTGTCCAACTTCTACCTTTGCATCAGGTTCGAGGCTCTAATACCCAGCCCAGCATACAACCTGTCATGTTTCGGAACCCAGGTATAAAATTGGGGATCTTTCTGACAATTTTTGTTTAATCAGTTGGCCATATGTTATACCATATTTATATACCAACCAGGATTATTCTTAGTCTCTTAGAGTCACTTGTCCAAAAAGAGAAGCATGCCTGAAATTTTTGATTTGGGCAGTGGAAATTAAAGAAATTTTTATTTTTCTTTAACAGGGTCTGTGGTAGGAATCCGGTTGCCCGCACCTTCCAAGCCTTCTGAGACACCACCATCTTCTGCTTCATCCTCTGCTTTCTCTGTTGTAAATCCTGTACTTCAGGCTGTTGGGTCTTCTTCAGCAGTGAATGTTATCACTCAGGCACCATCTTTACTTTCCTCTGGACCAAGTTTTGTCTCTCAGGCTGGTACATTGACCCTGAGGATTTCTCCTCCTGAGCCACGAAGCTTTGCAAGTAAAACAGGCTCTGAAACCAAAATAACATATAGCTCAGGAGGGCAGCCTGTTAATACAGCCAATCTCATTCCTCTCCAATCTGGTAGCTTTGCCTTACTGCAGCTCCCAGGACAAAAGCCTGTCCCTAGCTCCATTCTTCAGCATGTTGCTTCCCTTCAGATGAAGAAAGAATCCCAGAATGCCGACCAGAAAGATGAGACAAACTCTATAAAAAGAGAGAAGGAAACCAAGAAGACTGTGCAGTCAGAAGGAGAAGCTATAGATCCTGAGGCTAATATAATTAAGCAGAATTCAGGAACTATTACCACCAAAGAAACCCTGAATGATACCTTGGACGAAGGGGTTGATCATTTGCATGAAGAATCCCTTACAGAAAAAGGTCCTGCAACTGTCAAAGCTTCTGAACACTGTTGTGTCACTGAGTCATGCACAGGTGAAGGCTATAAAGATGCTACTGAACAGCATGGGACTATGAGTCATAACAGTTCCAAAGAAAAGCTGACTGTTCTCGAAGTTAGGACAATTTCTGAAAAAGCCAGTAATATGACAGTGTACAATGAGAGTAAAGTACAGCTTCAGAAATCATCTGATGTGAAGTCCGAGCAGCAGAAAGCATTAGACAATCCAGAGGAGAAACCAAATGAATTTCTATTTATTGAATTATCAGGGAGCAAAGTTATGGTACAGCAACAATGTAATCCACAGCCAGAGACCAAGGAGAAAGACTGTGGACACTCTGTGGAGAAGGACGGTATGAGGGAGAGATGGAGAAAGTACTCAAAGAGTCCCTCTGTTCTGAAATGTGTTAGAACTTCAGAAGAATGTAAGAAAGAGGCAGATGAACAGTTGATTAGAGAAACAAAGTGTCAAGAGGATTCAGATGTGTTTCAAGAAGAACAGGACATCTCTGATCTACATGGGAAAAGTGGAACTTCTGAGAATGCTGGGGTTTTAAAAACTGAGTGTGATTCTTGGAGTAGGATTTCTAATCCTGCAGCCTTCTCCATTGTTCCTAGGCGAGTTACAAAAGGAAGCAGAGGGCGTGAACATTTTCAAGGTGACTTACTACTGCCGGGAAAACGGATAAAAGCAGAGCAAGATAAGAAGGGCAGAAGAAGCAGTGCTGACTTTACTACCTTGGATTTGGAAGAGGAGGATGAAGATGAGAATGAGAAAACCGATGATTCTGTTGATGAAATTGTGGATATTGTGTCTGACTACCAGAGTGAGGAGGTTGATGATGTAGAAAAGGTGGTGAGCCCATTTTTGTTGTGACTGAAACCTCAAGGATTTAAATAATTTTTTAGAGACAGTAGCTTTTCCAGAAGAACACTAAGACCTAATACATTCATTTTGATGTGTAGGTTTAGATAATGAAAGGACTTTGTAGATTTTAGAATGTATCAGTCAGGCAATGCTTATTGGGTTTCTAGTCTTTGAGATTTGTTCATTATTATGGTAAGGGTGGCTTGAGCCTTTGGAGTATAAGATACTTAAGAGCCCCTGCCAAGTTGAATTTTTTTAAAAAAATGTTTGAAATCATTATACCCATTGATCTTAGTAGTTTCTGTGACATTTTCTATGTGGAGTGATTGTAGCTTATCTGGTGCATATAATACATAGAGAATAAATGGGTGGGTGACCTTAGAACTAGGAAGAGAACTTACCACGTATGTCTGGAAAGAATTTGGGGGTGGAGACTGGAAAATGCCATTTTATATTTTAGTATAATCTTGCCTTAAGTTGCTTAATTATCTTTTGAAATTAAACATTTAGTCATTAGAATTTATATTCTAGACTTTGATCATCATTCTTTATATTATGACATTTACAGTTTTTAAAATTTTTCTGAAGCAATTTTATAGACTTATTCACTGAACTAAGTAACTGGGAGATATAATACAGGGTGGGACTTACACAATCTTTTCTGCAGGTAGGCACATAGTAAATATTTTAGAAAATGAGTGTGGCTGTGCAAGTAAAATATAGAAACAGGTGGTAAACTCTTGACCCCTGACATAGGATCTGATGTAAAACCCAAGGCATCTGTACTCTGCTGCCTGTAGGGTGTCCTGAAATTTGAACCATGTCCCTCTCTTTAGAAGTACATGACACAGCCTCCTGTGCAAATTATTTTGCAGCTGATTATTTTAGAATACCACTTCCTTGGAATTCACTTAGCCCCTGTGTTATTTGGTCCTTCTTTGTTAATATCTAACTGCATTAGTCAGATAAATATAGCTAAAAAATTAGTATTTTATGATTGTTAAAATCTCATTTAGTTTAATGCCCCTGTATTGGTTATTTCTGTATCTATAGTTGCCTCATTTATACATGAGGATCTAGGTTCTAAAATTTGTCTGTACTTCTCTGTGGCTTAATTCTGTTCAAGGGAATCTGAATACTTTCAATTTAGGAGTTACACTGTAGGTCTTGAACTTTTTGCAGTCTCCCATTGTAAGTTTGCAGGGTTAGTGACTGCAAACCTTTTAGAGCTTTCAATGATACAAACAGCCCCCTGTTACTTGTGTGTCATAGATTTGCCACCACTGGTCTAGGTAAACATAGCAGACCAGGAAGGAAACAGTCCAGTCTTGAAAAGCAGTGAAAACAGTTGGGCATGCATGCCTGTAATCTCAGCTTCTCTGGAAGCTGAGGCAGGAGGACCACAAGTTTGATGCCAGCCTGGACTACTTAAGAGGACCTTGTCTTTAAAGGTTAAAAAGGGTTGTGGATGTTCTAGTGCTTTGTGCTCCAGTCCACAACACTGAAAACAAAATGAAACAAAGCGTATTGAAGGAAGTGCTGTCAGTGGGACTGATTTAATAAAACCTTAAGAGTGCCTTAGTCATAAGGTGACATTACTTAAATGTACTAATAGGAATCTTTTTGTTTTTGTATTTTGAGGCAAGGTCTCAGTATGTAGTCCAAGCTGGCCTTGAACTAAGTTTCTAGTCCAGTCTGTCCTCAAAGTCAAAATGATCCTCCTGCCTCAGCCTATGAATGCTGGGATTGTAGGCATGCACAACCACACCCAATTCAGTAGGGAATTTTACAAATTACACTGCCCTTTTAAAAGTAATCTTATATTAAATTATCTCTAAAATCTTAAATACTACATCATATTTCTATGTCCCACCCCTAAATTATCTTTATACTTATTAGCATTATTTTAGGTGGTATAAGGAAAGTTGTGAACAAAGTCTTCCACTGTGAAAGTTGGGTATTCACCAAGTCTATAGTTAAAACCACAAAATAAGCAGACCTTTTTCAGTTTAAACATTGTAAAGCATATACCTACATTACTAACTCCAGATTCTGTTAGGATTGTGTTAATTTGCTTCTTGGAGTCGACTTAAATAGACATTGTTTATATTGCTTAAGTTTAATATACATTTTACATTACACTTAAATTGGGGAGGAAACATGATAGCTTATATTTAGTGTTTGTTAACCTTTTGGAACCTATAATTTCAGGGTAAGTTTTTCCAATGAATCTAAATGCTTAATAAGATAATTGGAATGCTTTTTGAGTTGCACCTCTCTGATACAGCCAAAGTATAGATACAGATAACATTCCTTGTTTAATTTTGGGCATAATAAACACTGCTTTTAAAGGTAGACTCAAAAATATTTGCATTTACATATATCTATGTAATTGTATTATATAAAATATCTAGTAAATTTCTGTGATCAATGCTCAATAAATGTCAACTTGATTAGCTCATTTTTAGGTATAGGAAGTACAGCAATCTAGGTTTCTTTTGAAACCTGAATTCCTCTTAGATTCCATTATGTGTGGTTAAGACTAGAAGATTAGAAGACTAATCTAGGTTCTATTCTTTTTTCATGTTGATTTGGGGCATGTGATATGTTTGGTCATGAAGTTTCCTTAAAATAGAATTTTTTCTTTTGGTCCTGAGAATTGAACCTAAGGCCTTGTACATCCTAAGCTTGTGCTCTACCACTGAGGCAGTTATACCTGTAGCCCCCAATAGAATTTTTCTTCTTCCCAAATTTTATTTTACTGTTACTTGATCTTAAGATTTATAAAGCCAGCTTAACTGCTCCAGGAGGCTGAGGCAGGCCATCCAGGTGGCACCTTAGTGAAACTCTGTCTCAGAATAAAAATAAAAGAGCTGGGAATATAGCTCTGTTGGAGAGCATTTACCTATTGTATACAGGGCTCTGGATTCAATCCATAGTACCACAAAAAATAAGTAAAATAAAATCATAATATATCCATAACTAAATGTGGTCTTCTAGAAATAATATTGAAGCATCAGTACACAGCCCTTTAGGGACTCTGTTCATATTAAGGATTAATGGTGTCTGTTTAATACATATCTATGACTTACATAGTTTTTCTTTGCTGACTCTAATCATGTTGTCTTTCTGGTTTAATTCCTTTTTAAGGTTATGATTAGCAAGTTTAGGATTATGAGTACTCATGGTGTAAGATCAGTGTTTAGCAGTGGTTGGTTGGTTTTGTAAGGAGGCTTGCAGTTGGGGCCTGCATGCCTCCCGACATAGTATTTACTGTTGTAATGATGTATTTCAGAGTAACTGTATAGAATACATTGAAGATGATGAAGAGCATGTGGACATTGAAACTGTAGAAGAGCTCTCAGAGGAAGCTGATGTTGCCTACAAAAAGACCACAGCAGCTCCCACACAACCATTTAAACAATTGTAAGTTTTATTTATCTCTTGGTTGTTGTTGTCATTGCTTTATAGTGAGAAAGAAAGCTAGATACTCTGTTTAGGAGATCTAGGTATCAGATCTGGTTTCCTTATTGCTCTTTTTTTCTGATGAGTATTGTTGAGAAGAGTAGTTGGGATTAGGAGGAAAGCTTGGTCATTGCTAGGAGAAATTGTAATGTAAATAACAAGCTTTTTGAGCCAGATGCACTGAAATAAAAATACTAGTTTAGCTAGTTTAAGGTATTTAACCTTAGGCAAGTCCTTGACTCTCTCTCTCAATTTAAGGTCTGTCTTGGTTTTTGAGAAGACAGTCTCACCAAGTAGCCCAGGTTGGCCAGCCTCAGCCTCCTGAGTACTGAGATTACTGTTGAGAGCCGCTGGGCCAGGCTTTCACTATGAGGGTTTTTTTTGTTTTTGTTTTTGTTTTAGCTTGAATTGAGTATTGGTACATTTTAGGGATACAGTACAGTTACATTCATTGTTGGGACTTATACCTCTACATGACAAGTCTTGACGCTGTGAGGGTTTTAACCTCAGATTGTTTACCTATGAAACAAGGAAAGTGAAATGTTAAATTATATATGCAACCAGCACACAGACTACTAACAAAAGACAATTCCTTTATCTTTTAAGAAGAGTGCATTGGATTCTAAATTTGGTTATTAGTTGAACAGGTGAGATCCAATTATGAAAATTTTCCTATTCTACCAATGAGATGAAAATAAGGGCATGAAAACTTGCTCAGGAATATTATTTCATTTCCTGTTTTAGTAAATCTTGTATTAATTAGGGATTGGAATGTGAGAGAGAAGGAAAAGAAGATACTTGCTATTTTGTGCCAGATCTTTTCTTTTCCTCTTAACTCATTAATACATTCAGCAGTGTTGCTGGATGATGAAGTTTGTACATAATTAAAACTGAGTTTATAAACAATATAAACAGAAATGAAAAGCAAAACAAGTAACCAACAAAAGCAGAAATCTAAAAAATAGCATAAATGGGGAAAAAGCTTTTGGAGAATATAACAAAATCAACAATACTTTTTAGAAATTATATATTAAAATACATTGAAGAAAATTCAGTAAGTAGAAACATACTGTATTAATAGACTGGAATAATAAAGGGCCGGTAATAATCAACACACAGAACACAAACTAGAAAAGAACAAATTGGGGCTGGGGATTTGGCTCAGTGGTTCTAGTGCCTGCTTCGCAAGCACAAGGACCCGAGTTTGATCCCCAGTACCAAAAAAAACACAAAAACACACACACACAATAAAGAAAAGAACAAATCGAAGAGGCAAAGGATATGGCGGTGCAGTGCGTGTTTAGCCTGTCTGAGGCCCTCAGTTTAATCCCCAGCACTGCCTTCACCTATTAAGACTCTAATAAAGAGTTAAAAATTCTTAAATTCTATCAGAACATCATGAAAATAGTGAAAAGACAAACCAGTCTATAAGAAAATTAATTTAAATTATGTATAACTGAAAAAGGATAAGTCTTAAAAAGATGATCCAGTAGAAAAGTAATATATATCACAAGAAGTTCAGGGAAGGGGAAACCTGAAAGGCCAGTAAGCACATACAAATTTGTTTAACTCACAAGTAATTAAGGAAATGGAAATTAACCACAATGACCACCGGTTTTGCTATCATTTGTATGATTGGCAAAAAATGGAAATTTCTGGTAGTACTATTATCTAGGTGTAGAGCAAAGTGGTTTGACATTATTAAAGTTGAAGATGTGCATACTTCTTTCTTGTACCTAGCAATTAATTGCTATGTCATAGAAATCACATACTTACCAAGGAGTCACATAGGAACTAACCATTGCAACATTGTTTGCTCTTTGAAGATTTGGAAGTATTTGAAGATTGGAAGTAACATTCAGAAAAAAAATATTTTTAGTAGAATTTGCACTATGAAGACTCTGCCAGTTAAAAAGATTTGTTTATTTAGTGTTTTTTTTTTGCTTGTTTGTTTGTTTTTTGAGAGAGAGGATCTTGCTTTGTAGTTCAGGCTGGCCTTGAGCTCACTGTGTAGCTCAAGCTGCCTCAAACTGGGGGAAATCATTTTGCCTCTGCCTTCTGACTGACAAGCATGCACCATTAGGCCCAGCTAGATAATTGAGTTAGAACTCAGGATATCAGTATCTCTCAGGTATAATGCTGAGTGAAACAAATCAGTTACAGAAAGGTATAATATGTATTACTTAAAATGGTATTCCTAGCAAAACTGTGAAGATACACATTTAAACTCAGTTCAGGAATGTTTACCTTTGAGGGAGGAGGGAAGGAAATGTGACTGAATAGAATGCACAAAAGATTTCTATTTTGGGGATATTTCTCAGGCTGTATAGGATTTACTTGTATTTCTACAGTTTTGTGTATTTGAAATTATTTCATGAGTGAAGATAATTTGTAGTTTTAATGAGTATTTGTACTTAGAGGAAACAAGTACACTGTTATATAAACAATGTTGCATCTATTACATGTTGGAAATAATTTGGTTATGATTTAGACATTTTGAGATGGCATAGTTTATATAGCTGTGCTATATAGTTTATATAGTTTATATAGGTTCTAGATTATTGAATTTCAGTATGTTATTGAACAATACTGTGTTTGTCTAGGTGTCATACTCCTGCAGATGAAAAAGCTACTGAAAGAAGTCGAAAGGTATTTAGAATATGTTTAGTAAAAACTACTCATTTAATAAAATTGATAATTGTTTTAGGATTGAAACAGTGCTAATTATGTTAACTATGATTTTTTAAAGGGCGATTTTATCAGCATAAGCAACTTGTCCTCCATAGTAAAATTATAATGTGCTTTTTTTCCTTCTTAATGGGAGAGATAATTTGGAGGCATTAAAAGGGTATGAAATTTATGAAAAATAATTATTTGAAAACAAATCCTGTACTATAATGATTTGATGGTGAGACATCTGGCATTCTTCGACTAGGTTCATGATTTTCAGTGGCTTAAAATCTGTTCTCTATAGCCATGACTAGCAGCAGTTCAAGGAGCTATGGAATTATAAATCTCCTTATAAAATTTTATAATTTTATCAGATGGTATCAGGGTAGCATAGTTAAACAAGGATTCTCTTTAACAATAGGAATGAAACAGTGCTTGGTAAACTATTTTCCATTTTTATTCTGTCCCCTTAAAGGAGAGAAGACAATAATGGGAATTGGGTTGGAAGGTGGCATTTGAATTCTAGTCTTTGTAGAAACTACAGCATGACTGCTTTTGCATTGATCTGATTTGAGGATGATTATATAAGATATATTTCTGTGGATGTAATCATTTTGTATATATTACTCATTCGATATATTTTCATTCTAAATTCTTTTTTAGATACTAGAATTTTCAGAAGTTTATTTACATAATCCATTGTTTACTATCCAGATTATTTCATGTAAATATTTGCAGTGCTTTGCTATACTTAAATTTGGTATTTTTTTCCCCCTGTTTTATTTAATCTTTTATTCTTCTACACTTTTTTTTTTTTTTAATTTTTGGTACTAGAGATTGTACTCAGGACCTTGCCCTTGAGGCAGGGCATGGTGTCACTGAGCTAAATCCCTGGCCCTCCTTTTTTTCTTTTTTTTTTTCTCATTGAATTTATCGGTACATTTTAGGTATATAGTACAGTTACATTCATCATTGGGATCTTATACCTTTTCATGACAGGTCTTGGTTCTCATTTTTTCCCCATAACCCTGCCCTCCCTTTACTCCCTCCTCCCTTCCCTAATTTAAAGACAGCCTCACTATGTAGTCCAGGCTGTCCTTGAACTTTCTGTATAGTTTAGGCTGGCCTCATGATCTCACTCAGTTTTGAGCGTTGGGGTGTTAGGAGTTGTAGGCATGTGTGCCACCACAGCAAGCTATTCTTCCATACTATTTAATGCACAGTAGATTCAACTTTAGGACAGTGGTTTTACATAAGAGATTTGGATCACTGTCAGGGTTGTGATAAAAACAAACTCAGAAAATAAGGACAGAAACTTCACAGAGAAAAACTGGAAACTAGTAAGACAGGAAATTGATTCATTTTCTGTGAATATTTATAATATAATAGCTTATGCACTGTGATTTTTTTTTATAACTTATCTATGAGTAAAATATGGAGGATTTAATTCCAGTCTTGAAAAATGTGTCGATGGAAAGCACAAATTGGGAGGTTAAAGAGGGAAGATGTGAATGATACAGATGTTGATATTCTCATTTTATAAAGAAGAAAGGCAAGATATACTTTACTGTTGACAAACTGAAAAAAGAATTACAGTCAAGTTGCTGTGATGTCAGAAGAACCAAACTTTATGATATAATTGTATTAATGGAATGACAAGATATTAAAAGTAGTATGCACAAAATCCCATCTACATAGCAACAAATCAATCAGTATTATTGATACTGGAAAAAAATAACTATATTCTGTTTAAGAATCAGAAGAGGCCATTAAAAGAATAATAAAATTTGTTTATAAGGATATGGGTGTAGGTACAAGGAATGATTACATTTGAACCTTGTGTATATCCATAACTTCTTTATAAGAGATTTTAAAAATTGAAATAGAAGATAAAGAAGCTGATAAGTAAGGCATGCTGAGTGTCAAGATTTTCTTCACAGTATAGAATTTGAGTTTCAAATGTTAAAATTTATTTGTTTTGGTTTTTTTTTTTTTTTTTTTTTTTTTTTTTGGTACCGGGGATCAAACTCGGTTCCTTGTGCTTGCAAGGCAGGCCACCGAACTGCTGAGCTAAATCCCCAGCTCCTCAAATGTTAAAATTTAAATGAAGTGAAAGATTGTGAGGGAGGAAGTAAGACTCATCAGGTGCAGACTAATGCCTGTAGAATTGCAGGGATATGTGGCTGTGTTTGTGGAATTTGGTTTGTTTTATTTTGTTGTTTTGAGACAAGGTCTCTGAAGATTCCAGACAGGGTCCTAAGATTAAGCTCAGTGGCACTACACCTGCTTTGGAAGCACAAAGTCCTGAGTTTGATCCCTGGTACTGCAAAAAAAAAAAAAAAAAAAAAAAAAAAAAAAAAAAAAAAAAAAAAAAAAGGTACATAGCCCAGGCTGATCTCAAACTGGTAGTGAGCCTCTTGCCTTGGCCTAGAAGTGCTGAGATTATAGGTGTGTACCACCACACCCAGCTCTGAGTTTTTAACAGGAATAGTTGGAGAGAAAGATCATTTAGATTAGTGGCATGATAGGTGATCATTTGTCAGACTGAGAAAGGGGGTCTGGGATTTAGCTCAGTGGATTCGCCAACTGCCTTACAAGTGCAAGGGCCCAAGTTCAATCCCTGGTACCATAACAAAACAAAATAAAAAAACCCCACACCTGAGAAAGGTCTTATACCAGTCAGGATTGTACTTTTTTTTCATATATAATTGGTGCCATAAAAACAAATTTTATTAAATTGTGTAAGTAATGTTTTCCCAATCCCCCCCCCAATATTTCCTCATTTGAGAATCACTGAAATTTGAGCTGAGATTTGATGTGATTACCTTAGCATGTATTAGTGTATACACTGCTGGCTTTGAAATTAGATTAGGAGGAAGAACATAAGATGGTAGTAAGATGAGCATTTGAGTGACTGCAACAACTTTCCAGACAGATAGTAATGAGATAGAGCAGTGAGTGCCATTGGGGATGGAAGAGGAGGACAGGTCCATATGAAAGATACTGAGGCAGTCTTGTTTGGACAGGCTCCACCAGTTCCGCTAAAACTGAAACCTGATTACTGGAGTGACAAACTACAGAAAGAAGCCGAAGCTTTTGCTTATTATCGCCGGACACATACTGCCAACGAGCGGCGGCGACGCGGTGAAATGAGAGATCTCTTTGAAAAATTAAAGATCACATTGGGATTACTTCATTCTTCCAAGGTTTCCAAAAGTCTTATTCTTACTCGGGTAAGTAGGTGTTCTGTGTAAATGACAACAAAGAAGACCTTGAAGAGGAATCTTATACATACTGTGAGAAAGGGGACCCACTGTCACGTGAAAGAGATTAGTGTAGACTAGTAAATGCCTAGTAAGTCCCTTCGTGAGAAAATTATATTGAGTCAGAATAGCTTTTCACTGAAAGTTAAGTTCTTGCTTGACAGAACTATCCTTCCTTCAAATAAAGTAAAAAATTCTGTTTAACTGGGTTTACCATATTCTCTATAAATTGTTCTAACACGTAGGATAGCAAGTGGTCTTTTAACATACATAACAGTTGGCAGCATTTTAAAAGAAAATGTGAAATATTAAAGCTAGCAGAAGTTTCACCTTGCATATAGAATAAAAGCAGTTTCATTTAAACTCCTTTAAGTAGAAGTTGGAGAAGTACAGGGTAAACATTTTATATCCTTCTAGGTCAGAGTTTTTAATTTTGGGTTTTTTGTTTTGGCTTTGGGGATATAACTCGGGTCCTTGTGCTTGAGAGGCAGTTGGAGGAACCACTGATCTGAATCCCCGGCCCTAATTTTGTTTTTTTGAGATAGGGTCTCAACTATGTAGGTCAGGCTGCCCTTGAACTCACTGTATAGCCCAGGCTGACTTCTCAGTGGTGATCCTCCTGTCTCAGCTTCCTCAGTGCTGGGATTACAAGTGTACGGTACTGCACTCCACTGAGATTATTTTAAATTTGATTAAGATCTAAGCAGAATATGAATGTTTCTTGTCTCCTTGCAGTAGAACATGTTTGACTCTCTGTAATGCTCTTTAGGAATAATCATTATCTGTTTTCCCTGCAAGTATAAGCCAGAAAACGTAATACAGTTTAACGATTTCTGGTACATAATTGGTTTTACATGGCATTTATAAGGTTCTGTAAAATACTAGTTTAAAATTTTTTCATTAAAGAAATTTGTAAAACTCCGTTTTTTGTTTATTTGTTTTTGGCTTTGTTTTTTTTTGTTTTTTGGGGTTTTTTTGTTGGAGATTCAGGCAGGTGATGGCGCCACTGAGATAAATCCCTGGCCCTCTCCCTGTTTAAGAAAGAGCAGATAATTAATGTAACTTACTGTTTTTATTTTAGGCATTCAGTGAAATTCAGGGACTAACAGATCAGGCAGACAAACTGATAGGACAGAAAAATCTCCTGACCAGAAAACGGAATATCCTGATACGAAAGGTATCATCTCTTTCAGGTGAGATATATCAGTGGTCTCTGTTAAAGAGCATAATAACACCTTTGTCAAGAAATCCTCAGTAGACCTTCCAGATACTACTTAGTTTAAGCTTGGTTGGTTCCTTAAGTTTACAGTAGAGCTATCATTTGAGTGGGTAGAGCATATTTTTTGGGTTATAATCACTCTTGCCTTCCATAGTTTTGGGGAATATAGTTAAATCAACTGGATTTCAGTTGATTCTATTTCTCATTATTATGTGGGGTCATGAAAAGAGTGATAATTTATTCCTTATCAATCTGTAGGTAAGACAGAAGAAGTGGTCCTGAAGAAGCTAGAGTATATTTATGCAAAACAACAAGCACTAGAGGCTCAAAAAAGAAAAAAGAAGATGGGATCAAATGAGTTTGATGAGTCTCCCAGAACTAGCAAACAACAGGAAGGATCTTCTACATCATCTGTAGATCTTGGACAGATGTTTATTAATAACAGGAGGGGGAAACCTTTGATCCTTTCCAGAAAAAGAGACCAGGTCACAGGTAGGAAGGACATTCTTTGCTTTCCTTAATGTAGATGAACATCAATGACGAGGACTGAATGTCTTCTCTTGGCCAATAGTATTCCAGTTTTTTAAAGATAAGTTGTATGAAAAGTAGAATATGAACTACCATTAGGTTTAAGTTCCTGGCTTCACATACTCGAGAAAACCCTAAGAAGTTAAATAATAAGTTTATAAGCTACAATCTTTTCAGGTTTTATATGTCACATTGTGATTTTCCTGCAGTTCTTCTGATGGGTTGAGAAAGTTTAGTGAGGACCAATACATTGGAATTTTTGTTAAAAATTTTTCATTTTAGCCAGGTGTGGTGGGACATGCCTGCAATCCCAGCACTTGGGAGGCTGGGGCAGGAGGATCGTGGTGAATTCAAGGCCAACCTGAACTACAGAGTGAGACCCCCATCTCAAAAAAACCTTTTTTCTTTAAAATTGAGCTGTCCATGGTGGCTGCCTTTAAGGTATGTGGGAGACTGAGGCAGGATCACTTAAGCTTGGGAGTTTGGAATTGCCCTGCAACATAGACCATGATTTAAAAAAAAAAGGAAAAATTTAATTTTTTTTAATTAGGCTCTTTTTCATCAGATCTTTTAAGGAATAAAGGAAATTGGCTTTAAAGTCTTCCGTCTTTATTTTGGAAATAAATGAACCAGAAAATCTGGTTTATTATATCAGATCAGATGGACACTAAAGCCTCTGAAACATTGACTTAGTTGTTTTGCTTTGTTTTGAGACAGGGTCTTACTGTGTAGCCCAGGCTGGCCTTGAACTTGCGGTGATCCTTCTGCCTCAGCCTCCCTAAGTGTTGGTATTACACTTGCCCACCACACCCAGAAAGAAAGAAATTTAGTGACCAGCTTTCTCATTTCATAGATGGGAAAACTAAGACCTAGAAACTTAGTTTGTTAGAGATATACTGAAAAAGGAGACTAGGAATATAACTGCATATGTTAAGACTATCAGAGGGGGAAAAAAAAACAAAAATGAAAACCGTCAGTGGTATCCCATTGTAAAAAGTATTTTCACAGCTGTGTTCAAACAAACTCCCTTAGGGGAATCATTGGATAGGTAACTCTTACTCAGTTAAATGTGCTTTATAAAGTTAATTTTACATTTACTTTCTCTTAACTAAATTTTAGATGTATTTCTAATGTCTTTAAACATACAATTATTTATTTATTTATTTATTTTTAATCTTTATAGAAAACACCTCTCCTCCTAATACTCCCCACACCTCTGCCAACCTCGTGATGACTCCACAAGGACAATTGCTTACCTTAAAAGGTCCCCTGTTCTCAGGACCAGTGGTAAATGTTTCTCCTCTCCTAGAAGCTGATCTGAAGCCTCGAGTTGCCAGTAGTAGTATGGCTCAGTCAGGTATGTCATGTTGTCTGCTATGGGTAGTGAAAAAGTTATTCCTAGTATTTCAGTGATGGAGAAAGTCTTTGAATGTGTTCGATAATGATTAAGAGGTAGCTCTTATGTTGACATTTGCCTTAGTAATTGTCTTTTTAGAATGAATCTGGCTTGATTTATGGTATCAGTTGGTGTGTTTTACCTGGGATTAAGAACTATTTTGTGCACTATGGTTATTTCTAAGTAGAAAAATAAAAGATACCAAAGTGAAAGGAAGATGTTGAGGGGTTACTGTCGTAAGTTCTTGGTGTTGACAAATTATTAATTTTGTGTTATACTCAGAAATTGTGCATTCCCACTTTATCAACATGATTTAGTTTGAACACCACTCTTTTAGAGTAAAAGGACAAGTTGAAAAATAAGTCTCATTTTGTAATTTAGGTCTCAGATACCTAAATTTCTTTTAAGGTAGCAGAATATCTTCACCAGTATTAAAGTCCTAGTTACTTTGTTGACATTGCCAACTACAGTTCTTTCTGCTGCTAAGTCCAATCTAGAGAAATACTCTGTTTCCCTTACTGTACTACTTTTAAGACTTCGTTTTCTCCTCAGAGTAACAGTTAATTGGATGAATAAGGGTCAGACATATTTCTGCCCTAGGACTAGAATTAGCTTGGGGGAGCTATAAATTTATTAAAATTATTAAATTATAAAATTATTAAATGGAGGGCTGGGGCTCAGTAGTTTCCCTGCCTGCCTCCTAAGCGCAAGGACATGAGTTTGATTGCCGGTACAAAAAAATACATTATTAAATGGAACTTTTTTGGGACAGGGTCTCACTATGCAGACCATGCTGGCCTTAAACTCACTATGTAGCCCAGAATGGACTCAAACTCACTATGTAGCTCAGGCTGTCCTTGAGCTCATGGTAATTCTCTTGTTTTATTTAGCCTCCCAGGTGCTGGGATTACAGGTGCCCACCACTATATCCAGCTAAATGAGACTTTTAGTGATGATGGAATATCAGAGTCTTTTGGTTGGATTTTTTGGCTATTTTCATCTTTTTGACAAAAATAGACTAGTGAATTTTGATTATATATCAAGTTGGTCTTTTGGTATAATTGATGGTGGTAGGGAAGAGTCATGTCCACTTCTGTATATCTAAAGGAAGTTTTCTTTTTTAAATTTTATTTTTCAGAAAACGATGACTTATTTATGATGCCACGAATTGTTAATGTGACTTCATTGGCCACAGAGGGAGGTTTGGTAGATATGGGTAGCAGCAAATATCCTCATGAAGTTTCTGATGGCAAGTCATCTGATCACCTGAAAGACACTATCAGGAATGAAGATAACTCAGAGGATTCTGATAGGGTCTCTTCCAGAGGAAACCACAGAGATGGCAGAATGGCTTTGGGTTCAACACAGGTTTTTCTGGCAAATAAAGATTCTGGTTTTTCACAAATAGTTGATGTTTCCAGTGTGCAGGAAACACAAGAGCTTTTACCTAAAAAGATTTCAGGTGATGTAAGAGGGAATCGGTATAAATGGAAGGAGAATGAATCAAGAGGAGAGAGACTAAAGTCAAAGGAATCTCCATTTCATAAATTAAGGATAAAAGATCTCAAGGACTCAAGCATAGAGATGGAACTGAGGAAAGTGGCTTCAGCTATAGAGGAAGCAGCTCTTGATCCCAGTGAACTACTAACTAACATGGAGGATGATGATGACACTGATGAGACACTGACTTCTCTGCTCAATGAGATTGCCTTTCTTAATCAGCAGCTAAATGATGACTCTGTCAGTCTTGCTGAACTGCCCACCTCTATGGATACAGAGTTTCCAGGGGATGCTCAGCGTGCTTTTATCAGTAAGCTTCCTTCTGGGAACAGAGCACCTTTCCAGGTTGGCCACTTGGGAACAGATTTGAAAGAGTTGCCTGATGATCAAGGGGAGAGTGACTCCATCAGCCCCCTCCTTTTGCACTTGGAAGATGATGACTTTTCTGAGAATGAAAAACAACTTGTAGAAACAACCTCTGAGCCAGATGTTCTTAAGATTGTTATTGACTCTGAGATAAAGGATTCATTTCTTTCTCACAGGAAATCTGGTGATGGAGGGAAGAATACTTCTGGTCTCTCTGCAGAACCTGAAAGTGTGTCCTCACCTCCCATCCTACACATGAAGTCTGGCTTGGAGAATAACAACACAGATACTTTGTGGAGGCCTATGCCAAAGTTAGCACCTTTAGGTTTAAAAGTAGCTAATCCTCCCAGTGATGCCGATGGTCAGACTCTCAAGGTGATGCCTTGTTTGGCACCTGTAGCTGCTAAAGTTGGGTCAGTTGGACATAAAATGAACTTAACAGGGAGTGACCAGGAAGGCCGGGAGAGCAAGGTGATGCCTACATTGGCACCCATTATGTCTAAATTAGGCAACTCTGGGGTCTCACCAAGTTCTTCAGGGAAATGAACTTGTTTGTCCTCAGACAGAAACCAGGCTGTGAAGGGAAATTGAACCTCACCTCCTTTCTCTGTAGGCATCTGTTTGTGTCATGGAACTATGATCCTTGACTTTGATGGTGCAGGAGATGATAGAGAAAGGGTGTAGGGTGCTGACCCTGGTATAAGAAATAGTATGAAATTCCCATCATGTTAAAATGTGTTACCTCACTTGTGGTGCTGGGTCCTCTAATCCTTTCTAAGATGTGATCCATTACTGAACACGAGGTGCCCCTTACCCAAGGAATTTATTCAAGACTCTGGCTCCATAGTGTTACCTAGTCCCCTTAACCCCTGCTTCTAACTCCCCAAGAGAAGAAGCTGCGTGAGAACTTTGAAATTGCTTTGGACTGAACTGTAGCTGATAGCTGTTTAGTTAAATCTAAAATCTAAGGAATGTGATGCATTTGTGCAAAGGGATCCAGAAGAGATCATTTTAAGTTTCAGTAATTGAGATAGGATGTGTATCATGGAATACCAAAGTGAAGGATTTTATGTCATTTGGCAAAATTTTATCTTCTTTTATATCCTATGTAGCTTCCATTCCCTCACCATTTCAATCAGAATTCCAAATGTAAGCCTTCTGGTGAAGTAGGGATCTTTTAACTTTATTATTATTAAGGTGATTATTTTGAGATGCTGAAAACCATAGTTCTCCCTTACTGTCTTTGTAGGTATTGAAAGATAATTTCCTATTGCCAGGGATTTCTACCAGTAATACATACTTTGAAGGTAGGTAAGGAGGGAACCTTCCCCCTTCACAAATCACATCACTAAAGAGATAGCTAAAATGAAAGCATTCTACCACCAGACCAGAGACAGTGGCCAAAAAAAAAAAAAAAAAAAAATGGTGGGGCTGGATGTTTCCCAAATCAAACCAGCCTCCTGGTGCTTGAAGGTTTTATTCACTGTTACCTGCACAGGATGTAAAGAAAAGAAAAGTCATAGTAGGCACTCTACCAGGGAAATAAGGCAGTATTTGAATCACAAGATATATTTTTTATCTGCTATCTATCATGGATTCGATGATCTGTAGAGCTTTTTCACTCATTAGCTGTCAGGGTGTGAAGGACTGACAGCCTGTAAAGATAAAGATATTTATATTTTTGTATAGTTGTTTTCATAGATTTCTCAAAGGCTGAAGTTTTCAACCTAGAAGATGAGATTTGTATTGAGTATAGAAATGATGTTTCCTATCTAGTTTGTAAATAATCATGGTGCACTTGAGGGGTCTCTTGGAAACTCCTGGGGGCAAGAATCACTATTCTGAAATTGTATAGACAGATTTAGCTGCTGCATTTTGCCTTTCTTAAATAATTATATTTTGGAATGTAACCCCTATTCTGTCTTCACTGACAGGATTTGCTTGTGTTGTAAAACACTAACACAAGAGCTTCCACTTCTGGGCTGTGCCTGGGTAATGCTGTTTCTTCTGCATCCTCCTGCCTTCCTTACCCAGGTCGCATTCATCATATCTTCATACCTAGGTTGTGACGGCCAGCTTTGGAATGGATCTAGCCAGTGAATTATTACTTCCATGACTAATTGCCTTTCCATTAACTCTGGTCATCAACTGATCTAAAAGGATAGGAAGGCTTCCTCTGCAAAACAGAGAGAGAACAAATACTTTGTTGGTTTTGTGCTACTTGCCTTTCTACACCTGCCCGTTGGCACTTAACCTTCCCTCCCTGCTGAGGAAGCTTGAAGTAGTTCAAAGGATGCCCCTCAGCTTCTCCTTGTCCTCTTTACCCAGCACATTTTATTCAATGCCTTAGCCAAGGAGTTTAGCCCCTATTTCCCTTGCTAATAGTCATTAGAGATGCCTGTTCTTTAACCTGGGTATAGTATTTTCCCATTGTTTTATTGCTTGTCTCTTCACCACTTCGCCCTTGACTTCCCAAGGCTCTTGTGGCTTTTGAGGATCCAGCCAAGGAGCAGGCACGGGAGTGAATAATCCTCAGGAAAAAAAGGACCATTTTCATTTTTGAACACTTTCCCTTTTTAGAAGAAAACAGGTCTAGGTCAATTCTTGAACACTTGGCTCTGTGTATAAGAGATTTGTGGAGATAGAAATGAGGTATTCCACGTGTTCAAGGAGGCTGCAGATGTCATTACAACACCTCCTGACTCAAGACACAGTGTTCTCAAGACAGATCTAGAAGTCATCAGGGCTAATTTGAGGAGGGCTCAGTCTTCAGAACAATCCTGCAGTCCTGACAGAAATCTAAAATCTCCAAAAACTCCTACCCTTTAATCTTACCCCAGAAGAAACTGAGCTATGAAAATTACATGTGTGATTATGAAAGATAAAGTTGAGTAAGAAGAGTTGAGAAACCTGGAAGACAGCTCTCACCCTAACTCTATATGACGCATGATCTCAGTAGACCAATAATTCACCTTTTTTATACATCTGTAAATAAATGGAATGTTTTTAAGAATATAATTATGTCAGATTTAGCATTTTCTTTTATATATTAAATATATATCTTTCCTTTTCTGCTTTTGAAAGTGACTATTTTTTTAGAAACAAGAACAGAAGTTGTTTGGTGATTGAAATAAATCAGGTATACTAATTAAAGCAGGACTTACTGTTGGGAGGTTTTTGCCAAATTGGAGTAGAGAATTCTAATGCCCTGAGACATTTGAGAGAAGGTGCCTTTAAAGTTTTATCATAGGAATTCCTTTCCATTCTCAGTTTCTGACATTCCAGTTGGGAGAGCTTTTTAGTATTCTAGTCCTTGTGGCATGTCTTACCAAAGAGGCTTCAAAATTGTGTACAGCTTGGCATGTTTTTGTGTTAGAAGTCATTCTAGGGCCAGAGATTTTGCTCAGTGGTGCCGTGGCTGTCTCCCAAGTGCAAGGTCCTGAGTTCGATCCCCCGAACTGGAAAAAGTCATTCTACATAAAAAGCTAGACTTGTGGTACCACAGTGTACAAGGCAGTTAATCTGTTATCTTGGGGAATTACAGGACATGAACAATCATTTTGGGGGGAGGCACTGGAGATTAAACTCTATAGACTTTGTGCTTTTGAGACAGGTGGTGGCACCACTGAGCTAAATCCCTGGCCCCCAGCACTCTTGTGGCTAAGGATAGTAAGTGTTCTTAAGGCTAGTTTCATAATTTACAGTTCTACATGTTTTATTAAAGGAGACCTTTTGACATTGAGTTACAGCTAATCCAAGATTACTAACAAATCAAGTTCAGTTATATAAGCTTCATGTTGTTCATTTGTATACTTTTATAGTAAATGCAGGTTTTTTCCTCCGAATTATGGCTGAAATCCCTGGTATGAGGCCTTTCTGTAACAGGTTTGAAAATATTTTGAACACAGGAGAAAGGCAGACTATATATTATTTTTGTTGAGGTATGGTAATACAGCTTTTTATGTCTATAACTGGTTGACATACAGTACTTGGAATGGGCCAAGGTGAATTGAGAGGTAAATATAACAGTAGAAAGATTTAGAAAATATTGATAGCTCTTGTCTATCCCAGAATTTAAAAAACAAAAGGTCTCACATAGGCAGCACATCTTCATATTTTTATGGAGAATGACTGATAATTAAGAAATGATAGGGCCGGGGATTTAGCTCAGTGGTGCTGCTGCCTGCCTCACAAGTACAAAGTCAAGAGTTCGATCACTGGTACAAAAATTTTTTTTTTCCTGTGCAGAATCATTAGTTTTGAATAGTCCTATAAGGGCATTGAGAGTCATGGCATTATATTGTTGGTTTTAAAAATTTTATGTGGACATGAATTCATTAAAAAAAACTGAGGTAGGCCTATCGTCAATTGAAAAAATCAATTAAAATGTGTATTTGAAATAAAGGAAAATAATTTGATATATACAACCTTTAAGACGAGACATAACTGTAGCATGTTAAATAGGACAGAATTGCTGTACAAGGTACATAAGTTTAATAGTGATGGAGCTATTTGTGGAGGATGGGATGCTAAACCATGGAAGATGAGTTGCAAATTTTGAGACAAAATTAAATTCTATCATTGTAAAACCCTGCTAATAGAAGAGATTTTTGTTAACTAGAAAAGCAGCCTTGGAAGCATTGTCTTGAGATTTATCCTGTTTCCAACTGCGGTCATTGGCTCAGCTGTCTTACAGTGCCTTGCATGTAAAGGTGCTCAATAAATATTTGAATTGATGAGCAAATGTTTAATCTGGCCTGTTAGTTTTCTAGGATCTTGTAATTGCCCCTTATTTGCCTAAGGCGATTTAAGAAATTTGATCCAAGCTGGATACTGTGGCACAGGCCTGTAATTTCAGTTACTCAGGTGACTGAGGCAGGAGGATTACAAGTTTGAGACCAGCGTGGCCTACTCACTGAGACCCTATCTCAAAATTTTAGAGTGTAAATTATTATTTTGGGGGTGGTACGAGGGATCGAACTCAGAACCTTGAGCCTGCAAGGCAGGCACAGTTCCACTGAGCTAGATCTCCAGCCCTCAGAATTTTAAAAAAGGAAAGGGCTGGAAATGTAGCTCAGTGATGAGTGCCCCTAGGTTTGATCCCTAGTTTGGGGGGGGGCATAATACTAAACAAGACAATTGCATAATGTCTTCTCAACTATGATTTCAGGGTCCAGTAAACACCATATGCACAAGCTTAGCACATATGCAGCAGAATAAAAAAGTTATATGGAGAATGAAACACATGAGTGGGGTAGCAAATATTGGAAGAAGTGGGCAACACTTGGCCCTGGACCTGAGGGTTTTCTGAGGAATTCGTGAGGCGTGGAACAGCCTATACTAGTGGTGGTGAACCTGTGGCACATGTGCCACAGCAGGCTGAATTACTGAAAGTTCTAACTAAAAAGGTCACCATATTGGCATCTCACAGGCAGTGTGACAAGGTTGGCCTAGATTGGTGAGAATTTAAAATGTCCTTTTGACCTTGGGCTGGAAGTGTCCAGATTCCAGACTTAAATCTCATTATACTGTCCTCCACTTTTTGATTGTTGGCAAGGAAAGCAGTTTAGATTTGCCAGTGTAGCTTCAGCTTCAAGATTAATTTGGGGAACTTTTTTTTTCGTACCGGGGATCAGACTTGGGTCCTTGTGCTTGCGAGGCAGGCAGCGAAACCACTGAGCTAAATTTCCTCCCCTGGGGAACATTTTTTATAAGGGCTAAATTAGCTTTGGAGAAATGACTAGTAACACTTCGTAAATCTGTCCATGAGTGGTTAGGTAAGAAGACCATCAGCTCACACAAAAATTACTACAGAAGGTTAGGGACTACTGTGGGCACAGCTATATTTCATGGGTGGAGATAACAGTTGCTGGGGTCTGTAGCACACAATGACACCAGGTGGCACCATTTATTAGCACTTGGTTTCTGTGAAGAGTCATCACACAAAAGGTTAAAGGAATCACCTGCTTCTAGGATTATGGCTAATGGCTCTTGTGTCCTTTCTCCATATTTGGGAAATTTGAAGCCATTTTTGCCCTTGGTAGCTGTTGTCCTCTGGTGTTCCAGGATGTGACATCCTTGATGTCCATGTCAACCTGTGAGCTTTATTAGACTTGTTTTTAATATATTATTGCAGTACACACAATGCTGTTTTATCATTTGGCTGTACACTGTCTGCCCACAGCCATGAGTTGAGGGACTTTCTCTCATGAACATCATCTGAGGGATCAAAAAGGTTTGGATAGAGTGAGACAGCATCAATATACTGTTCCTCTTGAAGCCCAAGTGGTTTTTGGTTTCTGGTTTTAGGCAGGGTTTCCATTTTTTAGTTCAGGTGTACCTTGGACTTACTGGTCCAGGCTGGCCTCCAACTCGGTGATCCTCCTGCCTCTGCCTACCGAGTGCTGGGATTATAGCAATGTGCCACCATGCCTGGGCTCGAAGCCCAAGTCTTTTCCCTTAGACTAACCTTTCCATAATGTAATTTAAAAAGTATTATCCAGGTGAATAATTCTAGAGCTATTTAGCTTATGTACGTGTGAGATACATAGTGCTTTATTTCCATATATTTCCCCCACCCCTATGAGCTAGAAAAACAACCACTGAATCCAGATCCAGCAAGCTTGGTTGTGACCTGGGCAAGTATCAATCATAATTCAAAAGTCCAGGGAAAACTTCTATAGTAACTGAACTTAGTTTAACCCCACACAAAGTAGGATTTAGGCAACAAAACAACAACAAAAAAAGAAAACCAAATACAGTATATATCCCATAGGCGCGTTCACCTGTTTTTCCTTTTTGCGATCTTAAAGCTCTGTTCCAGGCTTCGGTCTCCCCTTTCATAAAAACCCAATGAAGTTACCCGGTTCAAAACACCGTTGTTAGTATTTTGAATTGGATTACGCAGAAGAATCCTTTCCATGTGGGTCAACGCGCTAGGCCGGTCGTGATCAGAAACTACTGCTACGCTTTTAATTCCAGCGTTTAGGGTGGATAGGAGCAGAGCTTTGGCTGTATCTCAACCCTGTAATTCTGAGGTAGTAGTTAAAACTACGGTCCTTCGGGCCTATCAAATGCCAACCTTAACACTTCTGGAGGCGTGGCTATCATTTTGGGGCTCTGGGAAGTGCAGTTCTCCTGGGGGCCAGGCCTGAAAATACCATAAAAGGTCTGGTTCTCTCAATTCTGGAGCTGCCTGATCTTCCTCTCATAGCGGTACCCACAATTATACCGTGCGCAATCTGTAGCTCTGGCGTCCTAAATCTTCAGTGTCCTAAACACTTTCATTGGCTCCGCCTTCGTAAACTTTGCTTGTCCAATCGGGAAACATCTCCTGGCTGAAGACCGCACCTCTACATAGGCTCCGCCTTCCCAGTCCGAAGCTTCGCTCAGGCTCTAGTTCGCGTTTTGAGCCGCTCGTGCCACCATAGCTGCTCTCGCTGCTGCCGCTGCCGCTGC
>NW_022900929.1:34510388-34526463 GCF_012274545.1 Fukomys damarensis | reverse complement strand
GCTTCCGAGGGTCGGGGTGGGGGAGGGAGGCTCCTGTGGCAGAACGGGCTGCTGGGCCGAAGAGAGCCTCGCCCCGGGGACCTCCCAGGTGGCCGCTACAGCCTCCTCTCTAGGACACCGCAGTTGCCATGGGAACAGTTGTGCATTAACGGGGATCAGACTAACCACCACCCCTGCTGGAGCCCATCCCATCTCTTTAGTCAAACGCCTCTCACAGGCGTGGGCCTGGCATTTCTTCCTGGCTCAAGATTTTACCCCATGGTTCAGGATTCCCCCTACTTTTCCCACTTATCTGACCTTTCCGCGTTATAAGAAAGCACGCAAGGCTTGAAAGGGTGAGGGAGAAAGAAAGAGGGAATACCTAGAGGTCAAAGCTGCAGACGCAGGCATGAGATGCCAACTGTGATGCTAAGGTAGCCTCTGCCATCTCAGGCCAGTGAAAGGGCGGATTGGAAGGCCGGGCCGTGTGAAGTGGGAAGCAAGTGCCACACTTGAGCCCAAGACTGCTTAAAAGACTGTCCCAAGGGGCTTCTTATCATGATGGCTGTGGAAGGGTCAACCATTACCAGCCGGATCAAGAACCTGCTGCGATCCCCATCAATCAAACTGCGAAGGAGTAAGGCAGGAAACCGTCGAGAGGACCTCAGCTCTAAGGTGAGTCCTAGTAGTAAAGCCACTTCATTCCATCCCTGCCCTTTTCTGCTTCGTGTTCCTCTTTCACCTTCCTCTTTCTTGGGAAAGAAGAGAACTCTTGACTAAAAGATTAAGTATGCTTGTCTCTGCTCCTCAAGGAGGCAGGCAATGGCTTGGTTTTAGGTTGAAGGGAAAAGAGCAAGGGTGAGCATGCCGAGTTCACACAGGAGGTGAATAGGAGGAAGGCAGCCTGACTTCAACTGCGACCTCCGGACAAACCAAGAGTGGGCTTGAGGAAGCCAGGTGATATGTGATGACTCAGTTTCCCTTCTTGGAAGAAGATAGTGGAACCACATACCTGTGAGGGACTAAGCTGTGACTAATGTGGATGCAGGTGTTGAAACAACAGTTGGAGTTGTGTAAGACTGTAGAAGCAGAAAGAAAAATGCCAGATACTGGCTGAGATACTGGCTAGGTAGTTAGTTGTTCTTGCCTGGGGTCAAAACATTTTTTTCTTTAGGAGGCCTAAATTACTTTAACCGGAGCTTCTTGGCTCCTTCGGAATGGTAACATGCAAGGAGCCATGTGTGCCAGCAAAGCAGTTCTTGTTTGCCCTTGAACAGTGCTTACCCCATTCATTGTATGTCAGGAGCCACATCCCTCCCAGCAGCAGATGCTCCTGAAAGGCAGAGTCCTTCCTCATCCCTTCACCTGGCTTCATTTTGGACCTTGTGCTTTATTCAACTTTGTTGGGCCCCACAACTTTGGGACTATAGAAGTGGACGAAATTAATCCCTCCCTCGAGGGCATGCAGGGCTTTGTTCCCATAGGATCAGATCAAATTTTATGTCTTAGCAGCATCCTGTAAACACAATAGCTTTGTGTGGTACGGGATTGGGGATTGGTACAGAGCATATCACTTGAGACAGCACCATTTTATTCCCTTGCTTGGGACTCTTCAGAGATGAGTAACCATGGTGACGAATGAGTTAAAGTGCTACTGTACATTATGAGGATTTAATTCAGATCTCTCTCCCTTGGCAGAACCTTAATTGGATTTAGTAAGAAGGTGAATAGCTTTTCTGTATATTTCAGCAGGAGTTGTATTGAATCACAATTTGCCACAAGATTCCATAGTGGTGGAGATAGTGACCTTTCTTAGAACTTGTTTTTTTGTTGTTGTTGTTGTTGTTTTATATGGTGTCTCACTATATTGCTTAGGCTGTTCTTTAATTCCTGGGCTCAAATGATCCTCTTGCCTCAGCCTCCAGAGTAGCTGGACTGCAGGTGTGTATCTCCATGCCTGGCTTTTAAAGGATTCTTATTACTAATTGCACCTATTCCAGAAACAGAAGAATGAGCCCTCAAATTAGAAAATGTCTCAGATATGACAATTTTTGCTTATTCTTAGTACTGCAAGTGCTCTTTTTTTTGCTGGTAATATGACAGTAACCAGCACTACTAAAACAATCTCACATCTCTGGGCCTTTTTCTGGCCAGAAATGGTATACATAATAAAAATATATAATGGGAGGGCCAGGGATTTAGCTCAGTGATTCTGCCACCTGCCTCTCAAGCACAAGGACCTGAGTTCAATCCCTGGTACCAAAAAAAACCCCCCCAAACCAAAAATATATAATGGGAGTTTAGTCTTCATTGTGAATACTTACTATAACTTTGGTATGCTGTCGCCATTCTTTAAAACTTCCCATTAACTTCATTTATAACATTCAACAAGTGTTTATTGAGTGCCTATTAAGTGTTGAATCAGTGATGATGTCATCAAAGAGCCTGTGGCTAAGCGGACATGTAAACAAATAATTACATCATGGTGTGGTAAGCACTATGCTAGAGGCGTGCATTGTTATTAATGGAAGCACAAGGAAGGGGCCCTCAGTTTAGGGAAATAGGAAAGACCTTACAGAGGAAGGGATGTATGAACTGTGAGTCCTGGGAAAGAGGAGAGCGATCCAGACAAACAGAAAAGGGGGGCATCTTTGGCATCACCATTAAACATCCCTGTTTCACATTGGAATTCAGTGCTTCACACTACTTTAAAAGGCTTTGTCTGTTCCAAAGCTATGTATGAACAAAATATTTAGCAGGAGTTGGGTGACCCTTGAAGGCTGTGACACAGCAAGAGCAATAATGCTTATCTTTAACACCCAAGAAGGGTAGGTAGCTGTCTTTGTGCACCTAGGACCTAGAGATGCCTAACCCCGGACAACTTAGTGAAGGCTATCTACCTAAGATTATTGTAACAGCCTGCTTTGTGATAACCAACACAGGACCTGGTCTATCGGGCTCTGTTAATTGCTTAATATATGATGGCTATGGGAAATCATAGTAACAGAAAGCTTGAGATTCATGGCTTGCTAATTCTGAAATAAAATTTGAAGACAAAAAGATGTGCGGGGGGTGGGGGGAGGCCAAAGAAGGAAGAGTTAGGGGGCCTTAATGCAGCTCTTAACCTCACTCAGATGGCTCCTGTCTAGAATCGCACTGTCCTAAGGTTGCCTTCCTCCTCCTTTTCATCAAAATTCTACTTTACTTCTAGATCTACTCTGTAATTTTCAGTTACAAGGCCTTTTTGGACTAGCCTTACTACCTTGAAGCCAATACATAATTGTTCTTTTATATATATCTTCATTTCCTAAGGTGAGGGTTCATATTTTTTAGTTCCTTTACATCACGGTTTGGGACAGTGTAAAGTATGCAGTAAGTACTAAAGAAGTAAATGAAATAGAATGATTTAAAGATGTCTGATATAATGAGGTAAAATTGGAAGTCCAAAAAAGTACGAAATGATCAGGAGGAGTTTGTGACCCCTTTGGAAGAGAAATCAAAACTAGGAATAAGAACATGGTAGATAAGAAGTAGAGATGCAGCCTATTTCGATGAAGAGTGCATAAGGGAGAAAGAAAGTGCATTCACCTCAAAAGGACTGCTCATTAAAGACTTTAATTCAGGAGAGACCTAGTTAAATATATGGTTAAAATATGGTTAAAAGATTAAGGGAGAGGTGAGGATTTAAATTACTACAGAGAGAGTTGATGAGAGCTGCTGTTTTTATTAAGCATTTTCCAAGGGAGGGGAGTCTGCAGAGGAGTAATTAGAAAAGAGTGATTTGAG
Organism: Fukomys damarensis; assembly: GCF_012274545.1. Taxonomy (NCBI): domain Eukaryota; kingdom Metazoa; phylum Chordata; class Mammalia; order Rodentia; family Bathyergidae; genus Fukomys; species Fukomys damarensis. The sequence goes on along the minus strand of NW_022900929.1, from coordinate 34,522,698 downwards.
GTTTAATGCCAGATCTGCTGATTCTTGATGAAGTATAACTTGAAGTTATCACTTATAAATACCCTTCAAGTTCAAATTCTATATGTCAGTTCCTTCTTATCTCAGTTGAGGCAGTTTTTAAAAAATTTATGAAAGAAACCCCAAATTTCATAATCATATACTAAGAGTAGCAATAATTATTACACCATATATCTTTATTTTCAAAGTAGTTACTCAGAGTATAAGACATAAACCAAAAAAAGGCTATATTTTCCTTAAGAAGCAAATGTATATGCTGTTGGTAGCAAACCCTCCTTCCCCTCTTTTCCTAAAGTTACTGAAAGATTTTTATGTAGAGTGAGCTGGGTTTTTCTGTTTCAACAAAGTATAGAAATGGGCTAAAGCTGAGCAGGCAAGATTTAAGTTAGGGATAAAAAAGGATTGCCTATGCTGGGTGCTTGTTAGATTTGGAAACAGTAAATGAAGATTTTGAAATCTTCTACCTCTTTAATAGCTATCAATCCAATCTGGGTTGTGTATTATCCCTTCTGGAAACAGTAGGTAAGGTGACTTTTCTGGTTGTTTTTATGATTGCAAATTTAATTCTCTTTTTTTTTCCTATATGATTATATGGTGGCGCTTTAAGTCTTTTAATATATGGCTGTAAGGAGAGTATGTGTGGGTGGGTGCTGTGAAGGAGAAAGGCAGTCATCTAATTTCAGCTTTTGCTTGGGGTTTGAGCCCAGGTAGAAATATTGAAACTCTTTGATCTGCCTATTTGGTAGAGGAAAACATACTCATTTTGAAAGCATTATTAGTTCTGCCTTGATGGCTATGAAATTGGGAGAGTGGTTAGAGGGCAGGCAGTGGGGCATTAGAATATCCAGGCAACATTTGTTTGTTTGTTTGTTTGTTTGTTTGAGAAAGAGTCTCACTATGTAGCCCTGGTTAGCCTCAAACTCACAACCCCTCCTGCCTCAGCCTCCAAGTGCTGGGATTACAGGCTTGTGCTATCACACTCAGCTTCTAGGCAACATTTTAAAAGCCCACATTCCTGGGTCCTATCCTAACTGTATGGAATCTGAACCCCCGGGGGTAGAATTTTTAGTTGTGTAATATTAAAGTTCATCAGAGACCACCTGTTGGTTACGAACCCCTGGCCTAGATGCTAGGATTCTGAAATCTGTTTTCTTCATACCAGAGTCTTCACCGAGGCTTCTTAAAAGTATATCTAGGGCTGGGGATTTAGCTCAGTGGTTCCACTTTCTGCTCGCAAGTGCAAGGTCCAGAGTTCGATCTCCGGTACCACACACACACACACACACACACAAAGTATATCAAACTAGCCCAGTTTTTTTCTTGAGTAGTCTTTCTCTCCACTTAGATTCTAGACTGATGGCTCTGTAAACTGCTGTCAGGGATTGATTTGAAAGAACTGCACCATTTTGAGGTCAGATCTGAGGATCTAATCATTGCCTTAGAGGCAGATGAGCAGAGATTTTCCCCTATGATCAGGAGTAAGGAACTGGACTCAGGCCAGGCCAGTCACCATTCCACTGTACTTCCCTGGGGACTCGGGAACCAACAGCTCTTTAGATGCACACTCTCTGGGCTCCTGTCTAAGGCAGATAACCGAGAGCAGAGGCCCCTGCATCAGTAGTGCTGCCTCTCACCTGCCTGTGTGAGTGACCTGGTCAGGTTCTCACTGAGTTTTCATCTGTTCTGTGGTCTTGAATCAAAGCTTGTGCAGTGTCCTGAGGTCCTTAGAGCAGGTGATGTGCCATGAAAACTGGTGGGCGGCACCCTCCTGGCTTTGTTTGATCTCCATTCCATCTTCATTCTGGTGCCTGCAGCTGCCCTCAGCCTTCAAAGTGATTCTCACCAGAGTGAGGACTCTTTTTCTCCATGGATCCCCCAAAATCTCTTCCTTTTCGTCTAAAAATAGTCTGGCTTCTTCAGGCTCTGAGATGTCTTGTTAAGTCTTTCCTCATCTACTGAGCTTACTCATTTAGGAGTCTAATAGCACTGCTGCTTTCCAAGTTTCTTCTCTCTCTCTCTCTGCATTTTAGGGCAAGTTCTCCTGTTGGATCAGTTTGAGTTGCAGTTTTACTTTCTGCCAGTATTTTTATGATTTTTGGGACCTTGGTGTTTTTCTGACTTTACTTCTTACTTCCATTTGCCACCTATGTGTTTATATTTCTTGGCTGATGAAGAACATTGTTAGGAATTAGGCTTCTTCCTGACCTCCATAACCTCCCCATCAGTCCCAGAATCTCAGGCTATGCTTGTGAGTGTTAGCACTGCTCTTTGGAGAACAGTCCAGGGCTTGAAATTCTGGACTACATCTATCAGACTGAGCTTCTCTGAGGACTAGTCTGTCCTACTGTTGTCCTCAGAGTATCTGTTGATTTTCATGTTCAAACTGTGGTGTTGTAAAGGGAGAAGAGCCACTTTGCTCTCAGTGATTTGTTACACAGCCCATTCCCACTGGCTCTGTTGTTTAATGCAGAGAGGCCAGGTTCCTGCCAGCTTCCTTTTCACAGTAGCTCTTATAGAAAGAGCGCTGCCCATCTGCTTGAATGTTCACCACCGTGTTCATTGATTTTACTATAACTTCTGTTACCTCTCAAAATTTAAAAAAAAAAAATGTGTTGAGGGGAAATAAAAGTGAATATGACAGCCAGACTGGGCAGTGTGGATGTTGAGTTGTTTGTCTGTTTTTTTAAGACAGGGTCATGCTGTGTAGTTCAGGCTGGCCTCAAACTCATGATGATACTTCTGCCTCAGCCTTCCAAGTAGGTGGGATTATAGGTATGTGCCACTATACCTGGCTAGGGTTGGTAGTTTTGAATGTTTGGATTTTTTTTTCATTAAGTTTATTGTTACATTTTAAGTATACAATACAGTTACATTCATCATTGGAAACTTGTACCTTTACATGATGTATCTTTGGATTTTCTTTTTTTAATAGTAACAAAATTTATTTGAAAAAGTAAAAATGAAGAGGGAGGGAGGAAGAAACTGGCTCTGCAGAGTGAGCTTGGACTAAATAAGAGAGGAAAATGGGAGATAAAAGTACACTCTGGAGGGAGGCCACCATAACCTAGATTTTCTTAATCTTTCCTCCTTCATAGCAGAGACAGCAGCAAGTGTATAGTGCTTCCTAATTGGCCACTGTATTTTTCTTTGATTCTGAAGGACACTTATAGAAGAATGAGTTTGCAGTATGTGTTATTTCTTCTTGAGACTTCTAGGGAGTTAACTTTACTACCTTCTTCTTATCACAGAGAATGTCAGGCTTTTTTGTTGCTTCCCTAGTTTATAAAACAAGTTCTTTTAGCTTTTTCTTAGACTGGATTTCTAAGTTTACTTACCTTATCTCTCGCCTTAAAACTGAAATGAAACTGAAGATACTGTCCCTTCCCTGCCCCTTCTTTTATGGTTGAAATTTAAATTTACTCAAAGATCTTGGAACAACCCTTTCTGAAACCATATGGCTGATTTCTTTTCCCCCCACTTTGTCAAATATTCTTTTAGAGGAATTCTGAGAAGGGAATTTCTTTGGGTGTTTGTTTGTTTTTGGCTTACATCAAGTGAAGGTTTGTGTGTGTGTGTGTGTGTGTGTGTTCTTGGAATGAAACCCCGGCCTTGTACATGCTAGAGAAGTGAACTACTAGACTTCCCACCCTATTCTTCAGGATTTGAACATGGCTTTTCATTCATTCTGAGTTGCCCAGGCTCATCTTATCCTTTTGCCTTCTCCTCCTGAGTAGCTGAGTTTTTACATATGTACCACTGAACCTGACTAAGGTGGTTTATTTTTTAAAATTAAAATACCTAAGTTCTTGATCTTTTTTGGGGGGGTACCAGGGATTGAACTCCTAAATTCTTGATCTTGACTTTCAAATTTCTCTTTTTTCCAACTATTACGGATTTATGTTGGTCAGCATTTTCATGCAGCATGCTTATAAAACCATTATGCCTAATCTTTGTTCAAAGCTAACATGTACTTTTCTCCTAATAATAATAATAGAAATAATATCATTTGTAGTGGTAATAGTAGCTAACATTTATTTATTAAGCTTTTGCTACTTACTAGGCTTGTAATAAGCATTACATATATTGTTGCATTAAAATTTACTCAGCTGTCCCACAAATACTATTATAATTCCATTGTGGATGTGGAAACTGATGATAAGAGCTGGGTGAGTAAAGGATGGCTATACAGCTATTAGGTGGCTGAGCTGGAATTCAAACTTAGGCTTTCTTAACTTGAAAGCCCACACTTCAACTTCATTTGTACTCCTCCCAGGGAGTCTTCTTTTTCAAAACTGAGCACAAAAATATGTGTAGTATTACTATAACCAAGAGTCACACCCATCATTCAGCTCAGAAAAAGGCATTTCCTTTACAAAGTAGGCTTCCCCCCAGCATTCCCTATAATAGTCAGTTCAGTGGATTTCCCAGACTTATTTCAGAGCCATCATTCAGTAACCCTCATCCCTCTACATCCTTGCTCCTCTTCTCTTCTCCCCTCCATCTGCAAATTTTTCTGTTATCCACACTTCTCGCCCTGTGTGCTGTTAGGAATTGTGCAGCTTGTGGTTCTGTGGGCACTTGAAGGTCATGATGATGGCACAGCTGTGTGGTGCCAGGTGACTATGCTACAAGCAGTTATCTCTTCTCTCTAGAAGCTGCTGGGGGAGTGGATTGGAGACCAGCAATGCCTTGATTGCTTTTGTGTGTGAGTATGACAGTGTTTAGTGTTTGGTGCTCTTGGTTAGCTGGTGATGGTGTAACTTTTGCTATTGCTACTCCAGACCCTCCAAAGAATACCTTTTTATTATCTCTGTAGCCCACAGCTGACACTGTTTTTGAAGCTGTGGAAAATAGTTGGGTCAGCATGTTTCTGTGGAAACAAGTGGATCTAAAATGTCCCATGCCAGGGCTAACCTGGATGATGACAGTTGGGGTTCCATGACTTTGCACACGAACAAAAATTAGGTCACTTGCCCATCTGACTCCTTTTGGCTGTGTGGCCTCCACGGTTACAGAGCAAGTGCCTCACCTCATCTCATCTCAGATTTATATTACTTTGATTTCTTTTTGCAGATAGGCAAGTGTCAGTACATTTTAGGTACAGAGGCAGGCCACTCAAGGTCTCCTACCCTATCCTGCCACATTTATCCTGAGCTAAGAAAGCTCCAAGCCAAGTGGATTGGACTCAGGGCAGCCCACAGGCTTGTGGGTGAGTACGAAGGACCTCAGAACATACTTAGCAACTCTAATCCTTGCCCCCTCTCAGCCTCTGCCTTGGAGAAAAGCAAGCAGCTGCTTGTCAGAACTAAACTTGGGGCTGGCAGGCAGGCTGGCAGGCCAACTTTCCCATTACCCTGACACTTATTGGTTGGCTTCTTCTTGAGAGAACACAGTATCTGTGTACCATGGCATAATATCCTGCTGCAGACTTTTCTAAACATATCCTTTCTGCATATGATGCCCCTCCTTCCCCAGGCTGCCTTAGTCTCACTTGTGAGGTCTCTATAGCAGCCACCACAGATTTTGTCACAACAAACCCAGACCTTGCTAGTGAATGGGGCTTCTGCCAGTTAATATGCAAACCTACAGGGCTGGGCTGGGGAATGGCAGATCTCTGTCATAAGGCAAATTCAGACACAAGCCAACTCTGAGATTGCATTTCTCCCTACCAGACTCCCATGTAATGCCCAGGCTCCTCTTCCTTGAGCTGCACTTTGAGTAGCCAGGCTGTGTGTGGTGTGTGTGTGCTTGTGCATTTGCACATGTTTGTGTTACTGGAGTTAGGGAAGCTTCCTCACTTCTGAGGGGGCAGGTTTTTCTCATTTGTGCAGCTGGAATTTTCATGCTTTCCAGGGCAATGGTGAGGATTAAATGAGATGTAGTGAATGTGAGATTATGTTAGCTAACTTCACAGCTGTTAAGAGGTTGCTAATATTATCAGGTCCCATAGATTTCTAAAATGCTGACAAAGTCTCTTCTAAATTGCTGGTGAGATTTTATTTCTTTCAATTTCCATTTGCAAGGAGTCTGTTTTGCAAATGTGTGTGTGTTGTTTTTTTGTTGTTTGTTTGTTTTGAGACAGGGTTTCACTATGTAGTTGAGACTGACCTGGAACTCACTATGTAGCCCAGGCTGGTCTCGAACTCACAGCAATCCTCTTGCCTCAGCCTCCCAAGTGCTGGGATTACAGGCGTGCACCACCACGCCTGGCTGTTTGTGTGGTTTTTCATTGTGATGGATCCTAAGTACATTTTTCTTGCTAACTTCTAACTTGTATCAGTAATACTCTACTGACTGAAAGGAAGGCCTAGCACAAATTCTTTTTGATACTGACTACTGTGTAATATATTTCAGGGCTGTGGCTACAAGTTTTTAGGAATTAAAAAACAGAGTCAAATCAATGAACTTCAAGAGGTAGGAGGATTGTTAATTTTCTGTGTCAGATTAGAAGCCACTGAGGTGATGAGCATGCTTTTTAGCAGCAGTAGTTTCTCCGGGTATGAATATAATTTTTCTTCTTTTGCAAATAATTTATATTGAGAAGTAAAATTAATCTGGTGGCTTCCTTTCAATTTAATAATTTTCAGGCTGCTTTTAATATTGCAACCAAAGTGAAATGTTCTATTTAAATATGGTGGGATTTTTTTGCTTAAAAACTAAAGCTAGGGCCAACGATTTAGCTCAGTGGTTCCGCTGCCTGCCTTGCAAGCACAGGAACCTGAATTTGATCCCCAGTACCCAAAAATAAATAAATAAATAAAAACTAAAACTAAAGCTGTAGGAAGATGTGGGGATATAGATGCAGTCATACCTAGCTTATACTATAGGTGATAGCATATATTGATCGAGCCTTCCTACAAGATAATTTGATCTGATCAATTAGAAGAAAAATGTGTATATTTATACTTTTTGATTCAGAAGTTATAATTCTGATGTCTGACTTTATGCAAACATACTACACAAAGGGATATATAACTGATTTTTTGATGTTATTCATAATAATGAAATCTTTGAAGTTATCTAAGTGCTATCAATAGGGATTGTCATGCATCCAATGAAATGGAATTCCCTGTACTTGCTAAAAAGAATGAAGTCAGTCTATATGTACTAATGTGGAAGGATGTACATAATAGAAATGGGGAGGAAAAGCAAATTGAATAACAGTTTTTATGTTAATGATTGTATTTTTGTTAAAAACATATATGTTAATAAAAAAAAGTAAAACGTGTAGAAATTATGGACATACATACCAAACTGTTAATATTGGTTATCTCAGGGAGAGATAGTAGATTTTGGTGGACTCTTACTGTCTACGTTATATATTTCTGTAATGTTTGAACTTTAAACAATGAGCCTGTATTATTTTTGTAAGTAGAAAAAAACAATAAAGATGGAAATCTCTCCAATTTAAACATGTGTGTTTCCCATATAAATCTGTTCAAAATTTAAACTTGGTGTATTTATTTCATTAAAGCACTTATGCACAGTGTTATTGGAAAATATATCTGGCATAATAAGCTCAGTTTTAAGAAGGTTTTGTTTTGTTTTATTTTTTTGTTTTTTTAGGGTAGTGGTGTAGTGCCACTGAACTAAACCCCCCACCCTGCAGATTTTTTTTTTTAAGGAATAATAGAACATAAAAATATTTTCTTGTGGGGTGTGGTGGCGCATGCCTATAATCCCAGCACACGGGAGGCTGAGGCAGGAGGATGGCTTGTGAGCTTGAGACCAGCATGGTCTACATAGTGAGTTCCAGGTCAGTCTCAACTACATAGTGAGACCCTGTCTCAAAAAATAAATAAATAAATAAATAAAATAAATAATAAAAATATTTTCTTGCCAATATATAATTAGCTTGTTGAATTTGAAATCACTTGTTTGTGATATCTTTAAAAATATTTCCTTGGTTAAATTTGGTACTTCTAAAATCCTTTTTCAAGTACATATACTTTCCTTTTTCTCTTTTTTTAGTACTGAGGATTGAACCCCAGGGCCTTGGTGCTGAGCTACATCCCCAGCCTCTTTTTTAAATTTTTAAAATTTGGGACCAGGTCTTGCTAAGACATTAAGTTTCCCAGGCTGGGCTTTAAATTGTGATCCTTCTGCCTCAGCCTCCCAGAGGGCTTGGATTACAGATGTGCACTACCATGCCTGGCTATCTTTAATCTATTAAAATTTATTATTTAATTATAATTTGGCAGATTCATAAAGGGCCAAGCCCTGCGTCTTTACTAAAGTCAGGGATAAGAGTGTTTGAGAGAAATTAAGGCACCAATCAAGCCTGCTCTGGTCTTTCTATAAAGGCATCAAAATCTTGCTCCTGTTGTGTCTTCTAGAGCTGGCAATAAGTAGTTGGGAATGCTCTAGGAGATAAAAGAACTTACTAAGATTAACTAAAAATATTCATAAATATTATAAAGTACTTTAAAAAATGAATTCAAAGAGCTGGGGATGTAGTTCAGTGGTAGAGCACTTGCCTAATGTGTACATGGCCCTGAATTCAATTACAGATATATATTAAACCCTGTGCCTGGAATATAAGAACGGAGTTGTATTAAACACAATGTTGCGCTCCAGATTCTGGACTAGTAGAAAAGATAAGACAAATCTTCAAGAATTTCTGTGCAAGATACAAAGCAGTATGTGCTATGTGGGTGATGCACACTAAGTACTTCTGTAAGAGTACTGAAGAGGAAGGACTCGTCCTGGCCAGGTGATCACAGGAAGGTCAGATGTGGAGCCCATCCTTGAAGGAAGGTGGGTTTATATTGTGTAGCAGTAGAAAGGAAAGGCTTTTTTGGAAAAGAACATGAGGTAAAGCCCTAAGGCTCCTTTACCAAAACAATGAAGAATCCAGATTGAGAAATGTGTGCAATAGGTGAGCAGTAGGAAATATAAGTAGAAGAAATGTAGGGCCTCTTGATGCTACGCTAGGGCATTTACACTTAATTTAGTTGGCAGTAAGGAGCTAACTAGATAGGGAAAGCTGTGCTTTCAGATCAAAGCTCCACCAGGGATACCTTATTCTGATGAGTTAGGGAGAAGGGAACAGTAGGGTCTACAGTAAGGAGATTGATTTAAAAGCAGTTGCTACATCCAGGAATGTGGTAATGAAGGCCTAAGATGGGGTGTTTGCATTGAGAATAGAAAGGAAATGAGCATTTTGTAGATAATACGTTGAAACCTCCCTTTTTCTCAGGAGAGTCTCATGGCACAAATGACGGTGGTTACAGAGCAGTGAGAGTCATGGTTCACCCCTTATTTCAGAGTACACATTAATTTTGCACACTTAGTCCAGGTAAGGGACTGTTAGTGTTCTCCCTGTTAGAGAGTTGGAAACCAAGAGATTAAGAGACTTTAGGTATGTAGAGTTGGCAAATGAAGAGGAACTAGACCCTTGTGATGATCAGGCTTTTAGCTCACATCAAGCTAGGTGGTTCTGGTCTTGGTGTAAACAGAGGCCGGATTTTAGAGGGGACCCCCTCCTCCATGCACACATTCTTTCTGCTTAAATTGAGTAATTCCTTATCCTTGTCTTTTCAAGACACAGAAAAGGAGGGTAGGAGGGCTGGCCCTGTGCAGGCACAGTGCTGTTAAAGCTGCTCTCACCCTGGGCATGTGATGATGACTCTGCTATAACTGAGCCCTTTCTCTAGAGTTTCTTCACTCCTCCCGGTCAGTCTGATGCCTTCCATTCTGCTTCCCAGTCTGCATACTCAGTTGCCTTGGAAACAGGTATCAGCTGTTCATGTTATGTTGCCTGTAGGTTGCAGCATGCCCCAACATGCTGTTCAAAAAACCCACCCTCTTTATCTCTTCCTCTGTACCATCACAGTGAGGAGAGTGGGGACCTTTTTTTAAAAAAAATTTTTTTTTTGAGACAGGGTCTCTCTGTGTTCTCTGGGCTGGTCTTGAACTTACTATATAGCTCAGGCTGGCCTCATACAGCAGTCCTCCTACCTCAGCCTCCTCAGTGCAGGAATTATAGGTGTATGCCACTCCACCCAGCAAGGAAACCTTTTTTTAGATTTATTTTAGCTTCTAATAAATTTAGGTAATTAAAAATAGGGCTGGGATTTAGCTCAGTGGTTCTGCCGCCTGCCTTGCAAGCACAAGGACCCACGTTCGATCCCCAGTACCCCCCCAAATAAATAAATTAATTAATTAAATAAATGAAACTAACATGAATAGACCTCTGTTATTCCCCTACTTCATCCTGCTGCCCTCTGTCTTCTACTGTTCTCTTCCTTCCCCTCCTTCTGCTCTCCTTCCCTTTCTTCTCTTGTCTTTTTTTAAGAGACACACTCTCACTGTGTTGCTGAGACCGGTCTTAAACTCCTGGGCTAAAGTGATCCTCCTGCCTCAGCCTTCAAAGTAGCTGGGACTAAAGGGGCATGTCACCATGCCCACGTGCCTTCTACCTTATTTCTTGGTTCTCAGACGTATCTCTGAAGCCAGTCTAAAGGCATGGTGACTTCCCCATGTGCTCTTTCAGAAATTGTGACATTTTGGCTGGACCTGGTGGCTCATGCCTATAATCCCAGCACTCAGGAGGCTGAGGCAGGAGGATTGCCAGGAGTGTAAGGCCAGTCAGTGTCAAGACCAGCTTGAGCTACAAAACAAAACACAAACAAAAAACTAACATTCTGGTGGTATTGAAAAACTTGAACTAGGATCCTCAGGGCTCCATGGTTTCTGGAAGCAGACAGCCCCAGGTCTAAATTCTGGTTCTGCCACTACTTACCCTATTCCTTCATCTATAAGATGGATATAGTACTAGTCCCATAAAGCTGTCAGCAGTAGTTTTCAAGAGTAGTACGTATGACCATTTGTGAGGCTCCTGAAATGGCTCCTGGCAGAGTGCACTCATCACATAGCGCTCTCACTGCCAGGCAACCTCTGCCCAGGACCCTCTGTGCCCACAGGTGCTCTTTTAAAGCTAGGAACACTGTTTTCTCCTCGTAATCCCAAGGGGGACTAAACTTTGGAAACACAATGGCAGAATGCCTTAGTTTAATAGTTCATAACCTGATTAATCTTCAGAACCACCTAGACAAAATTAATTGGTTAATTGGCACAAGGTCTGGCTATGTTGCCCAGGCTGGCCTTCAACTCCTGACCTCAAGCAGTCCTCTTGCCTCAGCCTCCCAAGTACCTGGGAGAGTTGTATGCCACCCTGCTGCGCTCCAGAGACTTCTACCCATGTACCTTTGAGCCTTGTCCGAGTCTTGCAGGACAGGGAAAGGGGATGCAGAGGTGGAGATGGAGTGGGGGTGCTTTCTGAGTATTTCTGCAGGTAGTATAGGTCTGGGAACCTTTGTTCTGGTTTCGTGGTCTCCAGGAGCTAGTGACGGAAGGATCTTGAAGGTCACCACCTCCAAGCAGTGGCAGATTCACCTTCCTTTGAAGCTGAGGCTATTTTAATCTCGACACAGGAGAACTGACTCAACCCCAGCCAGTTCTGATGTGTTGGGCGGGGCAGCCTGCTTTTTCCTGCTGTATTGGAAGTCCTTGGTTTCTGGTAGCCTTGGTAGTACAGATAGAGCAGTAAATTAGCCAGATTGGGCAGAGCCTGTACCAGAGTGAGAGAATCCATTTGCTTGTCTTGGAATGACCGTGTGCCCCTGCCTACCTCTGGCCAGATGGCACTTTAGGCTCTGAAGGAGTTGAAGTGGGAAAGCCATGCCCCCTCTCCTGGCTTCAGTGACTGGGTCCCTACCTCGCTGCTTGATGCCCATCTCTACATGGCCTGCCGGCCTGGGCTTCCTCTGTGGCTTTTGTGTAAGTGGCAGTTCTTGGAATCTGGTGGAGAATCTGCTTTGTGAGATTAGAATGTAGCGTGTAGGCAAGAGACAGACATAGTTATTCTTAAGCTGCAGGAAGGAGCAAGAGGCAGGGAGCACTCTGCCTTGGACAGGTCTCTAGCATGCTTGTCTATAGAAATAGCAAACCAGGGTTTGGCTGGAGTGACTTACAAGGTATTTATAACTTGTATTGAGTGGAATTGAGAAGTGAGGAGGGGAAAAGGGAGGAAAGATGCTGGTAGCAGCACAACATGGCAACAAAACAGAGCTCGGTTTCCTCCCGGTTGCTGGGGCTACCTCGCCAGTTTGAGGCCAGCCAACTCCTAAGTAATTCTGGCCTCCTAGTTCTCTGTCTCTGGGGAGCAGCCTGGCTTATGCCATGAGCAGACAGACTCTCAGTAGTCCCTCACACTAAGAAAGGGAACTCTGCCATGGACAGTCAGAAGCAGGACGGACACACACACACACACACACACACACACACACAC
>NW_022900929.1:34486495-34510250 GCF_012274545.1 Fukomys damarensis | reverse complement strand
CGCTGTGGGGTAGGCGCTGGGACTATGTGGAACCCTATACTGTACCATCTGTGTGACAGATGGCTCTGGGCTCTGGAGAGTCCTTGCTTCTTTTTTTTAACCTACCTGGGATTGAACCCAGGGCTTTTGTGCTGAGCCACACACACACTCCCTTTATTTTTTATTTTGAGACAAGGTCTTGCTATGTTACCCCACTTTAGGCTAAAATTTGCCATCCTCCTACCTCAGTTTCCCAGAGTGCTGGGATCACAGGCAGGCAGCAGCACATTCGCTTCCCTCTTTCTGCACTCAGCTGACTGCTCCTCCCTTCAGGAGCTGTCCTCTTCCTGGTCCCTGGGGTTCCTCCTCCCTCTCTGTCTGGCATCTCAACTTCCCCATACTCTAAAAATAGGTTTTCCCAAAGTTCTGTCCAGTCTCTCTTCTCTCTCCCCTCTGGTCTCCTGTCTCCTTGAACTTTCAGTGGTGGTTTTCACCTCTGTGTGAATAATCCCCAAATATCTATTTCTAGTCCTGACCTCTCTCCAAGCATTAATTTTATGTTTAAGTTGCTGAACTGAGTGTTCTGTGATTCTCCCTAAATATGCGCATAGTGCCTTAGATTCAGCCTGTCTGAAGTATGTGTTCCCATTTCCTGCGATCAAACCAGGGTCTTCTTTCTGATTGTGGCCCTGCCTTGTTCATGATCTCTAAGGTTCTCCTCTGAGCCCTCTTCTTCTTGCACAGTGAGGGTCCTACTGTTCTGCTTGCTTTGTGATGTGTGAATGTATCATGCCTCTTCCATTCCCACTGTCATGCTGGCTTGTATTTTTATTATCTCTTCCTTAAACTACTGTAAGAGCCACCTAACTGGTCTCCCTGCCTGTGTGTATCTCACAGGCATCTTCCAGGAATCGTTCCATGGCTTTCCTGAGTCCACAGAATACCCCACTGACCCTGGCCTTCAGGACCCTGCCTGATCTGCTTGTATTTTCTCTCCTGACTTAGTATTCTCCTACACAATCTTTGCTCTTACCATTGCTCACCTCTTGGTTATTTCTGCCTCTGAACATTTTCTCACAACTTCCTCTGCTGAAGATTCCTTCTATCTATATTTCTACCAGGTGTGGTGGTGCCTGCCCTCTGGGAGGCTGAGGTAAGAGGATTGCAAGTTCAAGCCCAGTCTGGGAAACCTAGCAATTTATCAAGACCTTAGCTTAAAATTAAAAAAAAAAAAATTTGTTTAGAAAGAGCCAGAGATATAGCTCAGTGCAAAAACAAAAAATAGAGAAAGAAAGAAAAAAATGCTGTTATACTGTGGGGCCCAACGGCCTTACAAAAAGCACTCTTGTTTCCTTTCTCTGATCCTGTTGAGAAATTGTCTCTCTTTCTTGTCTCTGAGCACTTTATCTCTTTCTTGTGATCTCTAACATGTTGGGTTGCTGTGTAGTAAATGACTTGTCTTTCCTAATGGATTTTGAGGGTGGAGAGGGTCTCACATAGCATCCACAAACTTGTTGAGAACTGCCCATGTTGAGAAGTACATTTACATTATGGCCCTGTATACCCACACTCTCTGAGAAAGTTTCATCATCCACATTTACCTTCACTGCATGCTGTGCTGTCTCCTTTTTGTTCTATTCTATTTATTCATTATAAACTGGAGTCCAAATTTCCATTTGCTGTCTTATAGCTTACAATCTGAAAGCTGGAAAGCACTGTTCTGTCTCGCATGAATGAGTTGTCCTATCACCTAGTAGTCACCTGTTTGTTCCATCTGCTTTAATGAGAGCCAGAAGAGCACTTAAACTAGTGGCTTTATTTAACTTCTCTCTTGAGACTAAGCTGTTGTGAAATTATCCCTTTATCTCATTGGTGTGGGAAATTCTTCCTGCTTCCTTTCTCTCCGGAGGGTACAGTGCTGCTGCCTATTTCATCTGGGAGTGATGGTCAAGTAGCCCTCCCTGGTGGGGAACCCATAGTAATCCTGTCCTCCGACAGCCTCCCCCCAGGGGCAAGATGATACCCATTTTGGGTTGGTGTAGACTTTCCTCCATCTCAGCACGCTGGCTGCCATAGCAAGGTGGGGTCACCATGCTGTGTCCTCCCAGCTCCCAGACTGCACTGTGAATGTGGGGGTCCTGGCAGAGCACAGAGTGGGTTCCCTCTTCTGAGCTTTCCTTGTGCATGAAATAATGTCCCCAGAGCTGTGGGGGTGTCAGTGTTGGCTGCCTGAGGCAGTCTCGTCCCACATCACTGGCTGTAAGCAGATACCTGGGCAGTGTCTCTTGGCCTTTGTGTTGTTGACATTCAGGTCTTGAGAGTTTGAGGTGAAGTTTCTCTCAGAATTTTGGGCTACATCTTAGTTAGAGGAAGCTGTTTTCTCACAGGGCCTCCCTCCCTCAGTTTCCTCAGTGATGTTTTGGGCCAGAGCCAAATCTCTGACATTAGTGAGAAGCTTGCTTCATTATGTGGAAAGATGCTGTAGTGTTCAGGAGGGGCTAGGTTATCTCAGAGTGTGTTCCAAGAACCTCTGGGACCCCAAAACCATTTTAGGATGCTGTGACATCCCCCCTTTACCAACTATATCCAAGACTTTCTTCATATACTTCAAATAGAATAATAACTAGATGCAGGTATGAAAACCCAGCTGTTTTCTCTTAAGCCAAACATTAAAAAGATTGGCAAAAATGTCAAACAGTGCTGCCACTCTTTTTTCTATATTGTTTTTTTGAAGATATTTATCTTAATAAAAATGTTAATGAGTAATGGGTTTATTTTTCTTTTCTTTTTTGGTTTCTTCACTGGATCTTAGCCAAAAGGCTGAGAAGTGGTTTTTGTTTTTTGTTTGTTTTGGTTTCTTGAGATGGGCTTGCTATATAATTCAGGCTGGCCTTGAACTCACTGTGTAGCCCAGGCTGGTCTTAAATGAAGCAATCCTCAGCCTCCCAAGTGCTGGGCTTACAGGCATGTGTCGCCATGCCTAGCTGTTACTTTTGTCTTTCTTTCTTTTTTTCCCCACACCAGGAATGAACTCAGTGTCACTGAGCTACATCCCCAGCCCTGTTACTTTTAAATGAACTAATAAATACTTTAAAATATTTCCACTGTAAACCAGGCATGTGGTACATGCCTATAATCCCAGCATCTGGGAGGTTGAAGCAGGAGGATTGCAAATTTGAGCCCAGCCTGGACAACTTAATGACTTAAGTGAGATCTTGTCTCAAAATAAAAAATTAAAAGGACTGGGGATAGAGCTCAGTGCACATCCCCTAGATTCAGTCCTTAGTACTGAAAAAAATTCCATTGTTAATTCAAATGTAGTAAATATTGATAGATACAGTATGCATAAATAAAAGCTTTTTTATGATTTCTAAGATTGTAAGAAGGTCCTGAGCCCAAAAAGTTAAAAAGAGCGGGGTGTGGTGGTGCACACCTGTAGTCCCAGTGCTTGGGAGGCAGAGAAAGGAGGATTGCTGTGAGTTCTAGGCCAGCCTGGGTTACTTCACAAGGCCAGCCTGAACTACATAGTGAGACCCTGTCTCAAAAAAGAAAAAAGAGGACCAGGGATTTAGCTCAGTGGTTCCATTGCTTGCCTTGTAAGCGAAGATCTGGAGTAAGTTAAAAATATTTCTGGGCTAGCTTGTGCTTGGTAACAAATCATTCCCAAATCTCCCTGGCCTGGCTGGTAGTTTTTTTTTTGCTTGTGCTACATGTCCAGTGTGAGTCAGCACAGGAACTCTGTTCTACATTGTTTCTCAAGGCCCCTGGCTGAGGTACCCATCTCATCTCTGCTTTGCTATACATAGTGTTTCTTAAAAGTGACATGTCAGCTGTATTCATTGGTACACCTGCAGTCCCAGCTACTCAGGAGGCAGAGGCAATAGGATCACAAGTTCAAGACTAGCCTAGGCAACATAGTGAGACCCTGTCTCAGAAGTTTAAAAAATATATATATGAAGGGCTAAGGCTATCCTTAATGGTAGAGCACATGCCTTGCATGTGCCAGGCCCTGGGTTCTAACCCTCCCATACTCAGTCCTCAGTCAGAGCTCAGAGCCTTATATAAATAATGTAACAGTAAACAAAATGACATATATTCTTCAATTCTTCAGACTCTTTCCCCACATTGCTGGGTCCAGTTAGTGTCAACAAAACACTTAAAGATAGAAAATCTAGGGACATGAATTATAGAAGGGTGTTGCTCCTGATGTCCTCAGCAGCCCTATACCGCACCTTGACTGTATCTTTCCTCTCTTTTTTAACATTTATTATGAAATATTTAAGACATATGGAATAATGGAGTGAATAATTGTGAACCTACCATAAGCTTAAGAAACAAAACATTACCTGTACTATTAGGTCCCTTTTGCTTGTTCTCACTGAATGTGGCCATTCTGCCATCACTAGTTTGAGATACTTTATAGAGAGCATGCTTTATGAAATACTCTGTTGTCCTGGGCTTCACTGTACGTTTCTGGTCTTTTGCTGTTCCTGAAACCTCTGCTAGGCATTCATTTATTCACCAGTGTGTATCAAGAGCCCCTTGTACACCAGGCTGTCCCAAGTGCTGGGGGTCCATCAGTGAGGTACACATTGGTCCTGTCCTCATGGTGCTCCCATTCAACAAGAAGGACAGATAGTAAGTACCAAGTACCTGACCAAGATAGAACAGTGTTATTACTGCCTCTGTGTACTGTGAATAAAGACAAAGATGGGTACAGCTGTGCGTGGTGGTACATACCTCTAATGTCACATGTGGGAGGTGAGGCAGAAGGATTGTTGCAAGTTTGAGGCCAGCCTGGGCTACATAGCAAGACCCTGACTCAAAACAAAATGAAACAAAACAAATAAAATAAAACTGGGCAAATCAGATTAGAAGGATTGCAGTAAAGTCAATCTGGAGAGCCCTTTCCAAGGAGAAGGCCTTTGAGCAAAGACCTGAAGGAAGCTATGTGAGGAGTTGAGGGAGGAGCTGTTGTTAGTCCAAAGAGCAGCATATGCAAAGGACTGCCGTCTGCTTAAAGTCCTGGAGGCTGCTAGGGTGGCAGGGTGGAGTGAGTGAGGTGGAGAGTAAGAAAATGAGGTCACAGAGGTGTCTAGACAGGACCTTGTAAATTGTGATCAATGTGTGCATTTGAACTTAAGGGAGATGTGAAGCCATTAGAGGGTTTTGAGCAGTGAACTGAAATGATCTCATATTTGAAGAGAATCACTGTGACCTGCCACGTTGGAAAGGACTGTAGAGGACAAGGCCCTACCAGGGAGAACACTTGTGGTGCAGTTACAGGCTGAGTGAGAGATGGTTGTGCCTGGACTTGGTGGTGTACCCGGTCTTTGAGTAGGGAGGAAGGCTGCTTTCATGGTGTGAGGTCTCCCACCCTGGTGATTTCAAGGCCACCATGTGCTTTGGCTGGTACGGTGTCGAAAGACTGCTGCACGGCCTGTCCCTAAGCCTCAGCGGACACCTGTACCCCTCTGCTGGAACCCAGGTCCATTCAGCCTGTGGTATTTGAAGAGGGTGCCCAGGTTCGTCTCCATTTCCTGGGGCAGGTAGAAGCTTTACTACCTTCTTGCAAAGAGAGGGAGTCAGTTTTTAAAGTCCATTGTGTTGGAGTCTTGAAAAATCAGCGTAAACACTAGCGGTCTCACAGGAACGCTGGACTCTTATGTCCTTTGAAAGTCGAGCTCTGCCCCCAAACTCCATGCAAACAGGAAGCTGGTTTGACTTAAGAACATAAAATAAAAACCAGCTGATACCCAGAATGTTTTCCCCTGCTCTTCCCCCTCCCCAGAGCCAGAGGAAAATGATTTTTTTCCTCCTTGGGTAGCTTATTTAGAAAGGCAGAAAATGCCCCAACTATCAATCCTTTGAAAATAAACCCAGACAGGATCTCGTCTGTGGGATTTCCCTTCTGAAAGTGTGTTCCACTGTGCAGAATTCTAGGAAGAAAGTGACCAAAGAACAAAAAAGGTGTCTGCAACCAGACTCTATCACCCAAGTCTAGCAGAGAGTCTGGCACAAAAAGAAGGCGTTTCCCAGAGTAGGTCTTTTGGCTAGTTTGCATGTCATGAAGTCAATAAAGGCCATGACCAGAATTACTTTTTTTTAATTACTTTTTATAAAATGGCGTATTCTAGACTACATCACATACAATATTGTTTTGTGAAACTCTCAGTATTACTCATACACACTTACATGTATGAATACACTAGATCATGATGTAAAGTGTATTTCTTACCATAGTTTATAGTCTAAAATTTTGATAAACCCCGGTCTTCATGGTCTGAGTAACCCATATCGTCTTCCTACTTTAGATTGCTGCTGAAGAGTACAAGCTGGTTTTGGAATCAATTCTCTATAGAACTGGAGTATCTACCCCTAAAACAGCTGCCAAATTGCTATAAGAAGGAAGGGCAGCTGAGAATCAGCAGGCTTGGTCTGATTCTTTTTTTTTTTTTGGTACCTGGGATTGAACTTGGATCATTGTGCTTGCAAGGCAGGCAGCGGAACCACTGAGCCAAATCCCCGGCCCCTTGGTCTGATTATTTTGGACCAGCGCTGAAGCATGCGGGGGAAGGGGTTGATGCAAATTTGAATTCAAGGGCTTTGCGTTGAATCAGATTAATCTGAAGAGAATAGTAGTTATACAGCCTGTTAGCTCACTGCACTTGATTTTGTGACCTCTGCCACCCACCCATGTGGGTCAGGCTGGCTTCAAGTTCCTTTCTGTCCTCAGTAGTAGGTAGCTGGAATTCAAGAGCGCCCTTCCCTCTGAGGTAATTAAAGTCCCAGTGCCAAGATGAGTATCTCCAGACTTCCCAGGATGATCTTGTGCTCTCAAGTCCGTCCAGGTTACTGGGGGCCAGGGGAACATAAAGCTGAGAAAAGAGTGAAAGGAGGCCTAAGTTAGGACAAGTCATCAAGAATGTCTAAGAGCTGGTCGCAAGGTACATAATCCCAGCTGCTTCGGAGGCTTGGGAGGCTTGGGAAGGACATCACAGGTTTGAGGCCAGCCAGGAAAATTTAGCAAGAATCTATCTCACAATAAAAACAAAAGCCAGGGATTTAGCTCGGTGGCATCATGCCTGCCTCACAAGCCCAAGGTCACGAGTTTAATCCCGGATACCAAAAAAATAAACAAATAAAATAAATAAATAAAAACAAGAAAAGGCTGAGAATATTGTTTATTGGAGAAGCACTTGTTTAGCATATGTGCAGCCTTGGGTTTGATCCCTAGTACTGGGGGGTGGGGAATGAATTAATAGGCTAAGATAGGCCAAAATGTGTTTATTCCCCATTTTCTTTTTTTTTTTCTTTTTATTGAGTTTATTGGTACATTCTAGGTATACAGTACAGTTACATTCATTACTGGGATCTTGTACCTTTACATGACAGGTCTTGGTTCTCATTTTTACCCCTTGTCCCTACCCTCCCTTCACCCCTATTCCCCATTTTCTTTAGTGCAACAGCTAGGTCCAAGGGTACTTGTTAAATTTGGTGCTTTCCAGACTGTGGGCCAATTCCCTGTAAGTAAACTGCCTCCACAAATGAATAGACATGTATTAGAATTCCTGGACCACATCCTCCAAGAAGTTCAAAAGACTCCTGGGGCTATCTCTAGGAAATAACTTTTAACTGTACTGTTCTGGGAGTCTCGTTTTAATCTTTGGCCATCACAGGATACTTATCTCCAACCTACTTCAAGCTACAGTGATCCTTGGAGATCGGAATTTAAACAGGCTCTGTAAGAGTACTTTAATTCTTCCATTGGGGCAGTAAGAGAGTAGAGATGCTAAAATTATCCTAAATGATTGTGGGCTTCCCCTCTGTAGAAACTGGCTTGAATTAAGAGATTCTTAATCTACTCACCCTTTAAGTTGTTCTTGCTCATGTTACCCTCCAAGGGCCTCCAAGACACTGTGGGGTCAGTTTTATAGCAGAGTAGTGAACATGGCCTTCTGCATTCAGAAGCTCTCTCTTTGAGTCCAAGGAATCCAAAATCCTTGAAGAGGGCTAGTGCAGGAAGTGCTGACTGTACTGGATGAGTACCAGAGTGGCCAGCAGGACATTGTATAACAGTATGAAGTGGGGGACAAGTGGAGGTCCCAGTGCAATCTGGATCTTACGTGGCATTATCTAGCAGAAAGACCATGAATTGATTTGAAGTTAGCCCAGTGTGGGTCACAATGTGGGGCAATAGTACCGATGATGAGTGATAGATGTTCCTGTGTCATGTGGCCATGTCCTCTCAGGATCCTGGAGCACTTTACACTTTAGAGTGAAAGGAGGCCTAAGTTAGGACAAGCCATCAAGAGTGTTTCTCTCTTCTCTGTGGGAGTTGTGGCTTAATAATTAGTGTGCTGTGATAATCTGCGCTTTTCAGAACACAGCATTAAGCTATGTTTCTGCCTCCTAGGCACAAAGTCTATATAAACTGGCAGCCCTTTGGGAGGTGGAGTCCTCTGATGAGAGAAGAACATGATGGAATGCAAAGCTCAGAGATATCATGAGTCACCTAATTGACACCTAGCTTTCTTTTTGGCTCTTGGTAGATCCCAGTGGCCTATCCTTCATGCCTGCCAAGGCACGAGGATCATTAACTTTCGCTAAGTCTCATAGACCTCGGGGGGCAAGACCCTGGCTGTAAACTGGGACTTCCTGGGTTGAAGGAGAGCTTGCTCTCTTCTCCACAGCTGTGTTTTAACCAGTTGGTTTTCTTTGCTATGGTGCCAGCAGACTGAGCCCCACTGAATGCAGGTGATACACAGTGGCACTTTTCCATGTGATGAATTAACCCATGGGCAGAACAGAGCTGGCAAAGGGTCCTGTTCTCCTGAAGAAAAGCAGCATTGCAAGACAATCCTAGCTGCCTGCAGCACCTCCTCCCAGTCTACTCTGTCTATAACATGTCACTTCTCTGCCTTGTTCTGACAGGTAACCTTGGAGAAGGTGCTGGGAATCACTGTTTCTGGAGGCAGAGGACTTGCCTGTGACCCCCGATCAGGTTTAGTTGCCTATCCTGCTGGGTAAGTATGTGACTTGGAAGAGATCTTCTTTACAGCTGTGCTAGACCAGTTGGGGTAGGCAGGGGTTTTCTGGTATCTTCTGGGAGATATTTCCAGGTTAATGTTTTGGGGCCTTCTCCATTAAGAGATGCCAGGCTGGGGAAAGGCTATTTGTTGAATGTTGTCCTTGTTGCATCCTGTCCTGCTTTTTGGCCACCTACCTTCACCTACCCATCTACGTATACAGATACATACTTTATGTTACACAGTTCTCAGTGCCAGGCTCAGTAACTACCTTCTAGTCATTAAAAAAAAGTTTTATTGATATGTGATATGATACATTTGAAATATGCAAGTTAGGGTTTGGGATATAGTTCAGGGCGAGAGTACTTGCCAACAATGTTCAGTGCCGTGGCTTTGATCCCCAGGCCCATGATAAATAAAAATCCAAATCAGTATTCCCAGAGTTGTGCAGCTATCACCACAGTCAATTTCAGAACAGTTTTATTGACCCTTAAAACACTATATAGTTCAGTGGCATGTACATTTAGCCCCCAAAACTGCTTGGGAGGCTGAAGAAGGATTGTTTAAGCCCAGAGGTTCAAGGTCAGCCTAGGCAACAGGATGTGTCAAAAATAGGGTTGAGGGTGTACCTCAGTGGTAGAGCACTTTCCTAGCATGCACAAGGCCCTGGGTTCAAACCCTAGCACTACAAAAATAAGTTAAAAAAAGAAAAAGAAAAGAAAAAGAAGGAGAAAGAATAAAAGAAAAAGAAACTCTGTACTCATTAGCAATCATTGTCCTACCTCTCTTCCCCAAAACCTCCAACCTTAGGCAATCACTAATGTATTTTTTTTAACAGAAAAAAAATTCTAATTGGAAATTTAGAGGGAAGGTAGGAAAGGACTCCAGCTTAGTTAGCTGAAGGGGGTGTACTGATATAGGACTCAGACTGGGCCACTTGTAGGAGCAGGAGACCAGATTTCAAGGATTCACTGCTGAGCTGGGGTCCTGCAGATCATTATCTCAGGCCAGTTGTCACAGTGTGGCTGAATGTGATTTTGTTCCCAGGAAGAGATCAACTCTGTCTGTGGTGTGTCAGTCATGTGGGGCTCTGCCTATTCCAGAATCCAGATGATCACGGATCAGGACAATGGCCGGAGGCCTCAGGGTATAGAAGAACATCCCTGGAAACATCCCATTAATCTACTTTCTGTCTCTGTAGATTTGCCTATTCTGGATATATTGTGTAAATGGAATCATGATAGTTGGCTTTTTGCAGCTGACTTTTTCATTTAGCATAATGTTCTCAAGGTTCCATCATGTTATAGCATGTGTCAGTACTCTTCCTTTTTGCATCTGAATAACAATTCATTATATGGATATTTTATCTATTCTCCAGTGGATTTGGCTAGTTTCCACTTTTTAGCTAATTGGATTACTCAGCTGCCCTGATGACTTTGAGAGGTGCCAGGGACATGGAAGAGAAGTGGGGACTGTGGCCAGTTTCTTTCCCTTGCTGCCGTTTCATTTCTCTGCTCCTACATGTGAGAAATCCCCAACCATAGTTTTACAGGCTTTTGCAGAAGTGTCTCCTTGGGAGCTTAGGCCCTTTCTGTCAGCCTCTGGCCCTTGCTGATGGGTACAGGAACATGACAGTGACGGGGCCACTGCTTTGCCTTTTTTACCCCACCATTTGGGAATGCCCTTTTCCCCAGTATTATTTCCCTAGCAATGTTTATAGTTTCCATTCCAGTTACATTTTCTTAGTTTTATCATCTCATCAAAAAAGCTACCTTTATCAAGTACTTATTCTATGCCAAGTCATTTTTTTGGTGGTGGTGGTGGGGTTGAGACAAGATCTTGCTTTGCAATTCAGGGTGGCCTTGAATTCACTTAGGCAGCCCAGGCTGGCCTTGAACTTGTGGTGATCTTCCTGCCTCAGCCTCCTGAGTGCTGGGATTACGAGTGTGCACTACCAAACCAGGCCCAGGTAGTTCTTAAGCATGTTGCATAAATTGTTTAATACTTAGAGCAGCATTGTGCAGTTAGTACCATTAGCACTTTCATATTCTAGATGAGGAAATTGAGCTTCAAGGAGGTGAACAGTTTGCTTATCATCACTTCACTGGTGTCCAAGAAGCTCTGACTCCTAAAATGGCATGGGATGGGGGAAGACTGGACTGGTTATTTCTCAAAGCTGCTTTTCCTCTAAGCTGTGTACTTGCCATGTAAACAAGTAGAGTGTAATTTATGGGCAGTTGAGTCTTTGCCCAGGAGATTTCTGCCCCCAAGGGTCTTTCTTTAAGCCCTCTGATGTTTGGTGCTGGTGGGGGGCTCTGCTGCAAGGCTGTGCTGGCATCCTCTCCTCCAGAAGTGCTTTGGAGAAGTTGCTGGATAGGCCTGTGCAGCCTGTCTCCAGGGAATTCCACTCATTCCAGTCTCAGCCCAGGAAAGCTAGGTTTCTTCTTGTTGCCAAGGGGCTGGGGCAGAGGCTAGAAAGAAGATAGGCAGGAAAGGCCCCGGGTGTTGCTCCCTGCATGCTGAGCCCTGTGCCCTTGCTGGAAGAGACTCAGCCCCCTTCCGCTCCTCCACACATCTGGGCCCTAGACTTGGCACCTCCGTGGGTGTGTGCTTGTGTTTATGCGCAGGTCCCAGCCCAGTGTGAGTGCCTAAGAGTCTGTATCCTTCCAGGCAGTGCATGTAGCGCCTCCACCAGAACCTCTAGTAGGTTTCCTGAGTGTGCTTGGCATGGCTAGCCCTGGGCAGCAGCCTGATCTGTTTGTTCCCTTACCTTTGGGTGTCTTATAACTTCAGTTTCTTTCTTTGAAAATGGCTTCTTTCTGGATGTTTTAGTTCTGTCCTGTGCCAGAGCTCTTTAATCTGCTGCCTGGGGACCACCACACTCTGAGTGAGCCCAACAGGCTCTCTGCCTTCCTTGTCGTCCTCTTCCTATCTAGTAATTCTGCTGCCACCCCCAGCCCCCACTCTTGTTCCCATTGTGGTCTAGGAGCCAGCTAAGGTATCCTAGAAACAAGGAGAGAAACAAAACTCAGAAAAGTCTCCCAGAGGCCTAAAGGCAAATATCAGACCAAAACAAAGTATTCTGAAAGGAAATGAAACAGCACAGGACAGAGGGTGAGCAGAGGAACTTCAGGCTGAGGGCGGAGGAGTCCCAGGACAGAGATCCTGCAGTTTTAGGGCTTCCTGTTCTTTTTCTCAGAGCTCTCCCCTTTGCTGTCATTTTCCCCACCTGTCACTTTTTTTTTTTTTTTTTTTTGGTACCGGGGATTGAATTTGGGACCATGTGCTTGTGAGGCAGGTGGAGGAACCACTGAGCCAAATCCCCAGTCCCTGTCTATCATACTTTAAGCTCTCCTACCTGAGCATGTTCTTTGGGGGACTTAGATAAGCTGAATATGCTTGATAATAGTGGGCCGTTTTTCATAGCCCCAATTGCCATTTTCCAGCCAGTCAGGCCCAAGAGTTCCTTGTGGCCCCACTGCCAGAGTAAGGGGGCTGAGTGCGGCTTGACCACTGGAGCAGGAAGAATGCAGGAAGTATGCCTGGGTCTGTGCAGCAGCCTGGAGGCAGCCATGTGGTTGCTTTTGGCAGGGAGGAAAAAAGGGAAACTTTCCCCTGAGAGGCAGTTTTGTTGGAATCTGCGCTGAGATGGCCACAGGCAAAGCAATGGGCAGGGCATGAAGCCACAGAGTCTCTGAACTGTGTAAGTGACACCCCAGCTGGAGGAGTGCAAAGCCTCCTGTTCCTAACTCTGAGGCAGCCTGCATGAGTGCTGGCAGAGTGTAGAGAGGCAGTCCAGAGACCAGGGTCAGCAGGAGGACTCCCAGGCCTAGGGGCCTGATGGGATCACACCAGCGCATGGAACCTCAGTGCCCTCGCTGCCTTTCTCACACTGAAACCAGGGCCTCATAGTCCTTCCCCTCATGGTTTGCTCACCAATGCGTTCATTTGTTTGTTCTGCAGGTGTTTGCTGAAAACCTGCTCTGGGCCAAACATGAGGGATATTAGCAGTGAGCAAGGCAGAGAGGGTCACTGCTTATGTAGGTCAGGAAGTGTTAGCACACAGCACAAGTGAAACAAATGAGCAAGGTAACATCACACAGTGGGAAATGTTCTAGAAAATAAGCCAGGGAGACACAAAGGAAAGAAAGTGAATAACTGGGAACCAAGAGGGGCTGCTTGAAGACTGGGTGTCAGGGTGTAGTGAGGGTAACAGACAAGCCACCCAAATGACAAGGAGGAAGCACCATGTGCAAGTTGACAGCATAGTGCTCAGGTGCAGGGGGTGTAAGCACCTAAGGAAAGGAGGAGCTACTTCGCTTGTGTGAGGCATACACAGCACCTAGGCGGCTAGACTGGATGAGGGAGAAGGGGGGGTGCCGGTATTGCCATTGGACCTTGCTTATGCAGCTCACAAAGTTTCCCCTCTTGTCTGAGAAGGGAATACATTTAGGGTCCTGTGGGCAGAGAAAGGCACTGATAGCTCTGCACCATGGTCCGTGGAATCCAGAGTTCCTAAATCCTGTGTCTTTGAGGAGGGCCTCACGGTGTCTGGGAAATGGGTGTCAGTGGGCCTCATGGCCTGGCCAAGAGGGTTACTTATTTGAAGTCCATGTATCTAAAGAGGACTGCAACCAGGGGTGCCACAAGGAACACACCAGCATCATTATCTCTGGGAATAATAAAAGCTGTAAGATTTCCCCTTTGATTTGGGCTTGGTGTCACACACCTGTAATCTAGCACTCTTCGGGGGTTGAGGCAGGACAATTTCAAGTTCAAGCCTAGCCTGGGAAACTTAGCAACTTAGCTCTCAAAATAAAAAATTAAAGGGCTTGGGATGTAGCTCAGTGTGAAGGCCCTGGGTTTAATCCCCAGTATCCCCCGCAACAAATTCCTCTTTGAAAATGAATCTGGAGGAATAGTTTGTAACTCCACTTCTGGATGAAGCTGACTAATGACCCACATGAGATGCCAGTTGGGCTTCTAGTTGCAACTGCTGTCCTTGGGGTGGCCCTTCCCTTATCACTGTGCATCAGGGTTCCCCTGGAGAAAATGGCCAAGGGTACATGCTGATGACTTGAATTATCTTCAGGTTTCATAGTTCTGTGAGGTAGAAGTTTCTTCTGTTGTACAGTTGAGGAAATTGCGTTTCAGAGAAGTGGAGGAACATACCTGAGCACATATGCGTTAGCAGATGGTCTGTCAGACCACAGTGTTCTTGTTCGTTCTCCACCACACTGCCCTTGGGCATCAGTGAGCCAGCACTCAGGTGTAAGTCTGGAAGAACAATGAACCTGCCATAGGTTCCTCCCCAAGGTTCTCAGCATTCAGAGGATAGATACCCTGCAGATCATGACTTCAAGTGTTATTCAGTCATCACAAGCACTTAAGAGTGCCTGCCTTCTAACAGTAAACAACACGTACAGAAACAGTCTTCACAGAGCTGGCAATGTAGTATGTGAAGGTAGACACCCCCACACAGTAAGTTACGGAGACTATTACAGGTTGGTATGAGCAGTGGTGTTGACCCATGGGGTTAGGTCTATAGAGGATGACGGTGAGCAATATGCCTCTGTGAGTCACCTTCCGGTTTTACCTGACCTGAAAGGAGAACTTTGAGGCAGTGGTTGAGCCTTCTCTGCCTGCTCCCTATGTGTGCCGCTCCACTCAGTGCTCCTCCCAGGTTTCCTTGGCTCTTGGAGAATAGTAAGAGGTGAGTCCTGTGTGTGTCCTTGCTCTGCACAGTGGCTCAGGCCTGAACCTGTGCAGGAAAGGCAGATGTCGAGGACTGAGGCCTGGAGGAACCCTGAGGCCTTCCCCTCCCCTTGTGAGCAATTTCTCTGCACCTTCAGGTTCTGAGTTCAGGAGCCAGCATGTTGGGCCAGCCCAGCCCTTGTCAGGGTGAGGATTTCAGTCTGCACTGCTGCAAGGGGTCCCTCTGCAGTAGGGATGTAGAGGGAGAGAGCCCCGCCCCGCCCCCACACTGAACTTGCTCTAAGTTCACCAAGAAGACTGAGGTGGCTCTTCAAAGGGGCTGAGAAGAGACCCTCCTGCCCTCTTGGGAGGACCAAAGCAAGCTGAGCACACAAGGAGCCTGGGATGCACCACCCTCGTTACAGCATTTGCCTTGTTTGTTTGTTTACTTATTTTTGTTACTGGGGATCGAACTCAGGTCTTTGCACTTGTGAGGTGGGCATGGTGCCACTGAGCTAAATCCCTGGCCCAGCATCTGCCTTATTGTCCCCCATGGATTGATCTTTCTCTTTTGCTGTATTGTTTGGTTTCCTGATCTGAATAATCAGAAGTAAAATTCAGATTAAGGGCCTCCCTCTTTATGTTTCCCTGCCTTGCTTAACTCTCTTGGGCCATGCCTGAGAATTTCCCAGGCTCTACTGGTGCTGGGAGATCATAGAGAAGGGAGAGTTTTCTCATCTGCCTCTAGCCAGTCATCTTTGCTTTGTATGCATGTGTACACACACACACACACACACACACACACACACACACACACACTGCTACTTCTGCCAGGATTCAAACTCAGAAGAAACAGGATTTTGTTTCCCTAGAAAACTTTGAGTTTATGTAATGATCTGGAAAGTGCTTTAAGCAGTCAAATGCACTGCCCTTTAAAAACCACAAAGCTTGGGATAAAAGCACAGGCTTAACAATAGAGCCCTTCACACTTAGTTCTTCTAGACTCAGACTATGGTTGGAGAGACTGTGTATCAATGGAGTCAGTTCAGTTAGAGTAATTCCGCTGGAGCCCTTTGCCGAAGCTCAGCCATAAGGCATCAGAAAGCTAGGTAACTGTATCCAGACAGACCAGAGAAGCCTTTGCTAGAGATGAGCCAGTAGAGGCCCCTCAACAGGTCAGCATAGTTGTAAGAAGGTTCAGAAACCACCAGTTGGCCACTGAAAATTGCTGGGCTTGGAATTCATGATAGTGGTAGTCCTGGAAGGTGGTAGTTTTCACACTGAATAAAGTTTTAGCATCTGAATATTCAATCTGTGGAGTTTGAATGGTAGCTGCTATACTTTTCATGCATCTGTACTTTTCAGGAGTGATAGGACCCAGAGTTCCTAAAACCATCTTACTTTTTCCATATCTTTAAATCCTCCTGACTGTGGTGTTCTAGAAGAAGAGGCAGGAGTTGGCATAAAAAAAGAAAAGGACAAAAGAAGAAGGAAAAGAGCAGGGGAAGAGAAAAGGGTGGAATGTGCTGAAAGGAAACAGTGAGGAGAGGTTGACAAAGGAAGTTAGAGAGATGATGGGACTCAGGCATCCCAGGCTATTGGTCATTGTGCAAGCTCTGCGCATGTCTGGTCACATCAGAGGGCCCAGTGTCCCTAGAGAAGACTACCTGGGGATTTGCACATAGAAGTGGTTTATTGAACCTAAGATTCTAAGCACTCACTAGCAGCTCATGCCTCCTCTGCTTCAACTTTCCAGCCAGCAGTGGGGTTTGGATACGAGAGTTGCAGTGTGGTGCCCACTGCAGAAATGAGGGCTGGGAGAAGTAACTGCCTGTTCCTCCCTCCTCCCCCACTTCCCTGGCATAGCGACTCTAGGCTTGCTCTCGTCAGCTAGTTCCCAGACTAATGAAGAGGTGAGGCACAGGGACAGCAGGGCAGGGCCTGCTCACAGCTGTGGGACCTAACAAGAGCACTGCTTGGTTGCTGGCTTCTAGCTTCTTGCCCCTGTTGCCTGGTTCCTGGCTCCCCTCTCTGGAGCTGCCCTGGACAGTCTGGACCAGACCTCATCCAACAGCCTTGCCACCAGGCTGAGAAGTTGCCCCCACCCTCCCCTGCTTGTCTCCTAGGAGTCAGGAGAGCCTTCTCAGGCTCCTTGGGGCCAGGGGTTCTCTAGGCTCAGCCTGGGAGTTCTGTGGCACTGAAAGCTTTTCCAGGCCCTCTCAAGCTGTCTCTGCACCCCTTGTCACCTCCCGTCTTCCTGGGCTTCCCTACCATTCTGGCTCCAGCACAGCTGCCCACACCCTTCCTATCGTGTGCAGAGTATGGGCTCAGTACCTGCCAAGTACACAAATGTGTCTGGGTGCAAGGCCTCACCCCTCTTTAGTGCACAAGTGATTGGCATGTGTGTGGTTCCAAGCCTGAGAACTGGCTGTACACTTGAGTCTTGGTTTGCCCAAATCAGGTTTATTGTTCCCCCTTGTTCCCCCTTTCTGGGGGAGGCAAGGGCAGTGGGAAGGCTATGTCCCTGCTGCCCCTCATGGGCATGGCCACCCATGGGGCCAGTGCTTAGGGAGCTCCTTTAGTCCCTGGAGCTGCAGAGATGACCCTGCTGGGTGGGGAAGGAACAGGAACAGACTGCCAGGAGCGAGGAGTTGAGCCCCTTTTGCCATAGCTTCTGGGTGACCAGAGGTTGCAGGTAGTGTGGGGCTCCTGGAGAAGTTTTGGTTCGGTACTGAGCCTGACATCTTGCTGTCTCCTCAGGTGTGTGGTCGTGCTGTTTAATCCCCGGAAACACAAACAGCACCACATCCTCAATAGTTCCAGGTAGGTGGGCCTGACTTCAGGGATCACCTCTTCTGCTTGGAGCTCTGGAACTCTGGGGGCTGGGGCTTGGTTGGGCCCAGGGCCAGATAGGGAAGTACCACACATACTCTTGGGGTATGGCCTTGGAGGGGCTGTGGGGGCCACTAACACTCTTCTGAGCATACCTGATCTCTTTCAGGAAGACCATCACTGCCGTGGCCTTCTCCCCAGATGGCAAGTACTTGGTCACGGGAGAGGTGAGTGAGGTGGAGGGGCAGTAGCACTGCGCAGTGTGGGTGGCCTGCTCTTGGCCAAAGCCTCAGTCTTGTGTCCAGTTAGCAGTGCTGTCAAGTCCTGACTTTTTGCTGTCCTTTAAACAGTGGCTCTTAAGTATCAGTGTGTATCAGAATCACCTGTCAAAGTGCACATTGCTGGGCCTGCCCAATTTTCTGATTCTTTTGGTCTGGGATCCCCCAACTTGCTCTTCTAACATTGCCTGGTAGTGCTGACAAAGGCTGTTAGTTTGCACACCTTGAAAACCACTGCTCTAACATAGTCCTTATTCTCTTCTGCCCCTACTGGGCACAGGGGAGCACTCTGCCCTCAGTCTGAGCTGGGGTTGGGGCAGGAAGCCCAGGAGTGGTGGTGGTTCTGACGCCTGGCTGCTCATCCGAATAAGTAGGCTCATCCCTGTGCAGATGCAGACCCTCACTGAGAGGTGCTGAGTAGGATCCAGAGCCACTCCCTCCCTGGTGCTCATTGGTTCCCGAAGAGACCTGTCATGCCCCTTTGTCCCTTGGTCCTCTGCAGCACCCTGCTCTTGACTTTGAGCCGAGGTCCTTAGTGGGTGGTATCTAGTAGCAGAGGAGGCCAGGCCCCATTCTGAAAGGCTGACTGAGGCTGCACACCCCTCTGTGTTCCTCACACCCCCTCTCCTCCCTTCAGAGTGGTCACATGCCTGCTGTGCGGGTGTGGGACGTGGCTGAGCATAGCCAGGTGGCAGAGCTACAAGAGCACAAGTACGGTGTGGCTTGTGTGGCCTTCTCCCCCAGTGCCAAGTACATTGTCTCCGTGGGCTACCAGCACGATATGATCGTCAATGTGTGGGCCTGGAAGGTGAGTGGATGGACTGGGTGGCCTGGCAGCCATGTGGGGCTCCACGTACCAGCCAGGGAACAGGAAGCCACTAGCCTGAGCTGTTTCACTCCACCCCACTGATTTCAGGCTCATTCTAGAAAACCACTGGAAGCATAAAAGAACAACTATGTGCAAGCGTGTTGTTAGAAAGAGCTGGCTTTATGCCTACAAGTACCTCTAGAGGAAATGCATTTTTCAGTTCCTTGAGAGAGGGATTCTCCTCTACCTCTCTTCTTCTAACCAGCAAATCCTGGAAAGAAACATTTTTTTCTCAAGTAGAAGTTCTTTCTAACCTCTTCCATTCTCTGAGCCTCTTTTCTCCTTTTATTCTTTTTTGAGACAGGGTTTCACTATGTAGCCCAGTCTGGCCTCAAACTCTCAATGATCCTCCTGCCTCACCTTCCCAAGTACTGGGATTACAGGGGTGTGCCACCTACCTGGTTTAGCCTCAAGAGGCAGAGCCTAGATTCTTCCTTTGACTTTCTCTGCAGAAAAACATTGTGGTGGCCTCCAACAAGGTGTCCAGTCGGGTGACAGCAGTGTCTTTTTCTGAAGATTGCAGCTACTTTGTCACTGCAGGAAACCGGCACATCAAATTCTGGTACCTCAATGACAGCAAGACCTCAAAGGTAAGGCTCTGAAGCCCGGCCCAGCCTAGAGGACTGCTCCTCTTGGCCTTCTGCCTGCTCAGTGTCACACAGAAGTTTTGGATGAGCCAGTTGTTACTTGGGCCAAGGAGGGGTCTCGGAATACAGGGGCTTGCGGCATCCCCTTCTGCCTAGGGCTGTGTTCTCAGGGGAAGCTCAGGGCTGGATGGATGGCGGTGCCGTGTCCCCACAGGTGAATGCCACCGTGCCCCTGCTGGGCCGCTCAGGGCTGCTGGGGGAGCTGCGGAACAACCTGTTCACCGATGTGGCCTGTGGCCGAGGGAAGAAGGCTGACAGCACCTTCTGCATCACGTCCTCTGGGCTGCTGTGCGAGTTCAGTGACCGCAGGCTTTTGGACAAATGGGTGGAGCTGAGAGTAAGCACCTGTGCCTTGGGGGAAGGGGATCACCTGTGTGTCAGATGGAGGACTGGCAGGGGGCTGCAGACCAGGGGCTGGGTCTCGTGTACAGGAGAGGACTCCAGTGTAGCTCCTGGTGATCTGTGTAACTGCGCCCTCTTGCTCTCTCTCTCCCTCCTCTCTCCCTCTCTCTCCCCCCTCCCCCTCCTCTCTCCCTCTCTTTCTCTCCCTCCCTCCCCCTTCCCTGCTTCTTTCCTCTTCTGCTCAGAATACAGACAGCTTCAGAGTAAGTGCTGCCTAGCCCTGCCTCTTCCTCAAGCTGCTGTTTTCTCTTTGTTTGGCTTTTCCTCCTCTACCCTCTTTGCTAAAACCTCTGGGCCCCTGGTTTCCATCCCCTGGCTGTACAGGGCTTGAGCCCTTTGGCCACCTGCTTCTGGAGGGGAGGGCATCTCAGTGTCAAGCAGCTGAGGGGCAGGACAGAGCCAGGCTGCTGTCCCCTTGGCCTGCCGGGGCTGGTCTCTCCTCTGGGCAGGGGACTTGCTGAGGGTCAGAGCAGGTGGGGAGACTGAGTGGGCTGGTGGTCCTTCTGACCTGAGCACTCTGCGTACAGACCACAGTGGCGCACTGCATCTCTGTGAGCCAGGACTACATCTTCTGTGGCTGTGCTGACGGCACCGTGCGCCTCTTCAATCCCTCTAACCTCCACTTCCTCAGCACCCTTCCCAGACCTCACGCCCTAGGGATGGACATCGCCAGCATTACCGAGGCCAGGTGAGCTACATGGGTCCTGCCTCTGTTCAGAGCTTCACTCTGAATCCAGCTTCTGTGTAGTGCTTCAGGAAACAGGCGATGCCTGAAAAGTACTAGGCACACCTTTATAGACAGATAAGTTTGGGTTATTGGAAGTTATTGGGACTGAGCAGACCACACACCACAGAGTGTGGGGAGTGTCTCAGTAAGTGGGTGTCATAAGGAATTTCCAGGATTTGGGCTTTTGTTAGATTAATTTAGGAATAGTTCCAGGGGTTGATGTTTTATTCTGGTTGTATGCTGTCAAGAAATGGGAACAAAGATGGGCATGATGGTGCACACCTGTAATCCCAGCACTCAGGAGGCTGAGGCAGGAGGATCACTGAATTTGAGGCTATCCTGTGCTATATAGTAAAGACCCACCCTGAAAAAAACAAAACAAACCAAAAGATGGGGACAGTTCCACACCTGAACATCTAAATGATCTTTATTGAACAGTTAGAAGAATATATATGTGGTAAAGAAGTGGCCACTGATCATGTTAGATGGGAAAGGGTGATGTTTGGTCATTTTGGGGTTTATGTGGTGATCTGGTTTTCAATCCGTGTACAGACATGATTACAGAACAGCCTCATTTTTGTTTCAAACCATCATGGGCACAGAAATACCTTGTTTGGTGTTGCTGTTCTGGGAACTTGTTTGTGTTTGTTAGAAGAGGACCATGGCCCAACAGCCACTGTGGGGTCAGCTCCCATCTGATGGCTCTTAGGGGCTGCTTTCTCTTGTCAGGTAAGTCCAGTACTTCTACACCTGCAAGTCTGGAGAGGATGCCCCATGCCATGCCCCTTCCTTTGTGAATGGCTTGTCTTCCTTCCCCTTGATCTCACCAGTTGTCCTTGTCATCTCCCCTGCAGTTGCCTCTTCTCTGGAGGGACCAATGCCAGGTATCCAGACACCATTGCCTTGACCTTTGATCCCACTAATCAGTGGCTGTCCTGTGTGTACAATGACCACAGCATCTATGTTTGGGATGTGAGGGACCCCAAGAAAGTGGGCAAGGTGTATTCAGCTCTCTATCATTCCTCCTGCGTCTGGAGTGTGGAGGTAGGTGGGTTGAGCTGCTGGAAACTGACCTGGTTTGCTGGGATGCCCTGTGAGGATAGAAAGTGGAGAGCCCAAGTGTAAACCATATTTTCCTGTCACCATCCTCCTCCTCTTCTC
This sequence comes from Fukomys damarensis, assembly GCF_012274545.1. NCBI lineage: Eukaryota > Metazoa > Chordata > Mammalia > Rodentia > Bathyergidae > Fukomys > Fukomys damarensis. The sequence goes on along the minus strand of NW_022900929.1, from coordinate 34,488,633 downwards.
ACACCTTCATCATGGGTCTTAGTTACTTTCTTTTATTTATTTATTTATTTTTTTTGGTACTAGGGGTCAAATTTGGGCCCTTGCCCTTGTGAGGCAGGCACCAATGAGCCAAATCCCCAGCCCTTAGTTACTTTCTTATTGCTGGGACAAAATGCCCAACACCCACAAGTTAAAGGAGGAGAGGTTTATTCTGGATCATGGTTTATAGAGGTTCCCTTACTTAGTCAGCTGGCTCCAAGGCAGGGCAGCCTGGCAAAGAAGAAAGAGCCTTAGGCAAAGCAGGCAGGAAGCAGTACCTTTCTGCTTCTTTCCCTTTTATTCCATCTCGGATACAAGCCTATTGGTTGCTGTGACTCATGCCCAGGGTGGGTCTTCTCTCTTGAGTAAATCCATTCAGCCACACCCAAAACTATGCTGAACCAATTTGTGGACTAACCCAGTATCTCACACTCATGATCCAGTCACTCCCTAAAGCCCCACCTATGCACTGTTGAGGCTCTTGGGGGGCATCTAGATATTAACCATCATACCCCTTTTATGCATCATGGGGCTTGAGCATGAATTTTAGTGCTTATGCTTCTCAGGCTTCTGCTAATATGCCCCTGTCCATCCTTAGTTTTGTCTCATCCTCAGTGCAGTGATCTTGGACAAGTTGCTAAGCTTTGGCCAAGCCTTTGGTTTCTTCAACTGTAAAAGATTTCGTCTAATTGTTGTAGAAATGAAGTGAGATGCTGTAGGTGGGTTACATAGATGTATGCCTGGTGCACAGCAGTTACACAGCTAATCATCTTTCCCTTTGTAATTATAGACATGTAATGGTTATGTCTTGCTTACTGTATGTGGGGTGCACAGCTAAGTCTGAGCCAGTGTTCTGTCTTAATTTTGTTACCATCTCTTTGGCAGGCAAGGGACTGCTGTCTAAATGGGGATCTTACTCTTCTTTCTGTCCCTGCAGGTCTACCCTGAGGTGAAGGACAATAACCAGGCCTGCCTGCCTCCCAGTTCTTTCATAACCTGTTCCTCAGACAACACCATCCGCCTATGGAACACAGAGAGCTCTGGGATACATGGCTCCACCCTGCACCGGAACATCCTCAGCAATGTGAGCCTGAGGTCCTCGCGCCCCACTTTCTGCTTTGTACCCACACCTATAGCTTTCATGCTTCCTTCTCAAGGGCTCCCTCTCCAGACCATGCTCTTCTAGCTCTTCCTTACCCATGCTCTGTGAGCCAGCGCTTAGCTTGCCTAGCATTCCTCTCCCTTCACAGCTGTAGTCCCCTGAGTTTGCCTTACCCACCTCTCTGACCTGTTCCACCAGGATCTCATTAAGATTATCTACGTGGATGGGAACACTCAGGCCCTTCTGGACACTGAGCTGCTGGGAGGAGACAAAGCTGATGGGTCCCTGCTGGATCCTCGTGTGGGCATCCGCTCTCTGTGTATCAGCCCCAATGGGCAGCATCTAGCATCAGGAGACCGGATGGGCACACTTAGGTAAAGTTAGGCCTAAAGTGGGCACTCACTGCTTCTCACTATATAGAATGGAATAACTAGAGTCTTAAGGATAAAGCTTTAAGAGGGGCTGTCTCAAAACAGGTTAAAGAAAAAGGTATTTATTACTTGAGAGTAACTGCAATGGAGAAACCCAGCAGAAACCATCTTAATCAAGTGATCTTAGCTAGAGTGCATACATCAACACCATGCAGTCTATAATATGGTATACTAAGGACCTAACACTGTTTCTGTAACTTTTTTTTTTTTTAACCAAAAAAGGCATAAACTAAAACTGGGGATGGTGGAGCACATCTGTAAATCTAGCACTCAGGCTGTGACAAGAGGACTGCAAATTCAAGCCCAACTTGTGTTGCCTGGCAAGACCATTTCTTAAAAAAAAAAAAAAAGACATCAATTCACTTCAGTCATGATAACACCAGACAGGCTCAAACTGAGGTGCATATGACAGAGTAATTGACCAGGACTTTTCAAAAAGTGTTAAGGTTGTGAAGGTTAAGAAACAACTAGAGGGGACCGGGGATTTGGCACAGTGGTTCTGCCGCCAGCCTCGCAAGTGCAAGGTGCTGAGTTCTGATCCCTGGTACCAAAAAAAAAAAAAAAAAAAAAAAAAAAAAAAAAAAAAA
>NW_022900929.1:34476048-34486460 GCF_012274545.1 Fukomys damarensis | reverse complement strand
AAAAAAAAAAAAAAAAAGAAAAAGAAAAAAGAAACAACTAGAGGGCCGGGGATTTAGCTCAGTGGTTCTGCCGCCTACCTCTCAAGTACAAGAACCCGAGTTCAATCCTGGGTACCAAAAAAGAAACAACTAGAAAACCATTGCAGACTACAGAAGCCTAAGGAGAAGTGACAACTAAATGCTAATTGGGCCCTTGGTAAGATCCAGGATCAAGTAAAAGGATATACAGAAAAAAAGTGAAGTCTGAATAAAATCTTTAGTTAATAGTATTATCCCAACATAAATTTCCAGGCTCTGGTGGTGTTATATATGAGAAGAGATTTATTTGGCTCATGATTTTCAGTGGGTTAAGTTCATGGCTAGCTGGCTGCCAGGCAGAAACAACACAGTGGAAGAGCATGGAAGAAGAAAGCTGCTCACACCTCGGCAGCCAGAGAGCAGAGAGAGAAGGGAGGACTAGGGAAGGAGAGATGCCCTCCAAAGGCACAAGCCCTGATGAGGATAGGACCCCGAGATCAGTCACCTTCCACAATCCCCACTTCTGAACACATGAGACTGCGGGGGACATTCTAGATCCAAACTATAACATTATGTAAGACACTAACATTAGGGAAAGCCAAGTAAGAGACAGGGAATGTCTGTACTCTTTGCAATTTTTCTCTAAGCATCATAGTTCACTAAAAATAATGAAAAGTTTTCAGGGAAAGAAAAATGTTGGGGGAGAAGATATAGCAGAGGAAGTTGGAGGGGGTAAGTTCTGCCTCCAGCCTTGGCAGTGACCCCTTCCCTCCTCTCCTCATCTTCGCAGGGTACATGAACTACAGTCCCTGAGTGAGATGCTGAAGGTGGAGGCCCATGACTCAGAGATCCTATGCTTGGAGTACTCTAAGCCAGACACAGGTGAGGAGGTTGTCCATACCCTGCCCAGACAGAGGCCTTCTCCAGGCCTGCCACTTACATCTCTTGTGGCTCTTAGATGTGCAGCCTAGAATCTTTTGGACCATTTGGCCTTTGTAGGTTTTGAGGAAGATGACTCTGTCCCTGCTTCATGGTTCATGTAGCTGAGGGATATGAGGCTCAGTTCCCTTGGGGCTGTAGTTTTGGGCTGCTGAGGGAACACATGGGCTGATAGAGTTCTTCCAATCTCAGGTCTGAAGCTGTTGGCATCAGCAAGCCGGGATCGGCTAATCCACGTGCTGGATGCTGGGCGGGAGTACAGCCTGCAGCAGACTCTAGATGAACATTCATCCTCCATCACTGCAGTCAAGTTTGCAGGTGGGCCAGGGCACTTGAGAGGCATCCTGCCCTTACATCACCTCCTGTTTCCATGAGAAGGATCCTACTTCCCAGTAGTGACTGTTGGACAGCAGTTGGGAGGCCTGGGAGGGGCATGGGATGACAGGTGGAAATGTAGGTTTAAAGGAAAGCATTCTGGTTTAATTGGTTGGTGTGCCTTGTGGAGTAGCCTGAATGGGAAAAAATATGGCACGAAGCAGAGGAAAGGCTGACCCTATGGTGGGAACAGTGGGAACAATTAGACCTCTCCTCCATAGCCAGCGATGGGCAAGTGCGCATGATCAGCTGTGGAGCAGACAAGAGCATCTACTTCCGCACTGCACAGAAGGTGAGGGTACTGGGCATCCCTGGAAGGGGAAGGGTTGGGTGGGGATCTCTACTGTCTCCTGCCTGAAGTTACAATAGGTAAAGGGAGGTGAGAGTAGGGCTCTGTGGGCTTGGCAAGACACTTGGGGAGGGTTTGCCACATACTCTACCCCTGCAGTGTGGAGATGGAGTACAGTTTACTCGGACACACCACGTGGTGCGGAAGACAACCCTCTATGACATGGATGTGGAGCCCAGCTGGAAGTACACGGCCATCGGCTGTCAGGACCGGAATATCCGGTGGGTGTCACTTTTTCAGGCCATCTGACCACTTCTCTCCTGCCTTGCAGGTCAGTTGTGCACAGCTGAGTCCTCAGATCTTTTTGTCTGGCCTCTGCCCCCTTGATCTTCCACAGTAAAGACATTGCCTCGCTGGCTGGCTCCTGTGGAGCTGGTGGGGTACCCCCAGGAGAACAGGCATGGATTGAATGCTAGCGGTTATGCCCCCCGGTGCACTGGACTTTTATTCCTCCTTTTATGAACAAGTGTTTTTCTTTACAGGATCTTTAACATCAGTAGTGGGAAGCAGAAAAAGCTGTTTAAAGGATCACAGGGGGAGGATGGCACTCTCATTAAGGTAAGGGCCAAGTGGGCTACGCACTGGGCCAGGAACTGGAGGAAAGACATCCAGGTAGAAAGGAGCTGGTACTGTTTGAGCTATGTGACTTGCTCCCCAGGTGCAGACAGACCCCTCAGGGACCTACATTGCCACCAGCTGCTCCGACAAGAACCTTTCCATTTTTGACTTCTCCTCAGGCGAGTGCGTAGCCACCATGTTTGGCCACTCAGGTGAGTGTGGCCCCAGTACACTACCCCTGGAACTCTACTCTCTGCCCTTAGTTTCTTGTGACCCAGCAGAGCTACCTGACCTCCCTTCCAGTTAGCCCCCATCTCTACTGCTAAAGCAGGATTTTGGTTGGGAATTGAGGGTGGCCCATAGAGCTTATTCTTTGTTCTTCACAGAGATTGTCACTGGCATGAAATTCAGTAATGACTGCAAACACCTCATCTCTGTGTCAGGGGACAGGTGAGCAGAAGCCAGTTTCCCTGAGAGAAGCCACAGATACCTCCAAGTACAACTCACTGCTGTCTCTGAGACATGGGCGTGGGTGGAGATTTCATGGCTGGACCTAACCTGGCCTCGGAGTGTGGCTAGGGTCTCCTTGCTCGTGCATGGGGAAGAGGACTAATGGTGCTGCCACCTCCAGAGTCCTGCTCTGCCCCTCCCTTACCCATCTCTCTGGCTCTGTCCCAGCTGCATCTTTGTGTGGCGCCTGAGCTCTGAGATGACCATCAGCATGAGGCAGCGTCTAGCTGAGCTGCGCCAGTGTCAGCGAGGGGGCAAGCAGCAAGACCCAGCCTCTCCTCAGAGGCCTTCTGGACCCAGCCGGTGAGAAGGGTGACAGGCAGGTGATGGGTGGGTCCCACTGGCTCCCTGCAATCTCACCGTTCCTTCTCCACACTGGGACCCACACAGTCTCGTGGTGCTAGCCTTTGCCCAGCAAGTCTTCTCTCCCTACAACCTTTCTTGTCTTGGACCCAGGCCCCAGGCCCCAGTGGTGCTTTCTTCTGGACCAGCTCTCTCCTCAGACAGTGACAAGGAGGGAGAAGATGAGGGTGCTGAAGAGGAAGGATTGCCAGCTCTGCCCATCCTTGCCAAGTTGGCCAAGAAAGAGCTAGGTCTGTGACTGTCTGGCACCAGCTGGCATAGTGGCTGGATAGACCCTCTTAGGGACTGTGGGGTGACAGTGCACAAGTTGAGGACATGGACATCACTGTGACCACACAGGGATGGGCTTGTGGGGCTCTGGCTTTAGTGTGGGTGAGGGGACATCTCCCATAACTGCCTGTTTTTTTCTAGCCACAGGGCCTGGCCCAGCCCTGCCTCGAAGCCTGTCCCACTGGGAGATGAGTCGGGTGAGTGGCCAACATCCAGATGTGCTTCCAGGGTTATAGCAGGGGGAGGGGGAGGTGACTGGGTGTGGGGTCTACCCAGGTGCTCCACGCTGCACTGACTGTATCCAAGGAAGGCCAGTTGGGATGAAGGAAGCCCTGTGCTGTCCTTCCTATGTTGGATGAGGCTGTCACCACTAGGGGAGGTGCTGAGCCTGTGTCGCTGCCTGGGTGTTCACCTGAAGAGTCCATGACACTAAGTAAGGCAGAGACTGGAGGTTCCTATGTGAGGGTAGGGAGGGCAGCTAAGAGCATAAACTCCAGAGCCACCCTGTCCTGCAGGTCACCCACTGTGGGAGGCCTATGTGCCATACCCCCCTTGGCTGGAAGAATGAGGATCGTAACAGTCTTCTCCCTAAGGATGCAGTGAACTAGTGTCTGGGAAGGGCAGGGCATCTTGTGAGGGACAATGAGTATTTACTGACAGCATTATGTGGTTCTTATGGTTATTCATCCTCCACCCCTTCTCCCACCAGGCCCAGGAGACAGCAGAACTCCTGGATGCAGCTCCAGCAGCCAGTGTGGGACCCAGAAGAAGGGGGCGATGGGCTCAGCCAGGTGTGCAGCTGAGTGTTCGCTCTATGCTTGACCTGCGGCAGCTGGAGACCCTGGCCCCAACCCCTCAGAGGCCTAGCCAGGACTCACTAACCATGCCCCGATCTGGAGCTGGGAAACATGGCCAGCAGGCCACTGAGGCCTCATGTGCCAGCCAGGTGAGCCAGCTTCCTCAGCTCTCTAGACACATCCAAAGAGCCTCAGCCAGCCTTGTACCAACAGCTGGGGCCCGAACTCGGGACTGACTGTGCTTGCTCTGTCCCTGTGGTGCATAGGCCACCTGATTCAAGCTAGGTTGTATTATTGGTATTGGGGTGAGAAGAGAAAGGTGTGGGGTGGAGGGGCAAAGGTGGCCCTTGCCCTGGCCTGGGTTCCTGGGATGATTCTGCTGTTAAGTGGGGCTGGAGGCTGGCAGCTTAGATGCTAATATAGTTTTTCTGGAATCTCAGTGTCGGTGAGTGCCCAGCCTGCCCTCCTGGTCTTTTTCCACAGAGCTGGAATATTAAGCTTCCACAGAATCGATGCATACCAAACCCTTGCCCACCTCCATGTCTCCCCAGGGCCCTCTTCTCACGTCCCTCTGTATGTTCCCAGAATGCAAAGTCTCCTCGGCTTCAGGCTTCTCAGCCCTGTTCCTGCCCCCGCATTATCCAGTTGTTGTCACAAGAGGAAGGGGTCTTTGCCCAAGATCTGGAGCCTTCACCCATTGAAGATGGAATTGTGTACCCAGAGCCTAGTGACAGCCCCACGATGGATACCAGGCAAGGGACCTACCCTGGCCAGATCTCCTGGGGCCCCACAGCTGCCTCCCCTTTTGAGTGTGGGCAGAAGCTGGTCCCCAGAAGCTTAGGACTTGCTCACCACTCACCACCACCTTCTCCCTAGTCCTGCTTGCAGGCAGGAGTCTAGCGGGCTGCTGTTCTTCACGGTCTTCTTCCCCCTGCTGGCCTTCCCAGCAGTGAGTTCCAGGTGCAGGCCCCAACCCGAGGAACCCGGGGAAGAGTGTACCCAGGCAACAGGGGCTCAGAAAAGCACAGCCCTGATAGTGCCTGCTCTGTGGATTATAGCAGCAGCCGCCTTTCTAGCCCTGAGCACCCCAATGAAGGTGAGGCTGCAGCCTGGTGGGAGGGGCCAGTCGCCTGAAGTGGGGAGGGAAGCCATGGTAACAGGTGTAGTGTGATGCCTCTCCCTCCCCACATCCAGACTCCGAGAGCACAGAGCCCCTGAGTGTGGATGGCATCTCCTCAGACCTGGAAGAGCCAGCCGAGGGTGATGAAGATGAAGAAGAGGAAGGAGGCGGTGGCCCCTTTGGGCTCCAGGAAGGCAGCCCTCGTACCCCAGATCAGGAGCAGTTCTTAAAACAGCACTTTGAGACACTGGCCAATGGGGCTGCTCCAGGTGTGGTCAGAGGGTCAGCATTTAGTCACTGCAATCTGCCCTTCCCCTCTGTGCCCAGCCAAGAGGGAGGGGCAAGCAGTACCTTGGGGTTTCCTTCTAGAGAAAGCAGAACCTGGGCCAAGGGCTTGGCTTCTGCCTCACTTCATGATCTCGTGACTCTGACAGGAGGCCCGGTGCAGGTCCCAGAGAGGACAGAGTCTCGGAGCATCTCTTCACGATTCCTCTTGCAAGTGCAGACACCCCCTCACAGGTATGGAACCCTTTCCCCACAGCAGCTCAGCTCTCTTGACCTTCCAGCGCTCCTGCCTCTCCTCTCCCCTCCCCAGGGATGGCCTAGAACTGACCCTCTCCGGCTTTGTTTCTGTCCCCTCTCCTAGTGCCTCTCTGGTGCTGTGAGAGCAGCTCACCCTCTGGCTGGGAGGAGTGCTGAGCCTTCTCTCCTATTTCCTCCTTACAGAGAACCGTCCCCATCTTCTTCCAGCCTGGCAGTGATGTCGAGACTTGTTCAGGTACCACAGGCATCTGGTGAGCAGCTGAGAAGCAGTGGTGCCAGTCCCCTGGGAGCACCCCTGGAGGTGGAACCATCCTCTGGCAACCCTGGTTCCCATGAGGCAGCTCCTGTGCTATTGCCTCGCCGTCGTCACAACCCAGACAGCAGCCGGGTCCCCAAGAGAGTGGCCACAGCCAGCCCCTCAGCTGGACTCCAGAAAGCCCAGTCTGTGCACAGTCTGATGCCACAGGGTGAGGAGCCTGGAGGGCTCAGCTTCAGGGAGCAGGGAGCATGGAAGGCATGGCAAGCAGGGCAGGGTGAGCCAGGCCTGGCCCTGGAGTGGGCATGTGCAAGGTGACAGCTTCTCCCTTGCTGATTGCCTGTGTCTCTTCTCTGCAGATGAGGTACCTGCATCAGGGCCCCTGCTCTCACAGGAGAGGGAGACCCTGCCCCAGGCTGATGGACGTCCATCTCGGCCGCACTCCTTCCAGAGCCCCACCACCAGTTCTGTGGCCAAGATGGCCCACAGTATTTCTGTTGGGGAGAACCTGGGCCTAGCAGCTGAACCTCAGGCTCCTGCTCCACTTCGAGTCTCACCACTCAGCAAGCTAACCCTGCCCAGTCGAACTCATCTGGTCCTAGACATCCCCAAACCACTGCCTGACCGCCCTACCCTGGCCACATTCTCACCTGTAACCAAAGGCTGGGCCCCTGGTGACACAGAGCAGCCTGGCTCCCTAGCAGGCCTAGGAAAAGCTCACATTCCACCTGAGAGGCAGGCCTGTGTGGGGGAGGGTACCACTCCCAAGCCGAGGACAGAGTGCCAGGCTCATCTTGGGCCCAACAGCCCTGGTGCCCAGCGACTGCCAGTCAGCAGCCTCCTCCGACGCCCTGAGAACTTGCAGCCCCCACTCCCTGAGAAGACTCCCAACCCTATGGAATGCACCAGGCCAGGGGCAGCCCTGAGCCAGGACTCAGGTGTGCACAGCTCCCTAGCTCCCATCTCCTGCTCCGTCCCTCTCCCTGTCTTGTCAGTCACCCTCTGTCTACACCCCATTTCTATGTGTCTAGCCTCTGGCATTTTCATCTTCTCTATTCCGGTCTCAGTTCACAAGTCACACCCCTCATGGTGAGACTCCTGCCAGCCCCCATGATCTTGTGACCTACCTACCCCTGCAATGCCTTCCGGACTCTGGGTCAGGGGCTCGCCCTATCCTCTGGACCTTGTCTGTGTGCTGCTGGTGGACCGGGGGAGGTTTAGAAGGGAAGGAGCCAGAGGAGTAGGGGGCAGGGGGCAGTGCTGAAGGGTAGGCCTCTCCTGCTATGAGTGCCCCTGGGTGGAGAGCCCTGACAGAACCTGCTGAGCCTCACGGAGCTATGTCTGTCCCCTCAGAACCAGCCATGAGCCTGGAGCAATGTGAACAACTTGTGGCCGACCTCCGAGGGAAAGTGCACCAGGCCGTGGGGCTCTACCGCTTGGTGAGTGTTGGCACCAGCTGGCAGGAAGATGGAGCATGTCAGCAGTGCTGAGTGTAGGGCAGCTGAGTGTCTAGGATAAAACAACTGGAGCACTCACAAATGCCCTGTGTGGAGCATGTGAGAGAGGCTGGAGGCTAAGCCAAGCGTGCTGAACCAGACACCCACTGGTGAAGCATGGAGACCTCAGCCAGGAGGCTGGGGGGTAGAAAGACCAGGTCCTCTTTTATGCCTATTGTCCCAGTGCAAGTACTAGTAGTATCTTTTTCACATCCACAAATGTTTGGTCCACACTATGAAAGAGAAAGTGAAGCCTGTGCAAGCTGTCGTGAAGGGTGGCTGGCAAGCTGTAACTGTTCTGTAATCTGGAAGGACTCTCCTCTGGGTTCCCTCCGAGGTCTGAATAGACCCCACAGTCCCTGGTCATGCTTGCTGATCTTGCACTGTGGAACTCCCAGCCAGTCACTTCTAGGGCAGACTGCAGCCAGCAGAGCCGTGAGCCAGCCCTTCAGAATCCTCCAACTCACCTCTGGGGGGGTCTTGTTGCAGGTGGCCGGCTGCAAGACACCCTCAGCGGAACAGAGTCGAATCACTCGGCTCCTCAGAGACACCTTCTCTTCAGTGCGGCAGGAGCTAGAAGGCCTGGCTGGGACTGCACTGTCCAGCCCAGGCAGCAGTCCTGGGGCTGTGGGAGCTGAGCAAACACAGGCCCTGCTGGAGCAGTACTCAGAGCTGTTGCTTCGAGCTGTGGAGCGGCGCATGGAACGCAAACTCTGAGCTCCGGAGCCTGTCCCAAGTGAACACTCCCCATTCCAAACTGGTTCCTCCTCTACTCACTGTAACCTGCGTGATGCTTGGAGTGGACGGAGGGGCCAGCACTCAGTGGGGAAGCAGCTTTCCCAGCTGCTCCTCATGGGGCCCTGTATTTATTAATTTATTTCCCTGACTGTGGCCTCAATTCCTTGGAACTCCTGCCTCCACAGCCCCTGCAGGTGGCTCCTGGCAGGCAGAGGTCTTGAGTCTTTGTCATCTTGGTGCTGTGAAGGGTAGGAGGGCAGCCTGCCCCTTCTGAGGGATGCCGGGAAGGGCTGGCCCTCTCTTCTTAGAAGCCATTTGAAATTACTTCAGGGATCAGCTCATAAACAGGGTACTCCATGGGGTAGAGGTGGGCGGTAATGTGGTACTCAGTGCCACTAGCCAAAGGTGTGCCTTCACCTCTACTCCCACTCCCGTCCCACACAGCTGCATGCTGCTGGCTCCCAGAGCAGGCTTTATTTCTCCCAGCTCCTGGCAGCTCACCCCAGCCATCAGGAGAGGAGTTGCTATCAGGACCTGAGCCCCCACATTCCACTCCCTTCAGCTCCTGAGAGCCCCTCCCCTCCTGGCTGGAGCCTGTGGAGCCAGCTGTGGGATGTTGCTGCAGGACAGTAAAGCCCTCTGCTGGGCAGACACAAGCCGGCTTCTAGCCTTTCCTCAGCCCCTTAGCCTTCCTTATCCTCCTGTCTTGGTCCCCAGTGAAGCCAAGGGCCACTGCATCCCAAATGACATTGTCAGAAGCTTGGGTGGACTTCCCCTCGTGCTTTAGAGGCAGCCAACCCACCTGAGTACCTTGGCTGTGGGTGAAATTAGTCCTCCCCACACAGCTGGGTGCTCATTCTGGAGTACTTGGTTGGCTGTTGTGCCTGGGCCTCTCACATTCTGCTTCAGCTTTACCACCCTGCCTGGCTTAGTGGAACTATCAAGGCACAGAACGGAGTGAAACACTAAACCCAAAACACTGATTCATAGTGGCCCACAAACACCTACCTGGTCCTGGTAGAGTTAATCTCCACAGAAGCAGTGCTGGCAAGGAGGGAGGCACAGGGGCCAAGAGACAGTGGCAGGTGGGAAGTGGCACAGGGAAGTGGCAGAGGTGAGGGGACAGATTAGCATTAAAGGGGCAGTTGTTAGGGATGAAGGGAAGGAGAGGGCATAGTAGGCCTGCAGGGTAGGACTAGGCAGCCAGCAGATGGTGTAGTCAGGATGAAGAACGTGTCTCTGGGCCCCCTGCTTCCCTCTGCCCCACGACAGCTGGACCACTGTGACCATGGGTTCAGGCCCCACAACCCTGCATGCACTCAGGCATCGCCATAGATGCTATGAAGAAACTGTGCTCGAGGATGCCTTGTGCAGGCCGAAACCTGCCAATCCCACCTGCACAGCCATGCTCAAATCCTGGACCCCAGAACGTTCGCGGCTGGGGGTGGAGCTCCACATCAGTAGCAGCCCACCACAACTAGGCATGTAGGCTCGGCTCTCCAGGGCCAGGTGCTTAGGGAGCCTCAGCCCGTCTTCCACCAGCGGAGCGCTGCATTCCCGCTGTGCTTCGGGAGAAGGTAGTCGCTCTTCCCCTTCTCTCTTTCCGTCGCGGCTGGGGTTCCGTGGCCGGCGACGCGCCCCCTTGTGCATGCCTGAGGTCGCCGCCGCCGCCGCCCTTGTCCAGACTCGACCCCACCCCCTCCCCGTTTTGAGAGCTCCTTATTTATAACTTTTATACTTTGTCGGGACTGCGGCGCTTGGTTCCTCTCCCCGGCTGCCAGGGGCGGGGGCTCTTTTTAACGTGTCCGTTTGTACTGATGTATGAACTTGTCAATAAACAATCGTTTGTTAACTCTGGAATGGCAGCAAGCGCGGCCGGCTGAAAGAGGGCGCTGATCCTCACTGGATAGTGAGACCCGGAATCCGGGACGCTACGCGAGTCGGGGCCGTGCGGGGTATTGAGAGCCCGGCTGGGCGGCCGGGGCGGGGCCGGGAACAGAAGCCGGAGCGGGAAGGGGCGGAGTCACGCGTGGGGTGCGTCATGGCGGCGGGGGCTTTGGACGCAGTGCGGAGGGCGTTA
>NW_022900929.1:34450144-34475906 GCF_012274545.1 Fukomys damarensis | reverse complement strand
GGAACCCAGTTCCTGCTGTGCGGTCTGCCCCGCGAGCCCTGAGCCCGCGAGCCTGCGCGCTGAAGCCCGGCCGTCCCCTGCCAACAGTGGCGTCCGCGGCTCCTTCAGTAGGCGTGCTCGGCTTCCGAGGTGACGACCCGCTTTATTACCAAGACCCAAAGCGGTCTTTTGGCTTCGCTAGTGCCTCACCATGAAGCAACGCGGGCATATATATATATATATATACACAACGTATGTAAGCTTTCCCTGTATACGGAGAGGGAACACTGGGGTGCAACTTGGTGGTAGAGCTCTTGCCCAGCGTGTGCCAGGCAGGCCCTGGGTTCATCCCCAAATTCCTCAAAGGTTTCGTGCCACCGCTTTACCCACTTTGTATCCTTCCAAAAAGACTTTTATGTCCTTGCACACGCGAGTCTGTGCTACTCTTGCTGTACTGTAACTGGTTGCCTGCTAAGCACATTTTTCTGCACTGTGCATTCCACCTCTATCCACCTGGGTCTTTTTCACACCTGTGAAGCCGGGCTGTACCTAATCATCCCATAGAGATGGGCATGTAGGTCGTTTCCAACCTCATGCTTTAAATAATGTTACAGTGAGTAATATTTCAGTATTCTTCTTATTATTATTTTTCTGTACCGGGGATCAAACTCGGGTCCTTGCACTTGTGAAGCAGGCGGTAGAACCACTGAGCTAAATCCCCGGCCCATTTCAGTGTTGTTTTAGCAAATTTTTTGAAGCGACTCTGTCAGCTTCTGTTCAGTGTATTTGGGATACTTCACTTAATAGAACAAGTTCACAGAGATGTTCTCAGTGAAGAGGCAAACAATCATCGCACACTAAAAGCAAGTCCTGGGGAAATTGTAGGTTAGAACAGAGGCTGGGCTAGCAGAATGTAGGTGGTAGTATGCCTCGTGTACTCAGTGTAAGTGAAGAAGCCAGTGTGTCTGAAGCAGTCTCTGTGCATGTGGGCATTTTTGCTGGTTAAATTCTTAGAAGAATTATTAGATTACTGGATTGGATCCCTTTTCAAATTCTCTCACTTTGAAGCACTAGGAGAGAAAAGTAGTCATTCTCTGAAGGAAATGGTAAGCAAATAAAACTGAAATAACTGCAGGAAATCCAAAGAATAAAATATGACAGCTTCTCTGTATTTTGAGAATCTCAGGACTGCCCCCCCATCCCAATGGCACAACAGGAAGACATACTGAATGCCATCACACCTTCTCTGGAGGTGACTACTTTGGTGACCTGGCATTTCCTCCTGCCTTCCCAGGTCTACCTGGCAGGTTCCATCTTGTCCCTAGCGAGAGAAGTAAGCACGAGTGCCAGTTCTTTTCTTGGCTGGTTGCTCCAGGGTCTTCCTACTCGGTTCCAATTTCTGATCTAAAGATGCTCATTTCGGGCTGACTGCAAGGTGAGGATGACTGGTATGGGGAAGTGGCCCTGGGAGGTCAATGTCAGTGGTAAGGCGTGTGTGTAGCAGATTGCAGTAAGTGCCGACTGGGGCCAAGGCCTTTCCGCAGACCTGGAGATGAATATAGCAGAGCAAAGTCCTGCCCCCTTGTAAAAGCAGGGGAGAGGCTTTCCAGTCTGCAGGAGTTGTAGGAACGAAGTAGTACAGTATGTATGGTAAGGGGTAGGCATAAAACCGGAGCGAATTATACCAGACAAGTGGATTTTGCTTGCTCGTGAGGCATTTTGTGTGAATGCCAACCAATTTGTCTTCTGTAAGGAAAATTGGTAATCCATCAGTGTGTGTCAGGGTGGCTTTAGGGACTGAACCCAGGGCCCTGCACATGCTTAGGTACATCCCCAGCTCTTTTTAAACATTTTATTTTGAGACAAGTCTTACTAAGTTGCCCCAGCTGGCCTCCAACTTGCTATCCTCCTGCCTCATCCTCCTGAGTATCTGGGATTGCAGGCCTGCACCACCATACCCAGCACATCAAAGGATTCTTTACTAGGCCTGTGACAAGATGAGTTGTATTTGCAGATGACTGGGGCCAGATGGTGGTGCTCTGAGAGGGGAGTTAAGCCAGAAAGACTAGTTAGTCCACTGCAGCAACCATCCAGATGTCAGAGTCACATTCAACTGTAAGCATGTATTTCCTGTGTGCCTACGACATGCCGGGTACTAGAGCTGCATCAGTGGAGCTGTCACTCTGGAGAGGGGGATGGAAATATACATGGAATGTATAGTGTGTCAGGTGGTGGTAAAGCTGAGAAGTAGGCAAGGGAGAGGAAGATTGTGTGGGGGCAGATTGCACTTTTAAAGGGTGATCAGGGAAGGAAGCCTTATCTATGTGACATTTAAGTGACAAGTAAAAGTGGGCCCAGAGCAGGCAAAGAGAGGTGGCTTTGGGAGAATCAACAGGATTGAGAGACAGTAAGATGACAGGAGCAGAGAGAAGGATGAGTCAAAAAGGAGAGGCTTTAATTAAGGGTGATACAAGGCCACTAGAGACCTGCTACGTAAGCTTCCCAAATACCCCTGTGGCCCCCAGTGTCTGAGGATGGTGAGACACCTTTCCTATAGTGTCTTTACCTGACAGCCTGTCTCCCCAGGTGAGTTACAAGCTTCTTGAGACAGTGATGGGGTCATCCCTTGCTACCCACATTGGCGTCACATTTGGAGGCTTCCCAGGGCCTTGCCCCCATTCACTCTCCAGAGCAGCCCGTGGAGTTCACTCTGGGCCTCCCCCACCAGCTTCCCTTCCTAAGAGAAGCTGGGAGGTTGGTCCTTCCTGGGTGACAAGGCTGAGGGTCCACTGTGCAGGGCCTAATACGGCCTCATGGCAGGTTTGGGTTATGGGCTGAGCAGCAGCCAGTCCTAGGCCATCCCTGTATTTGTGTGGGCTTTGTGCTGTCTCTCTCCTGGGTCCCTAGGTCAGCTGGTGGGTGTTCTTACCAGTCTTCCCAGGAAGGGCATCTCTTACACGGTAGTGGAGCAGATGGTACGGTTGCCTTCAGCCCCGCCATTTCCTGTCTCTCAGAGCTCAGTGTGCCTCCTGCTGTGCCCTACCTGGACCAGCCCCCCACTCCACTCTGCTTTTACCGGGACTGGGTGTGCCCCAATAGGCCCTGCATCATCCGCAATGCCCTGCAGCACTGGCCAGCTCTGCAGAAGTGGTCCTTCCCCTACTTAAGGTGGGCACTTCCCTGGGTGATGGGTGGGCAGTGGTTCCTGGCAGCTGGACCTGAGCCTTGCGTCTGTTCCTCCAGAGCCACCATGGGCTCCACAGAGGTGAGTGTGGCTGTGACCCCAGACGGTTATGCAGACGCAGTACGAGGGGACCGCTTTGTGATGCCTGTGGAGCGCCACCTGCCCCTGAGCCATGTGCTAGATGTGCTGGAGGGCCAGGCCCAGCACCCAGGAGTCCTCTATGTGCAAAAGCAGTGCTCCAACTTGGCCACTGAGCTGTCCCAGCTGCTGTCCGACCTGGAGCCACACGTGCCCTGGGCCTCGGAGGCATTGGGTGTGTCCTGTGGTACGGGGAGGGGCAGGGCATGGGTGGTCTCTGGCTGGAGGCTGGCAGGGACGATGTGGGGAGGGGCTCAGCCTGCTTGCTTGTTCTCTCTCTTTGCTTTTGTCTAGGTCCTCTGGGGTCAGGGGTTGCCCCCCCCCTGCCTCAGGCGTGGACTTAATAGACACAACCAAAGCTTGCTGCTCTTCCTTTTGGCCCAGGGGAAGCACTCCCTCCTTCCTCTTCTCCCTGACTCCCTGGATTCTTTTGTTCTTACCTGGTTCTTGCTGAGCACCCTGCATGGGGCCTTCCTGACCTGCCCTCTGCCCCACAGGAAAGATGCCTGATGCTGTGAACTTCTGGCTTGGAGAGGCAGCTGCAGTGACGTCCTGTAAGTTTAGGGATCACAGATCGGGAGGAGCCAGTGGGGTAGAGGGAGGGAAGTTAAGGCCTCCACAGAAGGTCGATGGGATGGCAGTTGGGCTGGCAGATCTCTCAGACTTCCTTTGGGATTCTGGGATGTAGACACTATAGAGGGTCTCCCCTGACAGCTGAGGGGGTACTCATGGTATTGGGAATGGGGTACGCCATTTCTTCTAAGTCTCTAGAAGGCACTTTGAAGGCCAGCTTAGTCAAGGAACCTAGAAACCTTTTGGCTCCGCCTGCCCTCATGGTGGAGATGAGGTGGGGTCCAGTCTTGGTGGGCCAGGTTCTGTGGTGCACACCTGCGTTCTTGGTTCCTTCTTGAGCCAGGTGATCCTTTTGTCATAAGTAATCTTGGGGTACAAGGCAGGGATGAGGTGATTTTCCCCCCACATATATATGCTGCCCCCTGCCTTACCTGTATTCGCAGTGCACAAGGACCACTATGAGAACCTGTATTGTGTGGTGTCAGGAGAGAAGCACTTCCTGTTACATCCGCCCAGTGACCGGCCCTTCATCCCCTATGGTAGGGATGTGGCCTAAAGGAAAGGCTGTGGAAGTGGTGGCCTGCAGTGGGGCAGGGCAGCAAGAGCCCTCAGCCCTCTGGCCCTGCACCTAGGGAACACATGGGCCTGTTGGGATGGGGCAGAGCTGACAAGGCTGGCAAGAATCCCCACACCCTTCTCTGTTGGTCTTCAGAGATGTACACCCCAGCAAGCTACCAGCTGACTGAAGAGGGTACCTTTAAGATGGTGGATGAAGAATCAATGGAGAAGGTGTCTGTCCTGTCCCTAGGGAGGCAAAAGGGCCCTGAGAGATAGGCAGGAGGATCTGGGGAGGTGGCACCTTGCTCTGAAAAGATGTTAACTCCGGGGCCTTGCAGTGCTGAGCAGACGGGGATCCGTGGTATTCACCTTTGGAAGAGATAGTGCTGGAGGGCCTGGGCCTTGGGCCCTGTTCCCTCCTGGCATCTGCTGTGTCCTAGGTGCCCTGGATCCCCCTGGACCCCCTGGCTCCAGACCTGGCCCGGTACCCAAGTTACAGCCAGGCCCAGGCTCTGCGCTGCACGGTGCAAGCCGGCGAGCTGCTCTACTTGCCGGCTCTGTGGTTTCACCACGTCCAGCAGTCCCATGGTTGCATTGCTGGTGAGTTGTGCCTGGGGCAGGCCTGGCCAAGGCCAGCAGGGCATCTCAGAAAGTTGGGGGTTATACATGGGCCCTCACATTCAGCCCCCATTCTCCCCACAGTGAATTTCTGGTATGACATGGAGTATGACCTCAAGTACAGTTACTTCAAGCTGCTTGACTCCCTCACAAAGGCTGCAGGCCTCAACTGATGGTGCCTTGTGGACACCACCAAGGACAGCACAGGGGAAAGCCGGGGTCCCTTCTGGCTTGGTCTACTGCAGAGACAACCTAGCATTTGAGTACTCATTGCTACTGGCCCAGGGCCCAGCAAGGCTTGGGATGCAGTCCGGAGGTGCCGGGCAGGCGTAAGTGAGGTTGCCGGGAAGTTGCCACACAGTTGAGGAGGAGCAGAAATCAGGTGCAGCAGTCACCCATGCCTTGGCCTTGGGCATGTCACCTCCTGTTGGCATTGGTGTCTTGGGCCCTAAACGGAGATAATAATGGTTCACCTCAGGGCTGTTGTAGGGATGGAGATGACATCTGGGAGACCAGCATGGCCAGCAAAGGACATGGTCAATAAAAGTGTCTGTAATTCACTTGTTCTCACCCTCCCTGTCACAGTTGCTTTCTGCGGCCTGGTAAGAGTAAGAAAAGTTCAGGTAAAAATCTCTGGGTGATCCTGATGGGGGTACAGGCTGGATGCAGACCTGGGGAGCTGTCTGCTGGCCCTCTCTGGGGCAGGCAGTTGGCCTGTTTTCTTGTGATGGCCTGGCTGAAACTTCCCTGGCCCAGGGCCTCTGGCACCATTGCTGGCTCTCCCCTCGTTTGCTTTCCTCTCTCAGTTATTGGGTAGTTGATGGGGTCTGGTGCCCTGGGGTGAACCTGTTTACCCTACAGTGGACATAGGCAGAAAGGGTCGGGAGTTCTGTTCCTCCTGGAGCTGTCCCGCTGAGGAAGGAGGAGACTTGCTTCATCCGTTCTGAAGAGCAGGAAGCACCAAACCTCAGGCTCGTCCCTGGCAACCCGCCCCAAGGGTGGAGGCAGCCCAGACCCAGACATGGCTTTGAAGGGCTGCTTACATGACAGAGTCACTTCCCTGCCAGGTTGGGATGGGGCCTTCAGGGCTTCAGTCAAGACTGGGCATTCCTGTCGTACAGGTACTAGGAAGTTGCGAAAGGCCTGGCTGATTTGGGACAGTTGGCTCCTCAGTTTATCACTGCTCTGGGCCCCAGGCTCTGCTTTCCTTCAGCTCAGCCCCAACAACAAAGCTCTTCTGGAGCCCTCTCCTGCAAGGCAGGGCTAGCTGGGGCAGGTCCCAGGTGGGCATCTGGGATGTTGGGGATCCGAGGCTGGCACTGAACATGTCGGGGCTCTGGAATCAGCTTAAGGTGGCTGGTTTCCAGGACAGGAGGTGGTTCTCAGTGGGCATGGACTTGGGTGGAGAGGAGGCGGCAGATGGGTGGAACTAGGGAGGAGCTCTGGTCAGCTGGGACACCTGGCTCCAGTTTAAAAGCCTGTAGTCCTTGCTTGTGTAGCCACTGCCCCATCATTCTTGCTCCTGAGGACTCAGCCTCATGGCTCTGGTAAGGCCTTACAGGGCCCTGGGCCCTGGAGGGTATCTGGCACAGGCCCCTCTTCTCCAGTACATGACCTAGGCTTCCCTGACATCACAGAGGTCTCTGCCAGCCAGGAGCAACTTTTAGCCAACTTTGAACTTTGAACCTGGCCCCTATCCTGCTCCTGGCTTCTGCTGTTTATTCTTTCTTTTCTTTTCTTTTCTTTTCTTTTTTGTGGTACCAGGGATCAAATTTAGGACCTTGTGCTTTCGAGGCAGGTGGCAGCACCACTGAGCTAAATCCCTGGCTCTTTGCTATTCCTTAGAGGAGTTGTGGTCTCTAGGTACAGAGAGGGTGCTTATGACCGAGGGACCAGAGCAGTGCCCAGAGGCAGCGATCTGGGGTGAGGGATGTTCTGCCCTGGGAATGGGCCCAGAACTCAGTGACTTCCAGCTTCCATCCTGGGATCCAGAAGGAAGTGGCTGCTTAAAGCTCCTCCTGACTCACTTGCTTGGGGTGTGAGAACCCTGGGGCTGCTGCAGGCAATGAGCTTCCCCAGCTCAGCCCCTTCCTTGGGAGCTCTCTGGACTGGATCTTATGGTGCCTCACAGAGGCAGGGATGGAGACCAACAGGAAGGACCAGTTGACACAGGCTTTTCTGGCCCTATCACACTGGCCGGTGTCTATATCCCCAGAACCAGGGAGTGGGTTTGGAGGGAGCTCTTTAGAGACCATCCTAGAACCTGGAGGGTGCTGGCTACAATTCCCGCTGTACAAAGAGCTGATCTCCATCAGGCGCCTTCCCCTCCCCTGATAGCTTGTATGCCCTGCTGCCCCCGACCAGCACCAAAGCTGCTTACCTAGGGTGTGGTTTGGAAAGGCTGAAGGGGATAGAAGCAGCCAGGTGTTGGCATAAATTGGAGCTGGCCAGTCCCAACTACATCTCAAACAGATGGCTGCTCCTCTGCCTCAGTTTCCTTCTGGGACTGGCCAGCTCACTCATCATGTAGCCCCGCACAGGGCTCTGGTGTGGAAAGTGAGTGAACGTACATAGGGCCCTGGCTCAGAGCTGGACAGAGCCCTATGTCAGTATAAGTGGGTCAGCATGGCTGTGTCTCCTCTCGGCCTGGGACTCTGATGTTTTGGAGGGTGGACCTGGGCCTGAGTGGGCCTGAATCTTTGGTTCAGGATTTGGCCTAAAAGGATTGGCCCAGCCTCTGCTGTGGCACCATCTGCCTGCAGCAGACCTAATCCTCTTCCCTTCTGCAGGCAAAGGTCCCTGGGACCTGCCTCCTCCTTGTGCGTGTCCTGCAGGCCCATGGCCTGCCCTCCAAGGACCTGAGTGAGTATGCTGT
Source organism: Fukomys damarensis (assembly GCF_012274545.1). Taxonomy (NCBI): domain Eukaryota; kingdom Metazoa; phylum Chordata; class Mammalia; order Rodentia; family Bathyergidae; genus Fukomys; species Fukomys damarensis. The sequence continues at coordinate 34,467,981 of NW_022900929.1, read as the reverse complement.
GCCACTGGGCCATGCACGCTGGGGCAGGAGGCCATTGCAGTGGGGTGGTGTCGGGGAACGGATGGGAGCAGTTGTGGGTGCAGGAAGGGTGGGTCCAGCCCGGTGGGCATGGTCTGCAGGTTATGGGAGAAGTGGGCTCGGACGGCTGGGCTGGGGAGGCTCTCTGCCATCATGAGCATTCTCTCCTCCTCCTTGCAGTAAGCCATTCAGACTGCTACGTAACTCTGTGGCTGCCCACAGCCTCCAGCCACAGGCTGCAGACACGCACTGTCAAGAACAGCAGAGACCCGGTCTGGAACCAAACCTTTCGCTTCCGAATCCACAGCCAGCTCAAGGTGGCCTGGGTGTCATGCTGGCCCTGCTCTCTGTCCCTATGCACCATAGTCACCTGTCCTCTCCTAGTCCCCGGCCCCTGCCCTGCTCACCTTCCCACTCACACCTCTTTTTCGGAGACATCTCACTTTGGTACCTTCCAGAATATGCTGGAACTGAAAGTCTTTGACCGAGACCTGTGGACCAAGGATGATGCAGTGTTGTCGGTGGTGTTTGACGTGGGGACCCTGCGGGCTGGGGAGTTCCAGCACCAGAGCTTCTCCCTGAGTACTGAGGCAAGGCAGGCCCCTCTTCTCTGGTGCATGGTCCAGGGCCTCTGCCACTAGGATCAACTTGTATCCAAGGAACATCCTGTCCCCAGTCTTCTTTCTTGGCTTCTGGAAGAGCCAAAGGACAGCTTGTCTTTTTTCTAGGGGAGGAGGTTGAGACAGGGTCTCACTATGTAGTCCAAACTGCCTTCGAACTCACTGTGTGCCTCAGGGTGGCCTTGAACTTGTGGTCTTCCTGCCTCAGCCTCCTGAGTGCTGGGATTACAGGGGTGCCAAAAGAGCGCTTCCTTGGAGCAGCCCAAGGAATGTGGAGAGCAACCGGTATAGGGACAGTGGCCCTTCCCAGCAGTGTAGCCTCACAGCCCCAGCCGAGGTCTGGGTTAGAATGCACACATGGACAAGCACTCACAGGCACCGCACATGACCCTTCTCACTAACTCATGCCTTTTTCTCTCCAGGGTGAGATGCAGCTGGAAGTAGAGTTTCGACTGCAGAGCTTGTGAGTCCAGGCAGGAGCAGGGGTGCTCACTTTGGGTGCCCTCCCTGGTGGAGGAGGAGGGCTCAGGTCTTGGGCTGCAGGCTGGGAAAGGACCTGGGCCCTTACTGGGGTCTCTGGGGCTCGTTCCAGGACAGACTGTGCAGAGTGTCTGATCAGCAATGGCATCCTGGTGGTGAGTCAAGAGCCATGTTGTGGGGGCCGGGGTCCGCTGTGGCTGCCCCTCAGGGGAGAACCAGCGCAGCAGCCAGGGGTGGGACAGGGTACAGGGGGCCGGGCTGCTGTCTGAGGGGCTCTCCCCAACCCAGGCCCGGGAGCTCTCCCGCTTACACGTTCAGCTGGAAGAGGTGGGGGACCGGGAAGGTGAGTCCATGACTGCTGTGACAGCCTTCTGCTCATTCCTTGTCATCCTTCTTCTGAAGGGGACCCTGAAGGGACCTTGCACTAGCTGCCTTCTGTTCCCATAGGCAGGAGTGTGGGTTGGGGGTAAGTCATACGGGACCTGGGTTTCCCCTAGACTGCAGGGGCTTTGGTGGGAGATCCATGGGCTGGATCTTCATTTTGGATGGAGAGAGAAGGAAGGGCCTTCTAGGCTCAGTGAAGGACTCTGGGCAGAGATGCCATCCTTGGTCTCTGCTTCTGTTCCTGCTTCTAGGGTCAGAGAGCAAGGTTCAGCTTGTGGTTCCAGGGTCCTGTGAGGGTCCGCAGGCGGCCTCTGTGGGCACTGGCCCTTTCCGCTTCCACTGCCTGGCTTCCTGGGAGCAAGAGTTGAACATTCACCTGCAGGTAATGTGCCTGCCCTGGGGAGCTGAGCTTCCTACTCTATTCTCTCCACCTCCTCCCCCTGGCCTCTGCCCACCCTAGGCCACTGTCCTGGGTGGAGTGGGGGTGCTGGCCACCTGCTTCTCTCCCTGTGGCTCCTCTCTTGCTGCCAGGAGGAGCAGGTGGGGTCCTTGCTAAGAGAAGAAGAGTGAAGACTCCTGGGTGTTCACCCTTTATCCCCCTACAGGACGACCCCCACAAGCAACTGAAGGTGCCGCTGCAGGCCCTGCCCTCTGGCCAGCTGGTGAGGCTGGTCTTCCCCACATCGCAGGTACTGGTGTCTAGAGGAGAACAGCTGGGTGCATGGCCGGGGCTGGCTCTGGCTGCCTGGAAGTCTGGGGGCATGAGGAGCCGGGTCAGGGTGCACAGGAACTAGGTGGGAGGATCAGAGTCGGCTGGAGGCAGCCATCCTTTGTGACAGCAACAATTTATGACTCCAGGAACCCATGCTGAGGGTAGAACTGAAGAAAGAAGAATGGTAAGAGGCCTGGCAGGGACACGGGAAGCCACGGGGAGGCAGCGGAGCCGGACTGAGGCAGGCGGCTGGCCTGGGGGCACAAGGGGAGCAGGTCCTTTCCTTAGCGTTGTCATCGTAGTGGGCTCAGCCTAGTGCCCAGCACTTGGGAAGCCCTGGATAAATGCTTGGCTATATAAACAGGTGAGAATGGGACCAGGCTGAGGGGCACAAACAGCAAGGGGAAGGGGAGCTGCACCCTCCCGGGGAGAGGCTGTGTAGATGGATTGTAAATGCCCTTCTAAGAGGGGCCACCTATTAGCCCTCCCTGTCCTGGGAGAGCAGCTTTTCCCCACACAGAGAAGCGAGCATGGGGCCCCCATCCTGATTTCTCTGTCATCATTTTGGGAGTTGGTGAATGAGGAAAGAAGATGGGACTGAAGTAGGATTCAGTGTCAGGTTCCTGCTCCTGGCACCGGCACGGCACGGCCTCTTCCATCCCCACCTTCCCAAGTCCAAAAGTCTGCTTTTCTGTTTCCCCCGCTGTGTGCTCGTGGGCTGGGCTCACTTCTCCCTCGTGCTTCACAGGTGTCACGTGGCAAAGTTGCATGGGAGGGGAGGGGCGGGAAGAGGACAGCAGCTGGCGGGAGGCAGATTCAGCTTCCTGTTCTCTGGGGGCACCTAGGGCAGTGTCCAAGATGCTTCTTATCCCCCAGTCCGAGGGAGCCGGCTGTGCGGCTGGGCAGTGGGCCCTGCACTGAGGAGCAGGCCTTCCTGAGCAGGAGGAAGCAGGTGGTGGCCACGGCCCTGAAGCAGGCCCTGCAGCTGGACAGAGACCTGCAGGAGGATGAGGTTTGGGGCTTGGGGCTTGGGGCTTGGGTCTGGGCAGGGCTGGGCAGGGTCACATTGGGCTTGTGTGGGCCCAGGGCTAAACACTGGAACTGGCTGTTGTACAAGTGGCCCAGAGCTGCTGTCAACCTGAGGTGATAGCTGCCTCCCACCTGCCAGGTGGCTCCACTTCCTGTCACTGATGTTATTGGGGTTGTGCGTGTGGAGAGCTGCACAAATCACCTGGAGCTCACACAAGGGGTGACCCTGGTGGGCCAGCTTTCACCACCGGGTTTCTCGGTCCTTGGCTTGTGTGGCAGTTAAATACCACCTCATTTTTGTGGGGCATGGCCTTCCCTATTCCTTGGGCATCTGAGCTTGGCTGCCCTGTTTTCCAGGTCCCAGTAGTAGCCATTATGGCCACGGGCGGTGGGATCCGGGCAATGACATCCCTGTATGGACAGCTGGCTGGTCTGAAGGAGCTGGGCCTCCTGGACTGCATCTCCTACATCACAGGGGCCTCAGGCTCCACCTGGTAGGCCTGACGGGTTCAGTGCCGGGGCCACTGGGTGGCCGCTCGGTCTGGGCGGGAGGGAGTATGGGTTATAAGGCACCAGGAGGGCTGGCAACAGACGCGGTGGGGAGAGAAGCCCCAGAGGACCTTTGCAGGTGCTGCCACCAGAAGTGCCTCTTATCCCAAAAAAGCCTAACAGGTAAAGCCCAAATGGGCTCCTTTGTGACAAGTCCCCTGCCCCTGCTTTGGCTTTTCCCAGGGCCTTGGCTAATCTCTATGAGGACCCAGAGTGGTCTCAGAAAGACCTGTCAGGGCCCACTGAGTTACTGAAGACACAGGTGACAAAGAGCAAGCTGGGCGTGCTGGCTCCTAGCAAGCTGTGGCAGTACCAGCAGGAGCTGGCCGAGCGCACCCGCCTAGGTCACCCCCCCTGCTTCACCAACCTGTGGGCCCTCGTCAATGAGGCACTACTGCATGATGAGGTGTGTGGATGGGGCCTGTCCCATCCCGGGGGTGGACGGGAAAAGCTTGGGCCCGGGAAGCTGCGCACTGAGGTTCGGCTGCTCTTTCCCCAGCCCCACGACCACAGGCTCTCAGACCAGCAGGAGGCCCTGACTCGTGGCCAGAACCCTCTGCCCATCTACTGTGCCCTCAACACCAAGGAGCAGAGCCTGACAACCTTTGAGTTTGGAGGTGAGTGGACCCAGGAGGCAGATGCTCTTGTGGGGTGAGGGGGAGGCCTGTGAGTGAGAGGAGGATCTTACACCCACCTCTCCTGGGCCAGGTCCCAGAGACTGATCCTACCAGGGCTCCATCCCAAAGGCAAGGACTGTTAGGTCCTGTGCATAAAGTCACAGCAATGGGGCCTGGGCCTCCTAGTCCCAAGGCTGCCTGAGCAAGGCTTGTTGTGGGTTTGTGGGTGCCCCAGGCTGAGATGTGTGGTCTCCTCACAGAGTGGTGTGAGTTCTCCCCCTATGAGGTTGGCTTTCCCAAGTACGGGGCCTTCATCCCTTCTGAGCTCTTTGGCTCCGAGTTCTTCATGGGGCGGCTGGTGAAGCAGCTCCCGGAGTCCCGCATCTGCTTCCTGGAAGGTGAGGGGCCTGGAAGGCTGGAGAGCAGGGTGCAATGGGGAGGTGAGGGTGCCCTTGTGTCCTGGTCTGGGCTGGCCACCTGCATTGGTCAGGTGATGGGGCAGGGACTCTTCTCATGGCCTCCCTCAGGTATCTGGAGCAACCTTTATGCAGCCAGTCTCCAGGACAGCTTGTACTGGTCCTCAGACCCTAGCCAGTTCTGGGACCGCTGGGCCCAGGATCGGGCCAACCTGGGTAGGTGCTTGGCCACCCCACTGAGGGTGGTGACTCAAGGGGCCTCACCTCAACTGTTCCCCCTCCAGGGTCACCACAGAGGCTGGGATCAGGGCCCATGGGCCCCGTTTCCCCAACACTCTTTCCCGTCCAGACAAAGAGCAGGTTCCCCATACAAAAATAGAAGTGCCACCCACGGCAGCTGGCCGGATCGCCGAGTTCTTCACCAACCTTCTCACGAGGCGCCCACTCGTCCAGGCCACCCACAACTTTCTTCATGGCCTCCACTTCCACAAGGACTATTTCCACCATCCCCACTTCTCTGCCTGGAAAGGTATTGGCTTCTCTGCCTTTCCAGGCACCATGCTCTCTGTGCCCTTTTCTCTTTGCTTGTGTTGGTGGTGCGGTGGAGCTGGGCAGGGGGTGAAGTCTCCTTCCCCTAGAAGTGGCAGAGGTCCAGTGTCGTGACACTTGCTGCTTCCCCTGCTCCAGCTTCCAAACTGGATGGGCTCCCCAACCAGCTGACACCCATGGAGCCCCATCTTTGCCTGCTGGATGTGGGCTATCTCATCAATACCAGCTGCCTGCCCCTCCTACAGCCCACCCGGGATGTGGACCTCATCCTGTCGCTAGACTACAACCTCCATGGAGCCTTCCAGGTCAGAGAGGTTGGGGCAGGCATGGGAGGTGGTGGGTGACCTCGGCTTGGCCTCTCTGCATGGCCCATTGGCATCCAGCATCCGGCGCAGCTTCCCTTAGGTTGTGAGACAGTGATACCACGTAGAATGGAGTATGGATCCTGTGACTTCCGACCAGGGTGCCTTCCCTGGCCCAGGAGCTATGGTGCTGAGCAGCTGGGGAGGTCTTCATCTGCATGTTGGACTGGGCTCCTCTTAGCTGTGCCTGAGCTTTGTGGCCCGCCCCCACTGCTCAGAGTTCCTGTGCCTCTGCCCCCCCACTTTTCCAGGCTGAGGGCTGCAAGGGAAGCAGTCTGGTCACAGCCTTTGTCACGTGGGCCCACCCATGGGGTCCGCTGCAGTCTCCACCTCAGTCTGCAGGCACTAGGCCGTGCGTCCTTGTGGGTCTCCAGTCTGGTCCTATACCTACCCTAGGCCTCCTGCTAATGCCCCCTCTGCCGGCCCTACAGCAGCTGCAGCTCCTGGGACGCTTCTGCCAGGAGCAGGGGATCCCGTTCCCTTCCATTTCGCCCAGCCTGGAGGAGCAGAGCCACCCTCGGGAGTGCCACGCCTTCTGTGACCCTACCCAGCCGGAGGCCCCTGCTGTGCTTCACTTCCCTCTGGTCAACGACTCCTTCCGGGAGCACTCAGCCCCTGGTGAGTCATGGCTGCCGCCCCCACCCTTCTACCCCCACCTCTCTGCGGTGGACCAGACCCCTTCCCCAGTGTAGTCCCCCTGCCCAGGCTGTCTCTCTCCGCAGGGGTGCGGCGGACACCCGAGGAGAAGATAGCCGGGGAGGTGGAACTGTCTTCTACCAGCTCACCTTACCACTACAGCAAGGTGACCTACAGCCCCGAAGACACGGATAAGCTGCTGCGCCTGACGCGCTACAACATCTGTAACAACCGGGAGCGGCTGCTGGAAGCCCTGCGCCAGGCGGTGCAGCGGCGGCAGCAACGGAGGTTCCAGTGATGGTAGGAGGAGCCCAGGCTGGGCCTGGCCCACCCTTTTCGCTGTGGTTCCGAGTCTGGACCCAGACAGCGTTGCTCTGAGTTCTGGTGCCTCTGGGAACCTTGATGCTCAGGGCTGTCCAGAGGTGGCCACCAGCAACCCTGGCACAGGATCCAGGCTGAGGGCCTGCAGGAGGCTGGGAGCAGCCTGGCTCTTTGTGGCTGTGACCAGAGCCCAGGTCCCCACCGAGTGGACTGGAGCTGCCTTCCTCAGACAGGCCAGGCTCAGAGGCCTTGTGCAGGCCAAGGGGAGTATGAGGACAAGCAGAGCACTTTACATTACAAAACACTTGCAAACAGAATGCACTGTCCTAGGTCGTCTATCCTTCCAGGCTCTTGGTTAAAAAAGCAAAGCAACCATGGGCCAGGGATTTAGCTCAATGGTGCAAGATCCTGCGTTTGATCCCCAGTATCAAAAAAAAGAGGAAAGCAACCTGTTATCTCCCTGGTCACACGCTGTGGCCCTGCCCTGTCCAGCTCAGCCGGCCAGAGGGCTGGTGCTGCCTCATGCAAGGGATAGGCTTGGGATCAGATGAACTAGACATCAGTGACAGTGGCTTCACTAGCAGGCTGTTGACATGGGGGGGCACATTCACCAGACATTGTTCTGGAAGCTGGTCCACGGTAGCCCTTGTTCCTGTAGCTGAGTGTCACCTGGTCCCCTACAGTGAGTCTTCCCTTTCGGCTTCGAGGTTTGGTGTGGCCTTGGGGGTCATTTCAAGGTCTGGCCTGCTGAGGAAATGGAGACCATCGATCAGTACCTCTGGTCACCCTCCCCTGGAGACTCTACTCACTTTGCTGAAGTGTGGGGAGTGCTAGGAGCTGTCAGGCAGCCACAGGACGACCGTAGTTAGGTGAACAGGAGATAATATCCTTGATTCTTGTGACCCAGCTTCTGTGTCTTGCTGGGCATGTAGGGGCCTCAGGGCAGCAGAAATGACTATCCTGGTACCCCAGTAGGTACAGAAGGCCTCCTTACCACGTGTCACTTGAATCCTAAATTGGGCCCTTTGCGCTCTGTAGGAATGAATGGATGACTGTGCCAGAGAGACAGCCATCCCTAGCTGCTGCCTGGTAGGTGACAGGCCATGACATCTGGGCTCATTCTGAGAGCTCCTGCCTGGGGAGTGTGACCATGCCTTGCCCATCTCCAGCACCAAGTGGCGGGGAGGGAAAATGGAAGTAGGTGATGACAGGATTTGCAGGAGGCTGAGGACCCTAGAAAGGAGCCTGTTTCTTTGCTTCAGCCTGCAAGCTCTCCCAGCCTTGGCACATGTGCCCCCATAACCTGCAGTTGAGGAGCAGGGGGACAAACTGGCAGGAGGCTGGGTTGTCCTGCAAATTCTGTCTTGGTGAGGGAAGGGAGAAAGGGGGCCAGAAAGTGAGGATGGCAAGGGCCCTGGATAGACAAGGCCAGCCAGGGTCCCCAGCAGTGCCCAAGGGGAAGCCAGAATGCCACTGATCTGAGGCTGGCGGGAGCAGGAGAGAGGCCTGGGCTGTCACTCGGGGCCTCCCATTGCATAGGTGGAGTGAGCCCCTGTTGGGGGACAGCCCTTAGGTTGGGGGAAAGGGAGCCTTGTGGCCTGGTTTTGCACCCAAACCAGCAGGTCTTAGGGCTTCCTGTTTCCCTCAGCCCCTCAGGGCAAGTGGAGTCCTAGGACTATGGGCTGAAGAGAACATAGGTGTTAGGGAGCGCAGGAGCCTGGCTGGGGTGTCTTACCTGAGTAGAGCAGCTGCACTTTGTGCCCGAGATGCTGCCCCTGGGTTCTGCGCTCTGATCCTGGGCCGGAGAGCAAGGGAAGGACAGTTACCCTGGCCTGGACACTACACTGTCCCAGGCAGCTGGCCCTGGGGAGGGACCTGCCTGTACCCAGTCTTTCCCAAATGGATGGATAGACATGTCAAAAGAGCAGAGCACTCAAAAGTAGGCAGGGCCCCAGTGTGTCCAGCCTCCCAGCTGGCAGTGGCAGGTGCTCAGATACTAAGGAAATGGTCTCTGGGCTTCGAGAAAGTCTCAAGAATGGAGCCAGGATCCAGAGGCTGGAAGGAACCCCAGCCCCCTCCAGATGTTCCCTGCCAGATACACGATGAAGACAGAATGACCTAAAGGGGTGCCTTCTCCATATTCCTCCTGCTCACACCTCTGTAGAGTAGCCTTGGGAGATGTCTGTGTGAGTTTCGAGACACCCCCAGGATTAGCTCATAGCCAGGAAGTTCTTGGGGGAGCAGAATCCACAGGGCCTGGCAGGGCTTGAGGGGGAGCCCTGTCTCAGAGTGGCAGACTCCTGAGGGCAGAGTGGGACTAGGAGGCGACTGGGGTCACAACTGGCTCCCCGCTGCTGGGGCTGCTTTGCCAAGTATCTTCAGCCAAGTTGTTTAACTTCCCTGGGCCCTGTTCTTAGGGTCAGAGACTGACCACAGCCTGGGCGCCAGGATGCGGACACTGCCTTGGTCCCCACCCTCTCGTGTTACCCTGTGCCGCCCAGGGCTCACTGCTGGTGCTCAGTCTGCCTTCACGTGGTACTGACGACAGGATGTGCACCCCACCGCTCTGCCTGGCACCCAGTCGGGGGTTAAACTCCCCTTCCTGCTGCCTGAGTTGGGCCTCTCACCTTAAGGAGAATGTGTGTCTCCTGCCGCTGTGGTCTGTTAGCCTCACACTCGGCTCCCCTGAGGTCGAGAAGGGCCAGGGAAGCCACTTCCTAAGGAGAGATGAGGGGTAGGAGTCACGGTGGCCACCTCAGCTTCCCCCGTGGGGCTCCTCCTGTCCTCTGGCCACTTCACCTAGTCTCCAGCCCTGCTGCTGTGTACTGCCTCCGCTGCTTCTCTTAAGAACAGGCTCCTGGCACCTGTACCAGGAGCCGGTGCTAGGCTTTGGAGAGGTGGTGGGGAGGCCACCTGTTGTGGGAGGCTACGGCTAGGGCCTCCTAGGGAATGTCCTGGGCTGGACCATGGTCCCCTCAGGGAAGCAGCAGTAGGAGCCACTGACGGAAACAGAGAAGCCTCATCCCTTTCTGGTGGGATGGCTGTGGGCTCTGCCCAAGTTTACAGGTGCCCCTCTGGGTACTAGCTGCTGGCACCTGCCTCCCCCGTGGGCATTTAAGCTCCGGAGACCCCGCCATGGTAAGGTACCCTTTGCCTCCTGGAACTGCAAGGTGGGACCCAGGCAATGTCAGGCCAGCAGACCACAGGCCCCTTCTACCCAGCTCTCCTAGGGCTGTGCTCCTGCAACTGCTCCACCTCCACCTCCACCTTGGGGTGGGGGGCAAGGGGAGTCTGTCTGGGCAGACCAGCCATTCAGCCTCTGCACCGCACTCTGAAGAGTGCCCATCTTCTCAGGTGCCCCGTGTCTGACTTACTGCCCAGGAGCCCTGCCATGTGGGCCGAGTGGAGGACTGTTCCCACCAACAGACCCACCCCCATCTTGGTATACCTGCCTCCTCTATTGCCTGGCACCGCACCTCTGTCCTCTTCTGCAGCTGGGCACTTCTCCTGGGCTGCCAGAAGTGTCTCTTAAATGCTCATGTCTATGGAGCAGCCCCTCCACATCCAAAAGAGTGCTGAGACAGGCAGGTCAGGCTGAGGCCAGCTCTCAGGTCCCAGGGCCCTTCCCTCACCCTCTACTGCCCAGCCTGGGCGGTCAGAGAGTAGGACAGCAGCAGGGTTCATCCTGGGCTGTGGCTGCCAAATGATGCCAACTCCAGGAAGGCCTCCACTCACCCGGCAGCTGGGCTTTAGTAGGCCAGCCATGCCCCAGCCTGCTCCAGCCCCTACAGGCTCCTGGCTTTCCTCAGTGTTGCTGCCATGGGGCTCAGGTTGTGTGTAGCTCCTGCTGCTGCCCTTCCAGCTCCTGCAGGCTCTGTGCCACCTGGCAGGGAAGGGCTGATGCCAAGAGAGCCTGGGCACAGCTCCCACCTGGGGCAGGGCTGGCAGGGCAGAGGTGGGGAGCAGAGGGCAGACCACAAGGCCTGGACCCGCCTGTCCCCTCAGCCCCGCTCCATCCCTCACCCAGCCTTCCTGGCTGCTGGCTTCCGTCCCATGTCTGTCAGGGAATCTGAGGCTTTGGGCAATTGGGCTAGTTCTTCCCCCTGGGCTCACACCTCTAGGGATGTGAAGTGGCCATTTTCCCCCAGCTGCTGTCCTTCCTGCACAGTCTGGGCTTGAAGACAGTGTTCCTGACTTCATGCCTGAACTCCTTATGCTGCCCAAGGAGCTGTTCGGCCCCCACCAGGTCCCCAGCCAGCTCTTCTGAGGATACCAGTGCCTGCCCCTCCTGAGCCCACACTCTACAAGATGGAAAGGAAGTTGTGGCAGGGCTGGCAGGGTATTCTGGGGGCAAGGGCAGAGAGTTGTGCTCCTCCAGAAGCCGGATGACTGCCCATCCTTACAGAGAAGGACACCACCTACAGCCTGTGCCGGTTGCTGGCTGTGCTCCTGGGCCTTCATCTCCAGGGTGGCCCAGGCCCCTTGCACCTTGGCCAGCAGCTCAGCCAGGCCCTCTTGAGCCACAGGGTGCTGCTGGCCCAGTTGGCAGGCCTCTGTCTGCATCAGTGCTGCCTCTTTTCTATTGCTGCCAGTTCCCTCTGCAATAAGAGCCCAAGATCAGCCTCAGTCTGACCCCTGACCCCTGCCTGTCCCATGCATGTCTAGGCTTCTTAGGAGCACTGCTCTTAAACCTGGGTCAAGTTCTGGGGCCGCACAGGAAGGTGTCAGGGATTCTGGGGAGAGGGCTGGGTGAAGGAAAGGCTCTGAGACAAAGCCTTCCCCTCTGTCTCTGAGGTGCTCAGATGGGCAGGCCTTGGGTGATCCCCTTGCCCGCAGATACCTGTCCTACTGCTGTAAGGGCTGCACAGGTGACAGGTTGCAGCCATGGAGCTCTCCCTCCAATTGGGCGGTTTTCTCCTGCATCAGGCCCTGGAGCTCTGGTGCCTTCTGTTCAAAGCCATGGAGCTTGTGGGCAATGGCTCTGAGAAAAGTTCTGGGAGAGGACAGAGGGGCTGCTGGGGCTGACTCAGCTCCTAGGGCACCCTTCTCCCTGAGACTCGGCCTCCAGGGCCACGTCCTGTGAAGGGGGGCTTGGTGATGAACGCGTGGAGGAGAGTGCCTGTCTGAGGAAGGCTGGTCTGAGATCTGGGGGTGTGTGAAGGGAGGAGGCTGCAACACTGGTGGGAACTTGGAGAGGAGAGGACCCACCCCAGGCCAGGGCCCTCGGAGATGATGTCTGTTGGGCACAGGGAGCTAGGCTGCTCTAAGAGACACAAGCAGCTGTGGTAACCAGATGTGGAGGCTCACCCCTGTAATCCCAGCACTTTGGGAAACTGAGACAGGAGGATCACAAGTTCGAACCTAGCCTGGGCAACTTAGAGAGACCCTGTCTCAAGATAAATAATTTTTTGTTTTGTACCAGGGATTGAACTCCAGGACCTTGTTCTTGCGAGGCAGGCAGCAGCACCACTGAGCTACATCCTCAGCCCTCAAAATAAGTAATTTTTAAAAGGTGGGTGGGGATGTGGCTCAGTGCTGAGATAGGTGCTGGATTCAATCCCCAGTACCACAAAAAAACATACAAAAACCCCAGAAAATGAAACAGCAAAAACCAATCAAGCAGTTATGGCTGGGAACTAAGGTCCTGGAAGAAAGCTGAAGACTTACTTGGTACACAAACCCATGCAAGGCAGTTGGACAAGAAAAGCAGGCGAGGTTGGGGAGAGCCTGGCTGGGTGGCTACTAGAAGGCAACAGCAAGGGGGTCAGGTAAGAACTGGAGCCCAAGCTGGGGATGCTTAAGGGACTCTGAAACTAGCCAGACATGCCCTGTTGCTCCTTGGAGCTGTGACCTGCACAAGGAGGAAACCATATCTCCAGAGAAAGCTAGAGGTGGGAGACTGAGGCTTCTATCTACTTGTTTCTCTGTGTTAGAGGCAACCAACTTCACACACACAGCTATAAGGCCCATGCCACCTACCTCTATGGGTTTTGATTGCCTTGTCCAGCCTCTCAAGTGGCCTCGATGTGATTCTTCTGGCCTTGAATCTGGGGGTAGCACCCAGGGGGATCCCCATTCCAGGGAGCCCACTAGCTCCCTCAGGGCCTGCACCTTGACCTGCCCCAGGCTCTGCACTTCACTGCTGAAAGCATCAAATCTCACTTCCAGCACCTGCAAGGATGGGGCCCTGGGGTGTCACTCTGGAGGTGGCATCTGGTGGCCTGCAATGCTGAGCTCTGAACTCCCTCTAGCCTCTGCCCTTTGCCCAAAACCCCCAGGACCCTCTCATAGACACTCCCTCCTCCAGCTTCCTTGCTGCTCACCCTGTGGCTTCCTGCTCATCCCCAAATACGAGCTCTCTTTGCTCCGTCACCTGTCCCAGGTTGGCCCTGAAGAGACTTACCTGGACACCTTGCAGGTCCAGCCCATACTCTTGGGACTCAGCAATGGCTAACCTGGCATTCAGCCAGGCATCAAGCAACAGAGCCTCCTGCTCCAGCTGGCAGAGCTGCAGCTGCTCCCACAGGCCCCGTTCCCTGCCTTCTGCAGCAGTTACTTGTGGGCCTCCCATGGGCTCTGGGCCAGCACCTTGAGGCTGCGGTGGAGACAGCCCAGCCCTGAGCCCTTGCCCTGTGTGGCCAGACCAGCCTCAGCCACTGTGGTGGAAGCACCTTTCCCACATCCTCTCTGTTCAGGACATGGCCCTGTTTGGCCAGCCAGGATCCTGCCTCCAGGGATGACGATATTGATCCATTTTTCCCCAGGGAAAAACCCTCTGAGGTTCAGGCCTAGCAAGGGTCATAAGTTCCGAGACTCGGAGCAGTGGTTCTCTCTTGGCTGCATGATGTCACCTGGAGAACCTGGGCCCTACCACCAGGTTCTCTGGTCTGGATGCCTGAGCTCCAGTATTTTTGTTTTTTTGCAAGATGCGGTCTCACTGTGTCACCCAGGTTTGTCTCCAACTTGAGTGACCCTCCCACTTTAGCCTAAGTGCAAGGTGGGACAGCAGGTGTGTGCCATCATGCCCAACAGTCAGTGTTTCCTAAAGGTTCCTCATGCTTTTTTTTTTTGTTTTTGAGACTATGTAGCCTGGCTTGGCCTCAAACTTGCAGTGACCCTTCTGCTTCAGCTTTAAGTGCTAAGATTACAGGCATGCATCACAGTGCCTGGCAAGGTTTTGTTTTTCTTGTAATAAAATCAAATTTGGTCAATATTCCTAGGCATGTCTTTTCTTTGCTTATTACTTTAACTCCTTCTCCTGGATTAACTAATGGTCAACTTGTAACACCCAGCTGAACTGATTCATTGTGGTCTGGGCATGAAAGAGCCACCTGAAGATTGTTACCAATAGCCAAAAAAGAGCTGGGGAGGAAGATCTTGGCCTGTTGATCTTCTAGGAGAAGCTTGCTGTGGTTGGTTTTCTTAATGCAGACTAGGCTGTTCTTATCAGGAGGAGCTCAGGGCCTTGCTATTGCTAGGAATGGCTGCTGTTCTCATCAAGGGAGCTATGATCTTCACCATGAGCATCACTTCCTGGCTCCAGTGTGGATCCTTCAGCCTGGTGGCACAAATCCTTCATCTCACTGGCCCTGGTCCTTCCAGGTGCAGATCCTCAATATGGACAAACATGAGATATTGCCGTGGGCTCTGGGCCACTGGCTGGACTTGTGGAGGACACTGCCTTGCACTCTAAGCCTTTAGCTGGATTTGTGTGAGAAACTGCTGGGATCCAGGCCCTCAGCTGGATTCTTTGGTCCTCTAGTGTGTGGCTAATCTCTTGCACTCTTTTGCATTTGACTTTTTGGGTAATTATCAAAATAATCCTATAAGCTATGTCCTATAGTAAATATATTCATTCCCTTGCCAATCTCTCTGACTACAACACTCCTTACGCAAGGCTTTTCACCTGGGGGAGGTGGTTTAGATATAATCAGTAGTGAAGCTTCCAGGTGATTCTGATAGAAAGCACAGGCTGAGAACCTCTGGTTTGAAAGCAGCAGTTGAGGAAGGCAAACCCATGATTCGCTGGTAAACAGAAGTAGGACCATGGGGCATGAGGTGGAAAACGCACAGCACCTGACCCCCAGGGTGTCAACTTCCAGCCCCGCACACACTCCAGGCATTCTCAGCCCAGCCCTACCACCCCTGTGCCCAACCCTGCCCTATCACCTCCATCAGAAGCTGCTGGGCTTCCTGGGCCTGCTGCAGTTAACAGTTGCCTCCATGCTGCCTTCAGCTGCTGCACCTGGGCGGTCACCTCATGGGCAGCAAAGTGCCCGGTCTGCACCAGCTTGGGCCCCATGCCCACCACCACCTGTACCATTGCCTCGTGGCTGCTTATCTCACTTTCCAGGTTCTGAGAAGGACGGGGGACATTACTGGATGCCTGGCGCAACCTGAGCTGTGCCTCAAGCCTAACAGTACCCCACAGATTTACTCTCCGAGTGCTCTGTCGTGGAACTCCCAAACAATCCAGGACACACGGCGCTTAGGCTCTGGCTGTAGTCCTGGGCAGCGGTCGGGGCAGCTTCTCCTACACCCAGTGTGGGAGACTGCCTGCAAGACAGCTGGCTGCTTGCATTGCAGTCCCCTGAGCGAAGGAGTTGCTATGTTATAAGTTCTGATTGGCCGTGATTGGCCATCATTTTATGACATTATTTACAATAGCCATTTTATAGAGCTGAATTTCGCTTTGTACTCTGTGGAGCCATAATTGTGGCCTTATATGGTCATCCTTGAGATTATTTTTCGTCCTTGATATTATTTTTACTTTCATACTATTACCTGATATAAAAATAAGAGCCATCTTACAATAAAGAAAAAAAAAAACCCTATTTGAACCTGAGCATGACTCAGTGTACTTACTCTCAATAAATCCTCTCAAGTTTAGGGCCTGCTGACAGGACCCCGACGTCGCGGCTCACGACACCCAGGCCATTTCCTCGTCAGCATCCCTGAACTGCAAGAGGAGGCTTCAGGCCTCCAGGGCTGTCCTGCGTCCCTGCAGAGGCTCCCAAAGGCTCTCGAACTTGCAGCGGTGGAGGGTGGTGACACAGTACTCACCTGCCCTGCTCCACTGTGGGTGGGGAAAGAGGTGAGGAAACACCATCTGGGAGCAAGAAAAGGAGGCCGAGGAGCACACCTAAGGCTGAGGCTGGGTGCTCTGCCTCCAAAGCGGCTGCCGGGCCTGCCTTCCCACGTCTTTGGGGAGGCAGTGGTCCTGCTCAAAGGCCAACACCTGGGCCTGGTGAAGCAGGGACGGACTGGGACTGGGACTGGGACTGGGACTGGGACTGGGACTGGGACTGGGACTGGGACTGGGCCTGGGCCTGCCTGCTCAGGGCTGCTTCCAGCTCCTTCTGGGCCCTCAAGAGCTTGCCCACCCCAGGTAGGTCCTGGCCCTCAAGAGGGGCTCTCAGTTCCACCTCTGCAGGCCCCAGCCAACTCTCCAGTTCCTCCACACTCCACTGCAGGGCCTGAGGCAGAATATGAGTGAGCTGGAAGCAGGGGATGGAGCCCTGGCCACTGCTCTGGCCCGCACAGCCTCGCCTTGCAGGCCCTCTGCAGCTGGGCCACATTCCTCTGGCAGTTGGTCTGCAGCCCAGCCCAGAGCTCCCCAGCTCCTTCAGCTGCTCCTGGATGGTCTCTGAGGCTGGGTGGCCACCCTGCAGCAGCCTCTGCCCCTCATGCAGCCACAGTAAAGCACACACCTCAGGGACAAAGGGCTGCAGCACAGGGCTCCAGTCACTGGCCTATGCTGCTGGCTACAAGCTTCTGAAGCTCTCCAGGCCTCGTTTTCCTCACCCATATAATGGAGAGAGTAATGGTTATTTGTTTAAACAAGATAAAGCATGTGAAGTACTTAGACCACCTTATATCACTTGGGGTCAGGACCTGCCATTGTAGTTAGGAAAGGTAATGTTAAAAAAGTTGTTATGTTTTGAACCTATCACCCACACAATTGCTGTTCTTGAACTCAGCATGCCAAATATTATCTTTAAAATTACTGAAAAGGCACTGTTTTTAAAGAGGAAATCCCCAGAAAGCAAGTGCACGTCCTTACTCATCAGGGCCTAATCAGGGGCCTAACACAGAAAGCATTCAGTGAGCAGCCGCCATCACCAGTGACTCACACACAGCTGCCAGCTCTGGGGCTGCCCAGGGCCCCACCTCACGTGCTGTAGCTCCTGTTGCTGGTACAGGCTGGTGTCCAGCTTAGCCTGCAAGTTTTGCTGCTTGTGCAACAGTGCTTGCCGGGTAGCGGAGTCCTGCCAGCCCCCTTCCAGAGCCACTAGATTCTTCCTCAGCCACGTGGCCACCTGGGCAATGAGGAAGCCGAGTTCTGCTGACCAGAGCTCTCCCCTGCCTGTAAACTCTGGGGTGCCCTTTCCTCGGGGTGACTCCTCCCACCCACCACACCCACCCTAGCCAAGGTAGCTCGAGGGAATCCTGCAGAAAGGTCTGCAGCTGCTCTAGCTGGTGACCCTGGGGCCTGGCTCGCTGGAGGAGGGACTCTTTCCTGCAGGAAGAGTGGGCCCTGTATTCACCTGGCAGGATGTAGAGCTGCCGCAGGTGTGTGTGATCTTCTAGCCCTTCTTGGTGCCCTTTGCAGTAAAGGCGCATCATGACTCTCCTCTAATGTTCACAGTGGGCTGAATGTGTCTCTGCTTCTCGAGATGAAGTCTGAACCCCCAGTGCCTCTGGATTTGGCTGTTTTTGGAGTCAGTTATCTCTCTGAAGGCCCTAAATTAAAATGTGGCCACATGGGTGGGTCTAACTGGATGCAACTGGGGTCCTCAGAAGAGAGGGGAGAAGGACACAGACATATGAGGGATGCCCATGTGGGGACATGGGCAGAAGATAACTGTGTACAGGTTGAGAGGGAATGGGAGACCAAGCTTGCTGACAACCTGATCTTGGACTTCTGGTCTCTGTAATTGTGAGACAGTAAGTTTCTGTTGTTTACACTGTCCAGTCTGTGGCATTTTGTTATGCTACTCAAAGAGACTGAAAGTGTCTAAGCCACTTTTTAAAAATTACACATTGCAGGCTGGGGATTTAGCTCAGTGGTGCCGCTGCCTGCCCCACAAGCACAAGGACCCAAGTTCGATCCCTGGTACCAAAAAAAAAAAAAAAAAAAAAAA
>NW_022900929.1:34443954-34450014 GCF_012274545.1 Fukomys damarensis | reverse complement strand
AAAAAAAAAAAAAAAAAAAAGTACTAAAAAGTATGCGTTGCTGTTAGTAAAAATGTTTTAAGCAAGAACCCTCAAATACATATGTATTTAATATGTAATATAATTTGTAATGTTTATAACAATATGGCAATATATATATATATATAAACTTATACATTCTATACATGCACCTCTGTACCAATACCTTGAATACACTGCCATACACAAAAAAGACAGATCACAAATGAGCTCTATGAGCAACAGGAAAAGGAATTCTGACACCCCATCCTCCTGCACCATGCCCCTCTTCGTGCTAGAGTGTCCCCAGCAGGTGTGGTGGGGTGTGTGTGGCTGAGATGCAGAGAGGCTGGCTGGGAGGTGCCCTCCTGATGTGGGTGGGGGTCACATCAGCACTGTACTAGGAACCACCAGGAACCACAGTTTTTTTTTTCGGTACTGGGGATCGAACTCAGGACCTTGTGCTTGCAAAGCAGGTGGCGGAACCACTGAGCTAAATCCCTGACCCACCAGGAACCACTTTTGCCGTTTTTCAACTTGACCCACAGGTACTCTAGTGAGGGCCACCTGCAAGGACGCACAGGGTGGCCCAGCCCCTGCCAGGGCACCAGCACAGGGAGCCAAGATACCTGTGAGTGCTGGCAGGTGCTCTGGAAGGATGGCCCCTGCCAGTCTGAGGTCTGGCTCCTGGCTCTATCTGCTTGGATCTAAAAGCCTGAAGAGCAGGAGGAGCACTGCAGGCAGATGAGCTTTAAGCGGGGAAGGGTGGTTCCTGGTGGTGTAAGCCTGGCAGGTCTCAGTTCAAGGAGTGGCAGAGATCTGCAGTGGCCAGGCACTGGCTGAGATGCTGCAGGCCTCGGAGGCTGCTGTTAGCCCCTCTTTATAGCTTAGCGTCTCAGCTAAGCCATAGAGCAGGCCGCTTCAGGTTGTGCCTTTTGTGAGCAGTGGAGAATGAAGGGTGTTCTGACCCTGGAGGGCAGACACTGACCACTGTGCTCTTTCCTGCCCTCTTCCGATCCACTAGCTCAGATTTCCTGTTATTTCCCTGTGTGTGATTCTTAGTCAAACTCCACTGTATCTCACTGAATGAAGAAGGAAGTGAGGAGTTTCCATGTGTTGTAGGGGTACCCTGGTATCCAACCTCTACTGGGAGAGGCTAGGCAGCCTGGGCCAGGAGATAGAAGGGCAGAAGGGGACAGCTGGGAGGCCCACACCAGCCTGCTCACAGTTCCCACTGCCCTAGAGCTATGGGTACCTCAGGAGCACGGCCTGGCTCCTGGCCGGGGCCTTCTGGGTCTCAGAGTTTCTGCCCTGGTACAGGCTGTGGGCTGTGGCCTCCAGTGTGCTGATTTTTTCCACCTGTGCCTCCAGGCACCGATCAAGCCTCTTGTGCTTCTGAAGGAGCTCCTCCACCTCGGCCAAGGGGTCCTGCAGGAGCAGGAGTCTCAGTGTCCAGCCATCATGCTCAGCCTTCTCCATAGAGCCATGCCCTGCCCAAAGTCACCCTCAAGTCCCTCAAGGCTGCTTCTGGCTGTAGGATAGTGATTCTTGGCTGAGTGTAGTTTGGGTGAGGGTTGGGCCAGGCTCCAGGGCAGGCAGGGCTTTTCCACCCCCTTCTCTGCAGCCAGCAGGATGACATGGACCCCTAAGTATCTCCTAAGTCTCCAGGAGTCACACTCATCTGTCATGGGGTGGGTATAAAGAGAACCTATCCCCCACGAGAGATACTCGGGACCAATAAGGAAAGAACTGCTTGGGGACAGGTGGGCTGGGGTGGGGTGATCCTGGCCTTCCAGGCTCAGAGAGCCCTGCCAGTCTCGATTTTGTCCCTCAGGTAGCCTTGTGCAGGCTCAGGTAACCTGCTGCTCCTGATGGACACATACCTCCAGGCCCTCATTGGCCAGAGGCTTCCTCACTGCAGAACTTGAATTCTGTCTTCTCCACAGAGGTCAGGGACAGCTGGTGAGAACAGGAGAGGTGAGAGGAAAGTTGGCAGAGGATTCAGTCACCACAAACCCAGGGCCCTGGCTCCACCACACAAGACTAGAGCAGGCCAGACCTGGCAGGGATGGGAGGGAGTGGGGTAAGCCCGGCACAGCAGCCTCTGGCTTTGGCTTGGCCTGGGACTGTTCAGGTTGCACAGACCCTGAAGGTGAGGCAAGGTGGGCTGGGGGTGGCACCAACCTGCAGCTCCATTGCCTGTTGCAGCTGCACCTGGTGCTCCTGCCAGGCCCCTTGCAGGCTGCTCAGCTCCTGGTCCAAGGCAGCCAGGGCCTGTGGGTGCCCAGATGTGAGCAGCTGTTGCCTGGTGGTTTGGGCCAGGTTGATGCTGTCTCTCTGGGCATCCAGCTCATCCTAGAACAGGGCTGGGCTCAGATTTCTGCAGGCCTTAATGCCTGCCAGGGCTGCAGGAAAGGTGGGAAAGGCCCCCACATGGGACAGAAGAGGATGGAGAAGAGCAGGAGATAGAGAGAGAGAAGGTGAGGTCCCCAAAGGCCCAGGGCCCCTGCGGCTCAGCGTGCAAGCCCAGTGCCCTTCCAGCATGCACCAGGCCACTGCAAGGCTGCAGGGGGCGCCCGACTGCTCACCTCAGCCCGCAGCCTCTGGACTCAGACCAGCAGTTCCTGCAGCAGCACCTGGAGGTCTGAATTTGGTGCCTGGTTTCCAGTGACTCCCTCCTGCCCACAGGGCGCATCAGTTAGTCCAGGGGCCACTGAGCCCCTTTCCCTGTCTACCTGTCCCTTAATCCCTTCAGCAAAAAAGGGCTGAAGGACTGAAAATGAATGGTATGACAATTAACTGGATGCTATTGGTGAATCCCCATGGGACAGTTCAGACTCGCAGGGGGAAATAGGAGTCGGGGGGAAGTGTGAGGACTAAAACCCTGAAGAGGATGGGCCAGGGAGGGTGCGAGGCCAGAGGGGCTCATACCACTTCTGGACCCTGTTCATTTCTCCATGCTTGTGACTGAGGCCAGGGACTGCCGCAGGGTGTGTCTGGCAGAGACAGCCCACCTTGTGCGTGAGGTACTGTGGAGGAAGCCAGGATCAGAGTCTGGCAGAGAGGGCCCTCGCTGGAAAGGCCCTGGACTGTGGCTCTTAGGACCCTGAAGTGCCTTCTGCTGGTGTCTGCCACGATCCCTTAGAGCAGTGGTGGTGAAACTATGGTACGTTCGCTTCCATGGGCTGTTTATATCACTGAACACCACTGCCCTAGAGGAAGGACCCAGGACCAGGCCCCCCACCCGCAGTTGCACACCCCCACCTGCGCCTGAGTGAGGCTCACTTCCTGCTCCAGCACCACCTGTTTCCACAGCAGCCTCTGCACCTCTCCAGCTCTTCCCCTCCCTCCCAGGTCTGGACTACTGCTCCCTGAGGGGTGGGGAATGTGCCCTTACTGGTGTATGGTGTGGCCTTTGCTTCAGATGCTCCCTTACCAGCCCCAGGGTGGCAATGTGGAAAGCCAGCACCCAGCATTGGGTCTGCCTGGGAGGGCTGGGTCCCTGACAGAGCACCTTTCTCTGTGGAGGCTGGAGAGTCTGAGGAGGAACTTTGGGACTGGGGTTTCCTCCGGGTAAAGGCAGGGCGCATTCCTGGCTTTCTGCCAGCTCCTTCACCGGAGCCTGAAGCTCCAGTATTCCCTAAAGCAAGTCCTGTCCCCTGTGGCCTGGGAGTGCCTTCAACTGCTCACACAGAGTTGCCATCTGTGGGGCAGAGGCATGGCTTCCTGGTCACCCACCCTGGGGTGCAAGGGCAAGGCCAGTGCCCAGGGCGCAGTCCTTTCTTCAAGGAAAGTCCAGCCCTGCATGGCCACAGGCCCATAATGCTTTCTCAGCACCTGAACTGCCTCCTGGTGACCATGTGATATAGATCAATCTCAGTGCTCTTAGTGGGTCCCTTGGTGTGGCCACCCCACCCTGGACAACCAGGCACACAAGTGTGGCCTCTGGGGATGCACCCAGCACCCATACCCCCATCCAGGACTCGCCCTACTCCCGATGCTTTGACTGTGCCCACAAGGCCCAAGCCGGTCACCTTCTCACCCTGGGCAGTCAGCACCTCCAGGAAGACCGCGTGCTTGTGGATCAACCGCCCCACCTCTTCCACTGAGTTTCCCAGGGTGCTGGTCTCCAGGCACACCTGGATCAGGAAGAGTCACAGCCACTCTCTGTGTGTCTGTGCTGAGCTATCATCTCTAGGCATGGGGAGAAGCAAGAGACCTGGGGTGCGCTGACACGATTATTGAGCATGGGCAGAGGGGCCCAGGTGGGCCAGCAGCGCCTCAACCTCTGCACAAGGAAGCCATATGGCCAGCCTCTAGCCAACCCCTCAGGACTCTTTCTGCGGAGTGGAGGCGGCCCACGTGGCCCAGCACACCCTGGCCACCACAGCCTCTGTGCTGAGGTTAGAGAAAACATCAGAAACCCAGGAAGAAAGGCGGGCTGGGGAGACCTGCCTCCTGAGCAGAGGGGCTGCTCCAGGTGGCTGCACTGCCTGAGGAGCGCTGTTCCTACTGCACAGCCTGCAGCCTCTTTGCTTCTCGGCCTAGGCCTGGAACACCTGGTTGTGGTCCTCCTGTAGGTGCACAGGGGATGATGGGACAGGCTGGGGACAGGGAGGACTGCACAGGCAAGATGGACATGACCTGGGGGAACCCTTCGAGGAGAAGCTAGCATGGCATAGGGAACCAGGGGCTGGGCTGTCGCGAACCGGCGATGCAGAGCGCTGTCCTGCAGTGCCTCAAACCTGAAAGAGCAGCAGGGTGGAGATGGGGCAGAGAGAAAGGAAGGACGCCAAGACAAGAGTCTGATCAAGGCGACGTTTACTGCAGGCAGGCATCAGCCTTTTAAAGGCACATCAACGGGAAACACCTGACTCCTACAGCTAACGTCAGATTTTTAACAGGAAGTACCTGACTCCTACAGATCTTTGGCTATCCGAGTTTCTCTCGCGCAGGGTCAGAAACAAGTTTAACACGTGCAGTCCTTAAAGAGGAACAAATGTTATCTTTCAAAAAGCCAATGGGCCATGGCTGGCTTCCCACATATCCCCCTTTTTATTATATTTAGAGCAGGGACTTTCCCTGTTCAGCAGAAAGGCTGTGCCTGTCTTAGGTGAGAAATGTCCAGAGAAATCCCTTACCCGTCATCAAGCCATGAGAGGTTTAATACTCAGGCTCTGTCTTAGGTTGGATATTTCTCCACAATTCTCTAACCCGTCTTTGACTACCAGCCTCTGCAGGGGGTATACCATGGGTTGTGAAGCCTTGACATGCAGCTTTTTCTACCTCTATCAATATTTGTGATCCTTGTTCCTTATACCAGGACTCATAACAAAGAGAGGTTATCTCAAACTCATCACAAAATGAAAGGCAATCACTATTTCTAAGACTATACAATTGGTCAATTTACAATTAATATCAGTTTCATAAACAATCTCTATGAACATTAACACAAGACATTATATTAGAGGCCCCTATGCTAACAATATTGAAACTAAGGCTAGTAACTTTGACATCTGACCATAAGCGTATTTCTCCCAATGCAGCGAGTTTCCAAATTTTGGTTGGAGGAAAACGTGAATCTGTTTATACCAAAGTCCTGCAGACAAGCTTAAGTCCATGGAATATTCAAGTGACCAATCTAAAAACTTTTGAGATGTCTCATTAAATCACCAGTCCCATTAAATCCTCATTCTGGATAAAGAAGGAAAACTTTTTGCTTTTTTGAATGAAATTTCCGCTTGTGCACTGAGACACATCCTGGAGTTTTCTCTGCTGCTTCAGTGTTGGGGTCCCAATCCGGTCTCCTCAGTGGAAACCCAGCTTGAAGCTGCTCAGAGATAGTGGTGGGTTTATAAACATATTTGTAACCATAAGTAGGTGGAGCAGAAGAGAAGGGAGAATACCTGAACCAAAGGGTTATTGTCATAAACAATATGCTGGAAAACCT
Source organism: Fukomys damarensis (assembly GCF_012274545.1). Taxonomy (NCBI): domain Eukaryota; kingdom Metazoa; phylum Chordata; class Mammalia; order Rodentia; family Bathyergidae; genus Fukomys; species Fukomys damarensis. The sequence goes on along the minus strand of NW_022900929.1, from coordinate 34,444,067 downwards.
GCATGGTCAAACAATATGAATACATTTTGTATACCAGAAAAATAGCAATAATTATTATAATTATATGAATTCTTATATCCTGTAATGTGGCTTTGTATCAACAGGATCTTCCT
>NW_022900929.1:34401566-34443879 GCF_012274545.1 Fukomys damarensis | reverse complement strand
TTTTTTATTTGATCCTATAAAGCCAGGTTGTAGAAATCAACAATCTACTTGCATTTGACATCATTCTGATCAAGAACATACAAACATCTTTGAACATTTAAGACAGACAAACATATAACACTTAAGACAGACAAACATATAAGACAATTTTAACGAGTGCACTCAGATGGTTTTGGCCAATTGAATTATAAAATCTTTTTGTTATGACTAGTCAAAATTTTTGCAGGTCAAAATTAAGAGGTCTCTTGTAGAATTAGGGTTAAAGGAATGAATACCCTTCTTGACTATAAATGTAAACCTTTTATAACAAACTTGAAACCAACAAGCAAACATTTTATAAATCATTTCCATAAACATTCTCTACATTCTTAGGTAAAGACAAGAGGAACATACAAAAACCTTTCATGTTAAAAATACAACTCTTACTTATAGCTTTCCTAATATTTTTCCATCTCATTAACTATTAAACTTCTATAACAACTTCAGCTTAAAATGTCCTTTTTCTGTACTATGATTGTTTTTTCTTTGCCTTAATTCCTTTCTCCCTGAATAAAGACTGAATTACTGTGCTAAATTTCATCTTGGATCCTATGTGCCCCATTGGTACCTGCTTCTCCGAGGATTTTCCCCGCCGGGCGTTCCAGACAGTGGTGTCCTCCTTGTTTCGACTCGGCCGAGCCCTTGTTGACCGCAGGCTTCTTCTGATTGCTCACCACTCGCCGCTAGAATTTCAGGTCCCTGTTCGGGCGCCACTTGTCGCGAACCGGCGACGCAGAGCGCTGTCCTGCAGTGCCTCAAACCTGAAAGAGCAGCAGGGTGGAGATGGGACAGAGAGAAAGGAAGGACGCCAAGACAAGAGTCTGATCAAGGCGACGTTTATTGCAGGCAGGCATCAGCCTTTTAAAGGCACATCAACGGGAAACACCTGACTCCTACAGCTAACATCAGATTTTTAACAGGAAGTACCTGACTCCTACAGATCTTTGGCTATCCGAGTTTCTCTCGTGCAGGGTCAGAAACAAGTTTAACACGTGCAGTCCTTAAAGAGGAACAAATGTTATCTTTCAAAAAGCCAATGGGCCATGGCTGGCTTCCCACACTGGGCAGGCTGGGTCATGTCAGAGTAGGTTGGGGGTGCTGGGAAAGGGGCCACCTCCTTGGCGGGTGTCCCAGCAGCCAAAAGCGCCTGTTGGCCCAGCTGGGCAGCCTGCTGCTGTAGCTACTCCTAGACCTCCAGCTCTGCCCTAAACTGTTGGTGGGCGAAGAGTACAACTGGGCCTCTGCTGGGCTCCCAGGGGTCTTCCTCAGCCTGTAGTCCCTGCTGAATGCCGGCTGCCCAGGAAGTGTAGTCCTGCACCTGGGCCGGGAGACCAGAAGAGCAGGGTGAGGGGGGCAGGTGTCAGGGACCAGGGGCACCGACACACCTGCAGCCCACCTGCCCAGATGGCCAGAGCTTTGGTTTCTCTGTTTCCACCCAACCCACTATTCTTGGGTCCATGAACCTCCCCTGAAGGGCACGCCCTCACCGAGACTGCCCGCACCATGGTGCTCACTGCCCTCCTGCTTAGCAGGCCTTCCTTGGTCCCCTCTCTGCTGTGTCTGTGAGGGATGGAGTTGAACAAACAGCTGGCTGACAGGGAAAAAGAATCCCAACTCTTGGGGGCTACAAGCCCTGGCCTTGTCCAAACACTGCACCAAGTATGTGAACGTGTTTTGCAAACTACAGGCTGGTGAGCAAAGGGTGACGACCTGGGGTGAAGGGCCCTGCTCACACTTTGACAAAGTAGCAGATGAGGGTTCCTAAACTATAGTCTGTTCACAGAGTCACAGTTTGAGCCTCCTGGTCTACCTGGCTTTGGGACATGGGACTCCTGCAGCCAGTTAGGTCCATATCCCCAGGTGCCACGTCCTGGGCACGTGGGTAGGCGCCATGAGGACAGTCCCATCGCCAGAGCTTCCTTCTGCTCTGCACCCACGGCTCTAGCAGGGAGTTACACGCAGGTGCTAAACAGACGCTGGCTGACCCAGAGGGTATTGTCTGGCACATCTAGGTCTCCAGCTAGGGGCTTTCCTAAGCTTTGTCACTCCCTGGCACTGGCTGGGCACCACATGAGGGCCGGTCACTCACCCAGGCTGGTGTTGACCCAAACCTGAGACCAGCCGCACTCCCTCTCCCCCACCCCGGAGCTGTCAGACTTTGTGGAGATGGCTCATGTTCTGCCTCCTACTGTTTGCACTTGTTTTCCCTCCAGAATGGGGGGCCTCGGTGCACATACACACACACACACACACACACACACACACATGCGTACCCCTCAAAGGGGAAGGCACCCTCACTGCAGCATGGAAACGAGCCACGAGGTCACCTGCTCCAGCTGGGCCCCGCGCCCATCCACACACAGCCGCAGGACCTCCCAGGCCTGAGCCAGAGGCCCTGGACACAGCTTCTGCACCCTACCTCCAACCTCCAGCAGTTCCTGCAACTGGCATCAAGGAGAGGACAGGGAAGAAGATGCTGTTCTTACAGAGGCTGAAGGGCTGACTGCCCTGAGATGTGTCCCTCCCTGAGCCACATCCTGCTGTGCCCAGCCAGCCAACACGGAGGCCAGGGGAGAGGGCCTGCAGGGGCCGTGCTGGAAGGCTGTCAGCTCTCACCTGGCGCTCGGTGCCCAGAAGCTCACGCTCCAGTTCCTCTTGAGACCCAATCTGGCCCTCTGCCACATGCAGGTCCCGGCCACATCACTAGGGAGGCTTGAGGCTTTCTCCTGAGGAGAGAAGGCCATGGGGATCAGGGACCAGGGACAGGGCCTGTGGCTCCACCCACCCCAGCAGGGCCTGCTGCCTGCCACCCAGTGCCTGCTCCAGGGTCCTCCCTGTTCTCTCGGTCCTCTCCCAGGCACTCCCTTCCTGTGGCCACTGCTTCTGGCTGGCTCCTCATGAATTCTTACAGCCTTAGCATCCTCTCCAGTTGCCGGCCTCTGGGGTGACAGCTCAGAAGTTAGTTGTCACTCCTTGGGCACAGCTGGGCCAACTGAAGGGTTGACCTAAAGGAGGGGGTTATTCATGGCCTTTTCCCTAGCCTGAAACTCGGGATTCAGGGACAAGGAGGCACAGGAAGACCATGGGAGGCTGTGGATATTGGGAGAGAGGGGTAACTCTGTGGAGAGGTAAGCAACACCCAGCAAAGGCTCATCCTTCTCTTAACAGCTGTATGGCCTGGGGCCGTGGAGTGGGAATGGTCAGCTGTGGTAAGGCTCCCTGCACCTCTCACCATGAGGCTGCCAACTCCTGCAGTGACTGAAGTTGCCCACAGAGCCTCTTCTGCACCATAGGTGCCTCGGGGCCAGTGAGGGCTTGGGCCCTCTGCTCCAACCCCTCCATAATAAAGAGCTAGTTCTTTTTTTTTTTTGGTATCAGGGATCGAACTCAGGACCTTGCACTTGCAAGGCAGGTGGCCAAACCACTGAGCTAAATCCCCAGCCCAAGAGCTAGTTCTTGCTGTAGCACCTGCCAACATAAAAGTCCCTGCCAGGCCCAGAACAGGTGACTCTTATCCATCTACCTACTGGCCTCCCTGCCTGTCCATCCACCCCTTACTCATCCAAGCCTTCATCAACTCACTCACCAGCTCACACCCAGCCATTCGACCCTTGGCTTGGTCTCACCCATCCATCTGCCCACCCATCCATCCACCTACGTGACGTGGATGGTGCACCTGAATGGTGCCCTCAGGGAGCCCAGGATTTAGCTGGGAAGGGTGAAGGCTGTGTAGTGTGGGCCAAGGAAGGGAGGGGATGGAGGCAGCATACTGGACCCCGTCGTTTGGTTAAGAACATCTGGTTAGCTTGAAGGTTAACATTCAAAACGTGGGGGAGGACATGTAGAGGGCGTGGGGCTGGCTGGAGCAGGTGACCCTGAGGGAGCAGAATGTGCCAGGGAAGAGGAAGCGAGAGAGTAGAGAGATACCCAGGCTGGGGTGCCGGGATGTGACAAAACCCCTCCTCTCCTCAGCCCACCACCATCCACTCCGTGTCCACACAGTGTGGGATGTCCACGCTGTGGCACCTGGTGCTTCCTAATGAGACTGAAGGTAGCTGCCTGATCTCCACCATAGTCCTGACTGTTCACCAGGGCCAGCTTCTCTTCCACCCAGACCTCTAGCTCTCACACGTGTAGAAAGTACTGCCAAGAATGGGGCTGATTCACCTTGGTGAGCTCAGGCAGGCCCCTCCACCACCCTGCAAGGACATCCTGCTCGACAGCAGCCTGCACAGAGGGCCTGAGCCGTGCAGGAACAAGTCAGCTCATGCAGGGACCACAGACCCTTCCTGCCCCTTCTCCCTCTGCAGCCTACCTGCTGGGAAGCAGCCACCTGCTGCAGGCTGTGGGAGCCTCACATGCCTGCTCCAGCTCTGCCCAGTGGCCTTGCAGCTGCCGGCACTGCTCTGTGACGTGCTGTGCTTGAGATGCCCAGAGGCCACTAAACTCTGGCCAGAACTCAGGTCCCTCTGCACTTGCCCCTGGTGGGCTCTCACCTCGGTCTGTAGCTCCTGCCACAGACAGGAGGTGGGGAGCTGGGTGGGATTTCTTTAACTGCAGGCCTGAGTTATAGCAAAAGCCCCAGGGAGAAGTGGGCAGAGGTTTGGAAATCAGCACCCGCAAGGAGAGGGACTTAGAGGCCAGGTGACCCTGAGCAGAGGGCTTTGAAAGTCTGGGAATGGCATTCAGGGAACCTGAGATAAAAAGAGGGCCACTGCCTTGTGCTTATACTGAAGGCTCTGGGTATTGTCCCGGCACCGGGCATGTGCTTAGCCACCCAAGTGAGCTCCAAGCTCCCCAGGCCGAACTGGTACAGCCGAACTGAGCCTGCCCTGCAGGCGCCTGGTGGCCAGGTGGCCCTCCAGGGACTTGAGCCTGAGAGGAAGGAGAAGAGAAAGGAGGGGCTGACAACAAGGTGGGGAGAAGGCTCCTGGTCCCTCCCATGGCTGGGCCAGGGGTACTGGTACGCCTCCTCTGAAAGCAGACAGCTGCCGGCGCAGGGCCTCACCTCACCACCAAGAGGACCCCAACTTTAGGGAGCGAGGCCTCTGGCCCTTTCACACTAGAAAGAGCCTGTGCATAAGGGAGAGCAATTTGGACATCTCAGCCCGTGCAGATGCCACTCTAAGGGGAGTGACACAACTGGACGAGGACAGACTGGAGGGGAGTGGACAGGGACGCACCCCTGATGGCACTGCTGGGCCTCCACCAGAATGGCCTGGGAAGTGACCGTATGCTGGGCCTAGGGGATGAGGGCAGCTGCCTCGCTGGCCAGCACCTGGCTCTTGCTTTCTAGCGGTGATGCCATTCCTGCAGCCCCTGCCTTAAGCACAGGTCCTGGCCTGCTTCCATGCATCGCAGGGCTCCCTTGAGCTGTTGTATCTGCTCAATGGCATCCTAAGGCGGCCGCAGGGGCTGGCCTTCTCCCCGCATGCTCCTTCCTCCCTGGAGGACTAGGTGCTGACCACACACTGGGCACACAAGTACAAGGCGACTGAAGGGTAAAGCCACGCTCCACCTGCTGTGGTCCAGAGGCCTCCACAGGCTGCAGATCTGACGGGGCCACACTAGGGGCAGCAGGACATCCAGGCTGTTTCTCCCCGCTCTTTTCTTTTTGTAATGGGGACTGAAGTCACAGCCTTTGCACTGAGCTATCCCCAGCCAGTTTTTTGTTTTTCACTTTGAGACAGAGACTAAGTTGCTAAATTGCCCATGGTGGGACTGAACTTGCAATTCTCCAGCCTCTGCCTCCCAGAGTGCTGGGATTACAGCCCAGGCTCTTTATTTCCTGCCTGCTCCCACCCTGCCCCAGGCCCCTTTCCAGGGGCCCTGCAGCAGCCCCAGGAGCTGCTCCTGCTGTCCAGCCTGGTGCAGCTTAGCCCCACGCTCTGCCATCTTGTGCTTCAACTCCTCCCACTTGCGACTTAGCCCCTGAAGGCTGGTCTGCAGGTCCTCCAGGGCATGTGGCCTGCTGCACTACAGCTGTCTCCCAGCCTGGAGTGAAGACAAGGCCCAGGGCACTTTTTTCTGGGTGGCTGGACCGCCAGCAACCATAGTAGCCTGGACCTGGGTGGGAGGGATAGGTGATGGGCCATAGCTGCTTTCCATGTGCTGCCTGGGGCCCAGCAGTGAAGAGGTCCCCAGCTGTGGCCGAGGCAGGAGACAAGCAGAGCAGAGGTAGAAGCAGGTGAGGGCCTTGCTCTGGGCAGGGGCAGTCCCTGTAGCTTGCCCTAGACAGTGGAGGGGGTAGTAATGGCAGCAGCTTTCTGTGCTGGTTTGGGTGCCAGGGCAAGGGGACAGACACCAAGCTGAGTGAAGAGGGGAGGTGGGGGGCTGGCTCCAGGGTGACTTCTTTAGAGACTGAATCTAGAGAGGAGCAGCCTTGCACCCTCTGCCTGGCATCCCTACCTGCTGCAGGCCCTCCATGTGCCCATGGGTGGCTAGCAGCTCTCTCTGAGCCATTTGGTGCCACCTGAGTTTCTGCAGAATGTTGCCAGGTGCCCGGGAGGACTCCTCTGCCACTGCTGGCCACCTCTGCTCCCTCCACAGAATAAGCCCTGCTACATCCTGCTTCTACTCCTGCAGAGAAGCGGGAGAGAGTGAGGCCCCAGCCTGGGGGTGAAGGCTGGCGCTGGACCTGCCTCTAGGGTGAGGAGTTTCAGGGACCCTGTGGGGAAAGCAGGACCCAGAGCCAATTCTGAGGTGCAAGGAACGTGGAGCCTGCGGTTACTCTTTCCAAATGGAGACAGGGATGCTGTGCTCAGAGAGGAGAGTGCTGATCAGGTCTGCAATCTTTGTCTCCTCAGTTCATACACAGCCATCTTGCTCCGAATCAGCAGGAGCTCTGGGAGGGATCTGGGGTGGACAGGCCTGGCCTGGAGCTACCCTGGGGCTGGACAAAGTAGGCTCAGCTGGCCTCTGAGAGCCCTGTGGCCACAGCTCATGCTCCTCATCGAGGAACATGAAGCCCTGATGCCTGCCTCCAGGAGGGGATGCACGGGTGGGTGCCAGGATGCGTGGTGACACCCAGCACAGGGTAGGCTCTTAGGCGCTGCTTCTGGGTGGCCCCTCCCTCAGGAAGCCCCTCACCTGGAGCTGGAGGGAAGCCAGCAGCTGCTGCCACCTCTGCGCATTCCTCTCCTGGACCCTGGTCCACTTCGCCTGCCCGGATGCTCTGCAGCTGCTCTGACCCCGGAAGGTAGGGGTGGGCTCCTCTCTGCCCTGAGGCCCGCATACCCCTTCCCCTCCCCTCTCCTCCAGCCTGGGGTAGCACTCTGTGCAGCCAGGGAAGAAAGGGCGGCAGGCCAGACTCACTTGTGTGCAGCAGTGTGGAGGCTCTGGGGCTCCCTCACATCCTCCTGGGGTGCAGAAACCTGAGGTTATGCCTGGGAGGATGGGGTCAGCATTAGTTCACTCACCATGCCCCCAGGTGCCTCCTGCCCAGTCTGTCTTCCAGACCCCTGGAGATAAGATCCCTCCAGGGATGGGCAAGCCACACCCCAGGTCCCCATCCCTGGCACCACACTCCCAGGCTGTCCAGGCGTAGGAGAGCCTCGCAGTCAGCACAGGCCGCAGTGAAGCCATCCACTTCTCGGCCAAACCTGTACAAACTTGTAACCACTGCTGTCTCCACTCACTCACAGCCTTCAGCTCCCAGCTGCGCTGGCCCAGGAGCCTCCAGCTGCTGCAGCCTGTCCACGAAAACAGAGAGGGCCACACTGTATCTGGCTCCTCTCCCAGTTCCCTCCTCCCTCACCCCCGAGGCAGAGTGCAGATGTGGGGGTGGCTGGCAAAGGTCTGCAGTTGGCCAGCCTATTCCCTTGCCTCATGGGGACGACAGAGTGAATGTAACAGGCACAGTGCTGGGCACTCAGTAGCTCCATGCTCCCAGCGATGCCACACCTCACTCCCACTCGGGGCCCGCCAGCAGCCGACATCCAGGCTAGTGGAACACTCTGCAGCTCAGTCACACCACACACACCCCTGCCCATGGGCCACAGCCAGCCCTCGGGGAGCCTTTCAACAGGAAGGAAAAGTGCCCTTCTGCTTCTTGTGACCACACAGCTTGGGGACAGGCGGCTCCGCTGTGGGAAGTAGAAAAAATTTCTGCTCCTCTGTGTCGCTGTAGCCCTTAACCAGGCAGTAGGGCACAGCAAGCAGGGGGCAAGTTCTTGGGGGCCACTGGACACTTATCAGCCTCCCTCTGGAGGTCACTGCTTGAGGACTGCATGTGTTGGCCCTGGCTCCCTTCAGGAAGACGTGTGCTTGACTACAGGGACCAGTGGGGTCTGTGTCTCCCAGAAGGACAAGGACCCTAGTCTGGGTGGATCTGCCTAGTGGGCTGCATCTCCTGGGACCCTCCCAGCATGCAGACTGCCTGACCCAGGCCTTGTCCCCCTAGAAAACTGCCTCAGGTGCCATGCTGGACACCAGCCTGGGCCACTCCTGGTGACCACTCTTCCTGCCCTCCCTTTCTGGGCCCCATCTGCCCTTGCGTCCTGACCTCTCCTGCCAAAGGTGGATCTCCTCCTGCACCTCTCTGTACTTCTTCAGCAGCCTCTGGGCTGAGGCCACGTACACCAGCTCCTCCTCACTGTGCAGCTGAGCCTGGATACCCTCTGCCCCACGCAGCAGCTGACAGCTCTCCTGTAGTCAGCTCTGCTGGGTCTGTGCTCCAGCCTAGCCCTGGGCTGGGTCCCTGGGTCCTGTGCTTGCTTCAGCAGCCCCTGCAGCACCTCCGCCTGTTCCTGCAGGTGCTGGCTCTCCAGGGGGCCTGACTCTGCCACCCTGAGAGACAGGGCCACTGCATGGTCAGGCCTACCCTGGGCCCAGTGCCCTGGGCATAGGTCCTGTGCACAGGTGTGTCCCAAGGAAAGGGGTGACAACTGTGAGCGCCCACTCACCGCGATCTAGGGACAGCAAGAATATGTGGTCCTTCCTCTCCGAGAGGGCCCACGCGCCTCTACCAGAGCCCCTCTGACAGCACACCCCACCCCAATTCCTGTCCCCTCCTCCCTGTGTCGCCCTACTCGGGCCTTCCCTCTGCCTCCACTGCCTCCTAGGGTTCTGTCAGTGATGAACCTGGCTGTACTTTGTGGCTGCCCTTTGGAGGTAGTGGATCCTGCTCTCCAGCACCCGGACCTTCTGCAGGGTCAACTGCAGGGCGCCGTGGATGTCCTCGGAGCGCTGTGGTTCCAGGGCTTCCAGCTGGAGTAGCACATCTTGCAGTTGGGTCTGCGGATCTACATTCCTGTGGGAGACCACACACTTCCACGCTTCAGGCCAGCGGCAGGCCCTTCTCCTTCTTCAGGGCTGCCAGTACTCCCACCTAGATGGAGGGCATGGGGATGTCTCCATCACACGGTGCCTTCCTGCCCATCCCAGGGCCACGGCCAGATTCTTGCTTGCCAGAAGTTGCCAGACTATCCCTCTCCCCCGTCTCATACTGCCCAGCCTCTCTGCCTGGCATTGAGGGATGCCCTGGGCCTCAGCTCTGCCCCGACCCATTCTCACTAGCCTGTGCTCCCGAGTCTCACCTCTGGCTCAGGTCTGCCTCTTGTCACTGGATTTTTGTAGAGTCCCAGGATACCTCTGCTTCAGTTGCTCACCAGGGCGGGTGACCTTAGTCTGTGGCCAAGGCAGTGAGGAAGCTCTGGGGAGAAGAAGGACCCAGGTCTGAGGGGCATTTTTGCTTCCCACAGCACATCAGGACTGTGGAGGGCTCAGACAGACCCTGCTCTGGAGTGCTCACACTGCCTGCCTCTGGTAAGCAGCAGCAGGCCTCCTCACCTGTCACCAGCACAATCAGGACAGCTGCTTCGTTTCCTCCCCAGAAAGCCAGTAGCTAACGCTGGGCCTGGGGCACAGCAGTGAGTGACGGTGGCTGCAGGAAGATGGGGAGGCAAGCACCCAAGATGCCCTAGGCTCCAAGGGGCTGTATCTCGTATCTGAGCTGCATGACCTTCAAGTTGTCAGCCTGGGGTCACCGTGACTGGAACAGGTCTATCTGCTCCCCTAGCCAGGGCTGGAGCTCCCCACAGGAGCTGTAGAAGCCAAACAGAGCCACCATCTCCACTAACCCAGCCCTGTGGCACTGAGGAGAGGTGGACCCAGGGCTGGGGTGAGGGTCAGTGTCCTGCTGCTCAGAGCAGGTCCGGGATGATCCTCCCCACCCAAACCCATTAGCATTTGCAAGGTCCAGGGCCAGAGGGTGTCCTTGCCCTTCAGCTGGGCCCATATCCTGCCAGAGGCCTGTTGGTACTCAGCAGAGGGAGCCAGGGGAACTTAGGTAAGGGCCTTCCTCTTAGGTCAAACCCATGTTTTCTGCAGGCCTTGGCTCTTTTCTGGGTGGCCCCACAGGCCGTTCTAGATCTCTCTAGCAACTTCCTCCCTGGCCTGTGTGCTCTGGGCACTCTGGCCTTAGCTTCCTCCACTGGGCCTCCTCCTGGCCTTTGGTCAGGTCCTGGCCAGCTTTCCCAGGGTTGCCTGCTCTCTGCTTCAAGACTCAGTTTAAATGTCTTATTCTTGAGGTGCCTCCCTGACTCCAGACCCTTGACCTCAGCCATGACACAGCTCCTCGAGGCATGAGGCCTAGCCATAGGTGGGGAACATTTCTTGAGCAAGGAGCATTACTTTTGTCAGGATTCACAGGCCCTCACTGTCCTGGCTCAGGAGATCCTGTGTCAAGTATGGTGCTGGGGCAGAGGTCGAGGTCGAGGTCAGGCTCAGCAAGGAGACCGTCCTCAAGCTTCCTCCTGGAGGGTCCAGGGCAGACAGCACCTATTCCAGGGAGGCCAGGGTTTAAACCAGACAATTGCTAACACAGATCTATTTTTAAAAATCATTAATTATGTGGCTCTGGGAATAAACAAAAAAGGACAGGGAGAGGGTGGACCTTTTAAACCTGGGAGTGAGAATTGTCACAAAGCCGGTCAGAACTCACAGTCCCGTCCCCAGCCAGCTACTGATGAAATGGCCAGGCTACCTGCACAGCCTGGAGGGTGAGAGCTGAAGCTCCAAAGTGCAGAGGTGAGGAGGCTGGGCAGAAGGCTCCCAGGAGACAGATGAGGGTAGAGGGCCCAACTATAGGCCCAGGTTTGGGGTTTTGATGGGCACACCCTGATCTACATTCCCAGCTTCTTGCAAGGGGGCAGCCCCCAACGGCTCTCCATGGTGCTTTTGGAAACCAAGGGCTTGATGAACTGGGGCAGGAGTCTCAGAAAACACCAATCAGGCCACTTCAAACTCAGAAGGACTATCAGGTGGGAGAGCTGAAAAGGGCTTAGAGTCACTCTAGGCCTGAAAATAAAGTGACATCCCCCAAAGAGCCTGGTTAATGTACAGGACGGTGATGGGCGAATTGAGCCTCGCCCAGTTGTTCTTGACGACCTGCGGGATTTGCCAGCTGGGAGACGCTGCTGAGAGGATGCAGGGTCCACATCTGTGGGGATCATGAGTATTGGTTGTAAGTATTGTTAACTTTAGTAACTCTATATGTGTTAAAAATAAAGTGACATCCCCCAAAGAGCCTGGTTAATGTACAGGACGGTGATGGGCGAATTGAGCCTCGCCCAGTTGTTCTTGACGACCTGCGGGATTTGCCAGCTGGGAGACGCTGCTGAGAGGATGCAGGGTCCACATCTGTGGGGATCATGAGTATTGGTTGTAAGTATTGTTAACTTTAGTAACTCTATATGTGTTAAGTTTCTCCAGTTTAGCAGGTAGAGTGTTTCCTTTGTGGAATTCCTGAAAGTTACAGTTTCTTATCTTCTTATCCGGGTTACTACTACTCACGTGGGTTGTTTTGGTGAACCTGTTTGCTCTTTTCCTGTGTGACCTTTCAGTTACTATGGTAAACCCAACCCGTAATAGTTTGTGGTTTTTTTGCTTTAAAAGGCCGGTGCTTGCCGGCAATAAACGCCGCCTTGATCAGACTCTTGTCTTGGCGTCCTTCTTTTCTCTCTGCCCCATCTCCACCCCGCTGCTCTTTCAGGTTTGAGACACTGCTGGACAGTGCTCTGCGTCGCCGGCTCGCGACACACATCCACGTCCACTCCCACGACCAGGAGAAAGCCACAAATGCCCTCCTATTCGGTCCTCTGTGTTGCCAGCCTGCGGTACCGTGAGTGACGCCTGTGCAGCGGCTCCTGTGCTTGCTCGTCCCGCTGCCAAAGCTCAATCGCGAAGGAGCGAACCGAGCGCTCCAGCCGCAGGCGGCGCAGCAGCAGGACCTCGGAGGGCTCCTGGTCCCGCCCACCACACGAGCCCCATGAGCGCCTGCAGCCGCTCACGCTACCGCGAGGTCACCTCCGCAGCAACTTCCGAGTACTGAGAAAGGGGGTGGGGCTGAGCCGCGGCAGGGGCTGTCCTCCCCGCCCACCAGCCGGGACTTTCCAGCCCCGCCCCACCCGGAAACGTGTGTACGCTCCCACCTACGGAGCCACGCCCACAGCCACGCCCCTCCCGCGGGACTTCCTCACTGCGCATTTACCTGCTGTACCAGCAGGGCTGTCTGCAGCCGTTACTTACGCTGTGCTGCTGGGTTGCAGAGCAGTTGCCACGCTCCCTGGACAGCTCCCGTCAGCTTGCGGGGATCGGGCTGCGTAGGGGGCCCCTGGGCGCTAAGGTCGCGCCCCCTCTGCACGAGGTCTGCGCACACATCCTGGTGGCGGTGGAGCTCTGCTTCTAGGGCCTATCAGAGGAGTTGGGCTCAATGACTGTGAGGGAAGAGGATCGTAATGGCGGGAGGTGAAGGCCTGCAGGGGGTGAGGAACCGACACTTTATGTTTCTGCAGGGCCCCTGTGATCTGGCTGCGGTCCGGGCCCAGCGCTGTCAGCTCCAGCAACCGTGCGCGCCCTTCGAGCAAGGCCGCTTCCTCCCAGCTGTGCAGCAGCTCTGCCCGCCCCAGAGTCTGCTCCAGCAGGGCCCTCCTGGGGACAGCAAGGCCTCCAGCAGCTTGGGGAGTCGGGCTGGGGAGGGGTCAGACCCTGCCCTTAGACGGGATTTTTCTTTTCTCTGGGTGTGTGTGTGTTGTGTGGTAATGGGGATTGAACCCAAGGCCTTCACATTGAGCTATGTGTCCAGCCTTAAATAATTTTTTGCGGGGGGACAGGGTCTCACTAAGGTGCTCAGGTTGGGCTTGAATCTTTGATCCTCCTCCCTCAGCCTTCCAAAGTGCTGGGGTTATAAGGATTCACCACTATGCCCAGGTTAGATTTTTATTATTTGTCTGTTTTCCTTAGTATTGTGTACGTCCTTTTCACTGCTAAGTTTCTAGCAGCTAGAATGGTGCATGGGACAAAGTAGACAAGATATATGTCCATTTTGTGAATAAGCTAATCAGAGGCTATCTAGAAAGGACAATGTTTTACCAAAAGGATGAATCGCTGATGATGGGATTTCAAACACACACAGAAGGCTGATCTTTTTAGAGGGAGCCCTGAATCCATAAACCACCTTCTCCTCTGTGGCTGGGATGGGCACATATAAAGGTGGGGTTGTGAAAGGAAGGCCTCAGCCTGCTGTGAGGGTGGCTCGCCTGTGGGCCCATCTACCCAGGGCCTGGAGGCGGCCCTTTTGGGGCAGAATGCTGGCCTCCAGTATGCCCAGCCTCTGGCTGGCTGCACTGTGGCTGCGCTGGCTGGCAGGGCTCTGGCCTGGTTCAGCATGAGCTCCATGGCTTTTGGAAGCTGTCCCGAAGGGCAGCCTTACGTTGGAAGCATTGGGCCAGGGTTTCCAGCCATTCCAGCTGCAGTAGCCTCTGCTACAGGGCCTGGCTCCAGGCAGCCTGTGCCCGCTGCAGCCCTGCCCAGCACCAGGACAGCTCCACAGGGCCCAGGCCCTTGGCAGGCAGGAAGGGCTTGTGGTTCTGGGCTGGGAGCACTGTCTGCAGCCTGAAGAGTAGAGCCTGTGTGTCACCTTGCTGCTGTAGCCAAGGTGGCTTCTCCTGGGCACAGAAGGAAATAAAGGCTGCCAATAGCTGGTGCATGGTGGGCAAGGAGTCTGGGAAATCCTGTGCCTCCAGCTGTACTTACTTCTCTGTGATCCAGTGGAGCAGGTCAGCCGCCCACTTCCTATACTGGGTCTGTAGCGCCTCGGTCTCCTGGACCTGGAGCAGGACCTGATGGAGGTAGGGGAAATGGTCAGGGCACCCCTGGAGGGGAGACCTTCCCTTTTGGATGCTGGGTGTGGCCTGATTTGTCCAGGTGGGCTGTGGCTCCTTCCTCAGCTGAGTAGGGGTCACCAAGAAAAATAGGGCATTGCATGCTCAGACCCAGGATGTGGTGTGCCCTCTCTATGACTGGGGTGAGATGTGTCCTGTCTCCTCCCATCTTATTTTACCCCCTCTGATCCCACCTTTGGGGGTTCAGTCCTCCAGGCTTTTCTTTCTGGACCTTCTTGCCCTTCTCTGTGGCTATCACTCCCTAAGGCAGCTCAGAGCCCTCTGCCTGTGTCACCCCCACCCTGAGACACCCACCCTGAGGACAGCCCTCAAAGGCCTCAGCCTCTGCCATGGCCTCCAGAGAGTGAGGGAGCCACCCAAAAGCATGACTCAGTGCAGCCCCTGGCCAGGACAGCCTTTTCTGCTCCTGTCGTTGCAGACTCCTAGCTCTCTAAGCCTTTTAATCCATTGGGAGCTTAGTCTGTGAGTGAAGGATAGCCAGGGACAGGAGGGGCACTGTTTCCCTGGCTTCCCCGGTATGTGGTATGTGGGTGCTGCTCCGAGTACTTCACTTCTGCTCCCTTAAATGCTCACATTAAATGCCTTTTGTTATCCAGGCACCGTGATCAAGGCCACAAAGCAAGTTAAGTGGTGGGGGTAGGTTTCAAACCTGGGTCTTCTGAATGTGGGGCCCAGGCTTATACCTCCTATCCTCAGTGCCACAGCTCTGCCCTGTTTCCCTGTCCCACTAACCTTGGAGAGTCTCCACGGGGCTGTCTGCCCCTATTACAGTGGTAGGTCGTGATGGAGCACCCATCTGGCTGTAGGGCTGCCACGTCCTCGGGGGCCAGCAGCTGAGCAATACCCAGCTCCTGCTCAGCCATGTGGAAGGCACAGGTGAGGTTGTGCAGTGGCTGGCTGGGGTGCAGGGAGCTGTAGTCCATCAGGTCTAGCCTGTCAGTAGGATTTTGTTCTCCCTCAGTGTAATAGACTGTAAAATGCACATGTTTGTCCTGGCTCTTCACAGCTCCTGTGACTTCCTCTTCCTCTGACCCTGAGACCTGAGGCTCTAGCTGAAGTGTAGGCAGGACTCTGATGCAGGGGCTGGGACAGGGGCTGGTGGGAGAAGTTCAAAAGGGCAGGCATGCCTGGCTTGGGCAATTTAGTGACTTAGAGCCTGTGTCCAAAAATAAACAGGGGCTAGGGGTGTAGCTCAGTGGGGAGGCCCTGGTTCAATCCCCAGTATTGAAAAAAATAGACAGGGCAGGCTGTAGCCAGGGAGAAGACAGTGAAGAGAACCAGGGACAGAAAGTGGAGAAGGCCGGGGTCAGAGCAAAGCTGGCCTATTCCATGACTTGTCCCAAGGATGGGGAGGGGCTGACCTAGCCCTCCTTCCTTCAGGACCCAGGGGCTGAGATGATCTGGGGCATTGTCAGGTGAGATGGAAGAGCCCAGGGCAGTGATACTGGAGGGTTTGGGCTGCACCACACCTGTGGGCATGGATGAGTGAGTGCATTAAAGTCCAGCCCATCACTCCAGCTGCAGGAGAAGTCGGTGATGTCCATGTTGGCGTAGCTGGCACCAGACCAGCAGAGCTTCCTTGGCAGCCAGCTGCGCTGCACTGGCCCCAAACTCCTCCTGGTGGGACAGGGAGACGTGGTCACCATATATGGGGCCCAGTGTGGGGGCAGCAGAGCCTGCAGGCTGTGAGGAGACAGACTGGTACAGGACTAGGCTCCTTTCTCTGTGGAGCATCTGATTTTACCTGATGTCATCCACAGAGGGTAGGGATTGCAGGCGAGAGAATAACTGTCTTCCTAAGATGCTGGGCAGTGGAGAGCTGTCACCTGTCATCTGTCACCTGTCACCGCAGAGCAGCTGGCTTTGCATTGCAACTGGCAACCACAGTGGCAACAGCTTCTAGTTTTGAGCCCTTCTGATGGGCCAGGCATGGTGTTGACAGACCTGCGGGTTCCTCATGGCCGGGTGTCATTAGACCTAGACCCTTTCTTGTCCCTGCAGGTTTTCTGTGGGTTGGCGTCGCTATTATCCCGTGGCTTCCAGCCCTCTGAAGAAGGTGCTTAGTGTTTACATTCCACAGATGACAAAAGGGTACAGCAAGGAAGACCGGGAACTGCCCAGCACCCCCAGCTTGCATGGGAAGGGACCCAGGAACCTCTAGCAGAGAGCCCCTGCCCGCCATACCCAGTGCCTGAGGGTCAGTCCCCGCCCCTGTTTGGGATAATTCTCTTTTTCTGCCACCATTCCCCCTTTCATCTCTCCACTGTGTCGTCCCCCACTGTCATCCCCCCGCCCGCCTGCCTCCCTTCTGACTTCTTCCGCTGCCCCTGCCTTCCCTCAGTGGACTCTGCTCCCTTCTACTCCCTCCCCCAGCTCCCAGCCCTCAGACCCTACCTCTCCAGGTTTCCTGTCCCGTCTCTGGTTCTTCCAGCACGCTTCCTCCTGCACGCTCCCCTCACCACAGTTGTTTATAAATTCAGAAGTGAGGCTGAGCAGGCCCTCGAGCTTGGGTAGGAAGGACACTAGGCACCAGCAGGGGGCAGGACAGAGTATCAAGGCCTGGCCAGGAGGCCAGACCCAAGCCCCTGAGCACTGAGCTGGGCCTGAGGAGAAGGGGCCAGGCTGGGGTGGGCACTGGAGGGAGCAGGGCAGCCTGAGCCTGACCACATCCATGTCACCAGGGAGGGCCTGTGAGCCCCTGCTGTTCTCAAGGGGCCAGGTGGTGGCTGGTCCTGGGCCCCAGAGACCCAGTTGCTTCCTGAAGGGGCTGAGGTCAGTTTGACCCGCCCACTTTCCATCCATTTCCCCAACACGGGGCCCAGCTCCCCTGAGGTTCGAGGCCAGTGTGAGTTCTGAGGTCCTTCTGATCTGCCAACTCTGTGGCTTGTTTTGTTTGTTGGGTTTTTTTTGGCGGGGGGTAGGGGAGGGACAGGGTCTTGCTCTAGTCCAGGCTGGCCTCAAACTTGTGGCTATCCTCCTGCCTTAGCCTCCAGGAATTATAGCTCCAAGGCTTCTTTGCATGGTCTGCTGGAGTTGAGTTTTTCGGCCACCCTGCCCCTTCCCTCAAGAGTGACCTGTCCCAGGCCAGGTGTGCGGCCCCAACTCTAGTTCTCAGGGCAGCTCACAGCAGCGTGTCCAACATTCTGGGTTCAGACCCGGGGCTGAAGGGTGAATGTTGATTTTGTGGATTCTGTGGGAATCATAAAGGCTGTCCGTAAAGGCCCGAGTCAGGGCCATGGCTGGGCTGGGGCATGGGGCAGCGGGGTCTGAGACATACCCTGTCCAGGGAGACGTGGGAAATCTGGAAACTCAGAATGACCCAGAGGAGTCCCAGGATAAGTGTCTGGTCTCTGTCCACGATGTTCTGGCCCAATGAGGGGTATTGGCACCTGTGGGCACAGGGGCTGGGCTAAACCACAAAGCCTGTATTCCCAAGAGGACTCAGAGGAACCAAGATCCCAGGAGGCCAGCTGTGGGACAGGGGGGTCCTGGAATCCAGCCTACCCCAGCCAGGTGGTCCCCAGGGAGAAGCAGGATGGGACATGGCAGGAAAGAGAAGGCTTTCTGTGTGGTTGGAGTGTAGGCCGGTCCCCCACTCTGGGCAATGTTGCAGCCTGGTGAACTGGTCTGAACCCTGGATAAGGGACTCCCTTTATATGAACTATGGGGAACCGGGCTGAAGCCAGTGGTCCACCATGGGAGTTGGAAGTGGGAGTCATAAGTGTAGATGTGTGGGCTAAGCCAATAGCAGCCAGTGTCTGTGTCAGGGTCTCTAGGAGGTATCTGCAGCCACCTGGGTCACACCTGGGTTTCATCTCCAGTGGAGCCTGGAGCAATTCAGAGCCCCAGGCCCCACCCAGTTAGACTCAGGCCAAGGCCTGAGATTGCATTTGAAGCAGCACTTTGGCTCTTCTGTGCTCTGCAGTTGGGAGCCTCTGCCTCCCAGCATAAAGGACTCCTGCCTAACCCCTGGTACTGGCCACAAGGGGCCCTGGGTCCCTTTTTGGCCTCTTCCTGTCTCAGGCAACCTCAGCTCTCCCGCTTGCTGAGATCCTTCTCCCTTCTGCCCGCTTCCCCCTGGCCTTCTCAGTGGCTGGGCCCTTCCTGTTTCCCACTCCCACCCAACCTCCCATACCCTCATGCCAGGCTTTGCTGCTCTGTATCCACATTTATGAAAGGAGAAGGTTAGGAGAACACTAAGAGTCATTCAGCACAGAGTCCTACTGCTCTCCCTGATTACAGAAGTGACATTTTCAGGCCCAGCAGCCGCAGCGGGTGGGTGCCATCAGCCAGTTCTGTGTACAGGTTCTGGATCTTGATTTCCACCGGGGAGGGGATGGGTCAGGCACAGGGTTGGCCTGGGACCTGGCAGGTGCAGGCAGAGCAGCTGCCATGAGGGGAGGAGCCCTGTCCTTGGTTCTGCCAAGGGCTCCAGGACACACTCAGGCAGATGCCCCCACAGGCTGCCCCTGGTCCACTGGCTGAGCTGGGGCACCCCAGCCACTCTCCTGGCAGAGCTGGAACGTGTTACTGACCCATTTGGTGAAAGTCTTCTCCTTCATGTGCATGTGCCTAGCCTGCAGCCTTCGGACAAGGCCCAGCTCATACTCAGAAGCCTGACTGGATGGGACCAGGCTGGCCTCTTGTTGCCCATGTCCTGTAGCTGGGGAGCTGCTGGGGTTGTGGGGTCAAGCAGCCATCAGGCTCGCGGCCCTTTGGAGATGAGAAGCCCCTGAACATTTCCTGAGTCTGGAGGTGTCATAGAGGTGGGGAGAAGTGTGGATACTGATCACCCCACTCTCTGGTCCCTGAGGCTCTGCTCTGCCACACTGTCCCCAAGGTTGGTGGGTGTTGTGGCTTGGATCCTAGCCAGGTAGCATCTAGTGCTCCTGGCTGGTGTCCTACACTTGAGGCGCCCAGGGTCCAGCCCCCCTTCCAGGTCCTTCTCTAGGGACCCTGTGGCCAGACCCCACCCACAGTGGTTGGCTCTACTCCTTGGGTTGCCAAAGGCAGGAGGAAGGAAAGCAGATAGCTCACCTTGGCAATGGCTGGGTCCTGGGGAGGAGGCCCTGCTGGACAAGTGGTGATGGCAGACAGAGGGCTGCGCAGTGAGGGAGAGAGGCATCAGGAGAGGCTGGAGCTGGGACCATGCCACAGCCCTCCCCTGGAGCCAGCCTGTGGGATAAGGGCACACAGGCAGCCTTGTCCTTCTGCCTGCCACAGGGTGTGGCCCAGGTGGAGGTGGGGGCTCAAAAATACTCCTGATCCATGGTGGGGCCTCTTCTCTGTCCCTGTCCACTGCCTCCTGTAACTTTCCCTGCCATCAATGGGGGTTCTGCCTCTCAGGACCCACAGGCCCTGGAATGGACTTGTTGCCTCTGGTGGGAATATCAGAGGTGAGGCAGTTTGGGCGAGAGGCACCAAGGGGCAGAGAAGACCCACTTCCTGACCTGAACTGCCCTCCTGCACATGTAGGGGCCCTTGTGAGCACCTCCCACCATGTTGGCCGGCAGCTTTCCCACCCCAGGAGCAGCCATGGACACAGGGCTCATCCGACCCTGGATCTGAGGAGATCCCCCCTGGAAAGGGGATCCCTGGAGCTGTGAAAGCTGTGGAAATGGTAGAGTTGCCTCCAAAATCAAATTCAGCATTCACTGGTTTGGGCTCTGTGGAGCTGGCCGTGGCTGAGTGTGGAGGTTGGGAGTTGGCAAGTGCCTGCCTCTCTGGAGGGGAAGCGACTCCAGTCTAGTGCTTTCACACACCAGTCTGGGGTCACAGTCACCCACGTGTCGTGGTGTACCTACTCATGCAGCCCCAAGGCTCCGAGAGGGGGTGTGACACTCCTAGGTCCAAGAGGAGATCCCTTTCCGCAGCCTCGGTCTTCACAGGCCCTCTTGTCCTTGACTGGCTTCTGAATGCTTAGAGTGAATGAGCTGCTTTGTTGCTTGTGGCCCAGATCCAGTTTGACCCCAGGGACTGCTGCTGTTGGCCTCTTGCTCCCCACCCTTCAATTCAGGTTTTTTTTTTCTCTCTCTCAGTACTAGTGTGTGTGTGTGGGGGGCACTGAACCCAGGGCCTTTGCACTGCACTTTATCTCTAACCTTTCTTAATTTTTAGTTTGAGACAGGGTCTTATTAAGTAGCTGTGTTTCCCAGGCTGGGCTAGAACCTGTGATCCTCCTGCCTCAGCCTCCCATCCTCCCTTTAACACTGTCCCTGCAGGTCCTCATCACCATTCTCTGGCTCCTAGCCTAACCCCTTTACCTTTCTCAAACATGGCACCCCACCCCTATTACCTACCTGGGAGAAGCCAGACTGGGCCGATAGTGTGAACAAGGCTTTGATGCCCCCAGCCTCCTAACAGAGTCCCCTCCTCACATGCTGGACTGGACCTGAGCTCTCTTGTCCCAAGGCTGGGTGCCAGTTGGCCCCTTCTTCCCAACCTCTGTATTCTCCCAGTAGCAGCCCCAGTTGAAGTCCTGTTTTTTCCAGGAGGCCCCTCCCCACCTCCTTAGCCCAGAGATGACTGAGTTTACTTCTCTTCCTCCTAAGACCTGGGCACCATGTCTCATGTGGTGTGAGCACTGAGAACAGACTGAACAGATGTCATGGAGGTGGTGGTTTGTGTTGTGATGGGGCTGGGGACTGCTCCTCTTTCTCCTTAGCTCATGGGCTGCTAATGCCACTGCCCATTCCACAAGGGCCAGTTCCTCTTCTGCTGGTTGATTGCAGCCCTTGGTACAATGAGAACCCCATTGGTCAATATGAAGTTTGGACTACTTGTGTTGCAGGTAGCTTACTTTCAAGTTGAACTGGATTAAACAATATAAAAGGGATGCATTGGTTCATATAACTGAAAATCTAGCAGGAAGACTTCAGGTGAAGGCTGATCCCAAGTGATGTCTGTCACCACAAGCCAGAGTTTCCTCTGCCTTCCTCAGTGTCTCCTTTGTCTTCATGCTTGGAGGAAAGGTGGGAAGGGAAGTGCTCTACAGAGGGTCTGTGGGGCCAGTGGGAACCCAGGAGTGTGCTACAGGAGGTGCAACTGGGAGGCACGGCAAGAGGAAGGGTGCTTTGAGCCAGCCAGGGGCTCCACCCTTGCCATACGGCACCTTTGGGTGCATCTGAAGCAGGCCTGCGTCTCCTGGAACTTTGTCTCCAGTCTCTGAAGTGCCCACCCCATGGTCCCTCTGGTCCTGGCTTCTCACCTGTTGCAGGTGGGGCTGAAGCCTCCCCACAGTCTCTGTCTCCAGCTAAATGTCCCAGATGGAGCCTCTTACTGAAAGGATGCAGGGGCAGCCCCTCCTGGCTTCTCCCTCCTTTTAAGAGACCCAGGCGATCCACACTTTACTCCTGCGATGCCTGGCACAGGCACCGGAAGGGTGCCAGGCTGTCATTAGTTTATTATTTTTTAGTATATTGCTGCCAAAGTGAGCACTGTCATTGGTTTATCGATCAGTAGACTGTGTCTTCTTGGGTTTCCCAGTTCTAACTAAATAAGATTACAGAAAAAAAAAAAGGAATGGTGTTCTAATTCTAATTTGTTACTTTTCTTATTTCTATATTTAATGCAGTAATTGGAATTCTTCTGTAAGAGTTGTCCAACTGGATTTGTATTTTTTGTTGTAATAAGATATTCAAGGTGGTACACAGAATTTAAAGATGTAAACCCTGTTAAAATGATTCTAAATACTAGTATCAAAGAAAACTAAGTTACTAACTTGCCTTGGGAAATACGAGTTTAAGAAGGAAAAATAGTTCTTACGATTTATAGAATTGAGTGGGTTTCCGTTCTAACTAAATAAGATTACAGAAAAAAAAAAAGGAATGGTGTTCTAATTCTAATTTGTTACTTTTCTTATTTCTATATTTAATGCAGTAATTGGAATTCTTCTGTAAGAGTTGTCCAACTGGATTTGTATTTTTTGTTGTAATAAGATATTCAAGGTGGTACACAGAATTTAAAGATGTAAACCCTGTTAAAATGATTCTAAATACTAGTATCAAAGAAAACTAAGTTACTAACTTGCCTTGGGAAATACGAGTTTAAGAAGGAAAAATAGTTCTTACGATTTATAGAATTGTTTTGATTTTTGACTTAATATTGACTTCAGAATGAAATTTAAATTTTTATTTTATTTTTAGTTATTTATTATTATTATTTTTTGGTACTGGGGATTGAACTCAGGACCTGGCGCTTGTGAGGCAGGTGGCAGAACTATTGAGCTAAATCCCCAGCCCTGAAATTTAAATTAAAAAAAAATTTACATATGGACTTTTAAAAAGTGTCTAAATTTATATTACTTTGGGGATGATTTTTTAAAAAATGTTGAATAAAATTAATCAGACCTAACATGATTAAAAATTTTAAAAAAGAGGGTTGGGGGTTTAGCTCAGTGGTTCTGCTGCCTGCCTCGCAAGCACAAGGACCTGAGTTCGATTCCCTGGTACCAAAAAAAAATTTTTTTTAAAGGAAAAAAAAATAGAAGCACTCTGTATTAATTGCGTTGGTTAAATCCTGACATGCTCTTAACTTAGGCCCTTGTTTACTTAGCTACACCTCAGCGGTTCTGTCCTAAAAATGTTATCCTGCTACATCCCACGGAGAACCTAGGCAGAAAATGCTGTCCTTATCTTTACGCTATTTATCCTGGACACCCAGGCAGCAGCTGTGACAGGATGGCAGGTGACAGGGCAGGGAGAGGCAGCTCCCCCAGCGCGCTGAACCTGGCTCTGCGGGGTTGGGAGGAGCCTTTTGGTGGACGCCGGGCTCCGTGCTCCTGCGAGAATCCAGCAGGCGGAGCCCCAGGCCCAGAGCCAGTGATGCGGTGGCTGCGTCCCACAAGGTCCGGAAGGGGAGGAGCCCGGCCCCAGAGAGATGAATGCAGAGCCGATGCATAGGTTTGGAGTCTGGGAAGAACGAGTCCGTCTCGTGGCTGGGCCGAAGCAGGCGGGACCTGGGGACAGTGGTGACGGCTGGCGCTGGGAGCTTGGGAGCCTGAGGGCATTTCTGAGCGCAGCCCGTAAGGCACCAGCAAGGCACGGCCTTACTCACTGGTTGTGCTCCCTCCCCACACTCAGGACGGAGATCTGCACTTGGGGTGCACGCTCGATTTGCAGATTCCCTTTGGGATGGGCAGACCAC
Organism: Fukomys damarensis; assembly: GCF_012274545.1. NCBI lineage: Eukaryota > Metazoa > Chordata > Mammalia > Rodentia > Bathyergidae > Fukomys > Fukomys damarensis. Next base: position 34,420,513 of record NW_022900929.1, on the reverse strand, counting down.
TGTGCCAGACATATGGGCCCTCCTCCCCCAACACGGGCACACTGGGAGGGCCGCTCTGACACCAGTGTGGCCCAGGAAGGGCGGCTGGAGCTCTGGACAGACTCCAGGGTGTGTTGGTCCTCACTTGGTCACCAGCCCTCGATTTCCCTTTCCTGTGAACTTTTCATAGTATAACAGAAAATACTGAAGAAGTGGGCACTTTCTTTCTTTTTTGTTTCCTAAGAACATCGCCAGGGTCCCAGCCGGGAAGGGGCTTAGCTGCTGATGCTTCTCTTACCAGAGGTGGTGGGGTTGGATGGGGAGACCACACACTGCTCCAAGGAGTTCCTTCTATGGACAAACCCTAGCCCTGGCCCACTGCTCTTCAAACAGTCTCCTTCCTAGGCCTTTGTGCGGACGCAATCTGTCCATACCCACATACATACACACTGACACGTTTTAGAAATACAGATTCAGGGTTGAGGGGTAGCTCAGTAGCACAACACTTGCCTAGTATGTGCAAGGCCCTGGTTTATCCCTAGCACTGAAAAAAAAAACCCAAAACTAGAAACCAAAAAGCAAAACAACTAATAAAAAAGCAAGCCATACTCGTATGAAGAATATATGTGTATATAATTATGTTCATATATGACACCTGAGCACAGTGAAAGAAGCAAGACAGTTCTGAAGGGACAGGGGACTCCCGCTGGCATCTCCACTTCTGGAAAACCGTTTCTCTCCTCAAGCTGCCCCCGGTGGCCACCACCTCTGCACACCAAAGTGTCTCTCACCTTCCCAGAACTACCTGCCCATATCAAAGTACTCAAATCACAAACATTCCCCCTGCATGTCTGATTAATTTAAAAGTGCTCATTCAGATTAAAAGCTACATTGTGCAAGTTCTTCTCTTAAAATTAAAGGAAGCTGAAGAATGCAAGGGCTGGCATCTGGATAAATTCTTCCCCAAAATCGGAATTCTCTTTTATTTATCTAAGACAGGCTCTCGCTGTGTAGTTCAGGCTGGCCTTGAACTCGCAACAATCTGTCCTGCCTCAGCCTCCTGAGTACTGGGATTACAGGCATGCACCACCATGCCTGGCTAAATATTTTTTTCTTAGATGCATAGTTTTGACCCTGGTGTCACCAGAGGCAGGCAAAACGGGAAACAAGGGTGAAAATGTGGCTTTTGGAAGGCTGAGTGAGACTTGTCTGATTTCACTCATTTCTGGCACTGACGAAACCCAGGCCACTCAGACTTTGCTGCTCCGTGAATCTCTCCCATTGCATAAATAACAGTAAGAGGCACCTGCTGCCCTCTCCCTCAGAGCAAGGAGGGCAGAGATGCAAGTGGCCCCACCTGACCTAGGAGTATGAGCAAGTGGCCCAGGTAAACCTGAGGATTTGGGAAACACACCCAAGAGCCAGTGGCCAAGTCCTGCCTCAAGATGGCATTCATGAGCAAGCCACATGGCTTTGAAGAAAGGGGTTTATATAAAACATGTCTGTGTACAGCCTTTTATAAAGAAAAACAAGTGGGCATAATAAAAGTGCCTATTTTTCTACAAAACAGTGTCTAACTCATAGAATCATCTCTCCTTGTATATTCTCGACACTGCACACACCAAGGCATGGTTCTGCTGAGTTCAAGTCCCACCCAGGAGCCTTAGGGGATGGAGACTACACTAAATAATGAGAGAAAGTCTCCCCTCAGTGTGGTTTAAGCCTGATAAATAGATTTGCTATAATCTACTGGACAAACTGGTAAGAAAAGCTAATTGTCAGACTTCAAAATGACTTGAAATGACAACTAGAGGTCTTGGCGGGGGTGCACAGAGGCTGTGAGATCCAAATCCCTTATCAAGTACATCTTTGCCAGGAGCACCCAGGAAGGAGGCCTGGCAGGGGCGGGCACTGGGGCCTGGGACTGACGTGCCCCACTTACCTAGGAGAGGGGCACAGCAGACAAACCTGGGCCTTCTCTTTGGTAAATAGTCTGGAGGGAGTGGGAACCTTCTGCTTTTTTCTCTCCCCTAAATATAGCAGGAAACACAAGGAACAAAATAAATAAGATCATCTTTGCTGCCTCTTGGTGCTCTCTGAGGGACACACAGTGCTGAGACACTGTTCCCAATGACAAAGAACCCAGTATGGCCCCACACATTCATCTGCCCCGGGCAAGGCCCCCAGCCCTCTCTCCAGGCCCAGAAGCCCACCAAGCCCACCTGTAGACATGCAATCTTCCAGGCTTCTGGGTGCTCTGGAATATTTCCCTTTCTTCTCAAACTTCCCATCTCCTTATCCATTTCCCCTCACCCTAATATTTTAATTGAAACTCAGAATTTTAGAGGTGAAAGGACCTCCTCTGGTGTCCAGAGTCTGGCCTGATCATCCCACAGATGGGGAAACTGAGGCACAGAGTGGGCAGTGCTCTCCCTGAGGCTGTTCAGCAGACCGTGGCAGAGCAGGCCTCAGGTGCAGGTCCCCCGGTGCCCACCCACTGCCCTGCCCGCCTTCTCTGTTCTGCGGTGATCTCTAGTCAGCCTTCGGCAGGGACTTCCTATGCGAGGGGGGCACGAGGTGGGAGGGCAGGCTGTTGGGAAGCTCGTAGCCGTCAAGCTTGATCTTGATGAGGTGCTTGGCCAGCGCAAACTCCTCCTCGTCCAGCATGCCGTCACAGTCACAGTCGGCCAGCTTCCAGATCTTGCCCAGCACGCTGTTGGGCAGCTTGGAGGTCACCATCTCCTTCTTGGCATTGACGCCTGTGATCTTGCCGTTGATGGGCGACAGGGTGTAGAAGAGCTCGTCGTAGATGGGCTTGTCTTTGGCCACAACCCACTCCTCCTCGTCGGCGCCCTCCTTGGCCCCCTCCCCATAGCCCTGGTTGAAGGGACCCTCGGTGGTGCCGTCGAAGGCGCCGCCCTGCACCATCTGCGTGGGCATGCTCATCTCCTCCTGCGTGATGAGGCTCATGAGCGATGAGATCTTGCTGGTCAGCATGTTGTCCACAGCCTCGATCAGTTTGGGCTTCAGCGAGTGGAATTTGGAGAAGTCATAGTTCTCAAGCTGTTCCTGCAGGAGGAGAAATGCAGACCTGGTGACGTGTTCTCTCTTCAGGAAGAAATAGGCAGGGCAGCTGGCAGGAGACAAACTCCCCCCACCCACCCTGTGCTCTTCCGTGGGGTCCCCACCTCCAAACCCACTGGATGCAGTGGTTTTTGGAGGGAGAAATTGCATGAATGCATTGTGTGTGGCCTTTTGTACTTAGAATTTTGAGAAAATCATTTTTTACCTGTCTCTCTTTTTGAATACTCTAGACATCACCACAGGCTTCCCCTGAGCCACACCTTTCCTAGGTAGGGAAGGATGGCACTATTCTCAGCCTTGTTTTACCAAGAGCCACACAATGTCCCTGACGGAGTCAAGGCCAGGGCCCACACCTCCTGGCTCTCCACTAATGCTTTGCTGGCTGGGACAGAGGGACTATATCTGGGAAAAAGTACTTAAGAACTCTGTTTTGGATCAGCTAAAAAGAAAGAAAGTAAAAGATACAACAACAAAAACTCTAACACAGTTTAGGGCACTAATCTCTTACGAATGAGCCCCAAATGCTGCTCCAGTAGAGAGAGACCCTTGTAGGATCAGCCCAACTGAGGCACAGCTGGGCCAGGAGCATGGGAATCTTACAGATACAGAGTAATAACAAACAGCCATCATTTCGTAAGTGCGGGCGTACATTTCCAGCCATTTACACACACACACACACACACACACACGCGCGCGCGCGCGCACACACACACTCTTTACTAATACCACAATGATACACAATCTGTATTTTAAAGAAATGTGTCAACTATCAGAGTAATAACAAACAGCCATCATTTCGTAAGTGCGGGCATACATTTCCAGCCATTTACACACACACACACACACACACACACACACACGCGCGCGCGCGCGCACACACACTCTTTACTAATACCACAATGATACACAATCTGTATTTTAAAGAAATGTGTCAACTGGGCATGGTAGCACAGGCCTTTAATCCCAGCATTGTGGGAGGCTGGGGGTAGAAGGATCAGAAGTTCAAGCCTAGCATGGGTAACTTAGTGATTTAGTGAGACCCTGTCTCAAAGTTTAAAAAGGTCTGGGGATATAGCTCAGTGTGAAGTCCCTGGGTTCAATCCCCAGTACTGGAAAAATAGTATCATATTGTCTATGATGGTTATTTTTTATATAATCTTATTCTTAGTAGCTCCATAACATTTAACCATCTAGAAGGGCCATTTCTCCTTCACCTTGTTCCCTGTAGTTAAGATGTAGGGGTTGTTGCCATGGAGATCCAAAACTGTGGTCCCTAGGATGTGTGGTAGGGGAGGAATTCCATGCTGACATTCACAAAGGCCACCCTGAGCTTCAGACTGTGGAGAGACACAGCTGGAAGCCAGCCAGCCTGGCATGTCTCTACAGAAGGCCTCCCACACTGCCATCAGGACCTGCGGAATTGGTATGAAACTCCAGGGCTGCCTGTGTCCTCCTCTGAGGAGTGGGGTAGAGCAGGCCTGCTCTGTGAAGGGAATTCTGGTTCCCCTGTCCTTCATCCTCACTAGCAGATTATTGTCACCAGCTTGTTAGCCTCAACCTTGGCATCAGGCAATAATGCCAGATTGTCAGCCAGGGGTTTGAAAAGAATGAGGAGAGGAGGAGGTGGAGGAGGAAGAGGAAGAGGAGGCAGCAGCCTACACAAAAATCCCAGTGCTGTTGGGTAAAGGCTGGGTCCCTGGCACATGAACACCCATCCCTCTTGCTCAGGAGCACGCCTGAGCTGCGAGCACATGAAGTCCTGTGTCTGGCCAGGTGGAAACGTGGGATGCCTACCCTAGTACTCAACCAGCTTACAGGGTCAGAGATTCTGATGGCACATGCTTGGGAAACTGACGGGGGAAGTGTACACAGATTTGCAGGGCTGGTCAGAGAACAGCTGCTACTCCTACTCTGCAGAGCACAAAGGATATAAACCCTACATGCCCGTCCCTGTGGTCTCCATCAGCCTGAGCTGTGGGAGGCCTGGCGTTCAAGTTAAACCATCATTGTCCAAAACAGAAGCCTTTTTATGGGATGACTGCACACTGGGGAGTTGGAGGACTAACCCATTAACAACTACCCACCAAGCCCAGGATCCATGGGATTGCTGCTTCCCAGGGCACAAAGCTCAGTTCCCAGCCCAGCCCCCGCTGGCTGGGCCACCATGGGCCTAGTCTTTCCTGGTCACCAGGAGTGGTGGTCAAGTGCACAGGAGGGCCAGGGCAGATGAGGGCTGTTCTGCTGCCCTCTGCTGTAGACATGCTGCCAGCTCATCAGTCAAGGGTCACACTGTCCTGGGAGGTGAGTCAGAGTAAAGGTGGCATCCCTAGGGCTCTTGTCATGCTGAGGTATTGCCACATATGTGCCAAAAGTCAGATGTCCTGCAGGAAGGGGGCAGGGCAGATGAAGGCAACCTGGGGAGCAACTGCGGAGCCTGTCCTACCACTGGGGAAGCCTCAAAATGCATGTTTAGCTCATTCAACAGCTGAGTCACCCTGACCAGACCGGTCCTGAGGGGCCTGGAGAATACTTAGAGCTGGTTTCCACAAGTTCTCCAGGTAAACCTGATGGGGTGAAGTTCATGACACAGTCATCTCTGAGTTTCTGTCCCTGCCTCTACACTGGACCCAGGTGAGATCACATGGAGGGTGTTAGATTCTCACCAGAGTCAGGACGGGAGCGGCCCTCACCTCACCATGCCCCCAGAGCTGAAGCACAAAGCACAGGGGACAGTGGGCACTCTGGATGGGCCACTGGCCCATCTCACACCACAGGATTCTCCGATGGCCCTGGATGGTACGGTCAGGACCCAGCTGGCTTCCCAAGGAGAAATCTTTCAGCTTCTAGGGTTATGATCGGGAAACCCCTGGTCGCTAAGCCCTTTGGGGTTCAGACCTGGGCTAAGGTCCAATAACTCACTTCACTGGAGCTGCCATCACATGGACATAAGTCACTAAGATGCGCTCAGCGTGTACTCCTTGAGCAGCCCTACATCCTGGATGCTGAGGAAGTTGGAGAACAGGACATGGGCCACTGGACTCATGGAGTCACAGCCTTCTGAGGGAGACAGACAGGAAATGATGTCATTGATTACTCCGAAGCACACAGCATTCACACTGTGGCAAGAAATGTGTGACCCAACAACAGACCCTGCTGCCCGAAGCCTCACTGCCAGTGTCACGATGTGAAGACTAAGTTATTTCTAGCCTCATTCGTTCATTTTGTTCATTGGTTTATTCCCAGGACTGAAAACAGTGTCCGGCTGTGGCAGGCTATTTCATTTCTTAGATGAAGGAAGAAGTGGACAGAAGTGACCAGGTGCTACGGGACCTGCTAGGGGACAGGGGCCTCTCAATACAGCCGGACCCTTCCTGTGCCCTCCTGCTCCAGAAATGAGGGTTCCCTCGCGTCTTTTCCCAGGGAACACCTCTCTGCCCTAGCTCTAGTGGCCTGGGTTCTATGACACCACCAGGCCCAGGCTAACTGCGTCAGAAGTAGCTCTGGTCCTGGAGTTGGCTCCCTACCCCTGGGCCTCAGGAGAAGCCTCTTCCTGTGGCTGGTACACGGTGACAACACAATCATGCTAAGGAGTCACAGAGGGCTCCATGAGGTCCATGCTGGGTATTTTCTCATGATCTTCATTTAAGTTGAGACACCAAGCTCCTATCCAACTGAAGTTCCCTCTACAAGACACAGGAAACAGCTTGATCATACTGACCAGAGCATCCGCCTGAGCCCAGGTGTAAAGAACTGTCCCCAGAACAGCCCCTTTCATCCTGTGCTTGCGTTGATCCAGAAAGCTCACATTACCAAATACTTCCTTTCGAACAAAACTCCTGCTGCCATCCCCACCTGCTGGCCCTCGCCTCTGCTAATGCTGTGGCCCCTATTCCTCCCCACAGCAGGGACCAGCAGGGACTTGAGGCCCAGATGTCCTGCTGCTTCGGTGACATCACCGAGGGCTTGGGGCAGCTGTGATGGAGACCTCAGGGCACAGTAGCTGTGCAGATGGCCTTTGTTTGGCCTGTGTAGTTTTTGAAAGTTTGAGTCAAAATTTGAAAGCCAGGTGCTTTTCCACACAAATCTAGATTCTCTTTGACCACGTAGGCCTGTATTCCCTCAGGGCAGTGACCCTGGCTGGACACTCTCCCCACCAGGGGCCCACAAGCTCCATGGCAGGGGCAGAACTGTGTCCTCTCTGTACAGACCCACATGCCCGTCAGATGACGTGGTCAGCAAGGGCCGGCAGCGCTCTTCTGCCTGGCCGGCTTTACTTGGTCACAATACTGGCAGGTGGCTGCAAGCACCTGAGCTGTTGTCACCTGCTTTACAGAAGAACAGTGGCTGAGTGTGGATGGATGCTCATCTGGATGAGAAGACAGTTGGTCCAGCTATGAGGACTGCCCCCAACCTGCAGCCAGTTGGCCGTCTTGGGAAAGCATGCTTATCCAGTGTCTCTGTGGGGCACCAGACACCTTGGGCACAGCAGGAGCTGAATGCAGCCCCGGCCCAGCTGAGCTGGGACCACCCAGAATCAACTTGAGAGAGGCTCTGAAATAAGGCCAAAAGCCAACAGTGCCAGCCTTTCTGCAGAATCCTTGCTGTGTCCTGCAAAGACCAGCCAGGTCCACAGAGCCCCACAGCCCTGACAAGGCCACCTGAGCACCAGCAGGCAGAGGAGGTCCCCCAATGTGACCTTGAGGCCATGCCCAGCTCTGATTCCCTCAAGGTGCAGGATTCTGAGGAACAGGTGTTACCTCAGCAGCAAAACCACTTCCTTGAGCACAGTCTGAGGGTTGCTCACTGATTTTCCACAGGAGGCACTGACCTTTCACTATGTGTCCTCTTTTCCTTACATGTTCTAGAAGGCAGGCAGTTTCAGCTTCATCTAGGGGAATACATTCTTACATTCTCCTTGATTCTAAACCGTGAGCCTTCCTGTGTCCCACCGTGTCTCCCTCCTGTCCTCTGAAATGTAGTGGGCTCCCAGTTACCTGCATTGCCTTGACCTCAGGGAAGTCCCCTGCAGAAATCTGGTATTCTCGCTGCAGCTGAAGGTAGATTTCTGGGAGCCTGACGATAAGTTCTCGCTTCTTGTTTTCCTTTCCAAACACATTTGGCATCTCCTTCTTCAGGTAGCTGATGATGTAGGCGTGTACCTGAAAGGGGATGTGAGGTGAAGATGTGCTATTCAGAACTGCTCCAGGGAAGGGACAAACAACACGGCATCTTACATGTGTCACAGAGCAGGTAGCCACACAGTGCTGTGGTCCTCAAACACAGGAAGGAGCAAGGACCAGGGAGCAGGCTATCAAGGGGACTGGGTGTACATCCAGAGCTCCTGGGTGCTGGGCAGGATGATGGGTCTGAGAACTGAGGTGGAGGGCAGGGGCCAGAGCCAGGGAGGAAGCCACAATCATTCAGGGAGAGCGGACAGAGAGAACACCACCACCAAGTGCTAGGGGCAAGAGGAGCCAGAAAGACTCTTGGAGGTGGAATGTGACAGGTAAGTGTCAGTGGGACAACAGACCAAGGGAAAAGGTGACATCGAAGTTGGCCTTGAAGAACAGACAGGATGTGCAGCCAAGGGGAGGAACGGACCATTCCAGGTGGAGGAAACAGCGTGGACCGTGGTGAGGTGCAGCATCTTTGGGACAATGTCATAGATGTGGTTTGGAAGGTGGGGAGAGTGAGCTGCATAGAGACTCTGCTCAGAGGGTGTTAGGAGCCAATATAGGATTTAGGCCAAGGCTCTGCTAACCCAGTGATGGTGCTGGGGCATCAGAGAGGGCAGAACAATGCTGATAGCAACCTGCATCCCAGGTGGGCTGTGAGGCTTGGCTGGGGACAGACTGGGCAATGTGGAATGGTACAGAGGCTGTCCCTTATCCTGAATCATCCTCTCTGGGCAGGACAACTGACCTGGGGAAATTTCATGAGTCCGGCTCAGTCCTGCCTCCGTGTGGTGACTCTGGGGCTGGGGTAGGGAGTAACACACAGGTGTGGGACAGACCTGAGTCAAGGCGAGCATCTAACCAGAAGACAGATGAGAAAGTTTCACCTGGTCCTGGGAGCAACAGGAAGTAAAACTGGATGCTGATAGCAATGGCTGATCTTCATGAAACCTGCCTAGTGAGCAAGGAGACGGGAATGCCACACCCCTCTGTGGGCAGTTCAGATGCCAACATCTCCACAGGTGGCACCAAAGCCATTTCTGCACCAGGTTAGTCACCTGGGACTACACTGTTGGCAGGAAGTCCCCCTGGGGAGGAATCTAGGTGCATGAGGGAGAAGCCCCAGAAACTGATCACCAGACTACGCTGGGCAGGAAGTCCCCCTGGGGAGGAATCTAGGTGCATGAGGGAGAAGCCCCAGAAACTGATCACCTGGAATGGCCTGGACTGTCACCTGAGGGGCAACACCCTGCTGCAGGGCTGTGTGGCCTGGTTTACCCCCTCCCTCAACATTTCTACTCTCCCACTCATTCCCAGTTCAGGACGAGATGAAATGTTTATCACAAAACTTTTCTGTGGGCCTCAAAAGTCAAGTAAATTACTAAAATAAGAAGGGATGAAAAATGGAGCAGAGATCACAAAAGAAAAATGACAGTGTAGCTATGGAAAACCCTATTAAAGGGAATAGACCACCACAATCTTGTGGGAGAACAGAAATTAAATAAAGGGGAGAGGGCCTGGGATTTAGCTCAATGGTGCCGCCGCCTGCCTCACAAGTGCAAGGTCCCGAGTTCGATCCCGGTATCCAAAATAATAAATAAATAGAATAAAAGGGATAAGTGGATATGTTCTCCAGCTCAGCCAAGGGCCTCTGTGGATGGGAACACACTGGACAAAGCCAGAAATGTTTGCTAAGCTGAGAGGCACATGATGCAAGCAGATGTAGCAGGGACAAGGCTAACTCTTCTATCTTCGCAAAGCCCATCCCAGCATACACACAGGGCTGCTGGTGACTAAGTGCTGAAAGCACAGAACTAGAGAGATGGTTCCAAATCTTTCCATCAATTGCATCCTTGTTTCTTTTTCTTTTCTTTTTTAAATAGAGAAGCCCAATGTTTGGGAACCCTTTACTTAGAATCCTGGGCTATAATGACTGAGTCTTAAGAGCTAGTGCCTTGCCTCGGGTGGTGACTGCCTGGTGAGGAATGGGTGGGGCTGGGGGAGCCCCAGGGACCTGCAGGACTGCCACACTCCAGTGGGAAGATCCAGATGATCACCAGCTGCCGCTGCATTGTACTCTTGGCACAATCTTTCTGGAAACTGTGGCCTGGCCCAGGTCTGCCTAGCTCAAATCTGGGCAGGGAGGCTCCTAGCTGCCTGGCCTCCCACCACAAGACCTTCTTACTGAGAACCCTTCCCACCATTTCCAGAGGCCCCAAGGCCCTCTGAGACATTGCTCAGCTGTTCAGGGAAGGCTTCTGCTCCTTTCTCTGGCTCACTCTCACCCAGCCCCTGCCCCCTAGGCTGGGCACCTGATCCTGATCACAGGCCTGCCAGGACCTGTGTAACCTAGGCTGAACTCAGGTGATCTGTGCCTGCTACACCTCTCCACCTACTCTGACACCTCATGGCATTTGCCCGCTGATGACTGAGGCTGCTGGGTAACTGGGCTGCCCTTGGACAACTGGGCCTCCAGTGCCCCAACACACTCAGAGGCAGCTCTCGGACCAGGTGTTAGCTTCCCCCACCTGCCTGGTGCTACCTGGGTCATGACCCTCGGGGACCTACTCATACTGCTGTGAGCCCATTCCTACTTCCAGGAAGCCCACTGGTCGGTGTGGAAGCCCCTGTGGGCCTCCGGTGAATGGCTGCCTTTCGACAATTGCCCAGGCTCAAATTTCATGTGGGAGCTCTGGCTTTAAAAAGTTGATTAAGTAAATTAGGGTCTTAAGAGTATTGGATATGGAAGGGACACTCTATCTAATTGAACTCCTAGTTCTAGGAATTTCATACACCTTCCTCAGGGTCACACAGACAGTTGGGAGGCATGGGGCTGTCACCCAAATGCCTTGTTCCCATCCTTACAGAATTATTTTCTGTGGGTATGAGTTAAAAACTTAGTGAAGATGGGGTTGAGGATATAGCTTGAGTGTAGAGCACTGGCCTAGCATGTGTGAGGCCCAGTATTTGACCCCCTAGCACTAAACAAAAATATTTCATTGAAGCTGTTTAAAATCTGGAATTCAAAAATGAACTATAACTCACAGAACAATAGTTCTGAAAATTGATTCAGGGTTTGACTTCTGATTGTTCCTCATTTGTGGGAATTTTAGAGAGGACGTTTACTCCCTTTGCCCACACACCAAGATGGCTACGTCATGGCATACAGACACAGGGCTGCCACACAGGAATGTGATGAGAGGCTGCGATCTTCCAGCAGGCAGCACCTTGTCACTTTCTAAAGACACTTGGTAAGCATGGGGGATGGGCTAAATGGCGCAGGTCCACGGGTGATGTCAAAGCTCACTGCTGCCCTTCTGTTCAGAGACACACAGACCTGAGGGCCACCTGGAGATGGCCCTGTGCAAGGAGGGGAGACAGCCCGAGACTGTCCTTTATGATAAAGAGAATTAATAAAGGGGGAGAAGGAAAGAAGAGTGTTCAGAAAGAGAAGGAGGAGGGTGGCGGCTGGGCCCTGGTGATGAAGAGCAGGCCCAGGCCAGTCAGCACTCTGGACACTGAGGCCGTCACAGGCCTCACCTCACCTCACCTCACCCAAACATTGGAATGCTTATCTCACACAGTTATTACGAGGCTCTGCTCAGAAATGATGCCCTGAAATGAGCCTGGTCTACTAGAAAGGGAAAGGTAAGTGTTACTTGTTATGAACTACTAGCCTAAGGCTAATAGCTGGAGGAGCACAGCTGCCAGAGAAGGCTCTGGTTCTTTACAGAGGAACCAACACATTCTGTTTGAACAGTAACACAGTGAAATTGGGTTCCAAGTGCCTAATTCACAAGGGAATGACACTGACCTCTGCGCATTTGAACATTCTTGTTTTGCTATTCATCCTTTTTCTTGTATAAAATTGGAAAAGCCCCAAATCACCTAATAGTGATGCCTGAGGTTAAATCCAATGGCTCAAAATGACCATTTTTCTCTAAGCTAATAACTCAGTGAGCAGAAAGCACTTTTTTTTTTTTGGTACTCGGGATTGAACTCGGGTCCTTGTGCTTGTGAGGCAGACGGCAGAACCACTGAGCTAAATCCCCAGCCCTCAGTGAGCAGAAAGGGATATCCCTCCTTTTAACTGGGTAAAGATTGATGTATAGTTCATATATCCTCCGATACAAATCTCATCATATGTGTCTAGTGCAGGGTGTGAGTGTGCATGGGCATGTGTGTCTCCAAACTGAGAAGCGTGTGCTAAGGAGACAGCCTGGCTCCAGTCACCTAGACTGAGAAGCAACACCTGGGCCCTAGAAGGGGCAGTTACCGGGTGGAACAGATTCCTCCATCAGCTGTGGCTCTCAGGTGGGAAGGCAGGTTAGATACCCTGCCGTTCATTTGCAGACTTAAAACATTGGTGGGGACCTGAAAAAAAATTTTTTTTTTGGTACCTGGGATTGAACTCCTAACCTTGCATTTGAAAAGCAGGTGGTAGAACCGCTGAGCTAAATCCCCAGCCTGGGACCTGAATTTTTATAAGACCGGCTAGAAACTTGTACAGAACACTTAAAATCAGGGCATCAGCACATTTAAGAGGTGGGCTTGTGATGACATGAACAATTCAGTTAATAGCCAGGTGTGGTGGTGTATGCTTGTAATCCCAGCACTCTGGGAGGCTGAGGCAGGAAGATCATTAAACTGGAGTCCAGCATGGCCAACTTAGCAACTTAATGAGGCCCTGCCTTAAAATAAAAAATTAAAAAAGGACTGGGGATATGGTTCAATGTGAAGACCCTGAGTCAATCCCCAGTATTGAAAAAAAATTCAGTAGAGCAGAGAGCACAAAGGTGAGCCCACCGGGTAGTAGGAGTGTGAGACTGGAAGAGACAGAGATGGCAGCTAATTGGTCCCTACTTGAGGAAGTGTTTGTCACTGTATTCAGACCAAAGCTGGCCCATATGGCTCTTGTGATTCACAACAGCCTTAAAGGGACTTAAGGGGGCTACTGAGGCATCTGAGGTCAACCTGCAGAGCGACAGGCTTCCATATATGGGCACAAACACTGCCATCTCCAGCAGCTCGGCTGCCGACTGGGCTATTTTTAAAGCATCAAGGTGGATAAACAATAAAGAGCTCACCCCACCCAGCACACAGCAATCCTCCCACGCTGAGCCCTGGTCTATCCCACGGGTCCAGAGTGCTTCACTTCTCCTCGGGAGCAGGGAAGACGGGCTCTGCAAGACCCATGTGACTGAGAGAAAAATGCATTTGGAAGACAAAACAATTCTACTGAACTACAGCGAACCCTCAAAATCACTGAGCTCTCCATTCTGTTCTCATTTTTCACTGGTTCCTTTCTCAAATACTACCTCATTTTTTGTTGAGTGAGGATCTCCAAGTGGGTGGGACATTTCCTAATCTTGGGTAATGTGTTTATTGAGGGTAAACTCACCTCCCTTTTTACTTTGGTCCATTTCTCCCATATGATGATTTTGATTTCCACAAGTCTGATTAGAGTTTTCTGAAGAAAACTCACTTACATTTGCAAACCCTCAATCAGGCTTTCCCCCACACCTCATTCTGAGCAACTCCCTGACAGGGAGTTTAGAGAGTGAAGTCTTCATGCAGGCTGACTGCCAACACCACAAGACCTGATCTCTGTGCCTTGCCAAGCCCACTCTGAGATTTTCTGGTTTTGAGACAGATAGTTGTAAAAAAACAAAAAAACAAAAAAACAAAACAAAACAGAAAAGACAGAGCCAGGTAGAGAGAGTGGTGAAGGCCTGTAATCCTTGCACTTGGGATGCTGAAGCAGGAGGATCGAGAGTTTGAGCCAAGTCTAGGCTACATAGCAAAATTAAGGCCAGCCTAGACAATAAAGCAAGACCCTACCCCCTTAAAAAAAAAAAAGAAGTCATTTAATTTTGGCAGTAGTACTTAGTTTTAGTATTATCACAGTATCATCTTTGTGACACCTTAATTAAAATGAGGACATGCTTGCTTTCTTTCATGGATTCTGCTTAATTACAGTGTTCTATAATCAGACTCAATTCAGGTCTGTCACTGCTTAGGTGACATCTGAAAAGTAGTCCTGTGCCTGTTTTCAAAATCTCAGATCAACAAACCTCTCAGCTGTATAGGGTTTCCGTGGGTGGAGGATTTTTTAGAACAGAATGACAGATTAGTAATGCAGAAGCAAGGATGTAAGGAAGGAGCTACTGCGATCTGCAAGCGGGTGTTTTCTGGACCTCGCAGTCTGATGGCCTGGACATGGAATGTATACAGGTATTTTGTGATCTGCAGGCTGTGAATATCAGGCATGTTACCCTGCCTTTACAAGTGTCAGGCCTGCATGTCTAAAATGAGGCTAAGGGTGCTGGACTCTGTGGTTACTGACAGAATCAAACAAAATAACACATGTAATACAAACTGGAGCACTACTGGCTTCAAAAGGAAAACTAGATCAAGAGGAGAAAGATTAATACACTAAAATGAAAGCCTGTAATCCCAGTGACCTGCAGGCTAAGAAGGAGGATTTTGAGTTTGTAGCCACCCTGGACTACACAGTGAGATTGTCTCAAAAAAAAAAAAAAAATCCTAAACTATTTTTAAAAAATAAAACACTCCAAAGGGAAAAGCTCAGGTGACTGCTTGTCCTTTGAAGCAAAAACAAGGTTCACAAATGAAGCCTAAAGCTGCAGGCAGAGGGCTAGGGGATAGCTCAGTGGCAGAGTGTGGTGCCCAGGATGTGCAAGGCCCTGGGTATGGTCCCCACTATAAAAGCCTGCAGATGGTCTAAAGTGAGTGCCACTAGTTAGTGACCAAATCTGTGCTCAATTCTGCTTCTCATGTAGCTGAGCTTGCTTCCTGTCTTGCTGATCAGCATGGCACTGGCCCCTGAGCAACTGGCACTGAGAAGCTAAAGCTAGAAGTACTGCGCCTCAAACATTTTTTTTCAAATATTTTTTCCTTTGTGAAAAGGAACAAGCCAGATACTATTCTTAGGAAGCAAAGAAATGCAAGCGATTTTCCTATAAGTAAGCTCAGCAAGTTTGACCACCCCCTTCCCCATCTGCACAAGGGTTTTCATTATTCACAGACAGCATAGAGAGCCATATTCTGTGCCTCTTGAAACATTAGCTGCACTGGCGCATCTGAAGGCAGATGCTCCAGGGTGGCAGGACCCCAGGGGTTATGGTACTTGGTACTTTGAACCTGCTCTTTGTTCCTTACTCAGTTATATGACCAAATACAGCTGCTTCTTGAGTCTCCAAGTCCTCAGCAATGACTGGCAAATTAAAAATGTCCATGGGCATTTAAAATTAGTGGCAAAAAAAGCTGAAAATTTGCAAAAGCTATGACATGAGTTATGGCTTTGGTTCTAAAGCAACATGAGCGGTTGCATATTCTGAAGTTAAACTAAAGGAGGGAGATACCACACGCCATGGGGGTCACTGAAGGGACAAAAAAGGCCCTAAGCATTGCCACTAAGCATTAGGCCCAGGAAGCTCAAGAAGGAGATAATTTGGGTGAACCACAGGCAAGCGGATTTACAAACCAGTTAGCATAACTGCCTTGCAGGACAGGAACAAAGTGGCTTGCAGTTCCAGAAAGAGAGGAAGCAGCTTGCACCAGGAAGAAAGGATAAAGAACAGTGACTCACACAAGAACTGTGTGACCTCAGCTTAGCTGAGTGACATGGGAGGAATTCATGTGCCTGTACCAGTTCAGGAGGTGAGCAGACAGAAAACAGGATGGAGGACCTAGGGATGGGGCGATGGCAGCCAGGGATGTATCTCTTTTGATACAGAAGAGATGCTACCATGGGTATGAAGATGGCTGCTAAGGAGAAAGGAGGAGAGGTTGGGGGGCTTGTGCTCTCCCGACTGTTACTCCTGGGGCAACTCTGCCTGCCTATCCCCAGTGGGCACCTCATCGCCCCTGTGGAGAACCCACAGTAAGTGTCTCAACTTCGACTGGCACACAACTCCCCACTCCTCCTCCCTGAGGCACTCCTCAGCCCTGCTCGCTGCTGAGTCCTCTTGGCTGAATGAGGCACAGAAGGCTGATCTCAGTGCTGGGGCCAGGCAAAAACCAGGAGAAGCTAGACTGACCTCACTTCCTGACCAAATCCCAGTGAGCCTAGAGAGGCGGCCTGTAGACTGGCATGAGCAGAAGGCTGGGCTGCTGGCCAGGCAGCTGATGTTCAGTTCCAGGCTTGTTGTCGTGAATGGACTCGGTAGAAAGCCCTCGGTCTACATTGCTTTGTAAATGGAGTCAGCACAGGCCTCTGGATCCCACACTTCACTGGTCCTCAGTCATCAGAATGCATCTCTTTTGACATGGGAGAGTTGACGTGCACACTCATAGGGTCACACAGGGACAGGTTTCCGAGGACTGGCCAGGTCTGTGACTCTGGAAATGCTTCCAGCATTGCAGGACAATGATTTCACTGTATACAGTGATTTCATGCACTGTATACAGATTCTGTGCACTGTATACAGGGTTCTAAAAAGCCCTGTTTTCCTTATACTTCCCCTTGGAGGAGTGGCATGCTTTTCTCTCTTCAGAGACAGGACTGACGGCTGCTTGAGGACTGCAGATTGCCGGCCATCCCACAGGGCACATATGCCAGGGCCTGCCAAGAGGCTGGGCTAGCACCAGAACATATGGCTGTGCAGCCACAGCACGGAAAGGAGACAGGTGTGTCCCTGAGCCAGCGTGTGCTCTGGGTCAGGCAGGCCGACTCCCTCCCAGGGCTCCTCTGTGATCAGGAGCTCACCTCGAGCCTTAGATGAGTGGCTCCTGGGGTGGCCT
Organism: Fukomys damarensis; assembly: GCF_012274545.1. Lineage (NCBI taxonomy): Eukaryota > Metazoa > Chordata > Mammalia > Rodentia > Bathyergidae > Fukomys > Fukomys damarensis. The sequence continues at coordinate 34,403,510 of NW_022900929.1, read as the reverse complement.
CTCAGCACCCAGGTGGTTCCCCCAGGCCACCTCCTAAGCACAGCTTCTAAGCAGCAACTGCCCTAAATGGCCCCACCTTGTGGGCCAGGGCCTCTGCCAAGCACTTTGTCATGGTGGTAAGGGTTCATACTGAACCCTCAGAAGCCTTCTATGAAGCTGTCCTCGCTGGCTCCAGTGTAAAACTGGAAAACAAGTTCTCAGGGGCCAAAGACCTTGGCCCAAGGTCACAAAGCAGGAAATGGAATGTACGGAGGACTCCCCATCTTACCCTGGCTCACATGCCATCCTTAGGCCTCTGGGATGGGGCACCCCCTGCCCAGGCGCTGACCTGGGAGTCACTGGCTTACCTTGGCCAGCCGGGCTCGCTTGATGAGGTCATTGAGTTTGCGCACTGCGGCTTTCTGGGGAAGACTCTGGATATCTCTAAAGAGATCCTGGGCCTCGGCCTCAAAGAGCCGGCGGTTGTCTGTGTTCTGCAGGGGCTGTGCCCAGAAGGAGCCGATATAGACCCGCAGCACTTCAGGAGTATTGATGACCTTGCCCAGGGACCACATGAGGGCCCCGTAGACCCGCATCAGCTGCTGTGTGTCCACTTGGTCGGCTTTGTTCAGCACCACACGGATCTTGTCATCCTGGCCCCGGAAAGCCTTGATGGCCTCTGAGAACTCATCTGAGATGTCCAGTTTGTGGGCATCAAAGAGCAGGATGATCCTGTCGACCCGCTCAGCAAACCACTGCAGGACCTGGCAGAAGTCATACCCTGGGTGGAGAGAAGACCATGTCAGTGTGTCCAACAGCTCTGGGGTACAAGGTTATGGGGGTGTTCAGGAAGTAATGTGGGCTCCATCAGCCGCTAAGGAGAAAGCCTCAGTTTGAAGTTGGAGGCAACAGAGGCCGCATGACCTGAAAAATCATTTAAATGGGGCTCCCTGGTTAATGCTGGGGATCTGGGGAGATCATTGGTGGAAAGGAGAAGGGAATAAAATGGGGCTCCCAGTCACTTGATCAAGCACTGCGATCCATCTAGTGCTTGTGAGTCTGATTAACCCAGGGCAGTCTTTTCATCAGGGATCAGTCTTTCCACAGCTCTGTGGAAGCACCAGTCATGGGGAAACGCTTACTCCTACCAGGGCCCCCTCTTCCAAAAGTCTCCGAGAGGAAAAAAAAAAAGACCCTGAAAACTACTTGGTGTCCCAAAGGGTACCCAGCAAGCACAGGAGAGGAGGAATTAGCCTGTCATAACCCACAATCATAGTGTTGAGGAAGTCAAAGGTTAGCCTGGTCAAAGCTGTGACTGATATTTATCATCTTATGGGCTATCTATAGCTCATGTGTTATAAATGTTTAAAAATGATGTCTCATAGCCATTCTGTGACATAGTTCTTTGCCAATTTCTTTTTTAAAAATAGGCCTACAACAAATTCCATTGAGCCCACTTTGGCAACCTACCAATATGCTCCAAACCAAGAAGCTAAATAAATGTTTTAGCCCAAGGTCAAGACTTTGAGGTCCTTTCCCAGGGAGGCAGATTCCCAGGAGTTGCAAATGAGACAGAGCCGGTCCCCCAAAGTTTATTTCATCTCAGACTGATTAGCTGTAGAAGCCCAGACTGAGGGGCTTTCTTGACCCCTTCTCCATTGGTGTTTCCCCTTTCTTCTCCACTCTGAAAACTTGCAAATGTATCAAAATCTAGAGAATAACATAATGAATGCTGATGGACCTAACCTGGTAATGGTAACAAATTTTGACCTAGTGCCTCCTTTACTTCAGATGCTTTTCGACAACAAGCCTAATTTAAGATTCAGATTAAAAGGGGCTGGGGATTTAGCTCAGTGACAAAAGACTTGTCTAGCAAGAGTGAGGCCCTGGGTTCAGTCCTCAGCACCAAAAAAAAAAAAAAAAAAAAAAAAAAAAAAAAAAAAAAAAAAAAAAAAGGCAAAAAGC
>NW_022900929.1:34362189-34401132 GCF_012274545.1 Fukomys damarensis | reverse complement strand
AAAAAAAAAAAATCTCCAACAAAAAAATAATGGAGTAAAAAGTTTTAAAAGGATGAGTACAGCATGTCAATGTTCATGTGAAATGTTAAAATACAAAATAATACTCAGCAATCTATGGGTATGGACAACAGCACAAATAAATCCAAATCCATCAGTATTAGCTTAGGATACTGGTTGGCTACGGGGTGGAGGGAGGCTAGGGTCTGGGGCAGATGAGGATATGTCTAAGGAGATCAATCTATTAGTGAAAATAAAGGTGTCCACAGACCAATGTTTTCATGCATTTGAAGAACAAGTATAAGAGCCGTTGCAAAAGCAAACTAGAGTTAGATACATTTTTTGTTTTGTTTGTTCAAGGCAGGGTCTCACTATATAGTTCAGGTTGGCCTCGAACTCCCATTGATCCTCCTGCCTCAGACTCCCAAGTTCTGAGATTACAGATGTGTGCCACCATGCCTGACACATATATAATAATAATTATAATGATAATTATTATTATTATTTTAAACTGGGAATCGAACTCGGGACCTTGTGCTTGCGAGGAGGCAGGCGGCGGCACTACTGAGCTAAATCCCCGGCCCTTGGCTTAGATATATTTTTAACAATAAAAATTCAGAAGTGCTGAAGCCCCTATGTGTCCCTCCTGGTCCTGTTTTCCCTTCTTCATCAGGGAAAGCAGCCTGTATGTGCGGATACCACCCGGCACTTTTAAGGTGTCTAGTTCTTGCTTTTCTCTTCTTTAGTCTGTCTTGCTGCAGCACCCTGATTCCTTGGGGGTGAGGAAGACAAAGGCAGTGCTGGAGGGGCAGCAGGGTTTATGCGCATCTCTTTTGGTAGCTAGTTTAGATCAGAGGAAAACCAAAGACTTACTGAGTTGGGCACACAGGAGTAGGTAAGATGGAGAGTCAGTGCTTTACTCCGCGCTTTTGCTGCAAGGCCACACAGACTGTCAGTGCTGCTGTCGCCCGACACTGGCTTGTGCACTCGGCAACCTTGGGCTGTAGGTCACAGAGACCAGGCCTCACAGATGAACCGATTTACTGTCCCCTGGCACCCACGGGAGGAGTAGGGGGCTTGCTTTGCAGCAAGGACGGCCTGTCTCTCCCTCCTCTCTCAGCTGGTTTCTCTGTGAGGCAGCATCAGCTCTGCAGGTCTGGAGACGGACTTTAGACAACATTGCAATGAGAGGCTTGCCAGCCAGGGATTGTCTTTTGTTGAACATCTTCCTGTCTGGGGGAGACCTTGCAGGACACAGAGGCTGACAGTGCAACACACAATCCTTCGCCCCATTGCTTAGCAGGATGGGACGAGGGCAGGTGAACTAGAATTACACATTCATTTCTTTCTACCAGAACGGAGGTTGAACCCTGAGGGGAATGCTACAAAGACACAGGGAAAACAGAACTGAACCACAGCCCTGATGGTGGCTGAATTGAAGGTTGGATGGGGTGGCTTCCTAACCCTTTGCTCAGCCTACAGCCTACTTCTTCAGCCTTCCCAGGAATTCCAGGAATGACAGGCTCCTGTGAAATCTGCTCAGAATAGCCAGAATCAGCTTCTTTGTTTTATTACCAAGAAGTGCAAATTCTGAGCCATTTCCCCCACATTTTAATATTTTGGAGAGTCCCTTATTTTCAGTGCTAAGAGAATCCTGCCACCCAGACAGGGAAGCTGAGCACAGCCATGACAGGAGGAGGGATGTCTGTGCAGGCATCACTACCGGATGCAAAAGCTCTCTTTCCTCCTCCCAGGCCTCCTTGGTTGAGCGCTTCTGATACAACACATGTTGAACTTTTAAGTGAAATTTGAGTTCTTAACAGGCAATTAAATTTTCTGTAAAAAAAAAAAAAGATGTGGGTTGGAGACATAGCTCAGCGGTAGAACAGTCACCTAGTGCATGTGAAGCCCTGGGTTCCATCCAGAGCACCGCAACCCATTCCAACCTAGCACTATGGAGAGATGAGTTTCGGGAATAGAGCTGCCAGAACATGTTTATTACTGATAAGGACATCACTCCTCTCCGGACAAGCCCGTTTTCTTGTTTTAAAGCAACAGCGAAAACTGGAGTATAAGTAGGTAGATTTGCTTGCGTTTTGCTTTGTTGTTGACCAGGCTAAAGGACCGCTTATCACGTGTCAAGCAATGCACGCAAAGGAGTCAGAGCGGAGCATCTCAGAGAGTGGAGGGTTATCCAAGCTAGAGGAGGCTGCTCTGCTCAGTTTTTGTCATTATCGGTTTGCCACTGTGATCATCTTACAGTCTAAACCTCAGTGCATTAAATGCACTCCTTGTGTAGCTGTCACCATTGTCCACCTCTTTCATCCAACTTTTTCATCTTTCTAAGTAAAACTCTGAAGACAGTAGACAAGAACTCCCCTTTCCCGTCTCTCCCAGCCTCTGGGCTCGCTGTCCCCTTCCTGTGTCTATGAAGGCAACCACTCTGGGTGCCTCACAGAAGTGGAATCAGGTAGCATTTGTCCTTCTGGGACCAGATGGTTTATTTCACTTAGCAGAAAGCCCTCAAGGGTTGTCTGTGTGGTAGCACGTTCAGAATTTCCTTCCTTTTTAAGGCTGAAATAAGTTGGCTCAATTCTTAAATCATGAAGGACTCAGGCACCAAGTACCTAGCTTCCAAAACCCCCCAGCTGATCTAACATTCAATAAAACATCTGCCTGCCTGCTGAAGGAAAACAGCAACTCAGAACTAGGAAGTGCTGATTCTCTGAGTATGGCCTTAACACTAGTCAAATAATGGTCTCGCTAAAATTTAGACACCCACAACCCCCATTCAAATTCAAATTCAAATTCACAGAATTTGAATCCCCAGGACTGGCCTGGTGATCTGATTTATGGGCTCTCACCACTGCCTGGACTAAATACACACTAAGCTTTGGAACCATAAAGGTCTGCAGACACTCTTTTTTGAAAAAAAATGTATTATTATTATTTTTTAATGTAGATTTCTTGTTGGTTAGCAAAACAAAACAAACACACTTAAAGCAGTTTCCCTCTGTTCTAAAAAGCTACCAACTGATGGTTAGATGGTGCATCAGAAAATTGAGAAAACATGGGCCAGAGATTTAGTTCAGTGGTGCCACTGCCTGCCTTGCAAGTACAAGCACCCAAGTTCGATCCCCCATAGCAAAAAAAAGAAAAAAAAAGAAAGAAAGAAAGAAAGAAAAACAGAAAAAACAGAATTTAAGTAGGCTTACTTGAAAATGGATTTAAATTGGGCATGGTGACACACGCCTTTAATCCTAGCACTCAGGAGGCTGAGGCAGGAGGATCACTGTGAGTTTGAGACAAGCCTGGGCTACATAGTGAGTGCTAGGTCAGTCTCAACTACATAGTGAGACCCTGTCTCAAAAAAAGAAAATGGATTTAAAGGGAGGCTGAGGCAGAAGGATCCAAAGTCTGAGTTCAGCCTGGGCACCTAGCAACTTAGTGAGCTATCTCCAAATTAAAAAATAAATAAATAAAAATAATAATAATAAAGGCCTGGGATAGAATAGAGACAAGCCGGCTACATAGTGAGTTCTAGGTCAGTCTCAACTACATAGTGAGACCCTGTCTCAAAAAAAGAAAATGGATTTAAAGGGAGGCTGAGGCAGAAGGATCCAAAGTCTGAGTTCAGCCTGGGCACCTAGCAACTTAGTGAGCTATCTCCAAATTAAAAAAAAAAAAAAATAAAAAATAATAATAAAGGCCTGGGATAGAATTCATTGTGAAGGCTTGGATTTGGTCCCCAGTATCAAAACACAAACAAGCAATTTAAAAATTCATGAAAGCTCCCCTGCTTTTGCTCATGCTGGGCATTGGCAAAACCTTCCTCTAGGGCAGTGGCAGCAAACCTTTTAGAGTTTTCGATGATAACAAACAGCCTCTGCAGCATGCATGTCATGGGTTTGCCACCATTGCTCTAGGGTCTAGAAACTAAAAGTCTAGTGCAATCCTAATTTTCAAAACACTTGGGCTAAATTTGATCAAGTGACATGTTACTTAAGCCCCAAGTTTCTCACCTGTAAATAGGGCTGTTGAGTGCTAACACAATGTGCTTAACACAGGGTTACTTGCAGCAAACACAAGCTCTTATCATTATAATCATTTCTTTTTTCCTTTTCTCTCCAGAGGAGGACTCGATTGCTCCCTCTTCTGAGCTCCCAGAACCTTTGCTTGTGTCTCCATAGCACAACTTGCCAGCGTGTTAAATGCAGATGGATGTCATGCTCTTTCCTCAGATTCCATATTCATTAACTGCTGGGAGGTCTCATGGTTACAATGTAGCAGCAGGCATCATGTGGTCTCATCCTGGTCCTATCACTTACTAGTTATACAACCTCGGGCAAATGACCTAACTTCTCTGGGTCTCTATCCCTCATCTCTAAAATGGGTCTAATAATAACAACGTCCACAGTGTTAGTGTAGGTGAGGTTAGAAATGTCTCGGCACCTAGCAAGCTGTCAGAATGGTATCCACTGGTCACGTGAAAACTCCTTGGATCCAGAAAGACACAGAGAGGGGACAGTCCCTGTTTGTCACAGGATGCCTAGCTGGGGAGAAGTACAGTCTGCAGCCTGCAAACAGGATATTGGGGTACAGACGACAATACAATGATGCTCTAGCTAAGTGAAAGAATCAGTACAGTGGTACCTTCATTCACTAATGCTTTTGTGAACAATTTGGTTCACAAACTGAATGTGTTTGGCAAAATTTTGCTTTTGTTTGTGAACTCTGCATTGGGCAACAAACCCAACTGTGGCCATCTCCCCAGCACAGACACAAACGATAGCCATCTTTTCCAGATCGTGTTGTGAATTAAATTCGTGAATCAAGGTTACCACTGTACTCAGAAAACAGATAATAAAAGATACTAAATAAACAAAATTCCACTGGCTTTGGAAATACTGCAGTGGACCCACAAGGTCTAGTGGCTTCCTTTGCTTGCCTGTGAGAGTTTGATCAGTCGGTCTACAGAACCAGGGTTGCTCCTAAATAAATCTGACTCCAAATCACAGGCACTTCCTGGCTCAGGGGGGCCCTGTGCATACCTGTGCTGGCTGAGGATGAGGGTAATGCTTCCATTACAGAGGGTAGGCAGGTTCCCGTAATGCTGCAGGTCAGCCACACTGTACCACGCAGGCCCGGGCAAGGTAAAAATTCATCAGACTTCAAGTGGCATTCAGCTTGGTGTATGTATGGTGTTTTTTGTTTTTTGTCTTTTTTGGTACCGGGGGATCAAATTCAGGACCTTGCGCTTGCCAGGCAAGCAACAGCACTACTGAGCTAAATCCCTGGCCCTGTTTACATATGGTTTTAAAATGTGGAGTTGAAATCTTCGGTCTGGACACACACTGTTCAGTTCTTACAGACAGTCCGGTCCACACACATACCCACCTGTGCCCACTGCTGACGGAACAACTCAGCCTCAGCTCTGCCTATCCTCAGAGAAGCCACCCCTACTGTCCTCTGCTTACAGTGCCCAGTGTCACCTCAATTCTTGCTGCTGTCCTGCTGGCTGGGGTGCCCCAAGGTCTGGCTCTTCTTTCTTTGGGGCCGCAGTCCCAGGACATTATCCCCCAGAGCAGCTCCTGAAGGAAAGTTTTCTGTGGAAAAACATGTTCAAAGTGCCCAGAACTGGCTTTATACACTCTTGTGGAATATGTCTGTCTGGAAATTGGGAATACACTTCTGGGAATTTACCAGACACTTCAAATCAAAGGTCCCCAAGTAGCTACTAATTACCAAAGGCCCAGGATGTGCTTGGATCCATCACCATAAAATGCTAGTTTATCCCTAAGAAGCCAGACTGGAGGCGAGCCTGCAAGTGAATGTGCCAGCACACACACATGGCGCAGTGAAGGGAAGGGGCTGTCACCAGGCACACACACCCAGTGCTTCCTTTTCCACAAATCCCTGGAGCAGGTGAAGCTAAGGCAGGCCTCGAGAAGCAGGTGAGTGTGCCCGGGGCTAGGGCGGGGTTGGGGCTGGCTGCTAGGTGGCCTGAACAAGGGGGACCTTTCCGGGGTGATGGGAGTTTCTATCCCATCCTTAGTAACCATCCTTGTTGTTGGCACACAGTACCCAACACCAGCAACTGAGTGGGGAGAGGTTTATTCTAGCTCACAGTTTCAGAAATTTCAGTGCATGGTGGGCAGGCTCCAATGCAGAAATGGCACAGCAGGAGGGCCTGTGCACGGCCGGGGAAGCAGAGGGAAGGGAGGACTGGGAAGGGACCCCCTTCTGGGTCACACCCCCAGTGACCCACCTCAGCCAGGCTCCCCTCTTCAGCACACGCAGCCACTCATCCATGGGAAAATCCACTGGTGAGCACAGCACCTAATGGTCCAGTCACCTTCCAAACACACGAGAACTTGGGGAACATTTTATAGCTGAACGTAACAACCCTGATGACGGTAGTGATTGCATGCACGCACAAATTTGCCAGAACTCACCAAACTGCACAGTTAAAATGGGTGCACATGAGCTATATGTCAAAAAATTGACTTCGGAAGTAAAAATAAATAAATGAAAAGGACAGGACAGAACCCAAGGTTGCTAAACTTGCTTAAAGACACAAATCTCAGCAAAGTGTTAATGGACTATGGAAGCAGAAATGTTTGTCGAGGCAACTGGAGGACTATCCTGATACGAATGAAGGTAGAGCGGGAGCTCGGTGTGTTCATCTGAAGAGGCACTCTAAGGCCAGGAACCGTGGTGTATACTTGTAATCCTAGCACTCCAGGAGGCTGAGGCAGGATGGTTCCAAATTTAATCCCAGAGTGGACAACTTAGCTATTTAGTGAGCCTGGGTCACAGAACAAAACACAGCACACTCTAATAAGCTGATGTAAAGTTTGACTTGTCTGCTGTGACTTTGAGGGCTATGTCATCCTGCCTTCTGGCCAAGGTGATAAGAGAAGTTCCCGGGGTGACAGATCAGAAGGACTGCTTTGGGTGTTGGGGGATCAGTTCCAGGCAGGCCTAGAACACGGCTGGGAACAGGCAGGTCTGGATGGAGAGTGCAGGAATCTGTATAATTGTGAACCATGCCCACGGTGCTCAATGGATTTTTAACATTTATTCATTCAATTTATTCATTCTTTAAGATTTTCTAGGGGAACTTTTTATGAGTCTCTAATCAGTCCATCAGCTAAAACTATAGTTTCTACCTTTGTACAAGGACCCCAAAGCTATGGGATGGAGAATCTGCCCCGTGGAAGATTCCAGCTTGGAATTTCTGGCTCCAGGTTCTAGGAACAATGGGAGGGCCAGGAAGGAAGAGGCTTCCCGTCACAGTCCTGGCCCCCGTTCCCGCTAAAGAGAGGCCCACCAGGAAATAGCATCTAGGGTGACATGGCTGTTCCCTGGCTCAGGTAAATACAGGGTGGGGGCCCCTGAGGAAGCAAGCTTGGCAGTCTACTTTTAATAGAACAGGAAGGGGGGAGAAGCCCAAATTTCCCCCCAGAGCCAAATTTCTAATTACCTGAGTTTTAAGCGAGATGTATGTCAATGAAAGGATGCAATTCAATGGAGGCCAGCCAGAACCAAGGCCAGGCTCACCCTGCCTACATCCTTCCTGTGCCCTTGGGGCGGCAGGGCCTTTGCCAGAACATGGCCTGACTCCCTGCTAGAGCCTTTCATCTTTTCAAGGTGCAGCCTGTGCACCCCCAAGTTAGCAGCTCCAGTTGCATCCGAGCCCAGTACTCCCATGACTTGAGGTCTCCTGGGCCTCGTGTTTCCTTGTGTCCCTCCAGCACCTGGTCAGTGAGTGTCCTTTCCAGGCAGGCACCAAGAGGCTGGTGGTGCTCCCAACTGCCCTCTGTGTCCCTAGGCTCCTTGCTCTCCAATCCAGTCCACAAAACACCCTGGTAGCACTCAGAGCTAATCTCCAAGACTATGACTGCTCCTGACTACTTTGGGAACTATTTACAGAACAAATTACTCACGAGGAGTCTCCACCTCACCACTCAGCTTCCCTCCTCGGCTCCTACTGGGTCCCACCCTCTGCAACCCGCAAAGCACTCTGGGCTCTCTGCTGTCCCAGGGACAGTCTGTGCTTTCCTGCCTCTTTGCCCTGGTCCACCCAGGCTTTCCCTTATGCCTGGAATGTCCTTTCCTCTTCCCTCCCCCAGCAGCATGGGACCTTCCTCTGCTTCTCCTGTTAGTCTGTTCTCTACCATAGTCCTTGGTGCTCCAGCCCATTACTGAGCACTCACTGGGCAGGACCACAGGCAGCCAAAGAGTAGGCCCAGGTCTCAATCATGGTTTGAACCCAAAGCCCATTCAGATGCTTTCTACCACCTCAATTAGGGCCCTCCAGCATACTCTTATAGCACCAGCGATTATCTTTTCTTAGCACTTATTCTCTATAGTATATAAGTATTTATTTGGTGATTGGAAGACAAAATCCTGAGGGCAGAGATCCACTCGTTCCATTCACTACTATATTAAATGTGATTGAAAAATGCAGTAACATTTAAGTTTTTAAAATACTTATTGTAGTAAAAGATAATATTGCCATTAACTCCCTCAAAATATTCCTCTCACTTCCAACACACTTACTCCATCATTCTTGCCCTCTCTTTCTCTTCTTTCTGGGGGTTCTGACACATTTTTTTTGCACATTACTGGTGTGTGGCTTCTGGGGACCAACATCTGTGTAAGTTCCTATAAGAGGTCCGATCTGTGCCATTTCTGTGGTGACCATCTGTGTGCTGCCCGCCAGACTTGGGCCGCAGGCCTGGTGGCACATGTGTAAAGATGCTGTGGCTCATGGAGGAGAGTGCCTGCCACAACCTCTCCCTTCAGGGAGGGGCATCTTCCGTGGTGGCTTCCTGTGGCCAGGCATTCTTACTCCGTCAAGTCGCTCTGGACGTCCTCGTCCATGAGGGTTTTAGTTGCACTGTTGTGGCTGCTTTGGTGTCTCAACTGACTCAAATTTTTACTTTTCGTGGTCATTTTGACTTAGGGGTAGATCCAGTGAATATGGTGGACGAGGACAAACCGTGTTTATGGGCCTGAATCTCCACTGGATGATTGCAGCACTCACTGTATTTCTTATCATACTCATAGAGACACCCCTGAAAGAAACCTTCTAGAACTGCTTTAGAGAGCAGGCAAGAATGGTGTGAGTATTCTGAGGGGGAATTATGGCAATGTGTAATAAATATGTGCTGCAATAAATTTTTGAAAATGTGCACACTCACTGTATATTTTGATCATACCTCATACACCCATAGTAAGTGTTCAATAAATTTGGTTTATTCCTACATAAATAAAAAAACCCAACTGCCATATGATCCAGCAATCTCACTCCTGGGTATTTATCCAGAAGAACTGAAATTAGGATCGCAAAGAGATATCTGCACTCACCTGTTCACTGCAGCATTATTTACAAAAACCACAATGTGGAAACAACATGACCGTTAGTGGATGGATGGATAAGGAAAATATGGTGCATCCACAGTACAGAATATTATTCAGTCATCAAAAGTGGGAATTCTGGAATAGGCAACACCATGGATGAACCCTGAGGACATAATGCTAATAAACAAGCTAGACACGGAGGGCAGGTAAATGCCGCACGATTCCACTTACATGATTTATCTAGATTAGTCCTACTCAGAACCTGAGGGCTAATGGTGACTGCTGGGGCTGGAGAGAGGGGACGTGGGGAGTCGCTAATCAACAAGTATGAAGGGTCCGCCCTGCAAGGCACCCCTGCTCTGGGCAGCTGCTGAGTCACACAGTGCTCTCAGCTAACAGCACTGAACTGGACACGAAACTTTGTGGAGGGGTGGAGAGAAATTGCTAAGAGCATGTATTTCATGTTAAATGCTCTCACTGTGATGAAATAAAACAAAAACATTTGGTTTAATCAAGTGAATTGTCTTGAACAAGAAGCATGACTGACTTGTAGCAAGTTCGAGGATTTGGAGTGAGTTTCTAAGAAAGGCTGTCATTAACTATAGAAAGCAGAAATCTCAGAATACACATCAAATATCTGGGATCATCCAGGTAGTATAACTATATTTTCAAAAACAGTCACTGCAACTTCAGTTAAAGGTGCACAAGGAGTCTTGGCACTTTCCTAGCTGAGTTTACTTTGCAACTAAAAAAGGTTGTTTCAGAAAAAATTATTGTAGTTGAAGGCAAAGTGATAGCTAAATGAACCGCAGCAGCAAATATTTCCTGAGCTTCCTTCTGTTCCTCTACGGCCTGGGAGCTTCGTATCAGTGTCGTTTCACGTAGACTTTCAATGACGCTGTGGAGTGGGCGCGCTTGAGAGCCCCATGGTACACATAAGGCCTGCTAACTTCCCCAGTGTGCGCAGCTCTTTCTCAGGGAGCTCAGATTCAAGCCCAGGAACTAGAATCTCAGAGCCAGTGTGTGGTAGAATTGGAGACAATTTTTATTTTCTTTCAATTGGTGGCTTTCTAAGTGTTCTACATTGCACATATTATTTTGTAAAAAATAAAAGTCAATGTCATTGAGGTGGTTGCCTCTTCTCTTCTGTAATATGTTTCGGGAGGAGTGCTGGCTGGACGTCTGGCACTCTGTGACAGAGGTGATGCTGCGGGGGCCAGTCACCACCCCAGTGACCCTACTCAGACACCTCTGTACCCCAGCGAAGCACCGGCACCCAGTCAGCTGTGCTTCCCAGAGCACTCAGGCTCCTCCGCTTTGCCCTAACTTCCTCTCTTCTCAGGCCCACCCTCCTCTCTCCAGCTGACCCAGCAGTTATGGGTGAGCAGTAAGGCGAGAATAGATCTAGTCCCCCTCCCTGCCCTGTGTGGGGTGGGCTGGCACTAACCCCGGTCCTGGAGATTCAGGACCTGAGCTCATCTCCTTTTGTGGAGGCTCAGTGTGAGTGCCCCTTACTGTTCTCAGTTGGCAAGAGCCACCTCTTGGGGAATGTAGCAGCCTACAATAAATCCTGGCCTGGGTGTGGTGGTGGCAATGGCCAATAACATAGCAAAATGTAGATAAAACAAGAACCAGATGGGTTCAGGGAGTGGGGTATGGGCTGTCTTCCCTCTGTCTCTTCCTCCCACTCCTTGTCACTTTGGGATTTAGTCCAAGGCCTGTAAAGCATTTTTTTTCCTGTGTCTGTTTTCTCATAAAATAAACAAGCCAACCTCGAAGCCTGTCCCTCCTTTCTCTGCGGAGGGTGTGAGGAAAATAGCAGGCACATTGGAGGATGCGGTGGGGTAGGACCTGAAGGAAGGCCTGAGGGAGGGCCTTCCTCACAGCATCACACAGCACCACAGCCAGGGACCGAGGAAGGTTCTAGGGAAGGATGTCACCCATCTAGAACCCTGCTGCTTCTGGACCTGTGACCAAGTGAAAGGGAAAAGTGGATTTTCTACCTCATTTTCCATCTCAAATTAAAAATCAGGTTAAGAAGCAAGCCCACTTAAAGAGGCCTGAGCATTGGAAAAAGCACATTTTAGGCTGTGCCGGAGAGGGAAGTTGTTAAAAAATCCACCAAGAAAACCTATTTGTCCTGAAGCATGGCTCAGCTAGCCATTTTATTTTTCTGGGCCTCAGTTTCTACAACTTTAAGATGAGTCAGAAGATTAATAAGGATTCTTTCTGGATCTTAAGGTACAGCTATATATGGTGATTCTGGATAGTGAACTTCTCTGAAAAGTCAAAATTTTAGGGAAATTAATTTAGTTTAGTGTCTGTATAGTAAAAGATATCAAGGAGTTACAGGACCAGTAAACAAATGTAAACCTCTAGGCAGCTACAGTACTGAATGACTAAGCTAGATAATAAAAATGATTAAAAACAAGTCTTGCTTTATTATGTTCCTTGCACTGGCCTCATGTGCTACAGCACTTGGCCCACTCTGAAAAGTCCTTGGATGTTTCCATCGGGCAGTGGTGGCAAACCTATGGCACACCTGTTATTTGTTTTTTCTTTTAACACTAAAGATGTTTATGTATGAGTTGTTTTTTCTAAACTAAAGCCTCAGTGTTCAGGTTTAATTGCAGTGTTGGTACTTTGTGATAAGTAAGTGGGTTTTGGATTGCAGTTTGGCACGCATCTCTAAAAGGTTCGCCATCACTGCCATAGAAGATAAATTGTTACCCTGTAATTTAAATTTTCCTGTTCTCCAATTCGAAACATCTTCATACTGAAAGAAATTGCCAGAGGATAGGTCAAAGGATGTTTAAAAAGTCATAAAGTTCAACATTCTAATATTATATCAGAAATAACAGCATCCAGGAACCAAGTGTCACATATGTGGAAGTCACTCATTGCTCATTTTTCAAGTGGGCTTTGTGTATGGCAGGCAAAAAACCCTCATACAATATGTCTATAAATCAGATGGAGTCAGCCTGGCAAACACTCCTGTGCTGAATTCTCTTGAGGCACAATGCCAATGATACCAGACACCATCCAAATGTGATGAGGCCAGACGCTGACAAACACAGCTTTGACCTTGACAATGCATCTTGTCATCTTGTGGTTCAGAAGGGCAAAGAGACAATGTTTCTCCAAGCCACGGTTCTCTAATGAGAGATGGCAAATGAAGTTGACAACTTTGACACTGACAAAGGGCTAGAAAGCAACTTCTGAGCCTGAACCCCCACCGGCCCTGTCCCTCTTTTTAAACATCATTGTATTGTGCAATGTCCTCTGAGCGTGTGGACGGCAGCAGGCCATGAAGACCAGCTCTGGCAACTAAGTTATCGCTCACCTACTTACAAAGCCAAATTATTACTCAGACACAGTCAGTCCTGGGTCAACATCACGGATGAAAACACAGACAAACAGCAGGTACTCTGCGAGCCCACATTTCCTTGTAAAGAAAGGACTCACTTATCCACCAAGCAAAGATCATGTAGTCACCAAGAGGATTTCAAAATAGTCAAATATCTCCAGAAAATGAAATACTTTTAAAGGTCTGTAGACATGAGAAGATGCCCTATCATATAAATAATGAAGAATAAAAATTAGGAATATGAGGAGATGCCATTTACCTACCAGGTTAGGGAAGATAATGGAGAGAATGCTGGGAAGGCCTGGAGTTGGGGGAATGGGGACACAGGAACACGTCACCAGTGGGAACATAGCTAGGTTCAGCTCTGAGAGTGGCGTTTTGGCACCCACTAACACATCAAATACCACAGTTCCTTTGATTCAGCAGTTCCACTTCTGGGAATGCATTCTATGGCTATCTTTGCACATTTTTTTGATTGATTCCCTATTTCATTTTTGAATTTTACAAATGAAAATTGTGTAAATTTACATACAACATGATTTCCTGAAATACATATGCTCTGCAGAATGGCTAAATCAGCTAATTAACACAGGGATTACTTTTGTGGTGAGAACATGCATTTAGCAATTTTCCAGATATAATGGCATTTTGCCAACTGTTTATATATATATTTTCACAGTTAATATACTGTGGCTATGTTTGTAACAACAGATGGAGCAGATAGGTGTGGTGGTGCATGCCTGTAATCCCAGCACTCAGGAGGCTGAAGCAGGAGGATCGCTTTCGAGTTCCAGGCCAGCCTGGGCTACATAGTGAGTTCAGGGCCAGCCTGAACTACAAAGGGAGACCCTGCCTCAAAAAAATGAAAAACAATAACAATGAAGATAAGGAGCAGCCCGAATGTCCTCTATCAAAAGGACCCCTGGTTTAAGAGCTATTGTAGTCCAAAAATCCACACACAGAGCAGGGTGACTGAGCCCTCCCTGGGCCCAGAGATGCTGACTGGGCTTGCTGTAGAGGAGGGAGGGGGACAGTCAGGACAGACATTCCTCACTGTCTAGCTTTCTGAAACTTGAATGTTTTGTCCCATCCATGCACACACCCACACACAGCAGCACTGCCCTGAGAAGCACTTGTGAGCAGTGAAAACCAGCCTGACTACACTAATTTATCTTTTGTACCATGGATGGGATTCAAACTGGAGATGGCTTGGGGAAACAGAAGAACAGAACTCACATGAAATGATGGGCTTTTTGATGATGCTGTTTTATGGCACATGTGAGAAATATTCACAGGTAAGGGACAGGATATGGCAGAGAGAACTGGAAAGGTGACAAGAGCTACACCTCTGACAGACCCCCCATTCCTGGTCATCCTCCACATAGGTCCCCTGCATCCAGTCCGCCTGCATTCTCCTGGCTTCTCCTGGCTCAACTCTTGGGTCCAAATGTTTAATTTACCTCCTTCTGCCTTTTTTTTTCTAGTCCTAGAAGAGTAGGGTTTTTATGTGTCTGAGCCCCAGGAACTGACCATGCCCACTCTCTCCTGGGGAATGTGGGAGTACTTCCCTGGCCTGTGCACTCTGGGTCTTACAGTTCTGTAAGATGAGCAGTGGCTGCCATCCCACCGGTCAGTCACAACTCTAGGTTAATGGCTGAGACTGAACCTCATGTCATGTCCAGGCCACGCTGGACCTGTGCTCAGTCGGCCTCCTCCACAGCCCACATCTGGTCACCTTACTCTGCTTCCGTGGACACCACAGATGCCCACTGAGTCCTGTTATTTTCAGTGCTTCGACAAGTACTGGCTTGTGATTGGGAGTGAAGTCAAGGTCTCTGTTCTATGTGTCCCAGCTAACAAGATGTGCTACATCTATGGAGCACCAAGGTATCTACATAGAGTACTCAGAGCCTCATAAAATCCAAGCTGGTAAGGTAGAGTGCTTTTCTTCTTATTTTACAGAGGGGGAGACCGAGGTCCAAAGAGGAGCATTATCTTGGCCAGGTCACCTCCCTGGTGGGAGGGTAGGGAAGTACAGAAATAGCTAGGCTGCGCTTCTCAGCATGCACTGCTTCTCTTCACCTATGCTCCCCTGACCTCCTTGATCACCCCATGCCCAGGCTGGGGAGCCCACTGGGGCATACTGAGTAGGGGAAAGGGGGATTTACTTTTTTTTCCCAGTACTGGGGATCGAACTCGGAACCTCGTGCTTGTGAGGCAGGCAGCAGAACCATTGCGCTAAATTCCCCAGCCCAGGCTTTACTTTTATAATATAGCAACAGGGATCGAAGCTAACAACAATCTCCTCCATTGTACCAGAATGGGCTATCCTTCAGGGTTGCCAGGTGACAGAAGGCTATTAAACATTTCAAAGCGAACAAGAAACAAACAAAAAACTCTTTTTAAAAAATGTTCATTAGGGGCTCCTAAAAATACTACCTTCCCAGAGCTCTACACACTTTGAGGGTCCTCTGCAGGCTGAAGGCTCAGGTGGAGGGCAGTGCACCAGGCCCTGACTCCCTCCTATTCACTGCCCCTGAGGCTGGTGCAGTTGTGGTCACTCTGCTCCCACCCAAGACCTTCAGCTGGAGATGCTGGCTGGTCACAGGGCCAGGCCCAGCCAGGCTGTCCCTACCCATATCTGCTCCTGGTCACTTCCTCCTTCTGTCCTGTGGGCAGGCACATCACCAAGGGGAAGCAGAGACGCAGGCTGCGGCCCATGTCCCTCTGGGTAGGCTTTCCACATTTGCCAACATCTTGTCTTTCACCGGAGCAGGGCCCATGGCTTCCATACATTCCTCAGAGTGGAGCCCTCCTGCCTCAGACCCCTGGACAGTGGCCTCCATATCCTGCCAGAGGTCACCGTTCAGAATGCCTCTTCACAGCTATACCCAGAGCCAAAGGAGAGCACCACGTGAGAAGAAATGGTGGCCACTCCTGTCAACCAAACGGACCCATGGGAACTGAGTACCAGTCCCATGCCTGGATCTGTTCCTGCAGGTCCAAGAACAGCTGAGTGCCTAATGATACTTCTGGGTAACCAAGAGAAGGATAAACATGGCTTCCAGTTACTCCTATGAAGTATTCCGCTTCTCCAAGGCCCCGGGCTCACACCAGCAGGCTCTCTGCCCTCCTCACCACTGCTTCCTGCCACTCACCAGCCTCCCCAGTTCCCAGAACCTGCCAGTCTCACCCACCCGCGGCTCTGTCAGACGAATCTTCCTCAGAGACCTCACATCCTGCTACTAGTCACCTAAAGCAGGAACACACAAGCCTTTGTTTTAATTTGCAGTTCTGTATTTGGCTCATTTACCCCTGCCCCAAGTGCGTTCTGTGAAGGCAGCCAGATCTCTGCCGTGTTGCCGTTTAGTGGAAAGCAAAAGCTATCTGACACATAGTAGGCGTTTACAAAACAGGCTGGTGGGAGTCACCTAGATGTATGTGGTGCACCAGAGATGCAGAATTAAGAAGACCTTCTTCCTCTTCCCAGTGCCCTTGGATTCCGAATGAGGGCTGATGTGCACTCTTTCCCAAAGATTACTGTCAAACACGGATGAAGGAAAAGCTTCATATGATGCTGCATGCCTGAAATCTTAGCACACTGAGAGGCTGAAGCAGGAGAATTCTAAATTCAAGTCTTGCCTGGGAGACTTAGCATGACTTTGTCTACACACACACACACACACACACACACACACACACACACACAGAGAGAGGCTAAGGGTGTAGCTCAGTAGTTCAGAATCTTCCCCCGCAAAAAAGAGACCGATTTGGTACTCAGAGCGAAAATGTGCCAATCATGGTGCCTCATGTGGATCCTTCCTAGGAGAGGCACCGGTGGGTAGTTTGGTCCTGTTTGCATTCAAATCTCTCCCCTGCAGTTAACAGCAGCTGCTCAAGAACCAGCCTGCCTGCTTGCATCGCACTCAGCCAGTCACTCTGGTTAGTGGCCACTAAAGCTATGGGGTTAAACAACTCCTATTTTCTCTGTGGCTCTGTTCGTTGGGATTAGCTGTTGGTTCTTGGCTGGCATCTCCCGAGGTGACAATCAGAGGCAGCTGGAGCTGGGGTCGTCTGACGGCCTAACCTAACTGAGTACTCAACTGCTCAGAGGCTGTCTGAACCTCTTGGTCTCTCCACGGGGCCTTTTCAGGCTTCCCTTGCCATGCGGTGGTCTCAACGCACCTAGACATTTCAGATGGCAGCCGGCACCTCCAGAACAAAGGTTCCAAGAGCTCCAAGTGGAACTGCAGGGCTTCTTCCAACCTAGCTTGGGAAATCACGCAGTATCACCTCTGCTGAATTTTCTTGAGCAAACCTACATCAGACAGTCAGGCCAGACCACAGGGAGAAGCCTGCTCAAGAGCCCAGGAATTGAGAGGCCTGGCTCAGGGTGGTGCTGGGAGGTGGGGACATCTGTTAAGAGCAGACACCAGACTTCTGTACTTTTACAGAGAGATTTTCAGTCTCTCTGTGCCTCAGCCTTTTCTTCTGTAAAATGGGGCAAACTGTTCCTACATCATAGCTTCTGTGAGGAGCAAATGAGTTATAAACACATGGAAAGCACATAACAATGCATGACCCAAGTATTAACTAGTATCATTATTACTCAGCAGAGTAAGGAGCACACTTTTTTCTCTGATTCGTTTGGTTCCCCATGCGTGTGAAACGTGCGATCACATGCTGTTCTATATGCCAAGTAACAGAAGTGTACTTTTCACCACCAAAAAAATTTAAAAGTTTGGGTTTAAGTCTAAGCAAAAGCAATTATTCCTCATGTTCAATTATGCACTTAAATATTTTAAAGATACACTAAAAATAGCTGTGAGGGCCTGGCAAATGCCATTGTGAGTCACAGCAGTGATGCTGTTGTGTTCAGGTCAGAAGTGGCAACACTTGTGGTGTGGAATTTCCCATCGCACCGGTGGAAAGGGAGGCATGTGTTTGTTGGCAAACTTTCCCGAAATGAAAAGAGATAGGATTTCCTGCTTGCCGCCCAAGTGGTGAGTGACGGCCAGTATCTCAGAAGTCAGCGAGAGGCTGGCCTCAGCACCAGCTGGAAAACAGGGGCTGCCATGTCCCAAAAGAACTCAGAGACAGGTCACTAGACTCAAACCTGAATGTACAAGTGGCCTTGTGATTCGGGCCTGAGGACATATGTTCTGTTCCACAGAATCTGTCTCACTACAACACAGCAGTGCTCCGTGCAGCCTTCAGGACAAAACACGCTCTCTGGCTACAAGCGCCCACCGTTCCCACACATGCACCACCCCCTCCCTCCAAAAGGCCCTGAGCTCCTATATTCTTTATTTTTATACTTTTCTGTTGTATAGAAGAGATAAAAGTGAGAGAAGCTTCCATCATTGTCCCTTGACTGCATGCCAAGAAGACACCATGGTACCAACATCAGATCATCGTGTGGTTTTACCCTTAACCTGGCCTGTGGCATCATGACTGCACTGACCTGTGAGCTTGCCACCTAGCCCGCCAGGCACTGGTCAAGCAGGGCCCTGTATAGGACACAGATCAGTGTGACAGGATTGAGAATTCATAAATCCCTACATTTATAGCAAACTGGCTTTTGAGACAAAGGTGTCAAGACGCTCGGATAGAAGAATTGTCCTTTCCACAAATGGTATTGAGATAACTGGATTTCCACATGCAAAGGAATGTTAATCGAGACAGAAAATAAAAAGCCAAAAGGAAGGAAGGAGAATCTTTCTCTTAGCACCTTTGTTTACTGCTTCCTGTTGTGACTCGGTGGTTCCTGCTCACTGCACCTCTTGACTAGAACCCTGGAGTTCCCAGGGCACCAGAGCGGCTGTCTGAGCATCTACTTACACCGAGCACATGGGTCCTGAGTGGACTGCGTCTAACACACCCTTGAAAATGCCCAGGTCTTTTTTTTTTGAGACAGGGTTTCATTATATAATTCAGGCTGGCCTTGAATTCACTATGTAGCCCCAAGCTGGCCTCAAAATCACAGCGATCTCCCTGCTTTGGCCTCTCAAGTGCTGGAATCATACATGTGTGCCACCACACTTGGCTGCCCATGTCTTTTTATAGTATTATTATTCCTAAATAAAGGAATGCCAAATCTCTTGCTCTATCTCTTATACATACACAATCTGTTTTAAAAGTTATTTTCCCATCAAATATTTTAAAAACCAGCTGCCAATTAGTCTTCATTCTTTATTTCCAGAGACTTTTGATTTCAAAATTTAAAAGCTAATTGTCAATAAAAATGACTACAGTATATAGATGAAAAAGATAGAAACAATTATTCAAAAACAGTATTCAGCTCCTGAACAACAAACTCCTTATTTCAAGGAATTTAAGAGTTTCTTGTACTCTGAGACAGAAGACTTTTTTACAGGAAAGAAACCAATACAAACAGAAAGCAAAACTCCGCCTTGGAAAACTCTCTGGCCTTTAACAACACCATGATGTTGAAGGGAAGAACAACTAACATTTATTAAGCACTTACTATGTCCTAGGCGGGGCATAATTCTCTAGCTTCTAGATATTAACTTATTTACCACAACCTTATATGGTAGGTAGTATTGCTATCCGTACTTCACAAACATATGAACAATGTTGTCAGGTCCATGTGGTTAGTAAGTGGCTGTGCTGTATTTGCCTTTGAACCCAGAACATCTGATTCCATTCTCTGTTTTTCTTTCTTTTTTTTGGTACCGGGGATTGAACTCAGGTCCTTGCACTTGCGCTGCAGGCAGTGGAATTGCTGAGCTAAATCCCCTGTCCTGTTTTTCCTTTTGTTTTACAATGTGGTAGTCTTCAGGGATTTCAGTCCCTTGCTTGGACCAAGGCAAGTAATTTGATTCTTTGTTTGTATTGATGAGTTTAACAGAAACAATCTCAGAAAAACATGAATATGCAGGAATTTAAATCCATGTGTAAATATCTAATACCTGAACATGAGTTTTAGATACCTTTCAAATAGCAACTGGGAAATACCTGAAAAGCCAGCGCAGTCAGCCAAACATGAAAAGAGACAAGGCTGGCTCCTGACCGCTTTGTGTCTACAGAGCTCCTCCACTTCCCCAGAGGATGAAGACCCCCTCGCCTGGCTTCTCACTGAGTTCAGACTTTCCTTGGCTTTTTTCCTAATCCTTGACAATATTGCTCATTCTATCGAATGAAATAATTTGTGGCTTCTAGTCTGATTCTTTGGAGCATAGGTGCCCCAGTGACCATGTCCACCCAGCTGGCTCAGTTGGTAAGTATGTGCTCAATGAACAACTCCACTTAGGCAGTGCCCTGCATTTAATTCTAGTACCACAAAAACAAAACAAACACACAAACAGAAAACCTAAGTAACAAAACCAACAAAATCAAGAAATCCTGCAACAGCCATAGGCTGGGGAGTCAGGGACAGGAGTAGAACCTAAAACAGGGACTCTTCGGTGAGCTCTGGTGATCAAGGACTCATGCTGCAGCAAGGCCAGGGCAGTTCTAGTCTGTCCCTACTGGAGAACAGTGTGGGGAGGGAATGTGCTACTTCAAAATGCACATTTGTTTTACAAGTTACTATTTCCTAGTCTTGTTTTTTCAATTATTAGCACGTTTGCGATATTTAATAATTCCCTTCCTCCTGGGGAACTGGCTTGATCCTTTTCACTTTCCCTCCCTGCTCTCCCACCTCCCTCTACCCAGTTCCCCTTCCCATCTTCACAGTCTCCCTCCCTGCTTCCTATCATAAGTCATTAATTTTGCTTTTTAAACGATGCGTACTTTGGGTTTCCACTCTTATTGATAATACTGCCGAGCCTGTCCTGAGCGCGCCTGCTCCAGGGGTACAGCAGGCACCAGCAGGTGCTCTCAGACTCTGAAGGGAGCTCTGGGTCCGTGCCTCGTCCCCTGTGCCGCCTGGGGGTCCCCTAGCATCTTGGTCCCTCTGACAGCCTCATTCCTCAGCAGGTCTGTGTGTGCTTTCCCTCAAACCCTCCCCGTGACCGCCTACCCAGAGGGGAAGCATTCTTATCAGGCAGTCCCCTAGCATCTTGGTCCCTCTGACAGCCTCATTCCTCAGCAGGTCTGTGTGCTTTCCCTCAAACCCTCCCCGTGACCGCCTACCCAGAGGGGAAGCATTCTTATCAGGCCATCGCTGAGTGTTCTATCTCCTTTCCTGCACAGCCATCAAAATCCGGTCTTTTGTCTTTAAAGCTGAAAAAACTTGTCAAGTAGATGTGTTTGTATTTCCCTGATTATGGTCTGTTTTTGCCTTTTCCACACAGCTTGGATTTCCATGCCCACTTCCCAGCTCCAGTGATTCTTTTGTGGCTCTGTCTGAGGACCGTAGCTTTGCAGTCAGGGCTCAAAATGGGCTGCTCATGTGGACCTGCCAGTGCCCAGGTGGGAGACCTAGGGTTATCTATATCTGAGATGAAGGGTAAAGCAGTAATCTGTGACTTTGAACTTCTGTTCTGTGTCTGCTCTGCTCCCTGAAACACAGTTAGCTCCTGTCTCATGCACTATTACCATCCATTGCTTCTACTCTCAGGCCAGTGCCTGCCCCTCTGCTTCTCATCATCTTCTCAGTTCTGATCACCAACATAATCTGTGGGCTGGGGTTAACAAGCTGCGGGCTTCCCGGTCAGGGAGGCACTCACATTTTCACTTAGGGAGCTGTTGGTTCCAGGAGAGTAAGATTTGTTTGAAAATTTGGACTGTTTGTTTTTTCCTTTAGAATTATTTACATTTTAAAAGGGAAAAACTACACTATTTTTGTTGTCACAGTCAAGCCTATGGAAAGCTACACAAAACCCCACACTCTCAGGAAACCACAAAATAATTAATTACTAGTGGCCATCGCTGCATCTCAAAACACTACTATGTTGTGGAAATAAACAAGGCACCAGCCGCCCCATTATCATTTTCTAAAGTATTTTCCTTATTACACAGGGACACTGTGATGGGAACTAGAATCCAGAGTCCTGTCCCGTATACCTGCGAAGCACAGCAGTGTTCATGCCACATCCGGAAATCAAACCCAGCCTAAGTTTAGGTTCTGCATGAAATAAATAGTCTTCTTGGAAGTAGACCGTTCCAGGAGCCAAATGACAACAGATTGGGAATAAAAACAAGGATAGGCGTGCAGATAAATGTGCTCTCTTCTTGTTACACAGAGCAAAAGGTCTGGGTGCTGTCCGCTGGGGCGAAGGAGGTTCGGGAGTGGACCATCACGCCTCACTTCCTCACACTCAGGAAGAGTTCAGCAAACCTCAAGAATCCATTTTTTTTTTTTTTCTAGTTCTGGGGATTAAACTCAAAACTGCACTCCAAACATTTTTTTTCATTTTGACACAGGGTCTTAAGTCTCTCAGTTGCCCAGGATGGGCTTAAATTTGTGAACCTCCTTCTTTTATTAGCAAGAAGAGAATCAAGAAAACTTTGTAGAACATTTAGACAGCTATTACTTGATTAGAATAAAATATTATAAAAGTATAATAATATTTTTACCCCTGCTTGGTGGGAATTCAGTTCTGTATGCCAGCCAAGAAAGCTGCACTTCAGTAACAAAACTTGGTATTTTTTACCCTAAAGATTTTCTGCTAACTGATGAAACTAAAGGGCATCTAAAGGGTAGTGTGTTTCCATGTAGTGATTCATTGACAATTCTTCCAAAATTCAATTACTCAAGCAGTTTCATTTACACAGCTCCTAAGAAATGACTTAGACATCCCTTTTCCCCAAAAGCTGATGGGGATTCTTGCTGACCTGAGCTCAGAGCACTGCGATATGAGGCAAGGAGCATAGTGTCCTGACTCCTGGGCCCTGCTGGGCTGTGCTGGTGGAGAAGTTGTGCTAAGACACACTCTCACTGCGGAAGGCCACGTCTAACATGACAGTGGTTTGGCCACGCTTTGCATCAAATCTAACACCAAAGAACATGAGGGATCACAAAGAGCATCAGGTGTTTCTTCTTGTCATCAATGACTAGGGGCTAGGAATGGCCGCAAGGGCTCATGTCATCCTGGTAACCACATCTGTCCCTCTACCCAGCACAGAACACCAAGGCACCAGGCATATGATGCAACCAAGGAGAGAACAAACAGAGCCCAGGAGAGGTGAGGTGCACGTCTGGGCCCTGGGGTTAAAGCCTTGGGTTTTCACCACTCAAGCATCTGAACTTCTCACAGGGCACTAGAACACTTGGTCCCCAGAGCTGTCAGACCTGGGCAGAATATGTGAGGGCTGCCAGTGGTGACTGAGGCCAGAACCCTGGTTCAGCTCCTTCCTGTCCCCTAAATGGGCCCAGAACAACATGCAGCTGCCAACCTGCCACCTGCTCGGCAGCGAGCTGAAGCAGGGCACTGGATCAGGTAGAATTGTGGGTCTTCCTGGGGTACTCAGCAGCCACCACATGCTTACCTGCTTCCTGTTGAAGCTCTGCCTCCTCCTTAGTAAATTCTCAGCCTTCCCACAGGCTAGAGGGTGGGCTGGTTCCCACACGGCACAGGCATTCCCCAAAGCCTATCCTCCAAATACCACATCCTGTCAACAATTTTTATCCCTATCCACTCCTTAGGTGTCAAGCCTGATTACCCATCTGGCTGGCAGCTGGGACAAATTCTCACGATCACTGAAAAGCTGCTTTCCTGGAGGTGCAATGAAGAGTGAAGATTTCCTTGGCTCTATTTGCTCATGACTGTGCAGGTTTGAATTAGAAAATAGATCAGAAATGACTGACACGATGTCGACATAGAGCAAGGGCTCGTATCAGTGGCTAGTATCATACTCTTATCAATGCACACTTCAAGTAGACTCTACATGTGTAAGGGGGGTCAACTGGGTGAGCAGGACCAGTCATGAGGCGCAGTGTGGGTTAATCCATCAACCGCATGAAGGAGACGGGGACATCAGTTATCAGTTGCCCCTTTCTCCCTTCACAGGCAAAGGTGAGAGCAGCCAATACAGTCGCTGGGGCTGTTTTAAAAAGCCAGTGGGGTCCATCTGGCACAGTCTAATGCTGACGTTAATTCCTGGTGAATGGTGAACTGGATCTTCTACAACCAGACAGAGGGATGTCTGTGTAAGTATATTTGGGAAGTTAACATTGAGGCTAAAGCAGCTCTAAGACACCATGTAGTCCTGGGGGTTTGTATGCTGAAAGTGTCACTAAGTGACTCCAACCATCAGCTGTGCCCCAAAGCCCTGTGGCACTCAAGTGTGGGATTGCAGGCTGCGGTCTGCACTGCTGTGGGCTGCGGTGCATGGTCTTTCCCCATCCCACTAGCTGCTATGTTTGTCACAGAGGCAGGGGCCAGCTGACTGGTGAGCCACACATGCTATTTCTATGCATAGGATGTGAGTAAGTACATGCCACAGTAAGGCAGACCAGGATGTGAGTCAGGTCATACTACAAAGTGTGGAAAAGAACCCATCTTCAAAGTGTGCTAAAAGGATCACGCCAAGCTTCAACAGTCAGCTTGAAAGATGCTTATAATTACTAAGGGAAGGAGGAATGCTGAGGAAGCTTAGAGTTGGTCAAAGGCCTACCAAGAAAAATGAGAAAGATGGAAGCCACAGTCTAGAGGCCTTAAATTTTTGCAGTAAAAAGGAAGATTTACCAGAACCACACCCTTTCCAGTATGCTTTGGTCAGACGTGTAGAACCAGTGAGGTAAGGACAGCTCAGAAAAGATATGGAACAGATACTTGCTTAATTTTCCTTTTAAAACAAACCATTTGATCTGCAGAACAACTTTTCTGGGACCAAATGATCCTCAACTGGTCCTCAATTGGCTCATTCGGGAAAAGTTCTTGGCACTGAGTGTAAAGATATACTAAGAGAGGTGACATCTATAATACTCCGTAAGAATAAAAACATGTTCACAATCGTAACACCCACAAATCAGCTAAGTACACTACTCTGTGTCCCTTTCACGGAGCCCAAGCAGCTGTTGAACAGTATAATTTGAACATTCTGACACGGAATGAAGTCTGAGATAAGTGGTTAGGGAGAAATAGCAAGTTGTAGAAAATGTCCATGGTAATCCTATTTCTGTTAAAAACGACATTTAGATAAGTACAGGAAAAAGCCTCTAAAGCATCAGAGAAATCCACTAAGAATTGTTATTTGTGACAGTAAGGGTTTTTAATAACCTTATTCATTTTTCAAATCCTTCACAACAAACAACTATTACTTTTATAATAGGGAATAAAACTAAAGAAGATTATTTATGAGAACAATAGTCTGAATGTGTCTTTTTCTCCAGCAGCCAGGCTCTTTGAAGCCTTGGGGTGGCTACGAGCACTGTGCATGCCGTGGTAGAATCAGGAAAGCACCAGGGATGGCTCTAAGCTCTCTGCAGGTCTACAGAGGCCGAGAGCTGGCATTTCTGAAACACCACAGGAAAGGGTGCAGTCAGGAAGCCCAGCCTTTGCCCCCACCGCAGCACCTTGCATGGCCTGTGCATTTGCACTGTTGCCTTGCAGGGGTTCGATGCTCAGCCCGGCTTGTGGCTGTGAGCTCAGCTCTGGCCCGCTAGCACTCCTCAGCGTGGCTTTACTGGGCTCTCAGAGGGCCTCATGGAAGCACCTTTCCTTCAAGGCCCAGGGTGCAGGTGGCGGCTTGGCCTGTCTCTGTGACTGCAGGAAGCCAACCCAATGCCCTCCTGCCAGGCATTTCCTCTTGGTAAGTCAACTGTGCCCTCTCATGTACCAGGCCCATCTGTCCAACCACTGGCAGCCCAGGCTTGTCTGCTGCAGGCTGGAGAAGCCACGAAATTGGCCGAGCCACGTCTGCTCTTCCCAGACCTCCTCTAAATACTAGGCTCTTTCCGTTCCCCAGCTCGTCCCCCAGGCAGCCCTACTCACTCTTCAGCTCTGAAGGTCCCCATACACCAGGACTCATGGCCGCATCTCTTAGTGATTTGCCTTTTCCTCACCTTCCATTTGGATCTGTGACAACCTGGCTGACAGCTACCTTCCTCCTTAGAACATAAGCTGCTTGAGGGCAGAAACTATGCCTGCCTCTGTGTGTCCCCGGGCAGGATTCCCACCAGTGCTGTCCTAGAGGATGAACAGAACATGACCAGAGAAGAAATCCTCTGTGTACTTCAGAAAGGGTCCCGGTGAGCTGTGGAGGAGGCAGAAGGTAGTGGGCAGGGAACTGACCTCGGCTGATGCGCTGCTTCTCCCCAGACAGGATGCCGGGGCTGTCGATGATGCTGATGCTCTTCAGGACCTGATTGGGCAGCTGGGAGCACATGAACCTGGAAGAGATGGACAGGAGGCAGAGTCAGAAAACAGGCCTCACTTTGGGATCTCTGATGTTCACAAAGGGGGAGTGTGGAGGAGTCCAATAAGGACTGAAGATGCCTAGGAAGCCATACAGCAGGGGCTTGGAGGAGAGGGACTGGAACTCTATTGGTGCCACAGAATAGATGCTGGGCCAGGGAACAAGTGTGGGAGGGGAGTGGGCACCTGCTGCTTCCAGCCGCCCGATTCCTCACTGATTACTGTGACTGCAGGTAACATTTATCAAACTCTCGAGTGTCAACCTATTGTCAACCTCAGAGATGTTTAGTAACCAGCTCAGAGGTACTCAGATCTGGGCTTGTGGCTTGACTGAAGCACCACAGCCTCCTGCTGCCCCCTGCCCACAGTCCCGGGCTTTTGCTGCAGGGATCCCCACGATTCTTTAGAGTTTTACTGCTCCTCTGAGAGGAGTACCCTAAGGTCCTCATCCTGTTCTGCTCATAGCTCAGCCAGAGAGCTGCAGGTATTGGGGCCCATGTTTCTGTCCTCTGCCCCAGGACTTCGTACTTAGCTCAGCACTCCTGTGGCTTTAAGTCAGCAAGGAACAGGCTCCTTCAGGGAATACCCCACATCCTTTGGGTGCTTGAGTCTTAGGGTGCCCTGAGAACAACCAGAAGGTCCAGACTGTGGGAAGCCCAGCTGAGCTCCTCTTTTGCTATGTCCTCATCTCTCCCTTGCCTGGTATTGCCGCTTCCTTCTGACCCCAGCCCTTCCTCCTCTGGCTCCAGTCAGCTGTCCAGTGTCTGCTCCACGAGAGCAGAAGGGGTAGGGAGAAAATATCAGGGCCAGCAGACCTGGGCTCAGCTTTCACTCAGCTTCTGCTATCATTTTCTGTGGACAAGGACCTCCTCCTCTGAGCCCGTTTCCTCATGTGGAAATGGGAACATCTGGACCAGACACCAGTGATGTCCTCTGTGGCTTTTCCCTGGGAAAGGAAGCACTCTGTTCCTAGCAGCCTGAGCAGCAGAGTATGGGCTGGATCTTTGCTAGACCCTGTGTATGTCTTAAGGAGGAACTCAGAGTGCCTCTCCTTTTCCTGTTTTATAAGTGCTAACTTCTGTATCTATGTGGGCAGAGAGCTTGAAAACACTCAGGCCCAAAGTGGGAAGGATAGGGGAAAGTAAATAAAGGAAAAGAAAAAAATATGAGAAAAGGAAAACATTCAGACCCAGCTCAATTCTTCCATTCAGGGTAAGTGGTGGGATCACTCAGAAATGAAGCATGCTGGGAATGCGGGGGTTGGGGGGCAGCCCAATAGTGCCTGTGGCCAGCACTGTTCCACTGGCAGGGAGGCGCCCCCAGAGCCTGAGGTGCCATTACTGACAAATAGAGATCACTTTCCCTTATGTGTCCATGGTACGTTTCATGCTTCTTTCTGATACTTCCAAATCAGACCAGGAATATGCAGGAAAAGATACCAGGACTACCCTTTTACAGGTGGAAAATCCAAAGCACAAGGTAGTTATGTTACTGAAGTCCTGTGCCCATGCCTGGCTGCCTGGAGGTGTGACCTGATATTTCTGATGTCAGGTGAATACAACTCAACCCATCAAATTTAAAACCTCATAATGAGCTGGGTGTGGTAGTGCATGCCTGTAATCCCAGCACTTGGGATGCTGAGGTGAGAGGATCCCCACCAATTAAAGGCCAGCCAGAGCTACATAGGGAAACCCTATCTCAAAAAACCAACCAACCAAACCAAACCAAACAAAACCTTGTAATGGTAAAAATAAAGGGTTCTGTTCACAGAGAGAAAAATACTACCATCCCTTTCTCTAGAGAACTGGGGAAGAAACAGAGCTTTGAGTACGTCTGAATTAGACCCGTTTCTTTCTAGCAGATGGCCAGGGCCTGTGGCAATGCTGAGCACATCGCAGCTACTTGCAAGTATTGGGGAGGTTGACCTTTCCCCCAAACCACAAGGTCACACTCAGTGTCAATCTTTTCAAAACACAAACACTAGATTTCTGGACCAGGGCAAGAGGGATTCAAAATATGCACACTTTTGACTCTGTGTAAAGTGACAGCATTACAATGGCTCCCAGGCCTCCTGACACAACAGCAGAGGCCAAATGCGTGGGCCAGAGAGCAAGAGGCAGTGAGAGGAGCTCATGGCACTGTACAACAACACACCAAGGGGCAGGTTGAGGGCTAAGAAGGCAGCCAAAAAGAGGAGGAGGAACCTGAACATTTCCAGGGGCGGATTGGATTGTGTCGAGAGCTGGACTCCTCTTCACACAAGAAAATACCCGGGGCAGAGGGTGGGCAGGGGAGAGGAAGCACAGGTCAGAACCAAGTACAGATGTGCTCTTAACGGCACATGCTACTATAATCAGAAAACTGGATGCCACTGTAGCAACTGGCCTTTCCTTTCCTTGGAGAAAGGACCACAGAGAGCCAGGTAATTTATTACATCCACCACAGTTGGCATAGCCTTGCTCCCGAGTTTCTGCTGAGACATTTCCAAGCACAGATGTGCCATCCCAAGATGGCTTCCTACTCCTTCCTAGAGGGACTAGCAACAAAAGCATGTACCGGGTCTCCTCCCTGTCTTTTAAAACATACAGACATGTGCTGCTTGGACCCAGAGCCTAGCTCAGCTTTCATGAGTGTCTTTCCCCAGAGTTTAGTGTTCGAAATAAAAGGAGGAGAGGGAGCAGTCAAGAGCTTTGCCAAGACCCCCCCACTCTATCTTCCCCATGTCTAGGGAAGGTCAGGTGACAGAAAGATGGGGACAAGGAGATGGCAGAGGCTGTAAGATCGTGGGGAGGCTGCAGGTGTCCTGTTCTCACAGTAAAAGGAGGTGGTGACAGGATTAGATTCAATTTTCCTCTAAATGCCAAAATGTCAGTGCTCAACATATATAAAATTAGACTTTTTTTTCCCTCATTGAGTTTATCGGTACATTTTAGGTATACAGTACAGTTACATTCATTATTGGGATCTTGTACCTTTATATATGACAGGTCTTGGTTCTCATTTTTTCCCCTTGTCCCTGCCCTCTCTTCACCCCTCCCCCCCTTAAAAACACTTCATTTCCATTTCTTCATTTTCTCATATTTTTTCTTTTCCCTTATTAGCTTTCCCCTACCCTTCCCACTTTCCCTACCCTTTAGCCCCTTTCTTCCTATTTCACATTGTCCATTATATCATTAGGATCTTATGTACTATTATAGTTTATTCACACCAGAGAAACTAGTCAGTATTTACACGTGTGACTTATTTATTTTACTTAGGAATATATCCTCAATTTTTATCCATTTTCCTACGAATGAATCTAATTTCTCATTCTTTATGGCTGAGTAATATTCCATTTTATAGAAAAATCACATCTTCTTTATCCAGTCTCCAACTGATGGGCAAATGGACCATTTTCAAGATTTAGCTATTACAAACTGTGCCGCTGTAAACATAGGGGCACATATATCTCTGTGATATGATTCCTTTAATTCTTTTGGAAAGATACCCAGCAGAAAGATGGCTGGGTCAAATGGAACCTCTAGTCCCAGCTCTTTGAGGTATCTCCATACTGATTTCCATAGTGGTTGCACCAGTCTGCACTCCTACCAAAAATGGAGAAGGGTTCCCTTCTCCCCACAGCTGCACCAACATTTGTTATTTTTTTATTTCTTGATAGCAGCCATTCTTTGTGGGGTGAGGTGGAATCTCAGTGTTTTCATCTGCATCTTTCGAATGACCAGTGATGTGGAACATTTTTTCATATATTTACTTGCTATTTTTACTTCTTTGTCTGAGAAATATCAGTTCATTTCAGATGCCCATTTTTGAATCAGATCTTTATATTTTTTTGGGAGGGAGCTGATTGTTTTGAGACACAAAATCAAATCCAGATGTACTCAGCTATGTCATCTTTGACAAAGGAGCTGACCATCCCCACTGGAGGAAAGAGAGCCTCTTTAATAAATGGTGTTGGAAAAACTGGATCTCAACCTGCCACAGATTAAAACTGGACCCTTATCTTTCACCATGCACTAAATTAAAATCCAAGTGGATGAAAGATCTAAATATTAAAACAGAAACACCAAACTTGCTGGAAGATAAATTAGGTAGAACTCTTGAAGACACTGGCATAGGAAAAGATTTTATGAACAAATCCTTAGTAGCGTGGGAACTAGCACAAAGAATCAACAACTGGAATCTCATCTTATTAAAAAGCTTCTGCACTGCAAAAGAAACCATCAACAGAACTAAGAGACAACCTACAATGTGGGAAAAAATTTTTACCAGCTGCTCCTTAGACAAAGGACTATTATCTAGAATATATAAAGAACTCAAATTAGACTTTTAAAAGAAACAGCTAGCACCTTCACAATGACTTTGATTTCTTAATGAAACAGTGATATCCAGAGTCGCTGTGGTACTAACAAGGTAGCACCAGCATTCCCTACCACTTACCTTGTGCCAGGCTGTTCTAAGCACCTTCTTTGCACATGAACTCAGTCCTTCTGCAACCCGAGCAGGTTCTGCCTGTCATCTTACAAAGGAGGAGATGGGGACCCCGAGGGTCCATGCATGACAAGTAATGGGGCTGGGGTGCTGTTAGGCTGGCAGTTCTGCCTGCATAATCCAGGGCCCTAACTCCTCAGCTACGAACCCCATGACACAAGACACACCAAGGTGACCTCCTCAGTGAAGGAGCAATGGCCCCAGCCCCGGAGCTGTCCCTCATGGGGCTTCCTGGTACGATTTCCTCTTTTCCTCCTGGTGTGGAGGGCTGGGCAGTGTCATCAAAACTAGGCTCAGAAGAGTCTCGTGAGAGTTGTGGTTTGCTCTGACTACTGCAGTCTGTGTGAGTGAAAAGATGCTAGTACCATGAGAGAATGGCTTGGTTGACCCACTGATCATGGATGTGTAGAAGATGAAACTTTTCCTCCTCTCCACCTCCAGCCTCTCTGCAGAGAGATGGTAAAGGGGCTAAACCTGATGAAGGCCTGCTTCGAATTTCATAAAAACTGTCCATGTTCCAGCCATTCATCTATCCACTTAGAAGTGGTATGTTTTATAAATTAAGGCTTAAATTATTTAATACTGAATATTGGTATATTTCACTAAAGTCAGAAAGCAGAGAACCTATTCCTGCACCTCCAAAGAGAATAGTTAAAAGGAATATACCCAAGCTGGATGCTCAGAGATTAATTTTAGACAGAGAGCGAGCTTCCAGTTTCAAAGCAGGCATTTGACAAGACAAAATTCAAAGGTAAAGTCAAAGGTTGAAGACTTGAAAACACTAATCAGACACATGGAGCTTTGGATATACAGACTATTCCCCAAACTGCAATTTTATTGAGAGTTGACTATCTGGGAAATACAAAGGAAGTGCAGACCTATTTAAAATGAGTTCAAACCAGGTGTGATGGTGCATGTCTGCAATCCCAGCACTCAGGAGGCCGAGACAGGAGGACTGACATGAGTTTGAGGCCAGCTTGGGATATATAGAGTGCAGTGCCCCTCTGAACTACACAGCAAGACCTTATCTCAAAACAAAACAAAATCAACTTGTCTCTCTATTTCACATGAAGGTTTTGTTAGTAATAATGTAGATGAAGTAGGGGAAAATAATGGCCTTGATGTAACAGCTGTTGAATTAAATCCCCTTTGACAAACTCATATGAAAGTGAGAGTTTACTTCTGAGTCAAGCAGAAGTGTAACAAGGAACAACAGAGAAGAACTGAGAAAAATAAACAATTGGCTTTGGAAGGCAGGCAGGCAGCGCTACGTAACAGCCAGCCCCTAGGAGATGACACAGTAATGAACACAGCCAGGGTACAAGAGGCTAACACTGGAGAGAAGCAAAAGGAAGAGACGAATGAGGCAAACAAAGTTATTCTAGAGAGCCACCTACTCTGCCGACACTGCAGAGAAAGCATTAAACGAGAGGGGAAACAGCTGGACCTATCTTTTAAAAAGGCTTTATGCTTCTGAAATGCTACTGAGGCTAGACAGGCCTCCACTAAGAGAAGATATCCTGCAAGTTTGGTATTTGGATTTTGTTTACTTAGCTCAGCAGTTCGGTGGCCTGCCTCGCAAGCGCAAGGACCCAGTTCTATCCCCGGTACAAAACAAACAAACAAACAAAAAAAACCTACTTTGTGTGAAATTCTTAGGTAGTAAAACATATGGATTCCTGTTTAGGGCTTGGTATTTATTTATAATCATTTGCTGCTTATTCACCATAGTTAAGTCTAGTTATTGTCTTAAGTGCTTATGCTTATTTTATACAGATATGACTTCATAAAATGATTAATACTTAATAAGTGGCTTAATTGCTGGGGTGCACTTAATGCCTGTTCTCACCCAATCTGGTCATGTTTTAAGATGTAAATATATACTATTAATGCTTGTTTTTACAAAAGAAGTAAAAACAATTATTTTTTTTTAAAAAGTAGACTTGGCAGGCCAGGGATTTAGCTCAGTGGTGCTGCCACCTGCCTCATAAGCACAAGGACCTGAGTTCGATCCCTGATACCAAAAAACAAACAAACAAAACTAGACTTGGAGATTGAGACATGTGCCCCACTGGTTTGCTTCATGTTGAAACACCCTCCACAGTTTAACTTTCAAGTTTAACTCTCAAGATGTCCCCATCTTGGATGTGCAAGCTGACAACCCTGTGATGAGGGAGATAGATCACATGACCTGGGGGAGAAAGTTCTCCAAAAAAACCCCACCAATTTTCTTTCCTGTTAACTCATATTTTGACCTAGTTTCCGGGAAAGTATGCCGTGTAAAAAGAGCCTTTGGTGCTAACCCCATAGCAGTCTCAAGGGGCTGCTGTCACTGGTCCCAGGGTCGGCATCTCCACTAAACACTCTTGACACTCTTCCTTCATCAGGGCCATAGGAGGTGCAGAGCTGTCCCACAGTGGTGTCCTGTGGTGACCAGGATGCGGCCACAGTGCATTGTGGACCCCCACAGGCCACATTCCTTACTTATGAGCCCTATTCAGGCACAGCCACCTGGATGACTAGAAGGATAGGCCCTCCTCCTCAGGAACCTGAATTCCTTGTTTCTGCCCCTTGCTGAGGCCCTCTTTTGGAGCAAAGCCCTTTTTGGCTTCTAGTTTTCTTATGTATGAAATGGCCATGTATTACCTGTTTACTTCATGGGCACAGTATGGTGAAACTGTATCCTCAAGGCAGATTCACCACCACCTCCTCCTCTTCTTCGTTGGGGACTATCCTAGGAACTGCCTTATCAGTGAATGAGAGCGGTAGGGCAGGACTCAGTCTAGACCCCATGCCCTGCGGCAGCTCAGCAGTGTGAGCTCCGGCAGGTCTCAGGCCAGGTGACCAGGGTTCCAATCCCAGCACTGCCAGGTATTGACCCAGTGATGCTGTGGAAGTTAAAGTAGCCTCTCTATTCTTCAGCTCCTCCTCCCTTCCTCAGAGACAATGGGAGCAGACACATCACAGGATTTAAAGCCAATATACTCCAGCATTTTGTGCTTAATACATAAGGAAAATTTGAATGGTAAATGTCATATAATTACTTGCTATTATTTTTCTATGTATTACTCTGAACTCAATTAGCATTTGATTATATAATTCATGGATTATTTTCAGTACTTCCTAAATTCTGAAATAATAAACTTTGCCATTCAAAATCTCCCCTGTTGCTGGGTGTGGTGGCATACACCTATAATTCCAACACTCAGGAGGCCAAGGCAGGAGATCACCTTGAGTTCTGGGTTCAATGCCAGACTGGAATACATAGTGAGACCCTGGATAAAGCAAAAACAAAAACAAAAAAAACCCCAAACTCCTTCCAAAAACCCAAAAACGAAAACCCCAAACACCAAAATCTTTCCTGAGTAATGCTCTTCCATACTTATCTGCTATGTGTTTGAGATTTGAAAAACAAATTGTTTCCTTTAGGAAAGTAAATAATTTGTCAGAAAAGACAAGCCAGGGCAGAGGAATTAGCTCAGTGGTTCCAGCGCCTGCCTCACAAGCACAAGGTCGCAAGTTCGAGCCCTGGTACCAAAAAAAAAAACCAAAAAAAAAAGACAAGCCAATAATCACTCTTCCTGCTTTTTCCCTAGTGAATAAGGACTTCACAAAATGATCATTTGAAAAAAGAGGCAGCTTATTTCTTCTCTATGCCTTGGTCAGACAAAAGGTGGTGTTGATGAGACCACAAGACTCAGAGCACCCCGCAGTGGGGCAGAGCCTTTGCAGCCTTTGGAGTCTATGCTGGTCCACAAGTCCACCTGCTTGGCT
Source organism: Fukomys damarensis (assembly GCF_012274545.1). Lineage (NCBI taxonomy): Eukaryota > Metazoa > Chordata > Mammalia > Rodentia > Bathyergidae > Fukomys > Fukomys damarensis. The sequence continues at coordinate 34,366,872 of NW_022900929.1, read as the reverse complement.
GCAATGGTCCTGGGAAGCCGGAGAGGGCCTGACTGGGGATCTTCTGTTTCACTTCCCCTTGGCGGGGCACACTGGCCCTGAGAGACCTGGGGAGTTGATCCTTTGGGGTATCTCACCCTGAACTCAACTTCTGCTTCTCCTACAAGAAGCTGCTGAGCTCAGCTGCTTTGGAGCTAAGGAGTAAGCTCCTCCTAGAAGGAGAATCCTGAAGGGGAGCAGCCCTGTGGGCAAGGTAAGGAGAGGTCTTGACTTCATGAACGTCATGTGTGTGCTTGTCCCATTGCCAAGGTCCCTTGCTACCACTCAGATGTTCTCTTTGCTTGCTGCACAGGAGGATGAGAGAGCCGATAAAGGAGATCAGCCGCCCAGAGTATGGGCTTTCACAGAAGGAACCTGTGGAGGGTGCCAGGGTGCTCTGGAAAGAGCTGCAGCACAACCTTGGGCACTTGCTTCTTGCAAGGTCAAGGTCCATGCCAGCAGCCCTGGGGTGTGAGGGGTAGGCCCCTGGGCCTAAGGGAGGGTGGCGGTTGGCCAAGGGTTCTTCCTGTTTTTAGAAACATCTAGAAAGGAGAAGTACAGCTCAAACTCCCTGCTGCCCATCAGCACCAATCCAACTTCCCCTCCCTACCAGGCTCCAAGTGCTCCCCAGTTCTGCACCTCCCATGACCAGCTGCACCCACCAAGTCAGACCCACAAAAGAGGGAAATGAAGGAGTGTGTATGTGGGGGTGACAGGAAAGAAGAGAAGAGGATTTTAATGAGACTGTATGGAGCAAGGCACAGTAGCACATGTCTGTAATTCCAGCTATCTAGGAGGTTGAGGCAGGAGGATTGCCAACTTTAAGGCTAGCCTAGGTAACTTAGTGAGACTCTCTCAAAATGAAAAATAAAAAGGTCCAAGGATATAGCTCAGTGATAGAACACTTGTCTAGCACATGTGAGGTCCTAGGTTCAAACTCCAATACCACACACACAAAAAAAAAGGACTTTTTTTCCCTCCAGTACTAGGGATTGAACCCAGGGCCTTCACACTGAACTGCATTCCCAGGGCTTTTTATTTTTTATTTTGAGACAAGGTCTCTCTATATAAGTTGCTAAGATGCCCAGGTGCGCTTGAACTGGAGATCTTCCTGTATCAGCCTCCCTCCCAAAGTGCTGAGATTATAGGCATGCGCCACACCACATGTAGGCCATTTACAAATATTAATTCTTCCAACCTTTGGATATGATTTCTAAATAGGACCCCAAAGCACAGGAAACAAAAGCAAAAACTGACAAACGGGATCACATCTAACTAAAAATCTGCTCAGCAAAGGAATCAACTGAGTGAAGAGATAATCCATAGAAGGCAAGAAAATCTTTACATGTTACTAATGTCCAGAATACATAAAGAAGTCAAAAATTTAACAAAAACAAGTAAATTTAAGAATGGGCTAATGATCTGAATAGCTACTTCTCAGAATAAAAGAAAGAAAAATGAGCAATAAATACATGAAAAAGTGCTCAGTATTAACTGTCAGGGAAATACAAATAAAAATTAGAGATTCCATTTTACTGTAGTTAGAATGGCCATTATTAAAAAACAAACAAACAAACAAACAAAAAATGCTGGCAAAGATGTGGAGAAGAGAAACCTTTATACAATTGTTGGTGAGGTGTAAATAGTACAGCCACTATGGATATCTATATGGTGATCCTCAGAAGACTCAACCTAGAACTAGGCTATGATCCCGCTATCCCACTCCTGGGTTATATCTGCAGGAAATGACACCATCAAATGAGAAACACCTGCACACCTCCATTTATTGTGGAACTAGTGACAAGAGATATAGAATCAACCCAGGTGCCCATCAATGGATAAATGGATAAAGAGAACATGGTGTATAAACACAGTGGATTATTAGCCATGAAGAGGAACGAAATTCTGTCTTGCGTAATAAAATAAATGGAATTGGAGGAGACCGTGTTAAACAAAATAAGGCAGATATGAACAAGTCTTGCATGTCATCTCTCTTATGTACAAAGTAAAATAAAAATAAAAACAAGAACGGTTGATGAGGGCTGGGGAAGAAAGAAAGGAAAGAAATGACTAAAGAACAAAAGTAAAGAAAGACCCAGGCATGGTGGTACAAATCTATAATTCCAACACTTAGGAGGCTCAGGCAGGAGGATCACCATGAGTTTGAGGCCAGCCTGGGCTACACAGTGAGTTCAAGGCAAATTTGGAATATACAGCAAGACCCTGCCACAAAACAAAACAAAGGCAGATTAGGAGCCAGGTGTGGTGGTGCATGCTTGTAATCCCAGCTACTTGGGAGGCTGAGGCAGGAAGATTGAAAATTCCAGACCAGCCTTAACAATATAGCCAGATCTTGTTTCAAAATAAAAATCTTTTTAAATGTTGGGAATATAAGTCTACAGCACTTGCCTAAGCATGCATAAGGCCCTGGGTTTAATCCCTAGTACCACCACAACAAAAACAAACCAGAGAGAGAGAGAAGGAAAGGGTATGGGTAGGCAGTCAGAATAGCAGATCCTGTTCCTTATACTCTGCAACCTTAGACTGTCCAGTCCTGGCTTTGCTCTGCCCAGTGGAGCATCAAGCACAGGTATAAATGATAATGCCCTGTGATAGTCTTCTTTGAATATATGACTAGGGTCAGCATATCTTCTATGACTTCTCTTTGCTAGACCTTCTATGTTTTTCTGTTTTGAATTTTTACATATAAGTGGCAATAATTTGGAGAAAAGGTTAAAACAACCTGATCAAAGATTGGCAGTGTGCTGGTCCTTACCGATTCAGAAAAGCATTTCCAAAGCGACTAAGCTTTCGGAACGGCTTCTTGGGGTCCACAACTAAAGCATTCCCTGGGGTGTTGCCCTCTGTGTCCCCATACATCACAGCGATGAAGGAATCAGTGGTGGGCTCTGGGCCAATCCTCATGCCTGGGAAATCCTGCTCCAGTAAGTATCTGGGAGAAGGGAAAAGAAGAGAAAAGAAAGGTTAGCATGTCGCAAACCAGACCAGAAAGTTCCCTGGGGTTACTCATTTCTTAATCATTTAAAAACTGAGAGATATTACCTCTAAGAAAAGAAGAAAGAAATGGCATTTTATTCTTTTGCTAATACAGACTATCCAAAGTTTGAGATCTATTGACTTGCTTTTCCCCAGTGAAGGAGATCAGGCAGGCTTGCAGACTTTCTGGGAGCAATCCTGCTCAGCATAGCCATTCTCGTTTGTGGCTCTGCTGATGATGATGAACACCATTCCATGGGACCATGGCCGCTACTCCTCTGTGCTCTGAGTGGATGAATGAGGCCATTCAGCCAGCCTATACGTGGGGACAGTCTCTGCAGTCCCTGCGCACCAAGAGTCTATGGGCATCGCAGTGCCACACTTACCTGCTCGAGGTCCTGTGAGGCCACAGTCCTGCCCCAGCCCTGCCCACACATGACCCTGCACCTAGGGGGACAGGGACAGGGACAGGGAGGAGACCCACCTGGCTGTCTGAAGCCCCCCATTCCTGCGTGACAATTTAGTTGGTTCTAAACTATTTCTTAGCTTCTAAGAGTCCTGACTGGTCAAATATCACCTGTGACTAGGGAAAGGATTCAATACAGTACTGCCATATTTGTAAGAGTGAAAAGTGAGGCTACTCTTTAAACCTGTTTTCCATATAGATAAAAGGAAAACTGGTTAGCAAGCTACACGCTAAACCTTAATTGATGCCATTGCTAGTTTTAACTTTGCCCACATTTCTACATTTCTGTGAAGCTATGGTGTCCCAGAATAGATATGACTTAAAAGATGTTCCCAAATTAAGAGTAATCATGAAAAAAGATCTGGTAATAGCAACTAACACATTTAGTAAGAAGGCACAAAGCCAGATACTCTCAAATGGGTGATAATATTACCCTCATTTTATAGGTGAGAAAATGGGTATAAGAGAAGCCAGACCACTTGTCCAAAGTCATATAGTAAGTGTTCGAGTACAAATGGAATGCCATCAGCTGGACTCCTGAATTTGTACTGTTCCCGATTTATTTATTTACTTATTTTTAGATGCTGCCCAGGTGCTCTTCTGGGACCAAGTGACTCTCCTACCCCAGCTTCCCAAGCAGCTGGGACTATAGAGGGATCCCACTATGCACGCTGCTCCAGATATTTTTATTTTATTTTTCCAAGATACTTTTAAACTTGGCCTTGAATTAGTGGCTTTCTTACAGAGAGCAGCATGAGAGACATTCAGAGCTCTCATAATGAGGGAAAAGAACTCTCAACCGTCTTTCTTGCATAGTCCTCACTTGTCCAACCACAAGAATCAGTTCCCTGATCTCCAGAGAAAAGGTGGGGTAACAATGGGCTGTTGTTTCAAAATGTGTTCTTAAGGAATTTAAATTGTTTTTCCAAGTCCTTCTCAATCAAAATCTCAGTGCAAGTTGAATATGGTGACACATGCCTGGAATGCTAGCACTCTGCGAGGCTGAAGCAGGAGGATAAGAGTTCGAGCTCCCGCTGGGCAAATGAAGTAACTTAATGAGACTGTCTCAAAATAGAAACAGGTCGAGAGGGCAGGGGATTTAGCTCAGTGGTTTGGTGGCTTGCCTTGCAAGCACACGGACCCAAGTTCAATCCCTGCTACCAAAAAAAAAAAAAAAAAAAAAAAAAAAAAAAAAAAAAAGC
>NW_022900929.1:34354678-34362035 GCF_012274545.1 Fukomys damarensis | reverse complement strand
AAAAAAAAAAAAAAAAAAGAAAAGAAAAAAGAAAAAGGCCGAGAATGCAGCTTAGTAAAAAGGCCCTGAATTCAATCCCCAGGACTACCACACCGCGCGCGTGTGCGTGTGCAAACACACACATACACACACATTAGTGTACCCAAGAGCCTAAGTACCCCGAGGGGCAGAAACATGCATATTTATCAATGTTTATGAAATCCCACACAAGCTGCAGAGACACAGTAAGAGCTGCTGTAAGTGCATTGCACAGTCTGAAACAGCAGCTTTTGTGGGTTGTCTGGAATGTATGCATTTCACATCAAGGCACATGGGGCCTGCAGGCTCACAGCCACCCCAGTCTCAAGTTTGAAGTCAGTCAGCATAGCGTCCAATTGGATGTCTGTGCCCTGTGGCCTCGCTGAGGCCAGGCCAGAAATGGGGGGGGCAGGGAAGGGAGGGAAGGGGGCAGGGCATCCCCATCTAGACAATATTAGGGTGTCTAAGTTGACAACCACTGCCAAGAAGTGCCTGGATTCCCCTCTGTGGTTTCATTTACATAGAAAAGCATAGAGAATCCTGCTAGTTTTAGCACAACAGGGATTTCCAGGAAAAATCTTTATTATAAAATTATTTAAAAAACAGGTGTCTCTTTCAAGTTTATGCTGTGATAGAAGCTAGAACTTCCTACACAGCAGTCTTGCCTGACAGAGTGTCATAGAAAGAAGGCTGCCAATGTGAAACCACTAGCAGTCCAAGGTACTGTCCATTGTGTGGTAAACCCTGCGGTCTCTGGTCCCAGGCGTAGGGGAGGAACTTGAAGTAAGAAGAATCACTGTACTGTAAAACTTGCTTAGGCAATTTGTTTGTTTCCTGATACATTCTCTCAAAATTCAAGGTTCAATGTCATCATCCAAGTAATACCAACTAAGGCACAGCACATTAGCAAACTTTTCAAAACCCCGTAATACTCAATATCAATGTGGAAAAGGCACTGCTGCTTTGTGTGACTGACTACACACCCGCTGGGAGAGGTTAACCATGGGCTCATTTTCTCTCTTCTCATGGACTGTCATTTCCTGTGGGGCTTGGACTACATACTCAGAATTTAGATCCCAACCCACTGTCATGATGGGTAGACATTGAACATTCATGCAAGAAAGGGACTTGTTACTGGTCAGACTTACTGGTGGCCACAACAGTGCTGCCAGAATGGAGCCCGGGGCCCTTCCCTCTTGGGCCAAGGCTTTTGCTCTTACTCCAGGCTCAGCACCATGACCTTGGGTCCCCAGTGTCCCCAGCTCGCTGGTACAGTGAGTAGGACCTGACAGACGCAACACGCTGACTGTCCTGAGGAGCTCTGCCTGAAGTCAGATGTGTTTCTATCACTCTGCTGAGTGGGCAGGCACTGACAAGATACCGAGGGTCTGCTGAGGGAAACGTGACATTACAGGGATGATGTCCCAAAACAGCAACCTGGAAGCAGAGGTCTGAACAGAACCTGGGGTGTACTGCACCGAGGCAGATCAGCCTCAGAGCCCCATGTACAAGGATGACTCAGTGCATTAAACCTTTTTTTTTTTTTTTTTAATGCCTCAGAGGTTTTTCCAAAGCTAGGAGTTCCAGGGCCTCTGTGGTATTACCTCCAGTAACAAGAGTTCAAAAGAACAGAGGCCACAGGAAGACAACAGAAGGGACCCATCAGGACCCTGAGTGGAGCAGCCCATGATTTTTGTCCTTGTTGCCATGTTGCCCCGCTTCCTGTGTTCTCAGTGAAACCTGCCAATTCTAGTGGTGGTTGCTCCTGGGGTCCTAAGCCAAGCCATCAACATAAAAAGGCACAGGCCTTTGGATTCTGAGCGGCTGGAGGAAGTGCAGGGTTCCTGGGAGGCCCGAGCTCTCCTGGTCCAGTGACCCAATCTGGCCTCACCCATGGGTGGTCCTCCAGCACACAGGCCCCCACTGATGCTTAGCCTGTCTCAAGAAGCTGATCTGACCTCAGAGTGCATGAGGGCAGTGACTTTTCTTTTATGCTTAGGTTGGAAAATAAAATTTCTTTTCATTGAGTTTATGGCACTTTTTAGGTCTACAGTACAGTTACATTCATCACTAGGATCTTGTACCTTTACATGATGTGTCTTGATTCTCATTTTTCCCACACCCCTGCCCTCCCTTTACCCCCTCCACTCTTCCCTATTTACAAAGACTTTGTTTCCATTTGGAAAAAAAATTTTTTTTAAGCTTCACAGAAAAGATGACATTTGTGACAAGAGGAAGAAACAGATCTCAGGACAATGAGAAGTCCCTTGACCAACTGAAGCACCATCTTCTCAAAAGTGGGCTTACGAATGACTAACAAACAAAATTACCAATATGAGGGACATAATTCCATTACAGACACTACAATCCCAGCTGCAAATTTTGTCTTGGTGCTCATGATGCATTCTTTCTGCACTGTACCTACCACCCGAGGGCTTACTCTTTGCTAAAGGCTACACTAACAACCTCTTTTCATCCTACCTACCTTTTCAGTGGCTACTATTTTCATCCCTACTTTACTGGAGAGGGAACTAAGGCGTAGGCAGGTGAAGTGGTTTATTAGAAGTAAGAATTTCTTGGGCTGGGGATTTAGCTCAGGGGTTTGGTGGCCTGCCTTGCAAGCGCAAAGACCCAAGTTCAAACCCAGTACCAAAAAAAAAAAAAAGTTAGAATTTCTTACTAGTCCTGCGAAGATGCTAACTCCATCTCCAGTGGGAGCACACAGGAATGTGTTATGTGAATCCTAACAAACACACAAATGCAAGAACTGTCACTAGGTAAGGAATAAGTAAGTTTGCCAAGAAATAACATGACCACATGTATATTGGGTGTTGTTTAATCATTATCTCAACATTCCCAAACCCAAATCCAGAGAAGTAGCTTGTAGTAGTAAACAAGATTTTAAAAAACACTTGTGAGCCGGGCATGGTGGCACATGCCTATGATCCCAGCACTTGGGAGGCCGAGGCAGGAGGATCGCTGTGAGTTTGAGCAGCCTGGGCTACATAGTGAGTTCCAGGTCTGTCTCAACTACCTAGTGAGACCCTGTCTCAAAAAACAAACAAACAACAACAACAAAAAAAAACAAACAAAAAAACTTGTGTACACTGGGGTCTGTGCAGTTTGGAGTTCATCTTATTGCTATGCTTACTTAAACTTTTTCTTTTACTTAAACATTTTTTAACAATGATGAATATAACTGTATTGTATACTTAAAAAGTACCAATAAACTCAATAAAAAAATATTTTTTAAAAAGAGCATTAAACTAACCCTAACATTGCCTTACTCCTTTTTGTATTATGAAGGTTAATATTCAAACTTAGTTGAGTATTAACATAGATGTGAAAGAAATTTCATAGTAACTACAACTTGTCTGAGTTCTGCCGCGGAAGTATTATTTGCTGTTGTTGGTTTGTTTTTGTTTTTTTTGGTACCAGGGATGGAACTCAGGACCTTGAGCTTTTGTGGCAGGCGTAGTGTCACTGAGATAAATCCCTGGCCCTCAAGTTTTTTTTTGGTACCCAGGATTGAACTCGGGCCCTTGTGCTTGCGAGGCAGGAACCACTGAGCCAAATCCCCAGCCCCCAAAATGAGTTTTTGAAAGTACCTTCTATTGTTTAAACTATCTTCATGCTTAATGCCAAGAGGAGAGGAGAGTCAAACACTTATTCTAAAAATCAAAATGGTGCAGAACACTTATTTCCTAGCAAATTCACACCACTGCCTCCAGACACTGCCAAACACCGCTTTTCTGATGCTGTGTTGTAAGGTGCGTATGTATTTCATGCACTCACCTTGCCATCATGTCCTCACTGTCATTGGAGCGGATATTTTATCCACAGATATGTTCCCATCCACTCCTCGTGAATATAATTTTTCTTTATAAAATTGCAAAGTAAACAGTTTTGCACCTTGCTTTTTTATCACTAGTTTTTCCTCATACCATTAAAAATTCTTCAAAAATATGACTTTCAATGGCTGCTTACTGCTCCAAAGTGAATTTTATTTTAAGGTATTAGGGATAGAAGCCAGGGCCTTCACACAGAGCTATATCCCTAGCAACTTTTATTTTATTTTTTGAGATAGGGTCTTGATAAGTTAGCTAGGCTGGTCTTGAACTTGGGATCCTCTTGTCTTAAGCCTTCCAAAGTGCTGGGATAGCAGGTATACCCCACCACACTCAGCCAAGCATTATCATTTAGTTTGCTATTTCCTGTTAGGCATTTAAACAGCTCCCATTTCTTGGGGGTGGAAGTATAGCCGGGTGGCAGAGCACATGCCTAGCATGTATAAGGACTTGGGTTTAATCCTCCAACCAAAAATAAATAAGTTCCATTTCTTGCTATTATAAATAATGCTGAGATAAACATCCTTGAGCAGGGGCTGGGATGGAGCTCAGTGACACAGTGTCTGCCTCCCAAGCTTGAGGTCCTGAGTTCGATCCTTGGTACAAAAAACAAAACAAAACAAGAAAAACGAAACCTTGAACAAACATCTCACCTACTTTAAAAATTTAATCTTTGAATTAGTGACAAATCAAGTTAGATCTTCATTTTCATTCTATTTATTTTATTTTGTTTTTTGATTTCCCCCCACCCCATTTTAAAATTCTGTGTCTTCCTCAAGTGTGAAACCTAAGTTTCATTTTCCGTTGGTTAAATCACTGCCAGACTATCTCCAGAACTGGCGGTCAGATGATGTCATCTATGAGACTGCTGTGCCCATTAAAGGAATGGATATTAGCCCACTGAACCAAAAACCTGACATTTGTGGTGGTGATGGGGCCTCATGTTGCTGACTATCTATCCAGCTGTGAATGGACAGGCTGAGGTGTGCCTGAGGTACCCCTGGACTCCCTGTCTGTGCTGTTCTGGAAGGAGGTAAAGAAAGGGAGAGGAAGGTTTTAGAATCAAAGCAGTTTCTTGCCATTCTGGTCATATCCCCAGCCTTTCATTCACTCGTGCAATCAATAGTTACTTGTCAATAGTTTTTGATGTTATGACTTGTTATTTATGAATCTGACAACAGAAATTCTTTAGGTTACAAACTTTTTTTTTTTGTTTTGTTTTGTTTTTTGTTTTTTGAGACAGGGTCTCACTATGTAGTTAGACTGACCTGGAACTCACTATGTAGCCCAGGCTGGTCTCGAACTCACAGTGATCCTCCTGCCTCAGCCTCCCGAGTGCTGGGATTACAGGCGTGCACCACCACACCCGGCTGGTTGCAAACTTTTAAATAAAGAATTATTATTATAAGTGTTCATGAGTATGTGGCTTACACAGAATTTTTTGAAGTTACTTGACTATGGAACCCTTTCTTTTTTATGAAAAAAAATTTTTTTTGGTTTTTTGAGTCGGGGTCTTACTATGTAGTTGAGACTGACCTGGAACTCACTATGTAGCCCAGGCTGGTCTCAAACTCACAGCGATCCTCCTGCCTCAGCCTCCCAAGTGCTGAGATTAGAGGCGAGTGCCACCATGCCAGGTTTTTTTGTTTGTTTGTTTGTTGTTTTTTTGAGACAGGGGCTTGCTATGCAGTTGAAGCAGACCTTGAACTCACTATGTAGTCCAGGCTGGCTTTGAACTCACAGTGATTCTCTTGCCTCAGTCTTCCAAGTGCGGGAATTACAGGTATAACCACGCCTGGCTCTATGAATATTTAAAAAACTTTTTAAAATTAGTAATAATTTAGTGGTGCATATCTGTAACCCCTGCTCTTGGAAGACTGAGGCAGAAGGATTTTGAGCTCGAGGCCAGCCTGGGCTACATCACAAGACCCTTCCTCAAAAAAAAAGAATAAAATAAAAATTTCTTAATGTGATTAATTCATAAAATATTCAACTAACAGCTGGCAAGCACCCCCCTCCATCAAATACTGAGGGTTAAAAACAGGAAGTGGGTTGAGCTACATCTCCAGCCTAGACTACTAGCCTAGCCTTTCCTATTTTATTTTATTTATTTATCCCCCACCACCACCTTGAATTGAACTCAGAGCGTTGCACTTGCCAGGTAGCCACTGAACTAGCCCCTGTCCTATTCCTCCCAAATAGCTGGGATAATAGGTGTGTGCTACCTCACCCAGAAGTAGGCTATTTTAAAGTGAAATAACAAAGCTAATACCATTAAAATTAGAAGCTTGATATATGGTCACTTCAATAAACATGAACTATAATTAGGGATAAAGTTATCAAGAATACAGATACACACATGTATTTAGAAGACCTAACAGAATTATTGAAAAGATGACAGAGTAACCTTTTTTTTTAGTCAAATGACCAACTGTAAACAAAAATGCAAAACTCTGTAGCTACCTCACACACTAGCGATATCCAGTCAAACAATGTAAGGGAGGGCTGGGGATTTAGCTCAGTGGTTCTGCTGCCTACCTTGTAAGCGCAAGGACCTGAGTTCAATTCCCAGTACCTAACTAACTAAATAAATAAGTAAATGGAGCAGCAAAATAGAAAACACCTGAAGATGGCATTAATCAGAGCTACCTAGGACCTGGAGAAATCTAACAGCCACCCTTCTGAGAGATATAAAAAGTCCCAGTCAAAGCAGTGCTGAGTTCCTGACAGTGAAGAGCACATACTGCAAAACTGTGACTTGGTAATCTAACGCAGCTCCAATATGAACTGGGATTTCTTTTCCCAAAGCATCTAAAAGAGTAATTTTGGGCTGGGGATGTAGCTCAGTGGTTCCGTTGCCTGCCTCAAAAGCATAAGAACCTGAGTTTGATCCCCAGTACCAAAAAAAAAAAGTAATTTTAAGGTTCTTCTCAAAGAGGGCTGGGGATTTAGCTCAGTGGTTCCGTCACCTGCCTCACAAGTGTGAGGCCTGGAGTTCGATCCCCGGCACCCAAAATAAATAAATAAATAAAGTCACCATCTGGGTCAGGAGGCCCAAGTGCTATTCGCAGCATCGAACGGGGCTGGAGGGGAAGGAGAGACGAAGGGAGGGACACCTGTGCAGGTAGTTAGGTTGTTACATGGGACTTCAGATAAATGTGATTCTTTACCTATTTGTGCATTTTGTGACCCACAGTTCAATGTCATTTTGGATAGAAGAACATACAAGAAATTCATGTAGCTGCGATCACCCGGCGGCGTGCGCGCGAGCTCCCGGCCTGCGCGGAGGGCTGGAGGGGAGAGAGACGAAGGGAGGGACACCTGTGCAGGTAGTTAGGTTGTTACATGGGACTTCAGATAAATGTGATTCTTTACCTATTTGTGCATTTTGTGACCCACAGTTCAATGTCATTTTGGATAGAAGAACATATAAGAAATTCATGTAGCTGCGATCACCCGGCGGCGTGCGCGCGAGCTCCCGGCCTGCGCGG
>NW_022900929.1:34347029-34349736 GCF_012274545.1 Fukomys damarensis | reverse complement strand
AAAAAAAAAAAAAAAAGAAATTCATGTATTTTCCACAACTCTGCTCATCCTAGTAGATTTTTATTTAACTTGCTCCATTAATTTAAAATGTTTCACTATAAAATAGATAATACAGAAAAAAGGGCTAGGGATTTAGCTCAGTGGTTCTACCACCTGCCTTGCAAGTGCAAGATCCTGAGTTCAATCCCTGGAACCAAAAAAGAAAAGAAAAGAATTCCATCATTAAGAGGTTTTCACTGTTAGCATTCTTCACAGTACTACAGAAAGCAGTCCTAAAGTTTATATGGAACCAGAAGAGACCTAGAATAGCAGAAGCACTTCTGGGCAACCAGGGCAAGGCAGGGGGGCATTACAATCCTGGACTTTAAGTTATATACAAATAGTGATAGAATGGCATGGTATTGCCAAAAAACATAACAAAACAATTAAACAAAAAACAGACTTGTAGGGCCAGGGGTTTAGCTCAGTGGTTCCGCCATCTGCTTTGCAAGCACAAAGTCCTGAGTTCGAACCCTGGTACAAAAAACAAAACAAAACAAAACAAAAAACACACCAGACTTGTGGATCAATGGAAGAGAATAGAGGATACAGAAATACTTTTAGGAACACTAGTCTTCCTTATCTTTGACAAAGGGGCCAAATACTTATGCTGGAAGAAATGTAGCCTCTTTAACAATCGGTGTTGGAGCCAGGCATGGTGGCACATGCCTGTAATCCCAGCACTCCAGGAGGCTGAGGCAGAAGGATCACTGTGAGTTCGAGACCAGCCTGGGTTACACAGTGAGTTCCAAGTTAGTCTCAACTACATAGTGAGACCCTGTATCAAAAACAACAACAACAATAACAACAACAACAAAACAATTGGTGTTGGGAAAGCTGGCTATCTACATGCAGAAGATTGAACCTAGACCCATATCTTTCACTGTGCACAAAACTAAAATCAAAATGGATTAAAGATATAAATACTAAAAAAGAAATGTTTAATCTGCTGGAAAACAAAACTGGTAAAACTCCTGAAGATGTAGTTGTAGGCAAAGACTTTTTGAACAGAACATCAGTTGCACAAGAATCAACAAATGGGATCACATCAAATCAAAAAGGTTTTGCACAGCAAAGGAAACCATCAATGAAGTGACAAAACAACCTATAGAATGGGAAAAAGTTTTGCTAGCTGCTTCTCAAAGGGCTAACACCTAGAATAAGCAAAGCACTCACATTACACCCTCTAAACTTAAAGACACAACTTTAAAAATGGGCACCTGAAATGGAAAATGGAAGCACCCTGAGACCATATTAGGTGAAATAAATCAGACGTACAAACTTAACCGTCGTATAGTTTCTGTTGAGTGAGAAACTCAATATATAAATAAAGTGTAAAATAAAGACAATAGGAAAAAAGATGATAATCTAGCATGGACAATGTATCTAAAAGTGTACCTTGACTTAGTATAATTGTCGTATGTGTTTCTTATGTTTTTTGGCCCATTTGTCTAGCTGTTAATCTGTATGTATAATTATTAACTTTCTTTTTAAATTATTTATTTATTTTTTTGGTATCAGGAATTGAACTCAGGACCTTGCACTTGCCAGGCAGGCCCAGCACCACTGAGCTAAGTCCCCAGCCCTGATAACTAGCTTTATAAGGTCTTATAAACAAATAAATCTGATGCTGCCAAAAAAATAAATAAAAAGATGTGAATAGGAAGGGGGGAAATTAAGATTTATGCACATGTGCCAATTCCCACAAGGAGTATAATCATTATGTATTGTAAATGTAGCAATAAAAATTTTAAAATCGTAGGGGCCCGGGATTTAGCTCAGTGGTTTGGTGGCCTGCCTTGCAAGCCCAAGGACCTGAGTTCGATCCCCGGCACCCAAAAAAAAAATTTTTTTTTTAATTTTATAAAAAATAGGGCCGGGGATTGAGCTCACTGGTGCCACTATCTGCCTCACAAGCACAAGGTCCAGAGTTCAATCCCTGGTACCCCCAAAAAATTTTATAAAAAATATCAAAATTTTGCAATTATCCTTATAATCACGTGTGTGTGTGTGTGTGTGTGTGTGTGTGTGTGTACTTATCTATACATATTTTTAAAGCCCTATCTGGAGAACAGTTTTCATTTTGTTTTAAAAGGTGTTTACTTGTGACTAAATATTTCATTTTCTTCTGCCATGTTCTTAATACATTCTTTTAAGAACAGCTTTTTTGCAGTATTATTGACCTTCAACAACTAAATATTGATGAAGACTCTCTTCCTGACAAAAAACCTAATTCTAGTTAAGTTTCTCTGAGCCCTCTTCTCAAGTAGGCCTTAACTTCGATCTATGAAGAGTTGAACAAACTCTAGCATGATTCATAGGACTTGGGTCCATCTAAGAGTCCCTATTCCAGCGATGGTGAACTTTTAGAGCTTTCAGTAATACAAATGGGACATCTGTGGCATGAGGTTTGCCACCACTGCCCTAGCCCCTCTTGATGTGCCAGCCTCAGAAAACTCTGGGTCACTTTAAGAATTTATTATTTATTCTATCAATACCTGAAGGTAGGGCCTCTGTCCTCTGTCTGTGGAAAGGTTTTCATACCCCTGACTCCACTGAGCCACTCACTTCCTCTCCTATTCCCTCAGCCTCCATCTTTTAAAATATCTAGTTACCTCTACAAATAAATGTTGAATTCAGTTACAAAAAAAAAAAAAAAAAAAAAAAA
>NW_022900929.1:34340178-34347006 GCF_012274545.1 Fukomys damarensis | reverse complement strand
AAAAAAAAAAAAAAAAAAAAAAAAAAACGTCAGTGGACAGCGCTTAGAACAGGTGGCAAGTTCACCCACATTAGCCTCTCTTTTTGGGTTGAGGTTTACCCTCTTTGGCCTTCACAGTCCAACTGGCATTATTCCATTGAACCTTCAGATATTAGAGATCTCAAATGTTTCCTGGAAGCATTTGCTTAAGAACCACTTTCAGAGAGCCTCCCTCGAAGAGGGTACCCTGCCATCCCTTTCCATCCACTTTCAGCTCGACTCATTCTCATCTTTACCCAAACCCTTGGGAGGCCTGTAACCAGGGCTACTTCCTCACTCCAGTGCCCAGCTGCTGAGGATTTGGTCTGATGCCTGGTCTCCCACTCAGTCCTCACCACACCATCCTCTGGCTTCCATCATGGCTGCTTCCTGATAAGACTCTTGTCAAGGTCACCCTGACTCCTGGATGGCAAAGCCGCTGGCTCTGTTTCAACCCTTTTCCCAGAAGCGCCCGATGCTGCTGATCACCAGTCTCTCCCTGGATTTTGTCGGGTCATCTGCTGTTTTGTCTGTCCAGCATCCTGAGAGCCACTTTCCCCTATTCTTAGTCCAGGGGCTGGGGGACTAGCTACTCTCCTCCAGGGCTTCAAACCTTGCATCTAGGGATTAGCTCAGAGATGAGCATATGGTCATATTGAACAATGAGACTCCAACCTGAGAGTTTCACTAAAATTGTCGGGAAAAAGCTTTTATTCCCACTGGGGCTGAGGAGCTGACAGAAAGTGGATCTGGAACTGGAGATGAGCACATGCCCACTAAAGGGATGAATTCCTGAGCCAACAGGGCAAGGCAACAGAGCAACGATATGGCCCAAATGGCATCACTTGGAACCCTGGACGTGCGAGAAGCCAACATATTCTGATCAGTTTCATGAAAAAAAAAAGTTCCTTTCACTTTAGCCATTTTCAGTTGGATTTCTGTCCCTTATGACCTGAAGAGCCCTATGGGACCTCTGGGTCCCACCCTACCCAAGCATTATCCCACCTCTCTGGCGACTTTCCCCCTAGTGTTCCCATAGACTCTTCTTCCACTCACCTTCAAACACTAGTGTTCCTTAGAGTCCTGTCCAAGGCTTCTACTGCCTAGACATCTGCCACTGATGGCCACACTTGCAAGTGAGTACATTCCCAGGCTCCCCTGTGCTCCAGACCCACAGCTGAGCCCTCAAGGACAGCTCTGCCTTGATATCCACTTAAACACAGCAGAGTCTCATCCTTAGGCCCCCATCTTCCTCTTCATGGGTCCTCATCTCCTGCATGGCTCTACCTGCCAGTTACCCCAGAAAACTTGGTTTTCACTGGGCAGCTATTTCTGGTTCATTCCTCAGAGCTCAGCTCTAAGGATGAGTCCTCAGGGGGCCTTTTCCAGTCCCAACCCTGAACAGGGTATTCCTCCTATGCCCCCAGCCCAGCCTCTTCCACATTCTCATGAACCTAGGTTCTGTAACAGCTGTGCCAATCTCTAAAATTAGTATTACTGGAATAAATGAACACTAGAGTCTGTAAACACAATCTTATATTGTAAATTATACATCTAGTCTATTCATCTGAAAAATTAAATATCTCAATATTTCAGAGATAGTATTGTATTTGGTACAGGAACACTATGACTTTCCAGAGCTCCTGCGTCTGAATGAAGAGAACCACCAGATTTAGCCCTCTGTTTTTCTGTTATGGGATTTTTGTTTTTAAAAGCATATGTACTGGTTGGCCAGGTGTGGCGGATCATGTCTGCAATCCCAGCACTTAGGAGGCTGAGGCAAGAGAATTTCTATGAGTTCAAGGCCAGCCTGGGCTACATAGTGAGACCCTATAGCTCCCACCAAGAAACCCCAAATAATCCCCAAAATGTATGTATCCAGAGGTTTATTAAGGGAATGAAATCACGCTTTGTGCCTACCTAGCATCCATTTGCTCCCTTTTCTGAAAAGTAAGACATCACCTGTTTCCAATTGTCTGATACTTTTTGTATTCTACATCATGTCTTCAGCCTTACCAGAGGGTTCTTTGATCCTAGCTGCAAATTCTTTCTATCCAGTGTACCCCTATCTTCCCTACCCTCACCTGTGGCAGGCCCTGGGCGCTCTCCTCCTCCTCCCCACCCCCTTTCTCCAGGTTTTAACCTCTCCTAGTACAGGGCTGGGCTCCCTTCTACCTTCAATGGAAGTTTTACTTTGATTGTTTCTTGGTGCTAGAGTTCGAACTCAGGACCTTGGGCTTTCGAGGCAGCAGGTAGTGGAACCACTGAGCTAACTCCCTGGCCCAGGAAGGTTTACTTTGAAAGAAAAGAAGGAAGCAAAATAACAGCCAAATAGTTTCTTTCTGCTTTCTGTTAATATCGTAGCAGGAACCCAAGCAGTGGGTTCACTTCCCAATTCTCAGTCTTGTTCCAGTCTTGCCTTAAAAGGCCCTGCTACCATGCGAGGCACCGCTGGCCTCTCAGCCTACTCTAGATTCTTGACCCTCTGTATTGTCCATAAGCCTCATTTGTATTTTCCATGCAGGTCTTTTCCCCTTTTCTTACATTACTATATTTAAATGTTAATACTTGGAGTTCTGAAACATAATTATGCAATCAAGCATTTTATAAGAAAATATTTATCCTACCTCAATCTAACCAAGCTATGAATACTGAACATGTTCACACACAGACAAACACAGGGGTAAACCATACAGAACTACTTGGTGCCTAGTTGTACTCCCTCCCCCCACTTTACCTTTTAGTTCCTGTACCTCCGTTCTACTTTCCTTTTTCTCTCTGACATCCATTTTTTCTTTTTAAATCATTGCACATAGATGCGGAAATTATTTGACTGGCCATACTGTAGAATTATGGAAATTAAATAAATAATAGGCTGCCTAGTGTTCTTCTACCTGAGGTAGAAGAAATAAAGATAGATAGAAAGGAGACAAGAAAAATCATAATTTTAAAATTGTACTTTTACAACAACAACTGCAGGGCACAAAGTTACCCATGACTTACCCGAGATTACCTGTATCTGTACTCCCCAGGCTTGTCTGTTTTTTCTTCCAGGCCTATCATGCCTAAATTCCTAAGGTAAAGGGCAGTGACCCGACCTTAAGATGAAGAAACAAGATTCAAAGGTCCAAAAATTGTTTTTAAGCCAAACATCTTAGGTCACTTACCTTTTTTTTTTTTTTTTGAGACAGGGTCTCACTGTGTAGTTGAGACTGACCTGGAACTCACTATGTAGCCCAGGCTGGTCTCAAACTCACAGCGATCCTCCTGCCTCAGCCTCCTGGAGTGCTGGGATTACAGGCGTGCACCACTATGCCCAACTTGGTCACCTATCCTAAAGGGTACCTCCAACAATACAAACATATCCCCAACCCCAGACCACAGGGTGCCTCACACCAGCACCACATTACATTGTTTACTGCACTAGCACAGTAAATTTTGAAACAGAATATGTAAGTCCTCCAAACTGTTCTTTTTCAAGACTGTTCCGGAATCCTGAATCAGTTTTTTGAGGGGGGAAAAAAAAAAAAAGAAACCAGGAAAGCTAGAATTTTGATAGACATCTGTAGAGGCAGGCATGGTGGCACATGCCTGTAGTATCAGCACTCCAGGAAACCAAGGCAGGAGGAGTACAAGTCTGACTTGTAATTTGAACAATTTAGTGATCCTGCTCAAAATAAAAAATTTAAAAAGGGCTGGGATGGAAAAAAAAAAGGTGGGGTGCCGCTGGGGCTGGAGCTCAATGCAAAAGCCCTGGGTTCAATCCTTGAACCTATCAAATCTGTAAACCAATGTGGAAGGTGTTTCCACTATAAAATGTCTTCTGATCCATGGACACAGGATGATTTTTCATTTACTATGAATTTCTTTCAACAATGTTTCTTAGTGTTGAATGAAGAAGTCTTACATTTCTTTTGTTAAATTTATTTTTAGGTATTTTATTCTTTTAGATGCTATTGTAAATGGAGTTATCTTGTTAATTTCTCTTTGGGATTGTTCATTGGCAATATGTAAAAATGCAACTGATTTTTGTATACTCATCTTGTATCCTGCAACACCGCCAAATGTGTTTTTTCCGATAGGTTCTTGTTTGTTTTGGAGAATCCCCTCATTAGCATTTTCTTTATATAAGATTGCATCATCAGCAAAGAGTTTTACTTTTTTTCTAATTTGGATGCATTTTTTAAAAATTCTATTTGCGGGCTAGGGATTTAGCTCAGTGGTTCCGCCGCCTACAAGCAAGCAAGCACAAGGACCCAAGTTTGATCCCCAGTACCAAAAAAAAAAAAAATCTATTTGCCTAATGGCCCCGGGTCCCTGCCCTTTTAAAACCTACATAATTTCTTGAGCAGTGTCCCTCTTTTTTCCTCATTAGAATAAATACTCTAGGGGGCAGAGGATAGGGCATAGTAGGTAGGAGGAAGCGAGAAAGTAGGGCTCTTAAAAGCCAGAAGTTGCAATGTGTAATTTAAACTGATTTCAGTTGGGTCTCACCACTCTCAGTGGGAATATCTTTCCTCATAGCTCCCGGACTCAGAGATTTTTCTGGAGGAAATCTCTGAAATCGTCTTTCTTGAGGTAGGGGCGCACCCTAGGTGAGCCTACACACACCCCTCCTTGGCTTTACAAAGTCTAGGATGACGCAGTCACTTTCCCCAGCACCCGTCTCTTCTTCCCTGAAAGTCAGGGGTGGGCTGGCCACCAGTTCTTATCACTCATCCTATCTAATGGGAAATAAAACAGGGCCTTCAGCCATTTGTGTTTACTGCAAAGACACTGACAGATATCTCCACCACCTCAAGCCTTCTTCTGGACCAGTGCTATGATTCGCAGGAGGGCCCACTCACCTGCTCCACTTGTCACCAATGGCTTTGCTGAGTGGCTTTGCAAATAGTTCCCTCCCCTGCTAGTGCAGGACCTGTGTTGTCAGTGACCTCTTGAGATATGCAGGGAACTACGTGGATAAGAATCTGTGACTGCTGGAGGCACCCTGCCACTCCCAGGCAAACATGGGCTAAGCAGGCTCTAACTAAGCCAGGGCTCCAGGATGGCTGGCACCCTGCTCTCCACTCCAAGGGCCCAAATCTTCAGGACAGCTGCCCTTTCATTTGGGACTTTTCTCCCAGGGACTAATCACTTCTGTTTCCTGTCTACACAAACTTTCTTTGCACCCTTGGGGGTATAAATGGTTTCAGCACCCACTGATAAGTGGTCAATTTGGATCAGTCACCAGGAATCAAACCTTAGGGCTCATCTTAAAACTACGTTTAGTGACTCCACAAAACTTTTCCCCAAACAATAGAATAGAGAAGAGTGAGGGGGAAAAAAAAAAGATTGCTATGAGTTGAACTGTGTTCTTCTATCTTGGGCTACATATGGACAGAGAAGGCCAAACTGACCCCAGGCTGTCACAGCTTCCAGGAGGGACTCCCTAATTACACACAGACAGAAGGAGGCCTTCCCGGCAAAGAAAGCAAGAGGAAGTGCCCCGGGTGCTGCAAACATGTCATCTCTAAATTATAACGATGCATGTTCTTATTTATTGTATGCTTAAAATCTCCACCCACTCTTGTACCATTTAGTTGTAAGGCTTTATATTATCCCAGTACTAAAAACTGGTATTTTTGAGGAGACAGTTATGGCAATGTAGCTACAGTTCATTTTCGAGTGTCCTTGGTGATGTGTTTGATGCTATTTTCAGCTTATTAATAGTAGCCAAATAAGACAATTTTAGAGCGTTTTCTTTGGTCTTCCTTCACATTCAACATTCTGTCTAGCATTACATTTCAGTACACAGTATATCTGCTTTGCTAAATTCATCCACAGTGTATCTACAGGCCTGGATTTAACATATTTCCTTCAGTGACAACTACTGCACTCTATTTGCAGGAACTATTTAGGTCACTGGAATGAAGAAAAAAAGAGGTCACTACTTAACAGAAATGGCATGTATCCAAATATAGAGGCAGATTTCTGAACACCTGTTGAACATCAGATGACCAAGAAACTGTTAGAATTTTCAAAACCCCACACCCAAATCTTAAATGGTCAGTGCTTTGTTTCAACCGATAAGGGGTCATAACCCAGAAAACCAGGTCTCCTTATCAAAGGAAGAGAGCTTTAATACCATGGCTGCTTTAAAATAAACAGCTTGTTTAAAAAAAAAATCCATGTAAATTATTTCTCATCAAAAGTCACTTCAGAGAAAGCTATATGATTTGAGCCGCAGGGTGAGTAAAGTAATTGCTTCCGGGGACACAGCCACGACGAATATTTTCAGCTGTCAAGGGTGAGGGAGGAGGAAATGAAAGAATTGGAAACTAACAAATAGTAACACGACACTCCCCTTAGTTCCACAGGCTGGTGTGGCTGCACTCTGCTAACTTCCTAGGAACGGATGGTAAAGACGGAGCTGTGGACGAGGTGGACACTGGGGAGGTGGCACCGACCTCAGGGCAGGGAGCTGGAGCGACGCCCTCTACTTGCACTCATTCATTCATCCCGCCGCGTTCACCCCAGCCCCCTCCAGTCCTAGGCACCGCCCCTCTCCAGGAGACGCTGATGACATCCTCGCTGTCCCCCTTCCAGGGCCCAGGACAGTGTGGGGGACAGCGGCCAGGAGAGGGGCCTCGGAGACGCCAGCCGAGGGGCTAACCCGAGTGGGGCTGGCCGGCCAGGCTAAGAGGCCGCGCCCGGGGAGCCCGGAGGACGCGGTGGGAGGCGGGTGCTTCCGTACCTGATGAAGGTGGTCTTCCCGGTGCTGTACTGGCCCACCAGCAGGATCATGGGCTTGTTTTCGAAGTCGGCGTC
>NW_022900929.1:34337646-34339988 GCF_012274545.1 Fukomys damarensis | reverse complement strand
ACCGCACCGCGCCCGACCCTTCACCGCTAGCGCTGGGAAGCCCGGGCTGCGTTAGCCCCGCTCTCCTGGCCCCGCCTCGGGAGGCATCACCAATCATCGAACACTACGTCAAGGGCGCCTGTTTAATATTCAGAACTCTCTCAGGCCCTTCCTCATTGGGCCTCTGCCAGAGGGGGAGGTGCCAGCCAATAAAGAGGAGTTCGTTGGAGGCAGTGGATTTAGTTCAGTGGTTCCGCTGCCTGCCTCGCAAGCGCAAGACTCCGAGTTCGATCCCTGGTACAAAGAGAGAGAGAGAGAGAGAGAGAGAGAGAGAGAGAGAGAGAGAGAGAGAGAGAGGCGCATGAAAGAGAACTTCCAGAGCTAGGGGATGGTGTGTCCCGGGCGGAGCGACTCTGTCGCGTCACCCGGAGGGCCTCCTGATGGTTGCCCAGACCACACCTCTGGCCAGGTGGGGCAAAGGGCTAGAACTGAGCTAGCTAGAACTAGCTTCTGCAAACTGCTACCTCTCCTAGTATGTTTGGAGCCTTTGGACGTCAGTGCGGGAGGAAAAATTCAGAAAGTTGCCCGACAGGTTCTTCTGGGCACTGGCGGGTCCTTATTCCCCGGAGCTCACCGGTGTATCTGAGAAGATGAGGGCTCCAGTCTTCATCAGTAATGGCTTTCCGACCTGAGGCTGCCTCAACTGATAAACTGAAGAACCTTTCTCCTTAGTTTGCTTTATTTAATTTTCTATAAAACTGAAGATTCATCCAGCACTCTCGTTATTACATTATTGTATTACAATCTAATTTCCAGGAACTGACATACAAGAGAGTTATTGTCACTTCCTAGCTGTGTCTTTTCCAGGTTGAAAGGATACTTGTCTAAATAGAGATTGGCAGGGGCGATTTCCCATTCCCTTTCTGTCCCTCTCAGACTGAAGCTTTCTTTCTTCCAATAAATTTTTCTTACCCCGACCTCCGTTGTTCCTAGAATTGATTATTCAATTTTAGAGAACATAAACTTGCATTTCAGATATCCAGCGGGTTTGGGAGTTACATCTCTTCCTCCTATATCATTTTGGAGATGTTCACCAAGATTACTGGATGAGTTTGGAGACCAAAACTAGAAAGGTAACTGGGCCATGAGGAGAGTCAATATTTTGGCCCTGGCCCCTCAAGGTCAACAAAGAACCAGGACACAAAGGAACCTTTCCCACAGGATCGTACATCTTTGAGGCTGCCAGACTCCAAGTGGTCATACAAATGGAACCAATGACAAATGTGCTACATTTCTTCTACCGGGATCCATCAGACCAACCTTGTAAACAGCTCATAACTGCTAAACTAAACAATATGACATCTGTGTTGGATTCTGAAGTCCCCTGGACCTTCTCCTTATCCTCTTGTGTGCTATATTCATAGCAATCCTGCTGACCTTATAATGTGGCCCATGCATTCTTGACTGTTTCTTTGGCTTTGTATCCTCCAGACTTAAAAGCTATACAGCTACCAAGATGACACTGCTTTTAGATAGACCCTCACTAGAGCAATTCTAACTGCTAATCACAACTATGGCCCTCTTCAACTGGAAGTAACCACAGCTGTCTTCATCCTTTGCCCTTTCACAGCAGTTAGGGGTACTTCTTCAGAGAGGGAAATATTGCAGATCCTTAAGTTAATTAGGTATCTTGTAGGCAGTTAGACAGGGCCGACCTTGAGGAGCCAACAGCAAGGAGCCAACATAGAGGACAATCAAGGTACATTCACTAAAGGCCAGAATTGTAAAAGGAGAGAAACTACTATACCCTTATACTTGTCCTGGGGATATATAGCAGTGATTGATATTCTAAATAGGTATCAATCACCTGGGTCAGAGGCCAAGGTTTTATTTTATTTATTTATTTATTTTTGGTTTTTTGAGACAGGGTCTCACTATGTAGTTGAGACTGCCCTGGAACTCACTATGTAACCCAGGCTGCTCTTGAGCTCACAGTGATCCTCCTGCCTCAGCCTCCCAAGTGCTGGGATTATAGGCATGTGCCACCATGCCCGGCCGAGGCCAAGGTTTTAACCCAGCCTTTCAAGGAAATATCCCTGACCCCCACCATTTCTGAAAATCCTTATGCATTTGCTATGTAACTTGGTCCCCATTTAATTAATATTACCTGGGTGACTGTACTTGTAATCTTATTGGTTGGCCATGGTTTTGCTCCACTTTATGCCCACCCTGTAATTTTCCACCAGGTCTTAGAGTTTTGTCCCACTTTGTACTCACCTTGCCACATGTCTTTGCTATTCAAAACGTCTTTGAGAAGCGGGGTGGGTGGGTGGGCAACCCACTTTCCATTCCCCCTTCTGTCT
>NW_022900929.1:34310904-34337243 GCF_012274545.1 Fukomys damarensis | reverse complement strand
TGAGACAGGGTCTCACTATGTAGTTGAGACTGACCTGGAACTCACTATGTAGCTCAGGCTGGTCTTGAACTCACAGCGATCATCCTGCCTCAGCCTCCAGAGTGCTGGGATTACAGGCATGAGCTACCACACCTGGCTTTAGGTTGTAGTGCTAGAGTATTTCTCAGGGAATTTCTTGGTGTGATCAGTGAGCCAGTTGCCTAAGAATAACCCAAGCTGATTGTGAAAATGCAGGTTCTTGGTCCCCATTCTGGAGCTGCTAAGTTAAATACTGAGAAGAGGTGGCAACTAGGACCAACAAGGACCAGATGGTTCTCATCTGCCCTACAATTGGGAAATATGCTGCACTTTATTCCTTCTTAATCTGGATAGAAATGCAGACCTGCTGAAGCAGAGATGGGGTAGGGCCCAAGTCTACATTTCTAACAATACTAGGGCTCTGCGTGAACATTTACAGCAGGCTTACTCATAACTGCCAACACTTGGATTCCACCAAAACATCCTTCAGTAGGTGAACAGCAAAATGAACTGGTCTATCCAGACAAAAACTATTAGGGCTAGTAAGTGGCAGAGGAACCAGCCATATTTCTAAATATTAGAAATGAGCAATTGGGCATTGAAATGAAAAAGCAACATCCTTCTAATAGCTTAGGGATAAATCCAATAAAAATGTATCCAATTTATATACTGAGACCACAAAACATTTCTGAGAAATAAATGTCTACAGATATACTATATATGTCATGATCATGGGTCAGAAGACTCAATATTGTTAGGATGACAATTTTTCCCAAATTGATGTACAGATTTAGTTCAATCCTGATCAAAATCTTAGCTTTTTAAAAATTTTAATAGAAATTATAATCCCAGCACCCAGGAGGCTAAGGCAAGATTGCCTTGAGTTTGAGGCCAGCCTGGACTACACAGTGAGTTCAAGGTCAGCCTGAACTACATAATGAAACTCTATCTCAAAAGAACAAAACCAAACAACAAAATAGTAATAAAATAATTAAAATTAAAAGGGGCTAGGGGTGTGGCTCAGTGTGAAGGCCCTGGGTTCGATCTCTAGCCCCACCAAAAAAAATGTGTGAGGGGATGTGTATTCGTGTATCACTTATAATAGTTGAAAGCTATAGCTAGCCACCTCCCTGTGGAGAATTACCGAAGCAGTGATGGGTGGATTCCTATTCGGTCACTGAAAACGGCATCATACGAGAAGAGTATTAATGAGCCACACGATGCCCAAAGTATTTTTTAAGGGGAAGAGGTTGGATAATGAAAGTGAATGTACGTGCAGTTATTGTTAGGGCCGGGGATTTAGCTCAGTGGTTCCGCTGCCTGCCTCGCAAGTGCAAGGCACTGAGTTTGATTCCTGGCACCAAAATAAAACAAAACAAAAACAAAATATTGTTGTTGTTATTTTAGCCTTGAAAAAGAGGGAAATCCTAGCCACTGCTTCAACTTACCTGAGTCTTGAGGACCTTATGATAAGTTAGATAAGCCAGTTATACAAAGATGAGTACCAAAAAGAAGCAGATGAATAGCTTAGGATTCTAGTTATCTGGGTTTTCTGAAATAGTCAAATTCATAGAAACAGAAAGTCAGATGATAGTTCTCAGGGTTTGCAGGGACAAGGAAATTGGGAATTATTCAATGGGCATAGAGTTTCAGTTTGGAAAATGAAAAAGTTACGGAGATTTGTTGCACAACAATGTGAAATGCTTAGCCTTACTGAACTGTACACTAAAAATGGTTAAGTTAGTAAATTTTTATGTTATATGGGTTTTTTTTTTAACCACCATTCTTTTAAAAAGTGAATGTATGGGATTTTTTTTTTAGGTAATGAGGATTTCACTGAGGGCCTTCACACTGAGCTGCATTCTTAGCTTATTTTATTTTATTTTACTTATTTTCTGAGATAAGAGCTCACTAAATTGCCCAATGCCTTGCTCCTTGTCCTCAGGTGAGAGGGAGGGTGACTGATCCACAGATGATCCCTTTGCCCATTGTGATATTCTTTTTCTGTGTGTGTGTGTGTGTGTGTGTGTGTGTGTGTGCGTGTGTGTATGTGTGTGTAGGGATACTGGGTGGTAGGAGAAAAAGGAAAAGAAACAGGTATGAGCTCAGCAGGACAGGTTTATTTCAGAACAAACCTGAGAGGGACAGCTCTGGCACTGAGACCAGACCAGCCTCTCTCCTACAGACTGTAAGGTCTGTATAGGGTCATGAGCATAAAAAAGGGGGAGAGGGCTGTGGAAGGAAAAAGTCACAGTGGAACTTTCAAGGAGGAAAGTTCAGTACAAAGGAGCTTTGGCTTTCCGCCCCAAGACCAGGCTTGGGGGTGAATAAGGAGTTGTGTGTTTGTCAAGAGCAGGGTTGAACAGTGATCAGGAACTGTGGGGTGTAGCTGTACTTACACTGTACTTACTGGGCCTTATCGTCCCAGGATGATTCCTTAGCAGCAAGTCTATAAGCATAGCAGAGGAAGGGATTTAAAGTGTTCTCTGCTCAGACAAGAGTGGGGGGTGGTCAGGTTCCTTCACTGGATATTGAAGCCAAGATCTTCCTTGACCCCCCTTTTACAAAATTGTTTATTTTGAGACAGGACCTCAGTAAGTCACTAAATTAGCAAGGGTGTGTTTGAACTTGCAATCCTCCTGCCTCAGCCTCTCAGAGTCCTGGGATTATAGGCATGTGCTACCATGCCCTGCTCTTCGTGATACACTTGGTTTGCTTTCTTCTAACTAAACAATCCAAATTCCAATCATCTTTTCTTCCGAATCTAGTTGTTTTCGCATGTTAAGTCCTATTGCAGGCAGTTCAAGAGGGAGTAGTATTCGTTGCCCAGAAATTTGTTGTATTAAATAACTCTGGAATTAAGTGTCCTGGTAATAATATTTATGGCTCTTTGCCATATGGAAATTTTATTCTGATTCCCGTGTAAGGTCCCTCACCCCCAGTTTGCTGGTCACAGGGTTTGCACTAGGTTATGTTCAGTAGCTGACCCTGGTTGCCAGCCAAGCTCAGCATCTTACTCTATAAACCAGCTTGCAAAGGGATGAAGATCCAGGAGACAGAGGAGGTACTTTGGCCTGGGATGAAGAGCCCCTGGTGCTCTCACACGTTCATTTCTTTTCTTAGTCAGGTCAGAAGCATAACTGGTGGGACCTGCCAGTGGAGGTGTCTAGTAAGCACTTGTAGCAAGATTATAAGTTGTCCTTTAGTAACAAACTCTGACTTTTTACCTGGGCACATTGCCACCCAGGTTAAAAAAATAAAAGATTTCCAGCCTCCCTGCAGGCAACTATTACAGGCAGCTAAGTTAGATAGAAATTAATATACAATCAGTGAGGAATTGGACCCTCAAGGAAGCTAGCACAAAAAAATATAAACATCAGAATTGTGGCTGGAGGAGAATCTGAAGAGAACCAGGCCTCGGGATGGAAAAGGGATAGATAGGCCTGAAGCCTCTCTGGAGATAAACAGCAACTTTAAATTATACTATAATTAGCACCCCCTGGTCCTATGGGTACAGATGGGCATCAGACACAGGGGCAGGTGACCAGAACACCTGACCCATCCTCCCTTCCCTTTCCAAAAATTCCTTTGTTCTTCCCCTGAACCCTCACTATATGACCCCTTTCCCTGTTGGATCAGAATTAGCTAAGTTAGCTATACTTTGAATTTTTCAGGTTGATTACAGTACCCACATTGTGACTTTGCTGTACAAATTACCCCTGACAAAGGGCCTTAGTGGTCACCCACTTGGGACCCCTCCTGGAAATCCAGGAGCTATTCTTCTCTTTCTTTCCAATAAAACTGCCCTAACTTCCTCCTTTGGTGTCTGACCTTAGTCCTCAATGTTGCAAGACCACCAATTCACATGTTTGACATCTAACATGTTGGGAGTTATATTGTTCCTCTATCACCATGGTAATGGTACCAAGTTTGGTTTGGTGGTATG
Source organism: Fukomys damarensis (assembly GCF_012274545.1). Taxonomy (NCBI): domain Eukaryota; kingdom Metazoa; phylum Chordata; class Mammalia; order Rodentia; family Bathyergidae; genus Fukomys; species Fukomys damarensis. The sequence continues at coordinate 34,333,279 of NW_022900929.1, read as the reverse complement.
TCAGCCGAAGGATGTGTGGGAACTCTAGGATGTCTACTTAACCAGAGGGAAGTTTCATCTTTTACTCCTTCTTCCTTTCTGTGGCCTTTATGTGTCATAGTTGGAGCTCCAGAGCACATCCTGGACCATGAAGTCAAGAACCATCATAACTTTACACCTTTAAGTTATATGGTAAAAGTAATGCAAACAGGTACAGTGTTTGAATACATGATTTGAATACAGGAGGCTAGAGTTAAAAGGTTGAGCATTTTCAAAGTAGAAGTAATCGTTGAAATCCAGGTAGAGATGAGACTGCTAAGGAGGGTAGAGTGAAGAATCCAGAAGTTAAACCTGCTCCTCTGGTGGAGGAGCAGCTGGAGGGGAGGCTTCCTCCTTTCTGTGGGCAGAAATTCTGGGCAGAAAGCCTCCCCCTAGCCCTGGCTGCTAGCTTTTGTCTTCTCATCGTGAAGCTTACTGTCCCTGGGTGACTCCCGTGAGGGACCAGTCTGGCGTCCCTTGCTGATGCTTTTCATTCTCTGCGCCTACTACAGTGGCTGGCAGGCAGTAACTATTTGCAAGCTGAACTAATTGAAGGATGGTTGGCAAGGAAGTCAGGGGAAAGGAGGGCTTCAGGGAGGAGGAGCGTCTGCAGGCCAAATGCCCAGGATAATCAAGTAAGGCTGGCCAGGGAAGGGCTGGTGGCTTTGGTTCAGTGCATCTGGCACTTAGGAAGACATTGGCAATCCAGGGGAGAAGGGTCTCCTGGGGAGTTAAAACAGGAAATGTCTCAGAGTGAATGGTGGTGGAGGTGGGCTGGTTGTTCTCCTAGGAAGGAGAGGAAGAGACTGGGATGGAGGGGTGCTAGGGAACCAGGGGATCATATTTCTTTTCTAGCTAATCATGCTCATAGGGTGCAGGGAACCTGAGAGAGGGTCACTCCTGACCTCTATCCTGTGGGAGCCGATGACACTCTGGCCATCTCTGTGCCTAACCCACTGTTTAATTTCTCATATGTGTATCAACATCTTTCCATGCCCCCTGGCTTCCGTGCTAATCTAAGTCCCTGCAACACAGACTGTTTATAGCCACTGTGCACAAAGCAGAGGCTCCATTGATGCCAATCGCCTTTCCTTCCTCCCAATCAGTGTTTCCTGAAAAACACTGGAGCTGGAAGCAGCCTGGGTCAGCGAAGGATGGCGCTCTATGTGTTGGTGACATGGCTTCATAAAAATAGGAGAGGAAGCTGAGCAGAGTGGCGCAGGCATGTAATTCCAGCGCGTTCAGAGGCTGAGTCAGGAGGACTGAAATTTCCAGTCCAGCCTGGGCTACTTAGCAAGTTGAGAACTTGCTAGGTAAGAACTTGCCTCAAAATAAAAATAAAGAAATGAATACATAAAAAGGTCTGAGGATATGGTTTAGTACAAAGGCCCTGGGCTCAGTCCCCCTGATCAAAAGCAAAGCAGAAGAAAAAAAAACAAACAAACAAACCAAGAACCAAGAGAGGCCTCACCATAAGAAGGGGCAGCAGGAAACAAAGCCCCCAGAGGAGGCATGGTTAGAAAGGTATTACAGACAGCAGAGTTAGGCAGAAATATTACAGGCAGTCAGATAGGGCTAGGTCCTCAGGAGAGTCAGGACGCAGGTGAAACATACCACAGCTGCCCAGGAGATACCTCTGCTGGAGACCAGGCCTCGGGATAAAGACAAGATGACCAGGCCCACGTAATTCCACAAAGGATAAATACCAGGTCTAATGAAGCCTAGTTAGTCATCAGCCACCCTGGTGGGTGACCAGAGACCTCTGGACCCATGATTTGCTAGAAGTCTTTGTTCTTCTCATCCACGCTCGTTACGTGACTTGTTTCCCAGTTGGCCCACTATTACCTGAGTAGTACTTGTAACTTTATTGGTTGATCATTGTACCCACATGGGTTTTGCTCTACAAAACTCCTCTACAAGTGGGGTCCCTGGGCTACCCCACTTGGGTCACCTACCTCTCAGGAGTGATCCTATCATTAAATATCTTCCTATTCTTAACCTCATTGTTCCTCATTGAATCCGTTCTTCGATTTTCAGAGACTATGAACTTGGCGTTCATATTCTGACCAGAGAGCTGACAGGTTGGGAGATATAGTATTTCATATTTCATGTCTGATATTATTTCCTGGATCAAAGGGACTACTCTGGGCCTTCCCCATTGGTGAGAGGAACCCTGGAGGGAAGAAAGGACCCAGGGCAGGAGGGATGGGTGCTTCACAGCATCAGGTAATAAAGGCAGATGACATTTAACCACACAGCATTTTATTCTGTGCTCACACAGCATAATGACGGTACACATTTCACTTAAGGTGTGTCATGAACCCCAAGCGGTACTGCCTTCCCCTCCAAACAGACAGGCCCTGTGCCTGCTCGCTCTGAAGTTGGAGGACCCCACGCCTGCAGCTGGGAGGGAAGCGTGGGGCAGCCGGCTGCTCAGGGGGAGGGAAGCAGTAGCCCCTCCGTTAGCAATGCCTGGGTGGGAACTAGTGTTGCTGGTCCTGAAGCCCAGTTTTCCAGTGGCTCAGGGGAGTCAAAGGGTTTATGCTTTCCAAGCTTTTAGGGGGCAGTAGCATAAGTCCGTTGCTTTCTAACTTTTCCTTCCCTTCCCTTCCTTTCCCTTCTCCTTCCTTCCTATGCTACTTCCATTTTGCATTATTAGGGAAGAAACCTACAGCTTTTTCACAGAGCTACATATGCATCCCTTTTTAATTTGAAGATAGGATCTCACTAGGTTCCTAAATTGCCCAGGCTTCACTCCAGCTCCCAATCCTCCTGCCTCAGCCCTCCTAAGTGCTAGTAGTACAACTGGAAACAATAGAGCTGTGGAAGTCACTTTCTTCAATCCACTTAATTTAATTTAATTTTTTCCCATCCACTTCATTTTAAGCAGCACCCTGGCCATTCCTCCTTCCGTTGTCTTAAGAGAGGTAGAAAATCATGTAACAATAACTCAGGAGATCTCTGACACTCTAGATCACGTCAGTTGAATCTCCTAGCCTGATCTTTGCCATCTTCACCCTACTCTCACCTCATTCATTACAGGTTCATAAATATGGACTACATCTCATGCATGTAATTAAGATCAGAGTGAATTTTGGGGCAAGCACGTGTGTGGAGAGCCTCCGAGATAACGCAGTACGCTGTCGATCATTCCTGCCAATCTCGCCCAGAGCCCCAGGGAAGGCACCTGTGCGGAGATGCCCACCCTTTAAATTCCGAAAGAGTGACTTATCAGTGGCTGTTGCTGTGTGCTGTGTTGTGTGTGCAGTCTTTTGCTTTCCCGTCAGCCTGGCACCTCTTTTCTGTTCGTGCCATCTCTTTGTTTGGCATAGACGCACCCTGAGCACAGCTTCCTGTGATCTTCAGTAAATGTGGCTGCTTTTTACTGGGTGTACATTTGCAATCCACTGGTCATCATACACCAGAGCCTGGATCATACCTGCCCGTGGCACGGTAACACTGGGGTTACAGGCATCACCACTGTGCGATAGCACAGCTTCCCATCCGACTTGAGAACACACAGCACCACACAGCGGCAGGGTGGGGTGGGAGAGGGGCTGGGTCTCTTTCCATCGCAATTCCATTCAGTGTGGCGGGGTGGCACCTGAGAACCTGAATTTCTAACCAGTTCCCCACCACACTCTGAGCAACAAGGCTATAAACGAGAGCCCAATTTTTCTCTAAGTACTGAGTACCTGTCCCCACTCATCTCCCAACAACAAAGGGCTGGCTGGCCACAGGGGGCTCACTGGGCTCTGCTTGAACCACTTCTCTTTCTCCTTCTGTGTCCTTCGTCCACCAGCCCAGGCACATCAGTGGCTCAGACGACACCTTTCTTCAGTGAAGTCCCTGGCCTGCAGGGAGACCTGGTCACACTGATTGGGTTTCTCTGTGTCCCAGGGCTTTCCCAGGGTTTGGGAAGCCATCTCCGAGGGGGGAGGGAGGAGTTCTTTCTGGAAGGGATTCCTTGCCTTTCCGAGTTGCTCCTTCCTCCTTTCATTCTCTAAGAACCGGAGTGTCCTGGCTGAGGGGTTTCCATGATAAACTAGAGGGATGCTACTTACAGATAAATAATCTCATCTGGAAGCCATGGTGGTGAGACAGGTGAGCCATGTGTTGGTAGTACCGGGCAGCTCTGTTCACCTGAAGCTGTCCCTTGTAGCCTGCCAGATCCCCAGACTAGCTCCCCACTCGGGGAGCCCACTGTAGGCTTGGCTTTGCCTGGCATTTCATTGGAGCTGGGTTCTTAGCCACAGCTGCCTGGTTGGGGTCACTGGCATCAGTAGCCTCCGGTTCTGGGTGGCTGGAGAAGTGCCGGTGCCACAGGTCACCTGTTTGGCTTTGTTGGTGCAGACACTAGGATGTCCCTGGAACTCCATTTAGGTCTCTCAGTATCAAGCTTCCTACTAATACCTGATTCATAAAAGTCAAAATCATAAAATATTTTGATGATAAATATAAGGAGGCAATACCTTAAAATTACCTTAAAAAAAGCATTTTTTGCAGGGAAACTGGGAGTGCTCCTCAGTCATCCCGAGCATCCCCTGGATCCCCTGTGAGAGGAAGGAGAGGGAGAAGATCTGGAGCCTGAAGTTCTTGGGAACCAGCCCCTCTCTCAGGCCACACTTCTCTCTGTGCTCGAGGATAGCACTGGGAGTCTGTGGCCATCAGATCGTGGACTTCCCTGTAGAGAAGCGGGGAAAGAAATCCCAGCGGCACAAAACTCCAGCGTGGCTCCTTGTCCTCCTTGTCTCTCTCCGCTTTCCATGATCTTGTTTTTCTGGGGGAAAGCCCAGGCCACTTGCCTGCATTGCTGGCTGAACAGCAGGGCTGGTCGTGTGGCCTGTGAGGGCCTCGGCTCAGGGCAGAAGCAGCCACAAGGATTGGTGGGGCTCCCTGGGCCTAGGAAGGACACTGGCTCCTCAGGCGTTTCTTCTTCTCCACTGCCAGGCGCAGGGCCTGGAGGAGCTTGTCTTTATTATTCAGGATGTTGTACTCAGAGAGCTTCACCAGCTTGTCAAAGGCAGCTTCCGTGTATGTCAGCTCCTTGGTGGCATACGGAGATTTGGGGCCATAAATGTCAACTTGGCCCAGTTCCATCTCCTCAGGGCTCCGCTCCACACCTGGGCAGCAGAAAGACTTGTTGTGGACCCTTAGGTCAGGTGGCAAGGACTTGTTTCCGCCCTGTGTGCACAGACACTCACGCACACTCACACACAGGCACTCATGCACCTCAGGGCAGCATACAGCTTTCCCATTTTGTGTTTGGCCCAGCCCCAGCTAGTTCCAGGCTCATCATTGGGTGTCAAGAAAGGCTGACTGACCAACAAAGAGTGGTGGGGGGCTCTCTTCTTCCTTGCCATACTCAAGATGGTTCCAACTGCAATGAAGCCTGGCTTCCCTCTGCACTATCTGGGCTTCCATGAGTCTAAAGCGGGTACTGAGGCCAGAGCTGGAGGGGCTGGGGACAGAGAGGAGGCAGCTTACCTGGCGCCTTGTACTTCTGGAAGGTGTCGTTGACGAGCGGGAAGAAAGCCACAACAGGGACCTCAGGATCCTGGGACTGCCCCATCAGATAGCACTCCTGGAGGTTTTTGTCATCATCCTGGATGTCATAGCTGGGGAAGGGGATCCCCTGCTCAGTGCAGTACTCGCAAGTCTGTTTCATGGGCTGGAATACCACAGAGGACAGGTCTGAGGACTAGAGGGCTGAGGGTGGGTAAGAGATGGAGTTCTTGGATCCAGCTTCCTAACAGCTATGTTCTCAGTTGCTTTGACAGTCTGTGGTATTTTCAGACAAAAGCCAGGTCAGGACAAGAAGCCCTAGGCAGTGGGTTGGTGTGGGCCCAGTTGCAAGCTCCTTCCCCAGGTGAATGGGGAGAAGCCCCCCTGGGCACTTACTCAAGCAAGGACCCGTGTAGACCTGACTGGCAGTCTGTGGGGTAGGAGTGACCAGAGACAGGCTGGCCAGGCTCCTTTGCACATACAGGGATTTTGGAAATGGCAGTGTCACAGGGCACCAAACTTAGTGTCTGAACCCCCTTGGTTCTGCACCTGTTCCATGACTTGCCTGCTGTGTGGCCTTAAGCAAGCCATACACTCCCTGTCCCTCTGTAACTCAGAGATAATAGCAGCTGTGACATCAGCTGCAAAGAGCTGGAGTAGTCAGGACCAGGTGAGACCATGTGTAGGAAAATACACTATTACTTATTTATAAACTTAGGTCACTAACATTGTTGCCATCCTTATCATTTGTCTGTGCTTTCTAGCTTCGGGATAGGACTAGATCAAAGTAGACCAAAACCAGCGTCTTTTCCTGAAAGGGCCAGAACTTTTCAAAAGTAAATACAGATCTCCCTGGTCCTTGCTCTTTAGTGTAATTACACAGAGGACTGTTGTTCCTGGGGATAGAAGGGTACAGTATGATTGTTTTGAAAGCAGGGCATTCTAAACTCTTTAAGTGGTGCAAAACTTTATTACGGACTAGGTTCTATTAAGTCCCCCAGCCCCAAAACTGGAGACTGAACTCAGGGCCTTTGCACAGAGCTACATCACCAGCTCTCTTTTATTTTTTAAACAGGGTCTCACTAAGTCACTAAATTGCCCAAGATGGACTGAAACTTGTGTTCCTCTTGCCTCAGCTTCCCACATCGCTGGGAGCCCACTGCACTTGGGTGATTAAGGTTATTTTTTTAATCTTTATTTTTTAAAGCTGATGACCATGTATGGCCAATGCTCAAAGACAAGAATAAAACTGGAATTTCCTAGGTGAACTTATGTCTGCCTCAGGCCTGGTGGCTGCCCCTGGAGTTTGGTCCTCCAGCCTTGGGCCATGCCCTATGGCCTGAGCTCCTCCCGTGCTGGGCCTCAGAGCCACAGGGAGGGCCGCTTCTCTTCTGTCATAGCCGCTGAGGCCACCAAGACTGTGACACTGATCCCGTTGCTCCTGCACTCAGGAGTCTTCCTCCTAGCACTCACCTTTGTCTGGGACCCAGCACAGTAATTGAGGTGGATGACGAGGTCGGCTTTTCTCTCTTGCCGGAGGAGGGGCGCATAGCTGGAGTTGACAAAGAATGCCGTGTCCAGCATGCACAAGTGTTTGGCAAACTCTGTCAGCTGGTTTGGAAAGGTGTCCAGCACCGTGTCTGAAAGCCAAGATTTCTAGTTGCCAGGGTGCCATGCTCCGAGGCACCTGGTGGGTGAGGGCCCTGCCTGGAGCTTTCTTCCTGCAGCCTGGGCTGCCAGCCTCCCACACCCCTGACTTCCCTTCTCTTCTCATCTCTTCTCTCTCTCTCTCCTTTGCTTTTTCTTTCCTATTCTTTATCCTCCCCCACTCCACCCCCTAACTCTGGTTCTGAGGATTGAACTCAGGGCCTTTGCACTGAGCTACATCCCCAGTCCATTAAAAAAAAATTTTTTTTTTTTTTTTAAATTTTGAGACAGGGTCTTTCTAAATTGCCTAGGCTAGTATCAAATTTGTGATCCTCCTGCCTCAGCCTCTCAGAGTGCTATGTGCTGAGGTTTTAGGCATGGGCCACCACACTCCAGCCTTCCCCCTTCTGACAGGGACACTCCTGGGTCCCACAGCTCCTCTGGGTGGGACGGTGAACAGCAACATGCTCTTGGGCTTCAGCAAGTCCTTTATGGGTTATGCTTGGCAACTCCCTCTGACCCAGCCACAGAGCTTGTGCGGTCATAGGGACTTCAAGCCAACCTATAAGCTAGGGCTACCTGGGGCCTGAAGCCTGTTGCCCTTCTGCCCCAGACTATGAGGACAAGGGTTAACAGGGAGCACTTAGGCAGCCTTTGCAGGTCATGGCCAAATAAAATCTTCAAGAGGGCGGAAAGCCAGTCTTCTAGCCTTATCAGAAAGAGGTGGTAAGTGGAAAGTAGGAGAGCGTGGTTGAAGACTGGGCGCTGCTTCTCACTACTTAGGCTTCCTGCTCTGAGTCATCCCTATCCAACTGCAGGGGACACCGCTTTAATACACTGACCCCCAGAACAACTGCAGAAAACAAGGGCCTGTGTTTCCCATCTGCAGGAGCCGGCCATTGCTGGGTTATATGTGGTACAAGCAACGGATTAAATACCCACAGCGCCCCCTACTGGCAAACCCATAACCCATTGGCCGAGACACAGCCAAACCGGAACAGGGCCAGTGTTCCACTCGTCCTTTCTCCAAGGCACCTTGGCCTCCACTGCCCTCCCCCAACAGAGCTGGGCCCAGGGGATGCCCCTGGTACCTTTCCACTTCTGGAAGTGGCTGTTGCGGAGATAGCCAGTGTGCAGCTGCAGCCCGTACATGAAGTTGTGGAACTCAGACACGAAGGACCGGTAGGTGAGGACTTCTCGGAAAGTATTGGACAGCCAGGACGCCGGAGTCACTACTGAGGTTTCCAGGATATTAGCATCACATTTGGGAATTTCAGGCAAGAGTGGCTCGTCTTCTGCAGGGAGGGGATAGAGGACAGATGAGACCTCCAGTTCGCCCAGGTGAGTCACCCCCCCCCTCACCGACTACCTGCCCTTAGGCAGGTACTGAAGCGCAGCTCACACCTTCCCAGGAGTGACCTAGGTCAGAAACACAGGCTGCAGCCAGCAGCGGAGATGCAGAGGTCTCAGGCAGCCGCCTCCCCTTACTCTCCCGGGCACTGGAGGTGGCCCGTCCCGGATGCACGCACCGCCTGGGTCACACCACCCACCAGCCACAGGGCCTTCCACATCTATGGTCACGGGAGGGTCCTCCGTTCCTGCCCCACACTGCCTGTCACTCAGCCAGAACAGAAAGCTAGAGGGTCACCCACCGAGGTCGTGCACTTTCTCCCTTGTCCATCGGTGGAAAAACTCCTCTGAGGTGTTGCACAGATTCCAGGCGTCGAGCAGGTTCAGAGAGAAGATGCTGCTCCACAGACCTGGGGAGCACAGCCTGTGAGCAGCCCTCCCCGGGGCCCTGGCTTTCGAGCCCAGCTGCTCTGCCTTGCCGGGATGCCTTCCCAGCCAGGTGCTCCCTTCTCCCATGGGGCAGCTGCCCAGCCCTGAGCAGGGAACGGATGCAGACAAGGGACAGCCCCTTCCGGGGCTCCACACAACAAGCGTGGGCTTTGATTCCAGTCTGGATCCACCCCTTGTGTCAGTTCATAGAGCTAGTGTGTTTAAGTACCTGGCATACAGTGAGGACTAATACGTGTGATGTCATCTCATTATTTTTGAAATACAACATTATTAATAATATTCATTAACTTTCTCACATACATTGACCCATTGGGACCCTCTCCAAGGTAGGTTTTACTCTTACACCTAACTCACAGATGAGAAAACTGAGGCTCAAAGAACTGAAGCAATTTAGTCAACTTCACAGAGCTAATAAATGAAGAACCAGAGTTCAAATCCAAGTATGTTAACTACAGTCTTCAGAGCCATTTGGCTGCTAACATAGGTGTCCATGAGAGGGAAAGGCCACCGTGGGCTGGAGGCTTCTGGGTGGGTTTCACAAAAGAGATGGGACATGAACTGGGCCTTCTGAAAAGGGATGGATTAGGAGAGACAGAAGGAGTCTACACAAAGGGCGTAGCTGTTATTGAGGTCAGGAGGATGGTCTGAGTTCTGAGGTCACACTTTGGCAGATGCAGTTGAGACACTGAAGGGAAGAAGTGAGAGCAGATGTCACTGCTGCCCCTGTGCTCAGTGGCCCTGGCTCAGGAAGGACCAGGAGCCTAGGGTGGGGAGCTGGCTGGGCTTCTCTGTGGCTCTATCCTGTACCCCTGGGTCTCTTCTGCTTTGGGGCTTGAGTGGCACTGGAAGCAGGCACACTGCTGCCAATTGCCAGTGGGGAGGAAATGGGGCTTCCAGAGGCTTCTGTCTCAGCCTGCCACAGCCAGGCTGCTTCTGAGCTGGCCCCAGGAAGGCCACGAGAGACCAGGACATTGGAGAGTCCCCAGGTCCCCATGATCGATGTGTGTGTGTGTGTGTGTGTGTGTGTGTGTGTGTGTGTGTGATGTCAGGTCTCTCTGGGCCAAGAGGCCACAGGGAGATTAAGGCAGCTCTGGAGGTGGGCGGGTTCAGGAGCCCCTCCTGGGAGAGAAGGCAGTGCTGGGGTGCTGGGAAGTCACGTGCTCAAGGGCTTACCTGAGCAGGCCAGCACAGATGGGACAAGAGGGTTCCCACACTCCTCCTCTAACCCACCGGGGTGGGGTATCATGGGGAGCCCCCAGCCAGTCACCTAGCATGTAGCACATCCTTGACTCAGGGATCCTTTTCATCAGCCGTCCCATGAAGAACTCAGAGCCGAAGAGCTCAGGGGGGATGAAGGCCCCGTACTTCTGCATCCCCACCTCATAGGGGGAGAATTCGCACCACTCTACACAGGGAGCAGAAGGGCAGGGCATTAGCCCCAGGCCAGGGAGCCAGGCAGCCAGGCATGCACTGTCCAGATGGCCCTCCCTCCCTGGCTCCTGGCCTGGGACGCCTGGGGCAGGGAGGCTGCAGTTCCTATTGCGGACACTTGGAGCACTTGCAGCTGCCGGCCTCTGCAAACTGACAAAACAGCTTTGTAAACTGGCGGGCTCCTTTGCTCCTCAAAGCCAGATAAATTAAGTGGGGGCCAAACCGACCCTGGTACAGAGCAGGTCTTCCTAGTCCTGCTCTAGACAGCTTTAAAAAATACCTAGGACTCCCTTTCACAACCTTGAAGTCTCCCTGTCCATTCAAATGTCATGCCCCGCCCTTGGTACAGAGCAGACTGGGGAAGCAAAAGTGATTTCTTCAGTTTTCTGATGTGGAGGTCGGCAGAATGTATGTGGGGAGATCTGGAAGCACTGAGTGCCTCTGCCCGCCCAGAAGGGCCCCCACCTACATCATTGGTCACCAGTGTTACCTCTGAAGTCCTGGTTGCTTACGTCATCCTTGACATTGATGGTGAGGTAGATGGGCAGGGGGTTCTGGCCCTGGCACACAGCAGCACGCTGGTCTGACAGTTTGTACTCACTACTCTGTGGGGAAAGGGATTGATTAAAGGGAAGCAGCAAACAGAAGAAGCCGCCCCTAGGGGAGGGGACAGTGCAGGATGCGAGGACCACACTGACCCCAGCAGGCATTTTCCAGCTCCCAGGACCACCCAGCTGCTGTGTGGGCTGTAGACAGCAGTCAAGCACTCCTGGGGAATGTTCCCTACCTCCCTGGACGACCCACCAGGCTGTGTGGGAAGACATAGTATGGCCCAGTGATCTTGGGGACCTCCTTTGAGGAAAGGAACCGGAACCAGGTATCTAGACACTATAGAGTCAACTGTGCTGGGAGTAAGGCCACAGATTCAGGAAGGAGCCCAGTCCATTGTCAAGGGCCAGAGAGAAAGCTGCTCCTGCTTTGGCCACAGTGGAAGGCCAGGGGCCTCCCAGTAGCATTCCAGCCTTGCTTCTTGAGGAACCCTGACTCTTCTCCATGCTAAACCCTCTAAATGCTCAGCCCACATGGGTTACTAGCTATATCTGATTCCTTTCTGAATCACCAGCAGCAAGCTCAGTTGACATGCAGCAGGTGATTAATTTAGTTAAAAGCCTAAAGGAAGGGATGAGTGAATATTGAAGGTGAGGGTCGAGTCATCCTTGGTTGCTCAAGTTGTCTGACTTTCTAGAACAAGGGACCAACTAGGAAATAAACTGCTTCCCTCTCCTTCTTCTGGCAAGTTCTGATTTGAATGTATAACTCCCAGGCAGCATTTAGGAGTAGGGCTGAGAGCTACAGACCTGGATATAGGTCAGGTAGACAGCTCTGCTTTGGGACCAAGCAACAGCCAAAACTGCCCCCTACCCTGGGCCTCTGGCCTGAAGGGTGCAGATGTTAGCCGAGCCCACCCTGATGTCCATGATCGCATGTCACACAGGGACCGCCCCACCCTGCCCTGTTTCACCACATCCCACATGGCTCTGCCAGCACAGGCTGGCTTTCTTCTTGGGCACACATTGAAAGAGGGAAACCGACTGGACACATTTCCTGTATGGTGGCTAGGAGGGGTGAGCCCTGCAGAACTCTCACTACCAGGAAAGTTACAGACGAAGGGCCCTAGCTGCTGTGCTCCGAAATCCATGGCCAGGTTGGTGCCGAGGCCACACTTCCTTTGAGCTCAGCAGCAGTGCTGAGCAAGGCCCATTCAGGGGATGGAGGACACTACTCACAGCTAGCTGTGGCCAAGGGACCCTCCACAGGCCTTGTGGAGACTTTCTCGACCACAAGCAGCCTAGCATGCTTCCACTTGACCTTGTTTCCTCTTTCCCCCACTTAGGGTCAGACTTGCATTGGGGTTGACAGCTCTCCGTCCTCCTTTTCCATTTTCTCTCACATGAGTCCATGAACCCCTCTTGCCATCATGCATCCAGTACTTCATGGCTCACACTGTCCCAGGATGCACCAGCACATGTAGCCTAACGTCTGTGGTGACAACCGATGAAGAAAGGGGGGCTCTGGAGACACGGACTGCCTACCTCATCTGCCAGACAGGACTCAAGCAACAGGCCCCAGAAGTCTGTAAAGGTGACCTTGTAGCCTTCCTGGGTGCGCTGCCGGAGTTCCTCCTTGAACTTGAGGAGCTGGTCTGGGAAAAGGGAGGGCATCTTGTCTTTGATGGCATGTCTCCGGGCCTCGAAGATAGCAGACTCCAGGTTTTTGGAGGACCACTCAGGATCTTGGTACAAGGTAGCCATGGTCCTGGGGAGACAGGCATGGCTGAGACAGCTGACCCAGCCCTGCTCTGATCATCCCTAGATCCAGGCGGGAGAAGTTCCATGGGGAACCCTAAACCTGCTAGAGGAGCGTGGGGGAAAGAGGGTGAAGTGGGAACTGGTGGCGAGAGGGAGAGTGAACTTTATTACTCATCACTGAATCACTACTGTTTTTCCGGTGCCTACTGTGTGCTAAGTGTAGCACGTAGTTAGGATGATGATTCCAGACCCAGACTGTCTCGGGTTCAAACCGGGCCCTGCCACTCACTTGCTGTGTGATTTTGGGCAAGCTATGTGGCCACTCTTCACCTCAGTTTCCCTGTCTGTGGAGTGAGGGGAGTCTGACCATTGTACCCACATCAGAGTTCTCGTGACGATCACAGGAGGCACCAGGTATAAAGCTTTGGAACAGTGCTGGCACTGAGTAAATCCTGGGGTCTTTATTCTGCACTGAGAGTGGCCCCTGGGGCAGAGCTCACTGGGCTGCCCTTATCTGAACAGTGACCTCTTCTTTCACAGGACTTGGTCTAGGAAAGTGGGATATGATCAGATTTTTCAGACGACAACAACAACAACAAAAAAAAACAACAAAAAACACCCACTTTCTATAAGGTTCACCCTGTTACTTTTGTACTTTCAAAAGTCTTTGCTAATGGTTGTTTACAAAAGAATATTTCCCAGCCAGACACAGTGGCACATGCCTGTCATCCCAGCACTCTGGGAGGACCATATGTTTGAGCCTAGCCTGGGCTACTTTGCAACTTAGCCAGACCATGTCTCAAAATAAAAAATAAAAAGGACTAAGGATGTAGCTCAGTGCAAAGGTTTCTATCCCCAGTACTGAAAAAAAATTTTTTTTTTTGTATCGGGGATCACTCGGGACCTTGTGCTTGCGAGGCAGGTGGCGGAACCACTGAGCTAAATCCTTGCCCCCCGCGAGTTTTTTTTCAAAGAAAGAATATTTCCCACTCTTTCCTCAGGCCAGGGGCCCCTCCAGCCTCTCACCTTCCCTGGCTGGGCCTGAGGTTCTCCCCACTTCCTGCCCACCCCACAGCAGGCAAGGGGACATAGATGTCCCTTGACCTTGTTGGAAGCGAGTTATCTGGAGTAGTCTCTAGTGTAAAGAGTAGGCACCCTGAACTGGGTTCAAACTCCTGGTCTACACTCATTAGCTGAGTGACCCTCGGCAAATTGCTGCATTCCCCCAGCTGTAAAATCATGCTGGGCAAATTTGGCTGGTCTTCCTTATCCTCAGCTTCCTCATCTGCATGTTTAATGCCAAGGGTCAAAAATATTTGAAAAAACCAATACAATTTAATTAAAAAAAAAATATATATATATATTTGAAAAAAATTACCTCTGTACTGAACCCACTGCGTGGACTTTTCCCTTGTTATTGTCTCTTAAGTAAGACAGAATAACAGTATTTACACAGTGTTGATACTGTATTCAGTATTACAAGTAATCTAGAGATGTTTAAAGTACTTAGGAGGAGCATGTAACTTATGTTTTATATAAAGGACTTGAAAATCGGCTGGTTTTGGTCCCTGGAGGAGGAGCGTCTGTAATGGAGTCCCCACTGATACTGAGGCCACCCAGTTCAGCCCAGAAACCACACCAACTACTCTCAGCCCTTGGTTCTATCCCATCTGGGCTGAAGCCCCCAGCCCTTGACAATTTTCCAGGGCCAACTCATATCTGCTTGCTCAAATGAGAGGGACCCCGAGCTCCTCTAGGGTAAAAGGGACAGTAAGAGACCTCCAGGGCTCCAGTCACCATCATAATAAGATGTACCCTGGCTGGCCTCGGGTGGTCCCAGGTCCCTAGCCATCCAAAGCTAGGGCCACACAATGACTTTGGCGGTTCTCTTCCACCAGAAAAATACTAAAAAGCAAATGTTATAATTCTGTGGTATTAAGAGAAATATATTGATGCTATTTATTAAAACATTTTCTTGGGCTCAGCGATTCTGCCACCTGCCTTGCAAGCACAAAGGCCCGAGTTCGATCCCTGGTACCAAAATAAAACAAAAACAAAAACAAAAAAACCCCTCTAAAATAAAATCACATTTTCTTGCCAGGTATGGTGGTACATGCCTATAATCCCAGTATGTGGAGGCTGAAACAGAAAGATTACCACAACTTCAAGGACAGCCTGGGCTACATAGTGAGAACCTGTTTTGTTTTGTTTTTTTTTAAACAAACCAGGAGCTGGGGATTTACCTCAGTGGTGCCACTGCCTGCCTCACAAGGACAAGAACCGGAGTTCGATCCCTGGTACTGCCCCCAAAACAAAAAAACAAAAACCTAAAAAAAAACCCCAAAACCCCAAAAACAAAACAAACTAACAAAAAAACACTTTCTATAACCTAAAAGCCCTTTTTTTTTTTTTTCTGATTTCAAGAGCCATAAGACATTTTTATCTATCATGAACCCATACTTTCTCCCTTTGGTCACCAGCAGAGTGTGGAAGGGGAACCCCCAGCAAGGCCCTGCCTGCTCCCCTCAGGCTATGAGGGCAGGGGAGTGGGCAGGTCACAGGGTAGCAGGGCCTGCAGGAGGGGAAGCCAGAGCATCAGGGCCAGCTGCCAGCTCTCCACCACAGGAGACTTGCACAGCCCTGAGAGAGGGCAGCTGCTCGTCCCAGCAGGAGGGGATTACAGGCACCAGGGCTCCTCTTGTCATTGGCCAACATGTTCCAGGGTCCCTGCCATAGCACCACCAGTAACAGCCATGTACACAGGGACAGTATTCTTAGTACTCTGAGAGCCCTTGCAGTCTCACTGCGCTCCCAAGTGGTCAGTGCTGTTGTTATCCCCACTTTGCAGATTCAGACACAGAGCCTCCAAAGGTTAAGCTCCCTACTGTCTTTTGCTTGGCCTGGAAGGCAAGAGAACTAGAGACCCCCCAGGCAGCCCGTCTGCTGCCTGCTGTGGACCCCACTGGACAGTGGCTCCCGGCCCCTTACCAGGTGGCCCCAGACAGGCCGGAGATGTAACTGCTGCAGTTCAGGAGGTTCAGCTTCTGCAATCCCAACAGGTGGCCGTACAGTGAGGTCATGGACCTTGCTCCACCTCCAGTGGCCATGATGGTTATCAGAGGTACCTGGGGTCATGGAGGAGGCAGACTGATGGGGGCTCAGGGCAGGGCTGGGTAGGCAGGGACTGGAGTGACAGACAGCAGCTCAGATGGAACCACAGGGAGGACAGGCTGGCTAGAGAGCAGGGAGGAGAGGGGAGAGCCCTTCACAGAGAGGTAGGCTGGGGGTAGGCTGGAACTGGACCTCTGCGTCTGACCCAGTGTGTCGGGGAGGGCTCTGGTGAGTCATGGGTTCATATCATTCCCGTGACAGGCCTCAGGTGACAGATAACAGAAATGGGACAGAGTTGGGGACAGGGTCTCCACAGTACCACACCCATGTCTTCCATGGACGGATGTGGTGATAGGACACGAGGCCTGGGGCCGATACACAGCACGTGCTCTGTCTATACTGTGTTTGTGAAAGCAGAAATAAGTGAATTTCCGATGTGGAGAGGAGCAGGGGGTCACTTGTGTGTTGACATAGGTTTAAGATGCTCAGATGGGAGGAAAAAGGGGGCTTTTGGCCAAAATTCACTGTTTTCATTTAGCAGAGGCTGTAAGAGCCTTCAGCTGGTTGAAGCCCATTTACAAGTTCCCCGCTGTCCCCCAGTCTCTACCTGCACTGAGACCAAACTCAGAAGGTGGCATCTGGGGGCCACCCTGGGCAGTGTAGGCCCCAATCCTGATGGGGGAGGTGGCAATGGGCCCTAGCAGAGGCACCACACCTGCCTCCATGAGAAGCAGCAGTTGGACCTGTGAGTGGACGCTACTTCGCAGTGACCTGCTGTCTGTGTTTACAGGGCTGAGAGAAGAGGTGCTAAAGGGTGGAGGATCTTTGTCTTTTTTGGGTGGGAGTAGGGAGGTGTGCCAGGGGACGGGGTTTAAAATGCTGTCCAGCTGGGGCACGGAGGCCACTGGGGGCCTCTGTGTCATTAAGGCAGGCTTGGTCACTCACACGCAGCACACAGGGGCAGTGGGAGCCCTTTCTTTCTGCTTCTACTTGACCTCCCCTGCCCTGGTGAATGATGTCAGTCCTATCTGGTGCAGCAGGTGCAACCATGGCAGGGAGGCAGTGCCATGGTCGCTCAGGGCAGGGAAGGGCTAGGTGGCTTGTGGGGTGTGGGGTTGCAAAGATCAGCTTGGCCCAGAGCAGCCCTAAGCCCAGGCTGGCTCCGCTGCTTACCCACCTCGTCCTCAGCCAGGTCCTCCTCTAGCTGTAGCACCTGCTTCAGCGCCTCAGCCACCACCACCTTCCTCTTCTCCAGAAATTCCAGCTCCTCAGGGCACAGGGTGAAGCCTAGTCTCACATCCAGTGTGTCACAGCTGGGGGAGAGAGGACCCTGGCTGAGCAGGCTCCCCGTCTCCACCATGGAGGGGCAGTTGCAGCATCAGGGGCCCTTGGACCCAGGCTGGGAGCCAAATTCTACCATACATCACATCTGCAACCTTGGGCTTCTGTTCTCATCTGTCAAATGGTGCTCACTCCTCAGCACTGTCCCCAGCACTTAGTGAGATACCGATGGAAAACCGCAAACCTCAGCTGGCACCTGAGCACTGCTACCTCACGAAAGAACACTCTTCTTTCATTAGGGACTCTTTGATACCTGTGCCCCCTCAGCAGGGTATGAAAGTTTAGGAGAGCTTCCCAACATGGGTGAGAAGGGGCCCTGAGATCCTCTTGGCAAACCCCCAGACAAGGCTCTACAGCATGGACTCTGGAGCTCGATAAACCAGCTTTCCGTTCCCACAGAGCTCACATTCCTCATGAAGCCCTTCTTGATCGCAGAGTCATAGTCCTCCTGCATTTGTGCCACTGACAAAGGCCCTTCATATCTCTGACCTCACTGTGCCATCCCCATAGGGCTTCAAGGCCAGGGGCAGGAGCTGCCATGACAGGCCCAGGTCTCGCCCTCTTTCTATCACATTCTTGCCTGGAACAAATCCAGGCTCTTAGCCTGGGATCCAGGACCTTACCTCACTTGTCCACACTCACCTCAAGCTACTTCCTGGAAAGGGCCTGCCAGGCTCTCAGAGCCACAGGAGCAGCCTGATTTCTGCTGCCCTCGCCAGAGCACCCTCCCTTTGCCCACCTATGCCCTGCACCCTCCAACACGCAGCTCATGAAGCCCAGTAAATCATGATCTCGGATTAGGAAGCAATTTCTTATATATGACACCAAAAACACAAGCAATGGAGAAAATCAATAGGCTCCATCAAAATTAAAAACCTTTGCTTCTCAAAGGACACCATCAAGAACACAAAAACATAACGCATTAAAACAAAAGACACACACACAACACACTGAATAGGAGAAAATATTTGCAGTGCAGGTGTCTTATAAGGGCTTTGTACTCAGCATATACAACAAACTTTTACAACTTTAAAGCAAGCAGCCCGCTTAAGAAGTGGTCACAGGGTTTGAATAGTCACATCTCCGGAGAGGTATACAAACGGCCAATAAGCCATGAAAGATGCTCGCCACTAGTAGCCATCAAGGGAACTCAAATGGAAGCCTCAAGGAGACACCACTTCTCCCCTGTGAGTATGGAGAAGGTAGAGGGAAGGACAGAAGGGGTACTTTACCAGGGTGTGGACTTCATGTGTAGTTTGTAATTCTCATTCTGAGGATGGAGAGATGAACAATTAGTCAGGGATAACAATTCAGAGCAAAGTGATCCCAACCACAGTGGCAGACTCACCATGCCGCCCACCCCACGCATGCACCAATCCCTCTGCACCCCCTGGACATGACCTTCCCTACCATCTTCACTGGGCCTCCACACATTCTGTGGCTTTTCTATCTCCTGCCTCCCAAGGCCCCTCGGTGCTTCTGGAGAGACCTCACATGTCCCCTTGCTTTGTGTGCCCTGGGCTCGTCTGGTCTCCTGGCCACGGGAGTTCCATGATGAGCCACTCAGGAGCCCCTTCCCAGATGCAGGCCCTCACCACAGGCAGAGTCACGGCTTGGCCATCAGAAAGGCAGTCGAGGGGCTGACAGATAGAATCGCTCTTGCGTGCACTGCAGCAGCTAAGCTGGAAGGATGCATGGGCTTGGTGCAGGGGAGGGGAGTGGGGAGAGCACCCCATAGTGTCCCCCTGCCTGGTCCCCTCCCCCAATGCCATCATGGCTGCCATACACCATACCAAACAGTCCCAGTGGCTCTTGGGCACAGCCACCTGCAAGCACGGCTGGAAGTACTTGGGGTAGTGGAAGGAGGCAGAGTCTAAGCAGCAGGGCTCCCTGTGGGGTGAGTTACGCCAGGTGTGCTCAAAGGATTCAGTCACTGTCACTAACAGATCTTTCACTGAGGAAGAGGATGACAAAGGTGAGATCCTGGGAAGCTTCTCTACCCACCCCACTTGTACCAGCAAAAAGCCTGTGTGGAGGGGCCAGGAGGTATCTACAATGCCCTCGGCCCTGGTTACAGTGCCTCAGAGTGAGTCCCATTCTGTCTGCAGGGCAGGGCCTTGGAATCTGCATTTTGACCAGGCTGGTGAACACTGCTGACGAGTGAAGTCCCCAGAAAGCCCTTTGGGCTGCAGAGGGCTGGGGCAGGCCAGCGAGTGCTGTCTGTGGATCTCTTCTGTCCCTTCCACCTAGCAGTCAGCAGGACTCAGTGAAAGGAGAGCTGGCTGGAGAAGGGGGAAGCAACTAGAGGGGCTGCCCCAGGGCTACTCACTGAGCCGGCCCTGGGCCACACCCATCCTGAGCAGACCCAGGATGCCAGGCTGGGGAGGACAGGGCTTCAGGACCCTGAGGGCAGCGGATGCTGAACAGGTTCCACTAAACTTCTTCCCACTTCCCTGGCCCAGCCCGTGAGCAGAGCAGAGCAGAGCAGGCTGTAGATAGTGCTGGGCTAGGAAGTGTCCTGTGCCCCCACCCCCCAGAGGGCAGGGAGCTGAGATGCTCACTTTTCTTCCTCTTCCTCTGCTTCCTGGATTCTGTGTGAACCTCTAGGCAGGAGACTTGGCGGGACTGTAACAAAGCAGAGAGGGCACTGAGAGGAGCGCACAGGTGGCCTCCTCCCTTGTCCAGGCCAAAGGGGATGAGTTCTGGGTTGGCTGACCTTAGGCTGATGCTGGGAGCCCTGGGTGTGCTGCCCACCCCCACCATTTCTGAACCTCATCAAGATATGCCACCCCAACAGAGACAGGATATTTGGTATTTGACAATGAGGCTGTCCTGTAAGCTCTAGGACATGCGGTTGCTGTTTACCAAGGGGCCTGTCAGTATCTACCCAGGGCAGCGTTCAGTTCTGTACTTTGCAAGTCAAATAATCTTTGCAAGAGGAAGAAGAAGAAGAAGAGGAAGAGGAAGAGGGAGAGGAAGAGGAAGAGGACAACAAAGAAGAAGAAGGCCATGTTCTTTTGCAACAATTTCCCAAAGCCTCTGCCTTTTGCTTTCAGGAGTCTTTTGTTTATTTGTTTGGTTTTTTTGCAGTGATGGGGATGGAACCCAGGACCTCATGTGTCCTCAGGCAGATAGGTGCTCTGATCCTGAGCTACACCCCTGCTCCAGCAAAGCCTCTACTTACTGAGGGAGAGGTCTCCTTGAACTCTGGGGCCTTAGACACATTTGTTTAAAATATTTGTACCAATAGCTGAAAGAGGGAAAATATTTACTATTGCAATTGTGCTTGCAGAGGCATCGGGTTGTGGGAACTGAGTCTGAGGAAGCTGCCCTTTGTGGGTTCTTTTACTGGGGAGAGCCACAAGAGGAAGGGGGGCATCCGGGGAGGTGGGGTGCTGATGCCCTAGCCGCTTCCTCCTTGCACCCCTGTTCAGCTGGGCATTTAGTCCAACTCCTCCAGGGATCAGGACGGGACAAGGCCTCCCACTGGCCCAGTGTCCTCTCTTGTGACAGCAGCAGCCAGATGTGGCCTCTAGCGCTACAGGAACCAGAAGGAAAATTACCACCAGCACGCCATTGGTGATGAGGGTCTCCGCCGGAGAGGGACTAAAAAACAAAATGAGAATTCCTGCTCAGTTCCACCATTTTTGATCGATTTCTCATGACATAAATAGGGTCAGTAATAAAATAGCAGAGGTTTTTTGGTTTTTAACAAAAATAGCTTAAGAAACCTTAGATATGTAGATGATCAAGGAGGAAACTGGCATTTTAAGTAGACCGTCCAGAAGAAGATAAGAGTTATGGGTCAGATAAATTCTCATTATTTTTAAAGAGTAACTATCCTGTATGCCCAACTAGATACAAGAAAGGGCCGCCACCCACCAACTAGGACAGATGTAAACAATTTCATCACAAAAACGGTCCAGACTCCATTTTATTTTATTATTATTATTTTAAAATTTTTATTTTATTTTTGTGTTTTTGAGACAGGGTCTCACCATGTAGTTGAGACTGATCTGGCACTCATTATGTACCCCAGGCTGGTCTCGAACTCACAGCAATCCTCTGCCTCAGCCTCCCAAGTGCTGGGATTACAGGCTTGTGCCACCATGCCCGGCTTATTTTATTTTATTTTTGGCTGCTTGGGTAACTTTAACCAACCTTAACCAACCATTGGTTTCGGTTTTTGTCTTTGATTTCCTTTTTGGGATAGGTATAAAATATTTGGCTATAGAAAATGTGTTATTCTTGCAGCCTTAATATGCAGGATGGGATATATAAATTTTTGTGATATTTCGAAGACTGAAATTATTTTGATAAAATTATTTACAGATTTAAAAAGTTGTACTTATCATAAATCTGTTGAGGGGGGAAAACTACTGCATGAAATAACTAACTTGGAATACATATTTTTCATAAAAAGACCCAGTCTTCATTTTGTGCTTTATCTAATGCATGCATCTAACAGTTCCAACCCAACCAGAGAGCAGTTTGGTGGGTGTTAGACATCTTTGTGTTATAAAATCGAGATTAGAAACCTCCAAGTTTACAATCAGCTCTGGTTTATAGCTTTTCCTTCCAAAATTAAGCCCAAGATGACTGTGTCTTCAGATCAACTCTTATGAATTTTGATGTATTTTGTGTTGTAAGCCATTTTCTAATTCAGGCATAGAAGCTCTTCTCAAAAGTCCTGTCCATCCAAGAACTGGAGGAGAGAGCCTAGATTTTCTTTGGTGTGAAATGAAGCCAGTTCTAACTCACTGATCAGCTGATGCTGGGAAAAAAGTTTCCCTTGGCAGAGGACTTCCCAAGTGGGGAACCTGATCAACACTCTTGTCCTGTCTCATGCCTCTTACCCTCTCCTTGCACCCAGCCTGATCACAAGTATGAGGCCTGAGCCTGCCAGTGTTAAGAAAAGAGGAGGATGGACTGCCCTATCACAAGGAATTCTGCCCTCCTGCGCTGTGGCTTGCCCCTCTGGGCAGGCCCATACTTCCTCCCTTCCTACTCTTTTCTCTCTTCTCCTTCCTGTGTGTGGCCCAGCAGTCACAGATCCAAGACCCTACCTGTTGGCCCTGGGTCTCCCTGCAGATGTGGGTCCAGCTGCTTGGGATAGCGTTTGTTCTGACAGTTCTGGGGCAAGAGAACTGATTACTTGATCTCTCTCTCTCTCTCTCTCTCTCTCTCTCTCTCTCTCTCTCTCTGTATATGTG
>NW_022900929.1:34303754-34310823 GCF_012274545.1 Fukomys damarensis | reverse complement strand
CTCTCTCTCTCTCTCTCTCTCTCTCTCTCTCTCTCTCTCTCTCTCTCTCTCTCTCTCTCTCTCTGTCTCTTGGGAGGGATTGAACTCAGGACCTTGTGCTTTCAAGGCAGGTGTAGCACCGCTGAACTAAATCCCCACCGCTGATGTTTTGATTTCTTCCTCACTGGCCCTTAAGGCCCCCATCCTGTCTTGAGAGGAATTCTTCCCAGAGGCCATTCTCAGGAATGCAGGGGACTGGATCTTTAAAGCACGTTGATGGGTACACTTGGGGAGCAGAGGTGGGGCCCACACCCACCTTCGACTAGAGCTAGAGCTTACTATGGGGCCCAGTATGGGTGCTGGAGTGAGACTGGAGGGGGAGAACAGAAAAAAGCAGAGAGCCACTTGGAGGTCAGGACCGTGGCCATCCGGGGCTGTGTCTACTCACCTCTCTGCCAGCTGGAACTCTACCTCCAGCTCCTCCGAGCCCTGGCAGGGGAGGGAGGGAAGATGGCCGTGAGCTGTGTGTGCAATCTCTGCAAGCCAAGACTGGCTGCAGCCCCAGAACCTGCCCTGCCATCCTGTCATCCCCCACCCTCCACAGCCCTGCTGCCACTGAGAAGGGGCAGCTCCCAGCCCTTCTTGCCCCTTGCCTTCTTGCCACTCTCTGTCCTCAAGCCTCTAACATCAGGAGCAACACCAAGCACCCGAGTGGGGGCCAGGGTGAGCAGCGGACCCCTGCACCAGCTTGTGCATCCCTCTGCTCCCACTGTGCTTCCAGCCTCCTGCAGGCTCAGAGCTTGGGCAAGGGAACCTTAGCAAAGCCCAACTCAGGCAAGGCAGGGGCCCTTCTCTCCGGGTCCTTGCACCTCTTGTGTAGCCTGAGGCAAGCCAGGGCTTCAGTTTCCCCACTGGCCCGAGGGGAGGGGAATGGGGCCTGCCCTGATGAGCGCCCAGGGTGGAAAGAGTGGCCGCCCCGCTGCAGGCTGTCAGGGGTTTAAGTGACCGGATCTCTTCAGCTCCAAACTTCTCTGACTTGTGGATTTGCCCCCATTATCCTCAGTGGTAACCATTCCCTGGAACATCCCTAAAACAGGACTGTGAGGTTAGAAAAAAGGGAAAGAAACCAGTATGAACATCTCCATTCTGTGCCATGAGCATGACTGCTGGGTGCCTTGATTACGCTTCTCACTTATGCCTCAAAACGGCCTGGGTGGATATTACTGTCATCACTGCACAGATGAGAAGTGAAAGCCATCTTCCTAGCCTCCATCACGTGGCTAGTAACACAGAGTGCTGGGATTTGAATGGCACTACCATCTTTTCCTGACTTGGCTGTGTATTTATGGGGAGAAACTCACGCGATGGCAATGTGGGAATAATCCACTGCCCCTCGAGAGGCAGGGGGCTGTGGGCCCAGGCTCCTGTGCCTACCTCTGGGTTGAGTGGGAACTTCACATGGACTTTCTTCCGGAAGCAGAGCTTGGAGAGGTCATAGAGAACTATCAAGAGATGGTCGTTGGGTGTTATTGCGTCTTCATCGCAGACACTCAGCTCTAGGACGTTCTAGGGGAGAAAAGAGGGTGCGGGTCTGGGCGTCATGGTTACACCGACCTACTTCCAGGACTGACCTGAGCCCTGGCAAGGATGTAGGTCTGAGGAATGGGGGACCCACAACTGGTGGGGTTGGGATAAGGTGTGTGAACTCCATTCTTTGGTTCTTCAGCCCCTGATAAAGTCACATGGATGGCCCCAAAGCAGCTGCTAAATAAGAGTCAGCACCTACCCTGTCAAGTAGTTGGACGCAGTGGTCTCAGGACACCTGCACTAGTCTTGGAGGCCTCCTCTTCCTAGGATCCTGAGACACGTGGGTTGAGCTAGATTGCCTCTTAGATCGCCATCTAATGGACTTAAGTATTGTTCTGGTGCATCCCAACCAGATGAGGTCTGTTTACCTTGTAATTACTAGAAATGGTAGTATGTTCTAGAGCCATCCCAATATCCCAATAATCCTCAAGACAGAGGAACCCAAGATCTGATTTCAAGAAGAAAGACAGCATACATGAAAATCTTCCTCATCACTAAACTCATATATATATAATAGAAAAGTCATTTTAAAGTAGAAACTATGAAGACATTCTTGAAAACAAAACAGAAAAAAACTCTTCATAACCTAGCAATGGAAAAACATCCTTTAAAAATGTGAAATGGATAAATTCCTAGCTATGAATTACCAAAATTGAACCAAGATTTAAAGACCCTGAATAATCCAATAACAAGCAATGAAATCAAAGCAGTAATAAAACATCTAGCAACTCAGAAGAGCACAGGTTGAGGTGGATTCACAGCTGAGTTCTACAAAAATTTCAGGAAAGTTCTAACACCAATATTTCCCAAGCTTTTTGGTGAAATTA
Source organism: Fukomys damarensis (assembly GCF_012274545.1). NCBI lineage: Eukaryota > Metazoa > Chordata > Mammalia > Rodentia > Bathyergidae > Fukomys > Fukomys damarensis. Next base: position 34,308,430 of record NW_022900929.1, on the reverse strand, counting down.
AAAGGCAAGGAGTACTCTCAAAGTCATCCCCGCAAGCTACCTTTACCTTGATTCTAAAACCAGACAAAGATCCAACCAAAATAGAGAATTATAAACCAACATCTTTAAGAAATATAGATGAAAAAATCCTCAACAAGATACTGGAAAACAGAACACAATAAATCATCCAAAAGACCATACATCATGAACAAATAGGCTTCATTTCAGGGAGGTAAGGATGGTTCAGCACATGCAAATCAATACATGAAATGCAGCACATAAACAGAAGCAAGGCCAAAAATCACATGATCATCTTAATAGACACAGGAAAAAGCCTTTTACAAAATCCAACACCCATTCATGAAAAATAAACCCTGAAGAAATTAGATATACAGGGGCCTTTCCTCAATCTGATAAAAGCCATTTATGACAAACCTACTGACACCATCATATTAAATGGGGAAAAGCTGAAAGCTTTCCCTCTAAAATCAGGAACAGGAAAAGGATGTCCACTATCATTACTCCTGTTCAATATAGTCTTCTAAAAATTAGTGAGAGCAATTAGGCAAGAAGGACCAGAAATGTAGCTCCTTGGCACAGTGCCTGCCTGGCAATCATGAGGCCCTGAGTTCAATTCCCTGTACAAAAAAAAAAAAAAAAAGGAAAGAAAAAGAAAAGAGCCAGGGGTGGTGGAACACACCTGCAATCCAAGCACTCAGGAGGCTGAGGCAGGAGGATTGCTGTGAGTTCAAGGCCAGCCTGGGCCACATAGTGAGTTCAAAGCTAGAGCAAGACCCTGTCTCAACCCCACCCCCCAAAAGAAAAAGAAGTCAAATTATCATTATATGCAGATGACATGATCCTCTAGATAGAAACCCTCCCAAGAAGTCCACCAAAAGACTCTTAGATTATAGTTAGACATATTGGCACACACCTGTAATCCCAGAACTTGGGAGGCTGAGACAAGAAGGCCACCACAAGTTTGAGGTGAGACTGAGCTACATAGTAAATTCAAGGGCTAGCTTTGGCTACATAGTGAGACCCTGTCTAAAAAAACAAAGAACAAAAAACTTTTAGAATTATTAATCAAATTCAGGAATGTAGCAAGATACAAAATCAACCCACAAAAATCTGTAGCATTCCTGTACATTAATGATGAACTCACTGAGAAAGAAATTAGGGAAAAATATCATTCACAATATCTTTTCACCAAGAAAAAATAAATGCACAGGAATTAACCTAAGGAAGTGAAAAACCTCTATACCAAAAACTGCAACACCCTGAAATAAGAAATCAAAGAGGACATCAGAAAATGGAAAGCTACCCCCTTTTCCTGGATAGGAAGAACTAATATAGTCAAAATGGCCATACTTCTAAAACCTATATACAGCTTTATGTAATCCCAATCAGAATGCCAAAAGCAAAGGGGCCAAAAGCATATACTGGAAGAAAGATAGCCTTTTTCTTTCTTTCTTCTTCTTCTTTTTTTTTTTTTTTTTTTTTTTTTTCCTTTTATTTTTTTTTTTTTTTGTTTTTTGTTTCCGTATCAGGGATTGAACTCAGGACCTTGTGCTTGTGAGGCAGGCAGTGGAGCCACTGAGCTAAATCACTAGCCCAAAATAGCCTCTTTAATAAATGGTATTGGAAGAACTGGCTACCCACATGCAGAAGACCTATATCTCTAGACCTCTCTCTAGACCTATGTCTCTCACCATGCACTAACTTAAAATCAAAATGGATCAAAGGACTAAGGCAGAAACCCTTAGCCTGCTGGACAATAAAATAAGAAAAAGTCTTGAAGTCAGACATAGGCAAGAACTCTCTGAACAAACTCTAATTGCCTAGGAAATAATACCAAAAATTAAAAATGGGATCATATCAAACTGAAGAGCTTACACACAAGGCTCAGTGGTGCCATGCCTGCCGACAAGTGCAAGGTCCTAAATTTGAACCCTGGTACTGGGAGGAAAAGAAAAAAACACGGCAAAAGAAACAACCAATAGAGTGAAAACACTACCTGTAGTATGGAAAAAAAAATTTTTGCCAGGCATTCCTCGGACAGAGGATTAATATCTAAAATATATAAAAAGCTAAGGAAAAGTAGACTCCCCAGAATAAAAGACCTAATAAAAAATGGGCAAGTGAATGGAGGAGACAGTTCGAGGAAGAAGTACAAACGGCTAGTACATACACGAAGAAACGCTCAACGTCACTGGCTACTGGAGAAAAGCAAATTAAAACAACACTGAGATTCTATCTTATCTCAGGAAGACTGTCAGAATGTCCATCACCAAAGAATCAAATAATAAATGCTGGTGAAGTTATGGGGTGCGGGGAGAGGAACCCTTGTTCATTATTGGTGGGAATGTAAACTAGTACAACTATGGAAATCAGTATGGAGATTTCTCAAAAATCTAAATCTAGAAATTCTATTTAACCCAGCTATTCCCCTTCTAGATATCCTTCCAAAAGAATTAAAGACATCGTCTCACAGTGATACACGCATACCCATTTTTACAGCAGCACAATTCATGACAGCTAAACCTTGGAAGCAGCCTCTATGTCCATCCACAGATGAGTGAATACAGACAATGTGGTATTTACACACAGAGGAGCACTATCCTGCCACAGGAGAGACAAACTTGAGTCATTCATAGGAAAATGGACGCACCTTGAGGCCATAATGTTAAGTGAAATAAATCAGACACATAAGCTTATAAGCGCGTGATTTCTCTTATGTGAGAAACTCAAATTTTAAATAAAGAGCAAAATAAAAAATAATAGGAAACAGAGCTATCTCAAAGGGTAGGGGATCAAGAGATGGAGAGGGAGGAATTAAGATGTGTTACAAACATGTACCAACTCCATGTAAGAAATATAAACATTATATATGTAAATACATACTAATTTTTTTTTTAAAAGGACATAGTAATCTGGAGCTGTGAAGTTTCGAGTGCCTGAATACTGGGTTCGATGCCTCTGCCATGAGGCCTGATTCATTTTTTTTGTTTTGTTTTTGGTACCGGGGATTGAACTTGGGACCTTGTGCTTGCGAGGCAGGCAGCAGCATCACTGAGCTAAATCCCTGACCCCAGGCCTGTTTTGTTTTAAGGGTGCTCTTCCGAAACTGTCACACCTTGGGAAGCTCAACAGAGAATTCTCCCTCAGGAGATGTGAATTTAGGGTCACCATATATCTGAAGAGGACCAGAACCATGTAACAACAACTCAACAAACAAACATACACCCAAGGGAACAGAAAAAGTAACACAATCAGAAAAAGACTTAAGAGAGAAAAAACCCTCTGACCAGAATTAGATTGACCTTAGACCTGCAGTGGTGAATAGAATAATCTTGGCTAATAGAATGGCTCTTCCCTTCCATGATTCTCCTTCTTGAACAGCTCTGGAAGGTACTGGAAACACAATCTGCTCTGGGATAAGAGACCCAGAGCCAGCAAATTACACAGAAGGGTGAGAGATACCAGAAAAAAGGTAGGATAGACTGCTAGGCCTATTCGTCCATGGACAAAATGGACGCTGTTCCATGGCTGTCTGCAGAGGGAGCACACATGGCTTGTCATGGAAGTCATGGATGAGGAGGGAGACAGGCCGGTAGGGCAAGAAGTAGGTAGAAAGAAAAACAAATGGGCAGAAGAAGGACTCACAAGAAAGCAAGGGACAAGCAGGCAAGAGGGAGTAGAGACACACGGGCAGCAAGCAGATGCAGAGTGCTCACCTTCACTTGGCTCTGGATCTGGAAGCTGAAGGTCTCATTCCACTCTGGGTTTGGGCAGTTGGAGATGGTCCTGGTCCTCAACTTCTCCTGGGAGGCAGTGGGCAGCCAGAGACTCACAAAGCAGTCTGTTTGGCTCACTGTCCAAGGAAGACAAGGCTTGAGGCGGAGGGAGAGGAGGTGACCCAGTTGGGAGAAGAGAGGGTGGGCTCAGACAGGTCTCTTGCAGAGTGAGGTCCTCCCAGCTCCAGTCAGATCCTGACTCAGGGTCCAGCTCTGCAGATGCCTCTGCCCTAAGACCCTGAGAAGGTCACAGACTGCAGGCCGTACATTCACAGGGGGGATCGGGACCCCTAACCATTCACGTGGATGCAAACAGCCTGAAGCAGAAGCACTTCAGGCTCTGGGCAAATTCCTGCTTTTTGGAACAAGGTAATGGCCACATAATTTTCCTCTTGTCACGAGAACATCCGGAAAAACAACCCAGTGCATCAGGTTTACTTCTTGCCTTAGCACCAGGGAAATAAAAGCAGGGCCAAGCTCTCCCCTCAAGCTGAGATGTGGTGATGGGAGGGGAACACAGCCTGTGGTGAGTTGACCAAGAAGGCCTTTGTGGGAACGAGCCAATCAGCAGGGTCCACCATCTCCACCAGGCTCAATGCCTCACCGCTGCCCTGCCAGGCTCTTCACACCTGCCGTGGTCTCCCCGTGCAAGGAAACCCTCGTACCTGTCGACGAGTACTTTTTTTTTTTTCATTCTAAAAAACAACCTGAGTTCCTCTATATATCCTGAATAGGGGCCAATGGCTTTGACCCCAACAGATGTTTTCAAAATGGAAAGAAGCAGACAAGCATGGTGTTACATGCCTATATTCCTGGCTGCTGTGGAGGCTGAGGCGGGGTTGAGAGTTCTAGACCAGCCTGGGTAATGGCAAGGCCCTATTTAAGGAGGAGGAAGGGGGC
>NW_022900929.1:34198461-34303689 GCF_012274545.1 Fukomys damarensis | reverse complement strand
GGGAGAAAGAAAGGGGAGAAGGGGGAGAAGAGGAAGAAGAAAGAGGAGGAGGGATGGTGGGGAGGAGGGAAGGAAGGAAGGAAGGAAAGAAGGACCCCTCTTGAGTCTTCTGGTTGGAGAAGCAGAAGGGATGTGGAGGACTAGCACCCCATCTTGGCTCCTCTCCCTTCTGCCTCAGTGGAGAGGAGAAGAGGGGCTGGACCTGTCTTTGTCAGTCTCGCAACAACTGCTGAGGTAAATCAGGGTACGTACCAGGTTGTAGAGAATGGTAACAGGCAGTACAGTTTCAGTGTCAGAGTCCTCTAGAGGCAGCACTGGTTAGGGTGGGAATCCTACACTGGTAGGATTGAACCGAAGTAGTTGATGATTATTAATCAACATATTACGAGATAGCATCAGGGCTGTCCCCCAGGACTGACTCAGTCTACAACTGTCATCATTCTTACAGCTTATCCGTGTCGGTAACTACATTTTCTGTTCCAGGCATTCCTGGCTTCTGACTTTACCCCTGATCTTTGAGAGCTCACCGTTCAGTGAATAGGAATGCACATCCCTCTTCCCACCGAATAAAAGTGAGATGATGCAGTCCTTGTATCATGATAATAATCTAATCCGGGTAGAAAGAATGAGCAAGTGTCAGCAGAATCAGAAGAAAAGCATTTCCCACTCCTCCCCACTGCTCTGGACAGCTCAAGGGTCGGACACCGTGCCCGACCTGTCCATCTTGCCATCAGCGCGGGTAACCCAGCCCTCAACCCCAATCCCAGCCTAGGCTGAGTCCTTCCAACTTCACCTCTGTCGACCGCACCACCTCCATCTGCACTGCCACAGCCCTGCAGCAGGCACTGTTGCCTCTGGGGCCACTGTCCCACTGTGCTCCTTGTCTCTGTTCTTGTCCCCATCACACGCTCACACTCACACGCACGCACACAAGGCTCTTGCACATCCACACCAAAGGCGACCCGTGGGTCTCCAGAGCCCTTTGCACAGGCTGGTCCTTCTGCCTGTGACTCTCCTCTCTTCTCTGCCCTCCCCTCTCCTGGGTGGCCCCTCTGGTTTCTGAAGGAAGCTCCTCTTCCCTTGGTGCCAGCTGTGGCCCAGAGCCCCTGCTCCTCTCCTGGAGACGCACTCATTACTCAGCACTGACAGCGGGGGGCGGGATCTCTACATCATTCGGTGAACACCAGAGGGCTGGGGCAGGCTGCTATGTTTCTAGCACTCACCAGATGTCTTGAATGAATGAACTGATAACAAATGAATGAAAATCTCTACTTCCTGCCTTAGTACCTATGAAATTCTACTGAGTCACTGCATATCCAGGTAAGCAGGTTGGCATGTCTAATTGCTCTGCCCGCAGGGAACTGCACCAGGGACCTGCTCTTCCTCTTGGAGTCCTCCCTTGGCTTTTCCTGTACACAAGCCCTTCCTGCTGGGCCTGGAATATTCTCCTTACGTCTGCTTCCTATATGGTGAGAGTGACCAACTCTATACCTCTTGGCTCTCGAAGGCCTGCTGCACATGCCTGACTTGATAGACCTGCGAAGGCCTTCTTCCCTCCAAAACTGTTTACCTATCATCAGTCCATGCCATTAAACACACTAGGTAAAATCTCTAGGATTTTAGCCTAATGCTTAAATTCTAGTTAAGATAAAAGCACTGGAAGAGACAAGATTGACTAGAATCCACATTACTGATGTTGATTTCTAGTTCTATTTCAGAATGTTGTCCACCTCCCAACACGCAAAATGTTGGGAATAAGGATAAGGAATCCTGGGGAAGTGGGTGAGGGAGGAGAATCAGCCAGTGCTTGGATGACGATCAGGGTAGTGGCCATGACACTGGCCATGAGGAATGATAAAGAAGTGATGACCTAATCTCAGAATTTCTAGGACTCCAGGAGATTTCCTGGCAAAATCAGGGTCTAGTCTTCATTTCCCACGGAGTGACAAAGGGCTTGTTCATAAGAATGAAGTGTACACTTTCTTGGATTGTGGTTTTCGGAGATGACTCAGTCATCTTCACAGATGTTCACAATATTGTCTCCCCAGTATCTCAGACTCACCTACTTGACACTTGTGGAGGTGCTGGTTTGGGTTTTAATCAGCGTTTCCAAGAAGAATAAGAACTCTTAATTGCTGGAGTTTTCTGAGTCTGACTGTTTCCAAGTCCTGGTCCAGAGCTGGGCCATGTGCTCTTTTAGTTCTTGTCAAAGAGCTCATCCCTGAAGCTCTGTGTCCTCCCTGCCACTAGCCTCCCCACAATCTTGGGAAACATGGGTGTAGATGGGATACAGACCTAAACTGCAGAGCGCTTCACTTTGGATTCAAGCCAGAAGGGAGCAGTTTTGAGCAAGAGTGACCCAAGACCCAGAAGCCATCGGGATAGTCTCAACCTAACCAGGGAACGGCTCAGGCCATGCTATCGGAGTCCAGACCTGATGTGACAGATACTAGCATGACAAATGCTCTCCAGGTCCTCGGGGAGTGAAGAAAACATAAATCACAAGAGGAGGCTGGCAGAACCAAAATGCCCTCGGGGAGGACAGATGTAGTAGGGAGAAGCAGCAGAAAGGGTACCGGACCTTGGGAAGGTCTGGATGCACCCATGGCCAGGTGACTCAAGGGGCTGGACAGACACACCTCTGGAGAAGGTGGAAGAGGGCAGGGGTTGCTGGTGCCGTCCCCGAGGGGAGGGATCACCTCTGCCCAAGATGGGGTGAAGTAAGTGAGTGACACACCTTGGCCGGAGCACAGCCCAGGTGCAGGGGACATTTCTGGTTCCTCAGCTCACACACTGGTGGGCTGGGAAAGCCCCGGGAAGCCCTCTGTGTGGCCACTTGGTGACATAGGCCCATGTGCTGAGTCCCAGACACCCCACACTGCAGAAACTCAGTCTGAGTCCTGCTTGGTTCCTCGCTCTCTGGGAATACAGGACTCAGTGCCCTCCTCCACATTCACCCCACTTTGCAAGCTCCTTGCCTCTGCCACTGTGCTTCAGGGCAATCAACCCCCAGGAAGTCCTGCAATCCCTTCCTCGGGAACTCAGGCACCTGTCACTTAGAGGCCATCAGACACCTCTTCTGCCTGGACTCTGGCCTCTCCACAAGTCGCCTTCAGCCTCCTTCCCTGGCCTGTCTCATCTCTCCAGCTCTCCAGGCCTGGAGCCAAGCACTGCTTCCACCTTAGCAACCATTAATCCCTTGTCTCCAAAATGGACCTCCTGCAAGTACCATGTAGTTCCCAGGGAGATCATACAGTGCTTAGACAGCCCGCTTGGCCAGCCCAAAAACGTGGCTCAGGAGACAGACCCTGTTCTCTCAGAACAGCCTCCCACACAGGCTCCCACGTCTCTGGGCACCTACACCCTACCCCTGTCCAGCCCAGGTCCCCAGTGCACCTTTCTTGTCTCTCCCATATCTGTGTCCTGTGGTTCTAAATTCTGTAGTGACAAGGTCAAAATGCCTTCTCTATTTTCTGCAACTGCTTTGGACATGGGCATTTCCCTTGTTAAAAATGTAAGCTCAGAGCTGGGAGTGATGGCACATGCTTATAATCCCAGCATTCTAGGAAGAAGAGATATAATTCTAAATTTTGGCCCAAATTGGGAAATTTAGCGAGACTCTATCTCATAGTAAAAAAAATAGAAAAGGGTTGGGGTTGTAGCTCAGTATGAAGGCTCTGGGTTCAATCTCCAGTAATGAAAAAAGAAAAGGAAAAAGTAAGCTCAGGATCTTGGCTGTGTGTCTGTGTTTCTGTCACCTCTGGCCCTCTTCAGTCGATGGGGAACACTTTAGACCTTGAGCCATTCCTGTATGGTCACCAGTGAGCAGGGACACCCTCAGCTACAGATCCTGTACACAGAGCTCCTTCCTGGGGGTACCACACCTCCTCTCAATGGGGCAAGGTGAAGGCAGCACGGGGAAGGCTGATCTCAGATGGGGGCTTCCCACTACACTGATGCCTTCATCTTTCCTGAATCGGAAGCCCCCTGGCCAGGTGCTAGGATGAAGGGGGAAGAAGAATGCAAGAAACCCTGCCTAGAAGCTCTGGTAAGTCTGCACACATCCTTGAGGTTGGACTGCAGAGCTGTGTGTTGCAGTTCCCGCCTCCCCTTGCCCTGTCCCAGACCCAGCTCGGGATCCCTGTGCCGAGAAAGTGCTCTGGGAAGGGTGGGCAGCTGGCTCCATCTCTTCCTACTTCACCCTGACATCATGGGTTCCCCCCTACACTCCTGGAAGGGTAAGAAGTGTGAGAAAATGTGCTCCTGGGGATGGACGTGAGGAGGAGGAGAACGTGGAGAGGGGAGAGCAGGGGGACAGATGCAGGCACAGACTGCAAGGCTGGTAGTGCCCAGGTAACAGGATGAGTGAGGGCCTTGAAAATAATGTGAACCCCAAAGTCTACAACGCAATCAGGGTGGAGCGCCTATATGTGCCCACACATACATAGGCATGCACACGCACGCAGACACACACACACGCCCCTAACCATTTCTCCAGCCAGGGCCTCTCATCATCCAGGCCCCACAAGCAGAGAAGGAGGGAAGGGACAGGAGGATACTCACATAAATCAGCCTGGCGGACATTTTTCATCCGGATGACCCTCACGGTCAACAAGTGGCATGGAGACAGCCCTTCCTGTGGATTGAGAGGACAGTAGACTCAGAGTTCAAGCTTCACCCCAAGGCCAGTTCCCCTGGGGAGACTCCAACTGTGACAGTTAATCTTGACTGTCAACTTGATTGGCTGGTGAGACACCTAGGAGATTAGTGAAACACCTCTGTGTGTATCTGGGTAGGGTCACAGAAGATTATATCTGGTGTCCTTTCTGGCCTCTGCTTCCCAGCCACCCTGAGGTGAGCAGATTTCTTCCACATGTGCTTCTGCCTTGACGTTTCTGCCTTGGAGGCAACTGACCATTGACTGAAACCTCTGAAACTGTGAGCCAAATTAACACCTTCTTCTTTTAAATTGTGTGCTCAGTATTTTTGTCCCAGCAATGGAAAGCTGGCTGATACAAACACCATGCATGCCTCCCTGACCACTTGCACTACAGCAACCTCCATGCTATCTTGTCCTTGTTTGTTGGGTATCTGTCTTCTCTCCTGCCTGGAAGATTCTGGAAGCTCCTAAGCTTGGGACCCTACTGGTTTTCATCTTCACACCTCTGCTGATATATAAAAGGTATTCAATAAGCATCTGTTAAATGAGTGAATAAACAGATGAGTGTCCCAACCCAAGTTCAAGAGGGAACAGTAACAACAAAGGAGTTCTGAGGTAGTCTCACTCTTCTTCCCCATTGAATAACTGTGTGTGTGTCACACACACACAGAGGGAGAGAGAGAGAGAGAGAGAGAGAGAGAGAGCGAGAGAGAAACTCTCTTGTTTGTCCAACATGGCAGCTTGCTCAGGAGGCAGAAACAGTGTGTCTGGAGGGTGACAGATACCTACTCACCAGGGTCCTCAGGCCAAGTGCCCCCTACCACTATCCTAGTGCTTAGCTCCAGCCCAGGACCTGCACCTTCCCCCAAGTCCTTTTGATCCCAAACTTCTCCCTCCTAGTGAACAATTTGCCTCTTTCTTCTTCCCTGCTATTGAGCCTTGTGAAGTCTGGATGACCTTCAATGGCTTCTCTTTCACAATGGCCAAAGCACAAGTCACCCTCAGTCTGATGACTAATTCCTGTCAGATTCCTCTGTTGGTACTGCTGACCCAAGGACCCTTCCTTTCCCATGGAGCTGTGCTAATGGCTGGGTGTGCAGACAGCCTGAGCCCTGCTCACTCGGTTCTGGTGTTTTCCCCTCTATCCTTCTCCTCTTTTTGTTTTGATCATGTCCTGAGAGCCTGCCATCATCTCAAACTCTAGCCAACAACCCTCCTTATGCCCACAGTGGGTGTAGTGGGAGTGGCTCTACCCCTGTGCGATTTTGTCCTCCTGGGGCCCTGAAAACACCTCTCTCTGTCTCCTTCTCACCAGCTCCTCTTTATCCAGCAAATTGCAAAGTCTCTATCTCTGTCACTGTCCACTCGTAGCCTGAGCCCACACAAATGCCACTGACTCCTCCAGTCTACCTTGTGCCAGCCTGCCTACCAGCATGCTGCCAGTGCTCTAGTGCACAGCCAGAACCACTTTGAGCCTTTATCAGAAGATGCAATTTTGGGGGCCAGGGATTTGGCTCAGTGGTTCTGCTGCCCGCCTTGCAAGCAACAAGGTCCCGAGTTCAATCCCCAGTACCACAAAAAACAAACAAACAAACAACAACATTAAAGAAGATGCATTTTTTCTCTGTTTAAATAGTACCAAAGTTTGTAGAAAAACACAAAGGTGGAAGAAAAAGTCCCCATAATGCCACCACTCAGAGACAATCATCATTACTTTGCTGTCTGTCCCTCCATACTTTCCTGGGGCTTGGTTCTAGCCAGCAACAACTGAAGGGTGCTAAGTTATATTGTCCATGAGTTAGACACACAATGTCTGCATCTCTTCCTCTTCTCTCACCAACAGCTGCCTAAAACCAGGACAAAATTCAGGCTGACAGTTACACACAGCTGGGGGATGCCTTTTGTGACTCAACTCCAGACATTTTGGTTTTCAGCCAGTAGCTTGCTTGGACCGCATTCTGTTGTGAGCCACACACCTGGTTTCTCTTCTGGCTCTGGACACAGTGGGCTTTTCATGTCTCACTTCCCACCTGGACAGAGAGGGTCCTGGTCTGGCCTGGTGAGGAGGCAGGAATCACCTTTCAGCAGGAGCACAGTCCAGGCAAGCTGGGTCCCACCGCCCGCTTTCTCAGAGGGCACCTGGAATCCCATCCGGAGCTGGAAAGGCCTCGGCTAGGCAGGGGTCTGTCCGGCCGGCTCTGAACTCAGGGCCCGGGGTCTTCTCAGCCGTCATGGCCTTTCTCTGTCTCCAGTAAGGGCTGCCCCGTGCCCAGCGTGGTTCTTTGAAGGTCTGCTCCAGAAGGGAAGGAGTAGTCACAGCTTTCCTTGCAACTTCACTCAAGGTCTCCAGCATTCATGGCAACACTCTGTCCTGTCGCCGAATCTCCATACCTGCCTACGGGGTGGGTTATTTTTCTGCTCTAACTCTGCAACTACAGCGTCAGTGTCAGCAGTCACCACTGAGGGTCTTCCATGCGGTGTGTGCTGTGTACATATGCTCTGTGGGCTATATTGCTTAATCCTTACCACTACACCAGGAAGCAGTTACTATTAGCCTTATTTTATGGACGGATAATCTGGGGCTCAGTCCTTGGACATGAGGCTGTCAGCTAGAATCAGAGGAACCTGAGTTTGAATTCAGTTCTATTTCTCAAACCTGTGCTCTGAAGCACTGCTATGCTCTCACACTTAAGTGACCCTTGGCAAACCTGAAGGCAAGTGTCACTTGCCCTCTCTCCCCTCTCCCTCGATTTTCATTTCTGAGAGCCAGTTTTCCTGCAGCCTTTTATTTCACCCAGGGTTCTTCCAAATCCCCCCTGATAACCCCAGATTCAGCAGTCTGCCTATTGGCTGTGTTCTTGTTGTCTGAGTCTCTACCGACACATTCTGTGATCACTGTTGTTTGTGGACATCCAGAGTGTGTCGCAGCATCAGGGTCCCTGAGGAAGTTCTTGTTTCTTAGCACACAGAGGCCTCCTTTGTGTCTCCCTTGAGACCCAGGCCATGCTTTCAAGCTCAGGAATTTTCAGGAGAGACCAGTTTCAAAGTACTCCAAATAGCGCTCTGACATTTTGGCAACAGAGACAGAGCTTGGAAGGGCTTTGAAGACACTGCAGAGGACCGTGCTGGGAAGAAGATCTAGGTATATTTCAATAAAAATGATCTTGTTGGTGTTTTGGGTTTTTTGTTTGTTTGTTTGTTTTGTTTGTTTTTTTGGGGGGGTTGAGAATATGTAGTTGAGACTGACCTGGAACTCCCTATGTAGTCCAGGCTGGTCTCGAATTCACAGTGATCCTCCTGCCTCAGCCTCCCAAGTGCTGGGATTATAGCCATGTGTCACCACATCCAGCTAATAAAAATGATCTTGAATTGGAAGGAATGTGTGCATTTTACTCCTGATATAATAGCTCCACAGGACTAGTGCTAGAGATGGCCAAAAATGCACAGCCCCAGAGACAACTGATCTACAATAGACAGCTGCAATAGAACCCAGCACAGTGTCTGCATATGAAGAATATGGAGTCCATAGACCAGTGAGACTGTGAAACCCAAGTTTATGAAGTCACTCATGCGGTAAGGGGCCACTACTCCAGGGACTCTTGGATAAGCCCATCCCTGAAGGAAAGATGCCGGGCTGGGATTAGATGTCAGGTGAAAGTTGGACTATTTAATAACAGGCATGAGCTGGTACCAAGCCACTTGGCTGCAGCCCTGGGGTAGGGGCTGAGATAATCCTTCATTTTGCAGGGCATGGGACAGATCCTGGGGTGAAGAGCAGGGCGCACACACACAGGGGCTTGGAAGTCACTGCAGAAACTTTGACAGATGGCCCAGAGGCCTATTCAGCCACTGGAACCATCTGTCCATGGTGCCAGGAAGGAGGGGCAGGGCAGCAGTTCCCTGGGAAGCCATGTGGGAGAACCCCACTGCTCAGGCTGCAGACACACACAGCCCCAGTCTCCTGCCTGGCCTTCACCTCCAAGCTTGACTTCCCCGTGAGACCTGCTCAGGACTGAGGGCCTTGTCAGTTCACATGGAAAAGCAGCAGCCCCTAGAGTCTCAGGACCGGCTGTTATGAAATCCAGTGCTGCCCCTTCCCAGGCCCAGCTCTAGAGCTATGACCCCTGGTGAGATGGGGGTGGGGAACAAGAGTGATCCTTCCCCTTGCATGCCTGGCTGTGCCTCACACTGGGTGCTAACTCTGCAGGCAGCCTCGGAGGAAGGTAATATCACCTGCTTCAGCGGAGAGGAGACCACGTTCAGGAGATTACATCTCACACGGGCTGGCACAGGTGGAAGCTGCAGAGTCACGCTCTGACCCAGGTGTGGGTCTCATCCATCTGCCCTGCCGGACCAACACTGGCTTGCTCTGGGTCATGAACTAGACTGGCTTATGGCAGAGGCAGGAATAAATCCCTCCGCTCCCAGTCAGGCCTCTCCCTATACCCAAGAGGACAGCTCTTACTACAGATTGTTCCAAAGAATGGTTAGTTACAGATGGGCTCCAGGGTCTGGCTTCTGGCTAGCAGGGGTTGAGGGGTGAGGTCTGACTACCAGGTCTCAGAATTGGGGGATCGGATGCCCACCCAGGCCAGGCATTTCCTCACCAGCTCATCCCATGAGGTGGAGGTGCCCGGAGAGGGAAGACAGCTGTCCTCCTCAGGAAATCTCAGGGCAGGTGTGGCAGGTGACACCACCTCCTCCTCCTTAGAGAGCGGGGCATAGCCACCAGCTCTCTACAGCCCTGTGCCAGAACTCAGATGACCCTGGTGACATCTTCCTGAATACATGAGCCCTCTCTCCGAGGAGATCTTTGGGATGGGGATGTCTGGGACCCTGGAACAGGTCCCAATCAGCCAGAGCAATGCCCCAGACTAGAGGTCACCTGGGAGGGGCCTCTGTGGCTGTTTTACTTTCTATTACTCAAGCTGAGTGAGTAGTCAAGGCAAGAAGTCCTAGTACCAACTCACATGGCCCCTCCAAGACTGGAGGGACCAGAGCAGCTGGTGGAGGTCCCTGGAATCATACTCCGGGGCCTCAGCTCTTGATTGCCTCCCCACCGTCTTCAAATGGGGCTCAGTCCCCTCTGTGAAGAGGGATCCTGCCCTATGTTCTTGGAAAGTACAGAGGCCCTCTCGGCACCTATGAGGAAAGCTCGGCCCAGGAGGTGCTGTCTGTCCTGGCCGGGGAAGCAGGGCCAACAGTCACCATGGAGCTCGGAGCTCCCCTCCCTCCCTCTGAGAAGACTCAACAGGGCCTCTGTGTTCCCCCTGCAGGGACAAGAACCTTGCTGGGCATCTCTCAGCTCCATCAGTGACCTAGTGTGGGTGGGACCAGGCTCTGGAGGGAGACGAGAAAGAAGTTGCTGCCCTTGGGTCCTCACTGATAGCCCTCCCCGCAGGTTGTCTTCCTATTGCCTAGATAGGGAAACTGAGACAGAGTTTGCCCCAAGTGCTAGCAGCCTGACCCATGAGCCCAGGGTCTGCCATGAGGCTGGGAGGAGTTGCCTGGACCCAGGTCCTTGACGATAAACACAGGCCAATAGCTTTGCAGCTAGTGGCGACAGATCAGCAGTGCCACCAGTTCTCACCACACACCACACACTCCCACAGCCTACAAGCCCCAGATATCCATAGGATTAAAACCCACTCGTCACCAGTACAGGTCTGGATCCTCCCTGGCAGTACTCAGTACCTGGTACTCTGGGTGCTGGCCTGGCCCCAGGATAGCCCTGAGCCACTACACAGGACCTTGTAGAGCTCTCAGTTACCTTCAGCTGGGCATCTGCCTAGGAGGTCTGGCCCCAACTTGGCTAAACCATCTCCCCCAGGTCTAGGTAGAGGCTCTTGCCCTCAGGGTACCTGTCTCTTGCCCTCAGCCCCAGCCCCTGCCCCTGACCTCCTGGCCATGCCCCCAGCCTACACCTCACCTTAAAGACACAGGGGGCCAAGCACCCACTGTCCTCTGTGTGGCATGGGTGTCGCAGGGAGTGGGAGATCCAGGCAGGTGTCCTCCTCTGCAGCATTGTGGCGGCTTTCTAGCTGGGTGGCAGCACCAGGAGCTTATATTGTGACTCAGAGCTCCACCCTCCTGGCTGCCTTTTGGCAGTGGCTGGCTTGGCAGGGAGTGGTTAAGGAGGGTAGCAGGCTGGAGTGCCTGGTGAGGTCTCTTATCCCCAAGGGACCACTATCTGCAGACTTTAGAAATGCAGGACCTAGCTGGGGCTCTGGCTGTGGGAACAGCAGCCTGCAGTCTCAGAGTGAGTGGGCTGCCCAAGGGCATAGCAGGTGGCAGGAAGAGGGTGCTGGGGCCTTGTGACTGGAGAAGCCCCTGGCTCTCCAGCTTCCTGAGGTCATGACTCATACGTGCCCCACCGGGGAGGTACCCTCCATCCTAACTCCACTCTAGCCCGGGGCTCTGCACCCCAGCAGCTGTGATCGCATGGGAGGCAGGGACAGCATCCCTACGATACAGAGGGAAGAAAGAAACAGTTGGCCGAAGCTGTTGTGGTCAGCAGAGAGTCCAGGGCAGCTGCCTCTGTCCTGCCTCCTGGGAGGCCAGGCAGAGAGGGGGGAAGCTCAGCCCCTGCTGGTGAGAGGATGTGCTGCCCCACCCTGCCCTGTGCGGATGATTCTTATCTCTGGCCTAGCACTTGGCTCACTTGGGCTGGATAAAGGCAGCTTTGCTGGCAGCCGGATTGGCTGCCCGACTCTTGGGAGTTTCCTGCCTCAACTCTTGCCGGAGGCCCCACAACCGGCTTTTCAGGCCCATAGATAGGAGTGATTTTATGGGACCCAGGGTGAGATCTGAATGCAGGGCCGTTTGAGCCTTTGGGTGGGCTCTGCAGAACTTCTTCCTGTGCCTCGCTCTTGAGAGAAGATGGGCTTTAGCCTGCCTCCCTCAAAGATCCCCTCCCTACCCGGCCAAGAACGCACAGTAACTCCACAGATCCAATTTAGCTCCTGCACCTAGAGAGCACTGACTGTTTACAAGTCACTCACGAGCAAATGCTAGGCTCGAAGCCACTCACAGACTCGCAGGGACCAAGTGAGTCCAGCTCTTGAGAACCTCTGATGCGAAGGCCTCCATGTGGGGACAGGGGACATCCTAGAAGGATCACGACACCCTTACTATTTGTAAGGATCTGGGGTTTACAGAATTCTGTCACCAAGAACTGTGCCGGGAGCACAGATGGGAAGTGGGTTCTCGCCGCGGAGGGCGAGTGAAGGAATGGTTCATGGAGGAGGTGGCGTCTGAATCCAAGAACTGCTGTGGCAACCTCATCCCGGGCACGGCGCCGTCCTCCAAGTGGCAGAGCCTCGCCTGTCCTCATTCCCTCCATTCTCCACTTTCCCAATCAAACAGGCCCAGGGCAAGCTCCAAACTCCAGGGATTCCTCAAGGCCTCCCATAGGGACCTTGTCCCACAAGTCCCCACCCCACCCCACCCATTTCGGCAATTTCCTCACCCTCAACTCCTCGTGAGTAGAGCCTCAACTTACTCACTTGAGCTGGATTAAATCAAATCGAGTAGGAGGCTAAGGAAGAGGAGGTCAGGTGGAACCTTCTTCCACACCCTCCCAGGCACCTCTGACTGAGTTGGCGGCTGTGTAGCCTCCCGCTGCGGCCGGATCATCCACCAGGAAATGTCAACGCCTGCCTGCTGTGTGCCACCCTGTGAGGTCTGCTCAG
The DNA here is from genome assembly GCF_012274545.1 of Fukomys damarensis. Taxonomy (NCBI): domain Eukaryota; kingdom Metazoa; phylum Chordata; class Mammalia; order Rodentia; family Bathyergidae; genus Fukomys; species Fukomys damarensis. Next base: position 34,291,338 of record NW_022900929.1, on the reverse strand, counting down.
GCAGTCTTCCCAGGCTTGGGAAGAGGGGGCTGGATGAAATGGCCGGTTGTCCAGTGTGGACGCTAAGTGGTGCAGGAGGGGCTGAGGATGTGCTGGGGAGGCAGAAGTGCCCATGACAGAGTGACAAAAACACGGGCTGCAACCCCCCACACCCCCGTCCAGCGGCTCCAAATGGGCACAGAAAGGCTGGTCCAAGCCAGGTTCCCAGCTGCCCTTGCCACCCGACTCTGTTCTGCAAACAGATGAAGGGGCTGAACCCCTCTCTGCCCCACAGCCCTCCTCCCAGATGAGCAGGGAGCTAGGCAGAGGTAGATGTGTCCCCCGGGCCTGGGATGAGGCTCTCTCAGGGTGGGTGACCAGGAGCTGGCTTTTGACAGCCTGCAGCTCCCCACCCCGCAGCTCGGGGGACTGACGCTGAGAACCACATTCCTCTCAGCAGCTCGCTGGCCCCACTTCCCTGGGAGGCCAGTGGGATGACTCTCAGGGCCTTGGGGACCTCCCTGTCCTCTTCCAGGCACGGCTCTGCTTCTTGTGTCTTCACCTGAACACACTTGGCTGGACCCTGGTCACAGCCCCTCACCTGCCAATATCCTACTTCAGTGTCTGTAACAGGCTTTGCTCTTTGCCAACAACCTGTGGGTCCCAGTACTTCCCATGAACGCAGCAGAGCCGGGAGCGCGCCTTGGTGCGTGCGGCATTTTAGGGTGCTCTTCAGGAAGCAGTTCAAGTCAGTGGTGAAAGGTTGGACTATTGGTTACTGGAAAAAAGCTTGCTTACTCTTTGGAATAAAATAAAGTTAGATCTTGACTTTATAGCTGCACAAAATAAATCTCGGGGGGGGGATTATCTCATCATTAAACATTGTTTTATATAATTTATAATTACTAATATATAATTTACAGTAAAGTATTAGAGAATATTTATATAGTATTTGGATGGGGTGGATCTTCCTAAACATGGCCCCCAAAATCTAGAAGCCAATAGAGAAATATTGGATTATTTGAATACATAGAAATTTAAAAATTCAGTAAAGCAAAAGACGCCATAAGCATACACCTACCTCTAAAACATATGTCATATTTCTTCCTCTTAATAAATATCCATGGATAACAAGATGACCTTTAAAAATTATGATTCATTGCCATAGTGAACCCCAAATTCTTTCATTTTTTTTGTTTTGTTTTTTTTGGTGATGGGGATCAAACTCAGGGACCTTTTGCTTGCGAGGCAGGCGGCAGCGCCACTGAGCTAAATCCCCAGCCCTCCCAAATTCTGTATAATTAACACGCACTAATAAAAGAGAGAAGAGAAAAAAAAGAGAGAGTCTTGCTTTACCGACATTAAGACAAATTACAAAGCCATAGAACAGAATAGTATGTTATCGGCCCTGGAATAGGACGCATAGGAACAGAACAGAGAGGTTGGAGACGATTTCAAGCATATGAGAGATCTTAATGCGTGATGCAATCAGCACCAGACAACAACAGGAAAGAACAAACTGTACCAGATGACAAGAGCAAATGTGAGCAGCAACACAGAGTTCAAGAAGACAGCATCTCCACTTAATGCCATTTATGAGATGAGCTACAAAACAAAAAAAGATCAACACGGGAAAAACCAGGAAAATACAAAATAAAGCAACACATGAGACTTCACTACAGCTACTATGTTGGAAAGCTACTAGGTGAGAAAGCTGGATCAACACACGTGCTGTCGGAGCTGTGGGGCAAGGGCACCACTATACCCCGTTCTGCAAGAGGGGGCCAGCAGCACGGTCAGTCTGTCACTACCTAGTCAAAGCAAAGATGTCCGCAGAACCAGCTGACTGGGCTCTTATATCCCCAGGGAAGACTCTGGAAGTGCGCAGAAAGGAGTGCATAAGGGCACCTCCTCCACATCACTTATGGTTGCAGAAATATGGAGGCAAACTGTGGGCATCATTGGGAAAATAGAGGTGACAGATGGAGGAGCTGGCCTAGGACACGGCGGGTCAGAGTGACAAGTAACATGTACACGTGTGTGGCCGTTAGGGTGGAGCTTCAGCCTGGTGGGCTCTGAGACCTCCAAGGGGTTGACGGAGCTCACTTCTGGGTCATGGAGGGGTGACCTTGAGGGATACATCTGGTCCCCCTCCTTTTGGTGCTGTTCTCCTACTCAGCTTTCTGGCCGCTGTGAACCAGGTAGCTTTCGTTAGCCACGCTCTTCTGCCTTAGTGCATGGCTGACCGTGTCAACCAACCATGGACTGAATCCCCTGAAACCGTGAGCTCAATTTAAACCTCTCCTCCTTTAAATCGTAGGTGTCACAGTGATTAGAAAGCTGACTAATACGACACAGTAGCACAAATGGATCTGGACAACAATGTTGATAGGAAGAAGATAGAAAATCATGCTCTCTACATCAAGTACATCTGCAAAAGATAAAATATGCTGATATAACAGATTCAAGCAAATATGTATTGAGTGCACTAAATAGTAGCCTCTCTGCCGGGAGATGAAGGGGAAGGCTACAGTCTACAGGAAAACAGCAGTCAGTGAAGAAATCAAGTTGCTCCCGGGGACCAGTGATGACAACAGGCCATGTCCTGGGGCACCAGACTGGCTCAGGCCTTGGCCCCACAGGTGAAACGTGGCTTCTGCCAGGTGTTCCTGGTTATTCATCTCACCCACTCCACTCTTGCCTCAGACTCCAACTTTTTCCGTCTCTACAGAAGGGCAAGAGGTGATCTCCTAATAACGTAAGCAAGGGATGTGACTGCCCACTCCCAGCGACCGACTTTTCACCATGTTGCAGCAAGGCCTTGTGTGGCCTGGGAGTCCACTGGCCTGACACACCTGAATTCGGGTACACGGGCCATGCATGCCTGGTGACACCAGTTCGTTCCCACGTCAGGGACGCTGCACTCACCATTCCCTTGCCTGAAATCCTCGCCCCACTCGGCCGGGTCTGCTCTTTGTGGTCTGTGTGGCTCTGCACAGGTGCCGTTCCCTTCGGCAGCCCTCCCCTGAATACACGTCATTGTCTCAAAGCCGATTGCTTCTGTGCCCCTCTCCTTATTAGTGTAATTTAACGTAACAAGCTGGGAGTGCTGGTGCACGCCTCAATCCTGGCACTCTGAGAGGCTGGGGCAGGGAGAGTGGAAGTTTGAGCACAGCCTGGGGTGAGCTCAGGAAGCCTAGATCTGAACGACCCCGGAGGGAGACAGGAATCTGGAGCAGCGCCTGAGGTGCCAGAGAACAGTGGCCAGCCAGCCTCATAGGCCTCATTCATTTCTTTACTTTGCTTCTGGCCGGGTCGGGGTCCTGCTCTATCTGTGCTTCTCCCCTCGGACCCCGGTAACCACTTATCTGCTTCCCATCACCACAGATTAGATGCCTTTTCCAGGAACTCACACAAATGATGTAATACAGAATTTGCTCTTGTTTGGCCTTGTTTCTTTAGTGTAAGGTTTTTGAGATCCATTTGTGTGTGTGTTTCTGTGTAGTATTCCATTAAACATTTTTCAATTTGTTTATATATCAGTCAAAAAGCGAAGTTGTTTCGAATGTTTAGCAGTTATGAACAAAGCTGACATAAGCATTTGCACATTGTCCACTATACTAAGAACCGGATTTGATGGCTCTAGTTTACCCCATTCTGTCTTTTGACTGAAGTTGGTCCTAGCTAAGTTCACAAAAGTAATGCCCCACTGGGCCCATGTGTTTCAAGTGTGAGCCAAGGTTCGGCGGTCACTTCCTGAGAGCCCTGGACAGGACAGCGGCAGGCCTGGGAGGACCTGTGTGTGCAGGAGATGCCTTCACAGCATGTCCAGGGCTGGCCCAGCTCAGGCATGCCGTGGCTTCTTGTTGGTTCCAAGCTGCACATCCATGCTGCTCAGGAAGGCAGTGTGGTCTGGTGGGCAGAGCCTAGGCTGGCAGCGGGAGTTGGGGGCTCCAGGTCCAGCTCTGCAGTGTGACAGGAAACGAGTGAGCCCTATCTCCAGGCCCCTCCTGCGCCAGGTCAGAGCCTCAGGAGTGCAGCCTTCCATCTGTGACTGTCATCCACGCTGGCTCGAAGACACGGCCGTGGCTCACTCCATCAGCCTGGTGGCTCAGAGCCCTCTTGTGCGGCTGACTTCAGGGGTTTGGCTTATTTTTTGCTGCCCAAGGAGGCCACACCACACTTGGCATCAGTGCAGAATGGGAGTAAGATGGGGACACTGAGGTTCTTCTGAAGAAATGTAGCAAAAACATCAACATGTAAAAACTTGTGCTTGACCCCAGAAAGGAGCCACTGTTGAGGACACGTCAGGAAAGGACTCAAAGACACCCAAAACGGCTGATGTTTAGGGACAGAAACGGAGTCCTCAGGAGGATGGCTTGGGGTGTGCGAGAAAGCTTGTGTGCCCTCAGCAGGAGCCAGGGCAGGCAATTCCCTCTCCCATACCCGCTGTGTGTGTCATGTGTGTCTGGATGTAGGGGTTGTGCCTGTGTGGTGAGTTTGTGCAGGTGAGTGCATGTTGTGTAAGTGTTGTGGGAGTGCGTATTTGGTCGAAGCATCAGAGTAGGGCACTGCATGAGTGTGTGTCCATAGTATGAGCATATACCGTGTGGAGAAATGTGTGTCGCGTGGGCATGTGTGCCCAGGAGGGGTTGCTCCTACTCTTTCCTGGGGTGCAGACCTTGTGGAAGAAGGGAGCCCTGTGCTCTCACCGGGTGAGAAACTCCCACTGGACCTAAGTGGACCAGAGTGGTCAGGCCGTGGCCCACCTCTAGCTGCCCCCACCAGCCTCTGCTACACTCAAGAGGAGTGTGGGCCGTGTGACTGTCTAGGCTGAGCACCCTGATGACTCTCCTAGTGGTGTCTGGTGGGTTTTAAGGCTGGCCTTCCGGGAGGTCCGTGCCCTGGTTGACACCCACCCCCCCGTTCGCGCCAGGGCTTCTGTGTCCACTTGGCTGCCAGATGGGGAGCTGTGATGCTTGGTGACGTGAGGCAAAGGCAGCGGGCAGAGGGTACCCTGGTTGGGTGCGGGCAGCCCTTCCTGCCGAGTCTACAGTCCTCTTTGCTGTGATCTAGGGAGTGTCCGGTGAGACCCAACACAGAAGGCAGAGGGGACCCCTGGTCTGTGAGGAGCAGAAGAGGGACAAGAGTTGTCCCCAACTGTCTCCTGCTGAAAGTAGCCTGGCCCTGCTCAGAGCCACCCTGGGAGTCCTGGGCTTGGCCTCACTTCCTGCATGGGGAGCTGGCAGCACCTCACAGATCCCTGCTGAGCTGTAAAAGACACTTCAGTCCTCATTGCCACTGTCCCCCACTGCTGTGTCTTATGGGTGGGCGGTAGTTGGGGTTCAGGGCCTCTTTCCAGTGACACTGAAGTTCAGAGGAAAGGGCTCTGGACACCCGAAGTGCAGGCAGGGACCCCTCATCCTGGGCTGGGGTCCTCAGCAACTTCTTGCTTTGCCTGGGCCTGAAGGGTTCCTTGGGACTTTGGATTCTCAGTGTTAATCCTGGAGAGTCCTAGGCAAACAAGAATGAATGGATACCTTCGTGTGTGTATGTGTATGTGTGTTACTAGGAGTTAAACCTAGGGTCTTCACATCCCCAGCCCTTTTTAAAAAATTGTTTATTTTAGTACTGGAGATCAAACTCAGGCCCTTGCACTTGCAAGGCAGGTGGCCGAACCACTGAGCCAGATAGCCAGGCCCCCCTTTTTATTTTTTGAAACTAAGACAGGGTCTTGTGAATTTACTTTTCCCAAGCTGAGCTCTAACTTGTGATCCTCCTGCCTCAGCCTTCCAGAGTGCTGGAATTACAGGTGTGCCCCACCACACCTTGTTAAAAATCATCATTTCTCTAGATTATGAACTCTAAGGAGTATTTAAACTTTGAGATACCCCTGGTCATCTTCGTTAGCATGTGGAAGAATTTAGGTTTAACAAGTTGAGGGATAGAAAGAAAAGGAGAAAATTCCAAAGACATCATCTGGACCACTAGATCCAGCTATGCCTGAAGCCCACATAGATCTAGATCTTGGATGTCCCAGTCATGTGAGACACTAAAGGTGCTTTTTTGTTTATTTTTTGGTACCGGGATTGAACTCAGGACCTTGTACTTGCGAGGCAGGCAGCAAAACCACTGAGCTAAATCCCTGGCCCCTAAAAGCACTTTTTATTTGCTTATGTCTGTTTGAATTTGGCTTTAGCTATCTGCCACTGTGGCTGAAGGGGTTCTGCCTGATATAGCAGCCACCATGTTGTGGGAAGTTGAGGAGGAGAGTGGAAGGGACAACAGAGGTGGTGCCTTTTCTGTGCCCTGACCTAGGTTCCTTAAGCCTTTAAATCCTTTCCTTTAAGTCCTCTTCCAGGTCACATCTTTTGCCATCAAAAGTGCTCTTTCAGGGATGATGGAGCAAGAGCACTTTTCTCCCAGTCCTGTCTCTTACTGGCTACAATTTGTCCCCGCTTCGCAAGGATCTGCTCAGATGGCTCTTTTGTCTCTGACACTCACAGTGAACACTCTCTTCTGTCCGCCCATGACTCGCCTACCTGACTGCCTTTGTGACATCTGTAGCATAGGGAAAGCCACTCCTAGTCCTGGAAGAACTGGCCGCGGCCTAAATCACTCCATTTCATCATCTGGTAATGGAGTGGAGAAAGCGTGTTGGTGCTGTCCCTGCCAAGCACAGGAAATGGAAGTCATGTCTTATGCAAGTTGGGAAAAGACCTCACAAATACCTCATAAATATGTAAAATTGCTATGTCGTAGTGAAAAGACACCTTAATAAAAACACAGGGCTGGGGATGTAGCTCAGTAGTAGAGTGCTTGCCTACCATGCTCGAGGACCTGGGTTCCATTCCCAGTCCTGAAAAACAAAACTAAAACAATGAAATGAAAAGGAACTCAGAAGCAAGCTCAACCCTTGGGCTTCAGGATGACTTTTCAACCCAAAGGTACATGGCAGGGGTTCCAGGGGACAGAGGGGAAGAGAAAGAGAGCTGGGGGCATTTGGACGGCAGAGACTGCTTTCCTGTCCTGGTGAATATACAGCCTCCCAGAAAAGCACACCACCCCTGTTTGTCTTCTAATCCAAATTACTCCTTTGCAAAAAGTGATAAGAAATATTTCTGATATACAAAATACATACCGAACAGTCACGCAAACATGCGTGAATCCATTCACAGTTTAAAAAATAACCTTGGTAGCAGAGTGGAAGCCCCCCGTGGAAGTGACCATCACCCAAATGTGTCCCTGTCTTCCTAGGGGTAAGACCTAGCTCGAGTTCATATCTACCATTCCAGGCATTTCTCCATTCTTTCTCTACATATTTGTGCATTCCAAAGTTGCACTTGGTATTGTTTTGCATATTTTAAAGCTATCTACAACATCATATAAAGAATGTACAGTCTGTACCTCAGACAAAGGACTATATTATCAAGGATATATAAAGAACTCAAAACAATCAGTCCCCCCAAATATAAAGACCCGATTCAAAAATGGGCATCCGAAATGAACAGACATTTCTCATACAAAGAAGTAAAAGCAGCAAGAAAATATATGAAAAAATGTTCCACATCACTGGTCATTCGAGAGATACAGATGAAAACAACACTGAGATTCCACCTCACCCCACAAAGAATGGCTGCTATCAAGAAATCACACAATAACAAATGTTGGCGGGGTTGTGGGGAGAAAGGAACCCTCCTCCATTGTTGGTGGGAGTGCAGACTAGTGCAACCACTATGGAAATCAATATGGAGATACCTCAAAGAGCTTGGACTGGAGGTTCCATTTGACCCAGCCATCCCTCTGTTGGGTATCTTTCCAAGAGAACTAAAAGAATCATATCACAGAGAAGTATGTGCACCCATGTTTATAGCGGCACAGTTTGTAATAGCTAAATCTTGGAAACAACCTATTTGCCCATCCGTTGGAAACTGGATAAAGAAGTTGTGGTTTTTCTATAAAATGGAATATTACTCAGCCATAAAGAGCGAGAGAATAGATTCATTCATAGGAAAATGGATACATATTGAAGATATACTCCTAAGTGAAATAAATAAGTCCCACATGTGTAAATACCAAATAGTTTCCCTGGTGTGAATATTCTGCAACAATGCATAAGATTCTAATAAGATTACTGACATTTAGAAATTTGAGGAAAGGAGCTAAAGGTGTAGGGAAGGTGTGATACGTAGGGGAAGAACAAAAAGGGAAAAGAAAAAAATGTGAGAGAATGAAAAGATGAAAATAAAGTGTTTGTAGATGGGGAGGGGAGGAGGGGGTGAAGGGAGGGCAGAGGTAAGGGGAAAAAATGAGAATCAAGACTTGCCATGTAAAGGTACATGATCCCAACAATGAATGTAACTGTACTGTATCCCTAAAATGTACCAATAAACTCAATAAAATTAAAAAAAAAAAGAATGTACAGTCTATTATAAGCATGGTTTTTTTTCCGCTTCTCAATGTTATTTTCAGATTCACCTATATTCGTAAGGATAGATCTGGCTTGTTCATTTGCATAGCTGTGAATTATACTGCCATTATTTTTCTGGTTTTTGCTGGCAGACATATAAGCCGTGTCTAAGTTTTTGCTATTATTATATTTCGTTATTTCTAAAGCTCATTAAAAATTTCTGAGGCCCATTTAAAAATGTCTGAAATAAGAAATCCTTTTTAAAAATGGTGATGTGTGGGGCTGGGGATTTAGCCCAGTGGTTCTGCTGCCTGCCTCACAAGTGCAAGGTCCTGAGTTCGATCTCTGGTACAAAAAAAAAAAAAAAAAGACTGTTGTAACCACCCTTGCACACGGTGTTTCCTCAGGGTGTATCCTTTGGGAAAAAAAAAATGGCTGGTGATGGAGTACACTGTCATCACCAGAGATTGCCTAATTGTCCCTGATTTACTCTCCCACAACTATGTGAGAATGTTCCCACTGGGGGTGAACCAAGAGTAACCTATGTGTTTTGCCAACCTAATGAGTATAAAATGGGCTCTTACAGTTCTGAAGGCTGGGAAGTTTAGCATCAGTAGCTGCATATGGTGAGGGTTACCCTTAGCCAATACAGCTGCATGAGAGTAAGAACTAATCTCCCTTGAGAACTGCTTAATCCTTCTTAACAACCTAATCATCACTTAATGGCCCAAGACTTTCAGCACATAGGGAACAAACCTTATCATGAGTTTTGGTGGGAATGAACCATATTAAAACCATGGTGCTTGGTACCCAGGTCCTCTGCTTGAGGAGTCTCCTCACTGACTGACAAGCCAGGTGTGGCCCTGAGATGGGCAATCAGCTGGGGTGTTTTGTAAAGTCTTGAGCTAGCAGAGGAGTAATAGGGGTCTGTCTCACAAACAAGGACAACAGGCTTGGAGTTCTCTGGGCTATTTAGGGGGAAATCTTGAATTCTGTGTCAAGTTGGCAAGGAAGAAAATCATTGTAATTCTGGATACTATTGACATGTTTTCAAGGCTTTTGGGTAATTTCATAGCATTAGAAGTTGGAAAACTTGGTGATATGATGGCATATTATGGAGCCATTTTTTAAAACACCTTATTTCTTTTTGGTTATTTTGGGTTTTTTTGTTGATTTTTTGAGACAGGGTCTCAATATGTAGTTGAGACTGCCCTGGAACTCACTATGTAGCCCAGGCTAATCTCAATTCCACAGAAATCCTCCTGCCTCAGCCTCCCGAGTGCTAGGATTATAGGCATGCACCACCACGCCTGGCTAAACTCCCTGTTTCTTTTTTTTTCTCATTGAGTTTATTGGTACATTTTAGGTATACAGTAAAACCCCTATTTCTTAATGGCAGAGGAAAATGGTAACTATTTACTGTTTCATAGAATAAATTTTACAATTACAATTTTAATTTTGCATATAAATATATGTGTGTAAAATAAGAACTGATTTCTATCAATATATGTGTCAAGAAAAGGACTGGAAGGAAATATATTAGGAGTTCAAAATGTTATCTCTGTAACAACTACTAACATATATGCACCAAACAACAGCATACCCAACTGCATAAAAGAAGTACTACTGCATGTAAAAGACCGATAATCATGAACACAATTACAGCAGGGGACCTCAATACCGCACTATCATAAATAGGCAGAACAACTAGACAAATCAACAAAGAAATATCAGAGATGAATAAAACCTTCAACAAATGGACTTAATAGATACCTACCTACAGAGTGTTCCATCCAACAACAGAACACGCATTCTTCTCAGCAGCATGTGAAATTTTCTCCAAAATAGACCACATATTAGCCATTAAAGCAAGTTTAAGTAAATGTAAAAGCATTAAAATTATACCATGCATATTTTCAGGTGATAGTGAAATGAAGTCAGAGATCAATAACAAAAGAAAACATAGAAATTATGCAAATGCATGGAAACGAAATAATGCACACTTAAATAAACAACCGGTTACAGAAGAAATCAGGGAAGAAATAAAAGAGTTTCTAAAACTAAATGATAATGCCAGTACAACATACCAGAACTTATGGGCCACAATGAGAGCAGTCCTAAGAAGGAAGTTTATAGCTATGATTACTCACATCACAAAAACAGAGTGAGCCCAAACAAATAACTTAAAAATACCTTCAAGATCCTAGAAAAACAAGAACTATCTAAAAACCAAAGCTAGTACAAAGAAGAAAATAATAAAGATCAGAGCAGAAATCAATGAAATTGAGGCAAAAATTATAAAGATTTAATAAATCAAAGAATTGGTTTATTGAGAGAATAAAGGGAAATAGACAAATATTAGCCAATCTAACCAGGAGAAGGAGAAAAAAGACCCAAATAATGCAATTAGAAATGAACATGGTGAAATCCTAATGGACACGGCTGAAATAAAAAAATATTTTAAATAACTACTTTGCAAACCTGTACAACAATAAATTGGACAATTCTGATGAAATTAATAGATTCCTAGATATATATGAGTTACAAAAACTGAACTAAGAATATTAAAGGTATGAATAATCCAATAACAGGCAGTGAAATTAAAGCAGTACATAATAAAAATCCTACCAAATAAAAAAAGCCTAGGTCTGGATGGATTCATTGCTGAATTCTTCAAAAACACTTGGGAAGACTCAATGACAATACTTTTCTAGCTTTCAAAAAAAATTTAATTTAGTTTATTGGTACATTCTAGGTAGACAGTACAGTTACATTCATTACTAGGATCTTGTACCTATACATGCCAGGTCTTGGTTCTCATTTTTTCCCCTTGTCCCCAGCCTCCACATATTTTTCCTTTTCCCTTATTCCCCATTCCCTATCCTTCTCACTGTCTTTTCAAGCTTTTTAATGAAATTGAAAAAGAAGGAATGCTCTCAAAGTCATTCCTAGAAGCGATCATTACCCTGATTCCAAAACCAGACAAGGATCCAATGAAAATAGAGAACTATAGACCAATCTCTTTAGTGAATATAGATGCAAAGGTCCTCAACAAGATACTGGAAAACAGAATACACTGAATCATCCAAAAGACCATACATCATGAACAAGTAGGCTTCATTTCAGGGAAGCAAGGATGGTTTAGCATATGCAAATCAATACATGTAATGCAGCACATAAACAGAAGCAAGGCCAAAAATTACATGATCATCATAATAGACACAGAAAAAGCCTTTGACAAAATCCAACACTCATTCATGGGAAAAAAAAAAACAAAACCTGAAGAAAATAGCTATAGAGGCCGAGCATGGTGGCTCATGCCTATAATCCCAGCACTCGGGAGGCTGAGGCAGGAGGATTGCTGTGATTTCGAGACCAGCCGGGGCTACATAGTGAGTTCTAGGTCAGTCTCAACTACATAGTGAGACCCTGTCTCAAACAACAACAACAGCAACAACAAACCAACCAACCAAAAAACAAAAGGTATAGGCAAGGACTTTCTGAACAGAACATCAATTGCCCAGGAATAGTATTGAGACTCAACAAAAGGGATTATATCAAATTGAAAAGTTTCTGCACAGTGAAGGAAATAGCTAACAAAGTGAAAAGACCACCTATAGAATGGGGAAAAAATCTTGCCAGGTATTCCTCAGACAGAGGACTAATATGTAGAGTAAAAGGCTCTAAAAAAAATTAGATTCCCCCAAATAAAAAATCCAATGAAGAAACGGGCAAGTGAAATTAATAGACACTCTACAGAAGAAGAAGTACAAATGAGCAATAGATACATAAAGATATGCTCAATACCACTGGCCATTAGAGAAATTCAAATTAACACAGCACTGAGATTCTGTCTTACCCCAGAAAGATTGGCCACCATCAAGAAATCAAACAACAACAAATGCTGGAGAGGCTTTGGGGGGAAAAAAAGGAACCCTTGTACTTTGCTGGTGAGAATATAAAGTAATATGGAAATCAGTAGAGAGATTCCTCAAAAACTAGAACTAGAAATTCCACTTGACCCAGCCATTTCTCTTCAAGGTCTCTTCCCAAAAGAATAAAAGACATCAGATTGTAATGATACATTCTTATCTGTGTTTAGAGCGGCAGAATTCTTAATAGCTAAATCTTGGAAGCAGATTGTATGTCCCCAAACAGGTGAACAGATAAAGAAAATGTAGTATTTGCACACTTACACACATAAAACATGGTGTTCACTACTCTGCCATAAGGAAAGGTAAATTCGAGTCATTTGTAGAAAAATAGAAGCACCTTGAGACCATTCTGTTAAGTGAAATAAATCAGATGCATGAGCTTAAAATGCATACAGTTGAGAAACCTAAATTATAAATGGAGAGAAAAGTAAAAGACAATAGGAAATAGGAAGATGGAACTTTCTTAAGCTGGGAGAAGATCAAGAGATGGAGGGGAAGGGCTGTGGATTGGGCTCAGTGGTTCCACTGCCTGCCTGGTGAGTGCAAGATCCTGAGCTCCATCCCGGGTACCAACAAAAAGAAGACGGGGAGGAATGGAAGGGAAAGGGAATGAAAAAGGAATTAAGATGTATTATGCACATAGAACAACTCCACACGAGGAAAATAAATAGTATGCACTGCAAACATGTACTAATAAAAAACATTTTAAATATAAAAGAGGTTATCTGTGGACCATGTTATTAGCAATGATCCTTTTCTTTATTAAACTTTAAAGTGTTTCTAATAGCAACGCTGAAAATATATTACATACTATTTACAGGCAAAAGAACAAATTTTTTTTGTTTTGTTTTGGTTTGGTTTGGTTTTTTTGAGACAGGGTCTCACTATGCAGTTGAAACTGACCTGGAACTCACTACGTAGCCCAGGCTGGTCTCAAACTCACAGCGATCCTCCTGCCTCAGCCTCCCGAGTGCTGGGATTACAGGCGTGCGCCACCACTCCTGGCAAGAACAAATGTTTTTTAAAAGCAAAATTATTTTATGTTAAATAAATAAAAGAACCATGTATTTAGAGACAGGGAAAGGAAATGTGCAGATTTTTATTGTTATCATGTTCCAGCCACCAGGCCAGATATCTATATATGCCAGCTCTGTGAAAAGTACATTGGCATGGGCTGGGGATTTAGCTCAGTGCTTCCACTGCCTGCCTCACAAGCTCAAGGTCCTAAGTTTGATTCCAGTACCAAAAAAATAAATAAATAAAACTGAAAAAGTGCTGTGTCCATTCCAAGTAGCAGGAGGCACTGTTCTAAGATGGGGCCTGACAGGTCTACCCAGGGAAGGAATTCTTCCTCAAAGGCTGAGAAGCCCTCTCTTCCTCCCACCAAGCAGCGGGCCCACTAGCCAACATCGGGGTCTTCCTCTTTCCCTGATAACGTGCAAAGCACGTAATGCAGCGGGCAGAGCCAGGCTCGTCAAAACCTCAATGCAGCCAGCACCATGGTCGTGATGGCAGGGTCTCTAGACTCCCACACGGAAGCTAGCTGCAGGTGTGAGAAGAGCTGTCAGGCACGAGAAAGAATGGGACTTTGTGGCACAGGGGGACAGTATGTCCCAGCTGGTGGTGGAACTCAGGTCTTGTGGGTGGGTAGATCTGACTTCAGTGTAGGGAAGAACTTGGTAGCTTGGGAAACGATAAACTTCTATCCCTGGAATTATGCAATGGGTACCTGCCTGGGAGATAGATAAAAAGAGATTCCTGTGCTGGGCAAGAAGGTTGGCCTAGAACCCAACCCATCTGTTTCAGTGCAGAGATTCTGTTATTCTCCAGCTGGCCTGCCCTGGATCCTCCAGACAATTTAATCTGTGCTAATCCCTTTAGCTACCCAGAGCATCTATGGGAGAGGCTTTTTTGCCTAATAGGTAATGACTTTGTTGCCTAATAGGTAATGACTGCTCCAATGGTGAGGATTTCCCAGGCAGGGACAGGGGACAGGGCAGGGCCAGCATGGCCTGGAAAGGAGATATTGGGGCCCCTTCACATCAGGGTCTGGATGTGGCCATCCACTCTGCCTTTCGCAGAACCAGCCCTGGAACTCGTTTCTTGGAACAACATTGATAGAAACTTGGGACCTTTCGTCCTACACGGCTCTCACGTGCTGAGTGACACACACTCACACGTGACACAAATGATCTTATGTGCAGGCGGAAGGCACCAAAAATACAAACCATGAGGCCACAAACCAAAAGCGTACAACAACCATGACAAAATTCACATCCTTAGATGAGGCCCACTCTGATAGATCTAGAGACAAGAGTGTGAGATTTGGAGTCAAAGGTACCTTGATCTGTGCCTTGGCTCTGGTACTGACTAGCTGGGTAGGCAGATAGTTTACCTTTCAGAGACTCATTTTTCTCATCTGTAAAAAGAGTTAACAGACTCTCTCATGGGATTCTTGTAAAGATACACGCTCATTTGATTATATGATGGGTGTACAGAGCTTGGCATATAATAAAACTTAATAAGGGGTAGTAGTTATCATTGTTTTTATTATTTTTGTGACAGGACAAATAAATTGGGAAGAATTAACTGTACATGAACTTGGAAGGCAGCTTGGGCTTGAGAGGTCAGGGAAAGCTTTGTTCACTGATGACAGACATTTGATGAGCGCCTCCTGAGCTCTGGGAACGATGCTACAGGTTCAGAGTACGAAAACTGATGTGGTCCAGGCTGTTGCCTGGCTTCCAGTGAAGGAGATTTGATAGTAAGCGAATGTGAATGCAAGCAATTACCATCATCATCAACTGTAGATATTCTGGTCTAGAGTGGAGGAGGAATCAGGGGTGACCTCCTGGCCTGTAAGCCAAAGCCTAAAGGAAGACTCGAAGTTGGCTCTGTGGGGGCCGCAGGGAAGAGCCCAGACTGAGGATGGATCCTGGCTCGACTTAGCCACCACGGAAGTGCCGCCATGTCTGGGGACTAAGCACGGGTGTCTGAGCCCCAGAACGAGGAGGGCTGAGGGAGGCGCCTGGCAGGGAGGGTGGGTCATGTGTGGCCTCAGAGACCATGGTAAAACACCCATGCTTTACCTGGAGAAAGCTAAGTAGAAAAGGGGCTTGAGTAAGGTCACTCACAGGACAGGCGTGGGCAGGGCTGGAGTTGAGGAGGCCTTCAGGGCTCTGAGAGAACCCATGGCCAGGGTGAGGGTGGAGATGAGAGAGGTAGCCGCATGCGAGCAGTGTTTCTGGGGAAAACTTTGGGGGTGATGGTGATGGAGTGGACAGCAGGGCGAGGCAGATGGTGGCTGGCATTGGGACCCTGTGGATAAAAGGGAAACCCAGAGAAGTGGGCCCCGAAGGAGCTCGGTCCAGGACCAACATGGGAGCCGATGGTGCACCTGGGAGCTGGGCCTAGAGCTGGGCTTGAAGTAAGGATTAGGTTTAGAGGTCAGCAGAGAGCACATTCCAGGAGGGGAAGCAGCAGGACACGGAAGAAGAGGCAGGCATACGCTTGCCTCACACGCACAGAGTGGGTGAGCTCTGCTGGGAGGGAAGGGTGTGAGGTGGGAGGACTGGAGCTGGGGTGGAGCCTCCGGAGCAGTGGAGGGAGCTGCCTTGATGGCAGAGATAGTGGGACTCAGGTAGCTGCCAGCCAGCTATGAATCTACCCTTGGCAAGCAGGTCTATACCAGGGGAGGGAAGGCCATGGGCAAGTAGGCATACAGCCTATGTACCCTGAAAATAGGTCCACATCCTACTTTGAGAAAGAGGATGGTGTCAGAGGTTTGTACACAGAGCCTCTCAGGGCTCCATCTTCTCACTGGTTCCTCTAGATCTCACTGGCTGTTGCTACTTCATTCTTTTGAAAGGCTTCTGAAAGGCAGAGAGCAGGAAAACACAGAATTCTGCTCCCTCTCTTTTGTCCCTTTGCCCCTTCCTCTGGAGATTGTCCAGCTCAGCGGCTTCAAAGTATGTGTGTTCTACCTTGCGTCTATATTCACACAGCTTATCTCGCTGACCTGGCTCTTGATCTTAAGACTTGTGTTGTCAACTGCCCATCTGATCAGAGCTGCTTGAATATGAATCTCAAGTTAGACAGAAATTTCCAGTCCCTTCCAGCCAAACTCATTTCTATCCTAGTGTCCCCAAGCTGAGCACCTCCCAGTTATTATTATTATTATTTTTTTTTTTGGTACTGGCGATCAAACTCGGGTCCCTGCACTTGTGAGGTAGGCGGCGGAACCACTGAGCTAAATCCCCAGCCCCCCTCCCAGTTATTAAGGCAAAAATGTAAGTGGCACCTGTGATTTATCATTTCATGCTTAATCTGTCCATAGTCCAGTAAATTCCACTTTCAGACAGATCTTCATTACCACTCTTTATCAAGCCATCGTCCTTTCTCTTGGGCTGCAACCAGAGTCTCCTCGCTAGTGTCCCTGTTGTGCCTCTGTCCCCAGTGACAGCACAGCAACCTGTGTAAAGCACAGGCGGTAGGAATTCTCCAGAGGCCCCACAGCTGCTTCCTGCACATCTGACCCAGCATATGGCTCTGATGTCTCTGCCACCTTCGCCTTCTCCTCCTCTTCCCTCTGATCTCTGCTTGCCAAACACCTGGGTTTTCTATTTCTAGAACCCACCTGACCACCTTGTGTCCTCATTCTTAAGATCTTAGTTCTAAGCTATCCCTCCCTGCTGTCAGCTACTCATATCATACATTTTGTTTCGGACACCAGAAATTGTCCCGATTTATTGTCTGGCTTAATGTAGGTTTCATGAGGGCCAGATGTTTGACCTACTCAGCATTCTGTCTCCTACTCCTAGAAAAATAATACCAGGTACACAGTGGGATGAACAAAAAGAGATGTTTCAGCTGTGCTTCTTGATTTCCTGGAGAGAATGTGGAAAGTGCAGGAGGAGTTACCCAAGAGTACAGGATAGGTGTAACCGGGAGGAGAACAGCTCATCTGATGAGTTGGCATTGGCCAGAGTGGCGCTGGATGGTAACAGGCTGCCCCAGGATGGGAACCCTTGCCTAGGTGGACAGACACAGGGTGGTCCCGGGAACCTACCAAGGGTCAAGTGGAGAGCTGGGCAGTGCCTTGGGAAGACTGGTGGCTCATCCCCCCCATCAAAACTGGTCACTGCCTGGGCACTCATCCCCCATCGTGCGTGCTGTCCCTTACACCCATACGCTCCCTCCTGCAGAGCTGTGACTCTTAAACTTATTCAAATATTTCACGGAGGGCTTAGGGAATGGCCAACTGACTAGTCTCCAAGAAATTCCATGGACGTTTACAAAAAATAAAGTAGCTATAAAAACCCTGACGGTTCCCAATAGATCCTAATAAATGATGACGCACACAATGGAATATGACATTAAAGTTATTATTACAAAGTTCGGGTTATAACCCAGAAACTACCCATGACTATGATGTGTGAGCTAAAACACATGTGTGAACACGGAGAGCAGGACTGTAAGGTCATCACTGAAGGAGAAGAAGATGGGAAAGGCAGTTATCGTATCGCCTGGTGGGATTTGGGGGGCTTTGTCCTTCGAGTTTTCCAGAAGTTCTTCGAAATTAACTTTGAGAAACAAAACTGTTAGAGACTAGAATAGTGTTTGTGTACCAGAGCTTGGGAAGGGTACGGGGGATGAAGTGAGGAGGGTTAGGTCACAGGGCGCAGTTGGATGGGAGAAATTGAGAATGTTACACAGGATAACTGTGTTTGACAACAATTAATGGAATATTTCAAAATAGCCAATAGAATATTCTGAATGATCTCAACACGAAGAAATGTTATCAGAGGTGACAGAGGCGCCAATTACCCTGTCTCTGATCACTACACATCTTATACATGCACTGCACTGTAACACTGCACTCAATAAATATATACAATTACTATGAGTCAGCTAAAAATGAAAAAAGGTTTGGAAGAGAAACTATTCAAGTTAAATAGTAAAATAAGTATGATTTTATTAATATTAATATCAAATATATTAATAAAATTAAATATTAAAATTCCACATAAAACATTACATATCTTCCCATGGTTTTCTGTGTCCCAGGCGCGTGGCCTTTCCTCCCTGAAGGAGCTGGGAAAAGACAAGGGTCCAGGGGCACAGGCCCAGTCCTGCATACACCAGGTGAGGTGTGGAGGTGGTAGAGAAACAGCAACCTCAGTAAGCCACGCTGCGCCAGCCTGGGAGCTCGGTGTGCCACGCTAAGTTTATTCTCGCACCTCAGGTAAATACTTCTCACAGACAGAGGCTGAAGACTGACAAGGTCAGGGAATTTGTCTGAGGTAACCCAACTGACACCCGACAGAGCAAGGAGAGAAGCCCATCTGATTCCAAACCCGTGTGGGGAGCCACTCTAAGGAGGCCACACTGTTGGAGACACAGATACTAAACCTCTGTTTCCATGGTGTCACCTCCAAGTGTGAGCAAGTGAAGACCGGTCCCTGACCTCCTTAGCAAGGCATCCAGCAGAGGGGTTGTCCTGATTCCCGGCCTCCCTTTATGTAACATATGGAGAGCGGACCTGGCTGGCTGTGGTGGCACATACCTGTGATCCTAGCTACTTGGGAGGCTGAGGCAGGAGGACCACAAGTGTAAAGCCAGCCTGGGCAACTTGGCAAAGCTGGAGTTGCAGCTTAGCTCACTTGCCTAACATGTGAGAAGCCCTGGGTCTAATCTCTTCCTTATCCCCCCAAAAATAGTGGGCCTGGCTGACCAGACTCAGGGACCTCTGGAAAGGAGGTGGTCCGAGGGAGAGCGGGGGAGAGAAGCCTGCCTGGATCTTGAGGACATGTTCTTCGGGAAGGATAAGATGGAGCGGGCAGAGATTGGGAGAATGACACATCTCAAGCCGCTCTGAGTCACCCACACCACCCCTGTCAGCCGGGCCAAGGTGAGCAGGGTTCTCACGAGGGGCCCCCCAGTGGCTTTACTACTTTGTGTGCTGGACACTAGGATGCCAGTGTGAGGTGGGACCTCGGGTTCAGGTGAGGGGTGGCCCCACCAAGCCGGGGCCCAGGGGAAGCAGACGCTGAGGGTCTCTAGGAGGCAGGATGGGGGCATTGTAAGTGACCCAAAGAGCAAGTCCAACCCTGGCCAGCGGAAGGAAGTGAGGCTCACCTTGCTGAGCTCGGCCAGGGATAGAGGAATGCTGACCCTCAGATCGTGGGTGGCTGACACAAAGCCCCTGCCACCCTGGGGAGAGATGGGGGCAGATCTGGACAGCTGATTTCCTACAGCTGCTTCTGGGTTTGTAGCCCACTAAGTTTACCAGATGGGGCATATTGAAGGTGTCTCTGATATGCCTAGGACAGATTTGTGAGTGGAGTGAAATCCGTGCATATGACTCTCTCTAAGCCAAAAGTGTCTACACATACGACCCACCGTGCACTGTGCTGGACTCCGTGGTTGAGAACTGTCATGTGTCTGACTCCCTACTAGGTGCTTCACGTGTACATGATGACATCCATTCTTCCCAGTACCATATTCATTCCCAGAAAACCTGCCATCAAAGATTGCCCATCAACACTGCTGTGTGACCTTGGAGAGCTCCCTGGCCTCTCTGAGCCTCAGTTTCTTCATCCAATGCAGACACTAACCCCTAGCTGGGAGAGTATCAGGTATATAGAATGCCCTCGATCAAAGGTCACTGCTATTGTCAACAGATCTGAGCAGAGAGGAGTAGGGATAGGTAAGCGACGGGGTGCGGGGGAGACGTGAAGGGGCGCCTCCAGCAAGAGAGGGACTTGCGCCAACACCATGGCTTCACTCTATAGGAAAGCAGGTGATCTGATTCACAGTCATTGAAGTGGGGGTCAAATTTAGGCAGCCGGAGCCCCTCCCCAAATACAGACATACCTGAGAGCCACAAAGGGCCAGGGGATGCGAAGTTGGGAGAGGGAGAGCCTCCAGGGGCAGTGTGTCTCCGCACCGGCTGTCTTCTTCACCCCCTCGGGGGCTCCGAGGGACGAGCACATGAGTTCCCAGCTCACACTGGCCTCCCGAGGCCAGCAGGTCCATTCCAGCCTCGTCTATTCTGGGCTCAGGACAGTCATGTGGAGCTGTGGGACGGCGCGGCTCCTGGGGATTTCAAGGGGTTTTTGTTAAGAAAGTGACACCATCAGGGACCTGCTGAAGACAGGCCAGATGAATTATTAAGGAGGGGAAGGAGGCCGGAGTTTAGCCCAAGGAGCCGCCCTCTGGGGGGATTTCAAACAACAGAAATCCACTTTCGGGGCAAGAAAGTCTTGAGTAGAGTGGAGGGAAATTGGGCTAGGATGGTGCCCTGCAGGGGCCAGGCTCCGGAGAGCTCCTCCTTGGCTGCAGAAGCTATTTTTAAAAAGGTGAAACTCAATATGTCAACATCATCCGGGAGAGGAGGGAGCGAGGCTGGAGGTGAAGTAGCTAGGCTCCAGGCCAGGAGAGACACCACTCACTGCTCTCTCTTGACACCCCAGATCTCTGTCTGAGGACTGAAAACAAATACCTGGCCTTGGTTCCAAGCTGATGGTGGAGGCTACGGGCCAGAATAGAGTTTGGTAATCTATTATGTCTCTTATTTCAACCCTTTATCTCTCTCTCTCTCACTCTTCCTTTCTTCCTTTTTCTTTTTCTTTGGAGTACTTGGGATTAAACCCAGGCTTTTGCACTGAATAAATGCCCAGCCTTTTAAAAAAAATTTTGAGTCAAGGTCTCACTGGATTGCTAGTTGCCCAGACTGGGCTCAAACTTGTGATCTTTCTGCCTCAGCCTCCCAGAGTGCTAGGATTATGGGTATGTGCAACCACTCCCAGCTCAGCCTTTTGTTTGGTTTGGTAGATGTAATGTCTGGCAGTTCAGAGAGTGCGTCATATCTCTGCATTAGAAACAAAACATCAGAAATTAAAAACAAAAGCAAAACCTCTTTGTAGTCTGTGCACAGCTGTCTTTAGAAGTACATTTAAAACCCAGTATGGTGGTGCACTAGAGGCAGAGCCAAGAGGATCACCCCGAGTTCAAGACCAGCCTGGGTTACATTGTGAGTTGAAGGCGAGCCTGAACTACACAGTGACCCTGTCTCAAAAAAAAAAAAAAAAAAAAAAAAAAAAAAATACATAGTGAGTTCCAGGTCAGTCTCAACTACATAGTGAGACTCTGTCTCAACCCACCTCAAATAAATAAATAATAAAATAAAACAAAACATGTCCCTTTCTCTCTCTCCCTGCTGGCTCTGAGCTCTGCAGCACCCTTTCAAGTCGAGAACCTCCTTATCACTCCCCTGCCCCTTTCAAGACGCTCTTTACTGAGGCTCTGGTTGAATCATAGGCTGTCTCTGGTCTCAACAACCCCACCGGAAGGCAGGCAATGGCCAGGTCCACCCCCAGAATGCCTGGCAGTGAGGTGTGGCAGATGGGCAGAGGTGTCGCTGCCCTGTCTGTCTGTGTTACGGGGGGCGGGTCACTTGGATGATACCATTAATGACGATAAGCAGAGCCGTGTTCTCCAAAGCACACATCCAGTCCCCTTGCAAATCAAAAGTAGTTTGGAATCCCCCTGAGTAACTGCTGGCACTTCACGGGTTTTAAAACACTCTCACTTAAGTTGTCCATTCCTCTGGCCTCATTTCCAGTGCCAGGAGCAAGGCAAGAAGAGAAGGGAGCTGTGGTGGGATCTGAGTGCAGATGCTAGATGTGTGTGGCCATGATATTTAACTTTTATCTTGCCACAAAGGACAGGGGAAGCTTGAAACTGGAAGAAAAAGTGTTCTGTGGATGGAGATCTCTAATCTCCAAGTGCGTCTGAAACCAGGCTTCTTTGAAGCCAAAGGGGAAAGTCATGTTCTAGACCCAGAGCATGGGGGTTCTAACTCAGAGCACCCGGATGAGTTGGGGGAGACGGCAGACGGGGCGGGGGATGAGTGACTCAAATACCTCATTCCAGGGGGTCTTGGCCTCTTTATACTTGAAAAATAAATGTAGAGATTAGAATGGGGGAGTTTCAGACTTCTTAGGTAAATATGTTGGGGCTAATTGAGATGAAAGGAAGCCCTCTGCATCCTGCAGTGCACTGGTCACAGGGCTGAGCCTTCATGTTCTGCCAACCCCTTATGCGGGGCAGACCTGGGGCAGCACTGTTGGGCCGGAGATTTAGCTCAGTGGTTCCACCGCCTGCTTTGCAAGCTCAAGGTCCCGAGTTCAATCTCTGGTACTAGCACTGCTGGGCAGCTGGCCTGGGAGGTCCTCAGTCATGGACCTGGCCTAGTGCAGGGGTGGTGGCTGGGGCTGGGACCCCGACAGGAAGAGCCAAGGCAGGGACAGCACAGAGCGAGCAGAGAGCCAGCTGGATGGCCTTCCCACCTCCCAGACTGCACCTCCCTCCTGGCGCTCCTTCCTCCCTGCTCCTGCATGGGTCACATCTCCCTACGTGGCCTAGCTCCAGGGCTGCTCAAAGCCCAGAACTGCATGAGGGGTCACCTGGGGGTGTCACATACCCTGCAGATCCTTGGGGGGCTTAGGTGAGAGCAAGGGGCCCTTGAGTCATTCAGACTCAAGTCCCACAGGGTCTGAATGTGATTTTTCCTTTAGCATCCCTCCCCCCATACACTTTATACTAACAGTTGAACCCAAGGTCTTTGTACTGAGCTACATTTCCACCGCTAGGCTTGAACTTGGGATCCTCCTGCCTCAGCCTCCCAGAGTGTTGGTATTACAGACTGGTGCCACCATTCCCAGCTTAGGAATATTTCTAGAGGATGTCTTCAGGCCTAATATAACTTATTACCCTACAAAACTCACCTTCTTCCCACTAAAAATTGAGACAATCAAAAGAATTCCAACTCCACCCAAAACAAGGACAGTACTCCAACAAATGTGCTTCCACTGAGCACCGTGGGATCAGAGTCCACCCCCAGCTCCAGGGCCCCCAGCCCCTGGTCTCCAGAAAGGCCCTCAGAAGAGCTCAGTTGGTCAATTGGTCACTGCCAGCTGACTTCCCAGGGATCTTGGCAGTGCTGGCCTGGGCGTGTTCAAGCAGTGGTGTTCCCAGCAGAAGTGTGTGCTGAGCTTAAATACACACACAAGCAAACCTCTGCAACACACTCTCCCTGGAGCACTCATCTTGCTCTGCTCATTTCCCCTTGGATCATTTCTCCGAGGGGGGCCTGTGTCTGTGAGAGAAAAGCAAAGCCAGGCAGGGGTGATTTGCAGAGGTGACAGCAGCATCTCAGGATGACAGCCATGGAGGACAAAGGGAGCCCTTAATCGAGCCCTGGCACACTTGTCCTAATCATTGACTCTAATGTCCATCTTTTAACTTCTCCATTTTGTATGTATGTATGTATGTATGTATGTATGTATTGGTACCAGGGATCAAACTCAGGACCTTGCACTTGAGAGGCAGGCGGCAGAACCACTGAGCTAAATCCCCGGCCCTTAACTTCTCCCTTTTTTACAGCATTGGCGAAGTTTTAACTTCACCTTATTAAACATTATTATGAGCACACTACTGAACTTTTATCTGGAACATATTTCATGAAAAACACATCTGATTATAGGAAAGGAAAGTGGGTCTTGGGTGGGAAAAGGGAGGAAGAATATTCTTGTTTTATCCCAATTGTTTATAACAGGAAAGTATTTTTATAATTCTCAATAAAAGAAATAAGGGAAAAAGTATTTATCTGAGCAAATCTAATTAACCCAATTTAATTTCTTGGTAAACTTTCAATAAAACAATATCTAGCTGTTTCCAGTTTTTCCACTTGTTCTCTAAGATCAGGCTTTTCCCACACACCATGAAATATCACCCATTGTAGTTCACCTTGTGGTTTTTCTTTTGTGGCTGTTATTTCTTAACAACTCGAATTTTAATGAGAGCAAATTTTTTATCCCCCCCCCATGTGATTCTGTAAGAGTTTACCATGCGCAATTTTAGCTGTTCTTGGTTTTATTTTTCATCGTTTGCCCCTAAAAGTGCTATTCACTACAAATTGGACCAAGGATTGATCATTTGCTTTTACTTATTTGATTTTTTACTGCAAAAAAAATTGGTAAAGAAAAGGTATTTCCGCTAGTGGTGCACGCCTATAATCACAGCACTTGGGAGGCTGAGGCAGAAGGATCGCTGTGAGTTCGAGACCAACCTGGGCTACATAGTGACTTCCAGGTCAGTCTCAACTATGCAGTGAGACCCTGTCTCAAAAAAAACAAAAAAAACAAAAAAAAAAAAAGAAAGAAAAAAAGACATTTCCCATGGCATGACTAAGTGGCAGGATGCTTTATTATATTAATGTAATCATTTAGGACATGGAAAATCCTACAGATATAAAAAGGCACCCTCAGCTTCCAGGCTTTTAAAGGGAAAATGTGCTACATTAAGAAGGCATCTCATTGGGAAAGAGAAAATAGGCACATAGAGAATGGGTTGCCACACAGACGAGCAATAACATGCTGTTCCCCATAATGTCCCTTGGATTGGTGCTTGTGTTAGCCAGCTTTCCAACACGGAGACAGAATACCTGCAACAATCAACTTATGAAGAAGAAAAGTTCATCTTGGCTGATGGCTTCAGTTTAAGTCCATGGTCTCTCAGTTCTATTTCTTTGAGTCTGTGATGGTGTAGGACATCGTGATGGAGGTCAAACTGAAGAAAGCTTGTTCACTTCATGATGGTCAGGGAGACAGAAGAGGCCCAGGTCCCAGCATCCCCTTAAGGACATGTTCCCCAGTGACCTAACTTCCTTCCACTGGTTCCCACCTCCTAAATGTTCCACCACCTCCTCACAGTGCTACAGGCTGGGGACCAAGCTTTTAACACACGGGCATGGGGGACACTCACGGGCCAAGCTACAGAGTTTAAAATTACAGTTTGTAATTAGTTCTTGGCACATTAACTACTGAGATGTACAGGGTGATGTGTGTCTAGGTTTCAGAGGCTGAAGACTTACTTCACGAGTATTCCTTCTACATTGTGGACCCTTTAATTTTAGGGACATAAATAAAAAAAAGCTTTACAAATACAAAAATGTACACAAAATAACATTGTATGTTCTTTGCATGAACAATGGCTAGGGTTTTATATATGAGAACTCTCTTGTCTAAAACATTTATATATAGCAGGAAAGGAGAATTTGACAGAGTATAGTTGGCAAGAATTACTAGAAGAAATTAAATTGTTTCACATTTATCCCAGAATGAGCTGAGACTGGTTTGGTTTAAGAGAGCGGAGCCCCAAGGGACAGTAACTGCTGCTACTGCAATTTGGCTCAGGCAGGCTCTGCCTTAGATACTCCAGTTTCAAAGAACAAAAACCCACTTAAGCTTCATAAGTGGAGTGGCATGAATCTGTACTCCCAACAGCTGGGAGCCTAAGGCCAGCGGAGGCAAGATAATGAGACATTGTTTCAAAAAAGTAATAATTATGCTGACATTGTAATGCACACCTGTAATTCCAGAATTCTGGGAGGCTGAGGTGAAAGGATTGCAAGTTGAAGCCCAGCCAAGGCAAATTCAGTGATTTAGCAAGACCCTATCTTGAAAAAAAAAATTTTTTTTTAAAGGGCTGAGGATATGGATCAGTGGAAAAGGTCCTGGGTTTAGTTCCCAGACACACACACACACACACACACACACACACACACAATTGAGTTTTGCTCTTAATTTTCTTTGCTCTTAACTTTGTGTTTGCATTTAATTTTGTTTCAAAGAAGGGGAATAGGGTTTATTCAAAAGGAACTGACTGCCTGCAGCCATTGTCCAGCACGTCTCCTCCCAGTTCTGTGGAAAGGGCCCTGGGTGATATGAGGACAGACAGAAAGGCTGGGCGCAGGCTTCTCAGACTGTCCCTGATTCCACAGTGAACGGGGCGCACCCACCCAGGAAATGATGAGGGAGTCAAACGGGGTCATTGGCAAGCTACCCAGCTTTGCTGAGCTCTGGCGTCCTCGGTTGCAAATCAAGACCGACAGTGGGGACAGCAGCCTCACGGAAGTGTGCGGACTAAACCCCGACCCATCGCAAGCCTGAGTCAGTTCATCCCTTTCCTGCCCCATCTCCATCAAGGAAAGCGCGACTTCGACAACCCGGCAGGATACCAGAGCTGACGCCTACGAGCACTGTGGCATGTGCACTCGTCACAGCTCCTGAAATGACCTCAGTATCATTATCATTGTTTTTACAAAAATCAGATATGCTGTCCTTGTTGCATCCTGTGAGAGGGTGAACAGTTTGCCAGCTTTCCTTCAAGAGCCAGCCTTAAGAGAGATAGCACTTGGTGCCCCCTACATGGCCCAACTCTTAGGAGTTCATCACCGAGTAGGAAGTGGGGACGGCATTCCAGGGGCACAGCAGAAGTAGGGGGAAGGCAGCCCGGGTCAGATCAGCTGGACCTGCAGAGTAGGAACCCCTTTGTACCCTGCCTCCCTGGCACTGCAAGCCCTGGGGAAAGCAGCCATGACGCTGGTGTTAGAGGTGGGTCTGAGTCCGGAAGATGTGGCCAACCTAAGCCACCTTCCCTTTGGGGGTGGGGCCTGTGGTGTGTGCTCCGCGAAGTTCTCCTAGCCTACTGCTAGAAAGGGGATAAAAGCAGCCAGGCGCAGACAGTAGGGGCGCCTGGCCAGTCTACCCAGACTGTCCAGCCATGGGCAAAGAGAGCACCCTAGAGCTGGAGGCTCGGCTTCCGTCAGTGCTGTGCACCAAGAGCAGGGCAGTGCCAGGGGGACAGATTGTATTTTAGCAGTGACACCGCATGGCACTGAGAGCAAACACAGAGGCAGCTGACAACTTGGCAGAGGTGCAGCAGGGGTGGGTGTCAAATTGTCTTGAAATGACACTCAGGAGGCAGGCAGACCAAGGAAGAGGGCGACACTCAGAGAACTGAAGGGAAAGGCAGGTTTATCGCTAGCTAGTAGGCCCAGTGCAAGCCACCTTCCAGACTCTGAGCTCCGTTTCTAAGTTTGTTTTTGTATTTATCTGTCCTTTAGCCAAGGCGAGGGAACAAGCAGAATTTTACCAAAGCATAACTTGGCAAAGAGTAGGGTGGTGGAGGTAAAATTTTTTTTTACAGTTTATCTTTAAGACATAGGGAGGTAGGTAGCTGTGTTTCAGCAGTTCATCTTCTGGGCATAGTGACCTTCTCGAGTTCAGCAGGAGGGGAAAACCTTAGACCCTCAGCCCTGAGACTGTCGGACTCTGCCAAGCTTTGATTTTTCCATTTCAGTCTCTCCTCAGAACTAATGGCCAAGACTCCTGCCCTTGAAGTAGAAGTTAGAAGTCCATTAATTTGATAACTTAAGAGAATAGAACCACAGTGAACTCTGAGCTAAAAAGACTACATACATCATTACTCTGGGGGCCGTCATCACCCCCAGCAAAGGCAGGTTTCGGGGTGGGGGGGGACACCAACAGGAAGCTGCCACAACTCCCGACTTGAACAAAGCAGCCCTCTTCCCAGAAGAGACAGTGCCCGGCTGCTCGCCCTTTCTCTGGAAGAGAAGCCTCTCCCTTCTGCTACAGCCGAAGCCCCAGCCAGACACCCGGGCGCTCAGCAGAGTAGTCAGGGCTCTCTCAGTTGCAGGTAACAAGAACAGAGCTAGACGAGCTTACCCATAAGAAGCGACTCATCACCTCACCTTGCTGGGAAAGATGCAGGACCGACTCTCAGAATTAAAGAAGTGAAGAGGCTGTCAAGTTGAGGGAGGATGAACCTGGGATCAGAAGCTGCTAGGACTGTCCTGCTCCCATCTGCAAGCCCGGTGTCAAGGGGTGGTTTGTTCAGCAGGCGGGTTTTATCTTAGGAAAGGGCTCTGATCAGCAATATCCAGTGCCAGAGAGATGACACACTGAGAGGCCAGACCTGGCCACGCCCTCTCCCGGGGCAGAAGTCATCACCACCAGCGATGGGAACACTCCTTTGGCACGCACAAACCCAAGGTTACTTTGCCCACTCCCCCACATTTTTTTTTCCAAAATAGGTTTGTTTTGTCACTGATGAACTGATGCAATTTTATCATTTTGTTTAGTTTCTTAAAAATTGCCTCAGCACACATAAAAAAATGACCTAAGCACACATTAAAAATATGTTTGCATTTAAGAAACACGACACATGCCAGTCCTCTGCAAACACAATCCTTTCTCAATGTATTTTTCTATTTCGTTTCTTAATCTACAAAATCACAAATAAAACCATTGACTCTTCAAGCCAAAAAAAAATACACACAAAATTAAGAGTTTGAGGAAAGTGTTTTCTTTGTACAAACAACATGCCCTGGATGCCTTGTTTATTGTCAGCCCAATACTCCAAGTTCTCACTGTCTTCTAACTTGTTCTGACAAAAATACTTTTCAGTTTAATTGGCAAAGATACCATATATTGTATTTGAAAAGTCAAAACAGTTGAAAGCAATTTTTTTTTTAGTGGCAGAGAATGTGGCTATTTAAATATTGCTAAATCTTATTAAAATTATTCAGGTATCTGAACAAAAAGAAATGCTATTGAAGAGTGAATTCTTGCACTATCACTTAAATAGCATCTAACAAAGTTTAAATATGAGAAACAGTGACACCTGATTAAATCCCTATTAGTTTTGTGGGAAAAAATTCACTGAGATTCTGTTATAGAAACAGAACCGATTCTATCCTAAATTTTCTAAAATTTATTCTTGAATGATCACTTGGATAAGTCAAAACTTCAAGGGTAAAAATGAAGACAAATAAGGATTTTAGAAAGCCATATTTATAGTTCCTGATTCACATTTAATTGATTTTTTAGTGACTACAAATCTTTACTTCTTCAAAAAATATTATATTTGTTAAAATATACCACCTACCTACTGACTTGTTAAATAACCACTCAAGATTATTAGGTAAGCATTCCACATTCCAGTTACTTTTATGTCATAAAAGTACAAAGGATTTTTGCATGTTGGCTACATTTCATCTTTTTGTTTTTGTTTTTGTTATTTTGAGACAGGGTCTCACTATATAGTTGGGACTGACCTGGAACTCACTATGTAGCCAAGCTCTTCTTGAAGAGACCCTCCTGCCTCAGCCTCCTGAGTGCTGGGATTACAGGCATGTGCCACCATGCCAGGCTTGGCTACATTTCATCTTATACATTATTTTGTAGGCCTTTATAGGGTGTAAAGCTTTTAAACATTCTCAGTATTTCTATTAGAGTTAAGTGATTCAAACTAAAAATACTAAGCCGATCACTGTCATTACTTTAAAATTTTTAAGTTTCTAGAAGTTTTATTCTTTATTCTAGAAGTTTTATTCTCTAATGTTTAGAACAAGAATCATTGGTTCACACTATTAACTGTCCAAACTTAAAAAAAAAAACTAAATGTTTCTTGTTAAATAACAGATTACAAGACATGTTCTCTACACTCTTTATTTTAAAAACAAGATTCTAGCATACATAAGAAATCTAAATCAAAATTCACAAATGGTGGCTAAAATCCTGCCAGTTTTCAGCCTGTTACCACACAAATCCAAAGTTATTAAGCATAAACTATTCAAAATTCAAGTTTATAGTGGAAATGTCAACAGGTCCTGACTACTAGCCCTCCTTGCTGATGGTTCCACTATACTTCAACAGGCACAGGTGTGTATGCAACAGACAGATTATATAGAAAATTAAAGCTATTAGAGCCATAAATAAGTAATACATAAATATGAAAACTGTAATGCCAAAGCATTGGGGCCATTAAAAAAATGAATGAGTTGAAGAAAACACATCTGATAGTTCTCTCTCTAAGTCACTTTCCACTGATTTATAAAGCTATGGTTTTATAATTCTTCTTAAAAGGGAAATTTTGGGCCAGGCATGGTGGTGCATGCCTGTGATCCCAACACTCAGGAGGCTGAGGCAGGAGGATTGTAGTGAGTTCAAGGCCAGCTGGAACTACATAGGGAGATCCTATCTCAAAAAAAAGGAAATTTTTTTCTACACTGCTGCATGCAATAATTTCACTGTACATTCCTGACTACAATGCAATCTTCAAATCCTCTGGTAGAGCTTGGCGTAGTATGTCCTCAGGATTTCTCCAGAAAGTCAGCTTCTCATGTTTTCAGCAGACTTTAGTCCTTCAGCCTCCTTGCAAAAACCCTTAATGATTGGTGATAAAGCTTCTGGGTTAATGCCTCGTTCACAAAGTCATCCACGGATACACAAGCTTCTCTATATACACCAATATTCGAATGTTTTGAAATCTCAAGCAGAACGTCCATGGTCTCTCTCACCACGGAGGTTCCCTGCTGTTACTCGCCATGGCCCAGGCCAAGGGAGGCACGAGAAGGCCTGACCCAGAAGTGGATGCTTTCCGTTCTCCGGGATGGCCCACCACACGTCCCCACATTTTTAGTTAGAAAATGTTTGTGGTGGCGGTGGTGAGTAAACCCAGGGCCTTTCACTGAATTACATCCTTAGCCTTTTTTATCTTTAATGTTGAAATAGGGTCTTGCTAAATAATTCCTGAGTAGCTGGGATCATAGATGTGAACCACAATGTGTAAGCTTTTTCTTTCCTTTTTAAGTAAACTCTTAATAGAAGCTTGATGTACATATGGAAAAGCGCATGGAACCTAAGTGAGCAGCTGGGTAACTCTTTACAATTTGCTATGGTTTCAATGTTTGTCATCCTGAATTTGTGTGTAGGAAACTTAATTACCATTGTCATACATTAGTGGTATTTAAAGATGATGGAACCTTGGGAGGTGATTGGGTAACAAGAGCTCTACCCTCAGGCATAGATTGATCCATTCATGGGTTAATGGATTACTAGGTTGTTGAGTTGTCTCCACAGTGAGTCTGTAGTAAAAACCAGACTGGCTGCTTTGGGCCTCTCTTGTATGGGTCCCTGTCACTATGTGATACCCTGTACCAACTTGGGACTCTATGGAGGCCCCAACAACAGGAGGACCCTCACTAAATACTTCTCGACCATCAGAGCTGTAAGAAAAAATATTTTCCTTATAAAATACCCAGGGCGTGGTGGTACACACCTGTAATCCCAGCACTTGGGAGGCTGAAGCAGGAGGATCATTGTGAGTTCGAGACCAGCCTGGGCTACATAGTGAGTTCCAGGTCAGTCTCAACTACATAGTGAGACACTGTCTCAAAAAACAAACAAACAAACAAACAAAAAAACCCAGTCTCAAGTATTCAGTAGCACCTTGATCAATGAATAGAGCATTGCCAGGGCCCAGAACCCTCCTGGGCTTCCAGTCACAGTTTCCAGGGCCCTGCAAGGTACACCATCCTCATTTCCAATACCATAGTTCATTTGATTAGCTTTGGAGCTCTCTGTAAAGGCAGTTATTTGGGATTATTCTTTTATGCCTGACCTGGCTGGCATGATGGAAATCTATCCCCAGTGCTGCGTATAATACAGCGTTCATTCCCATACCTCAGTATCTCATCTCACAAGTCCATCAAAATTTATTTATTAATTTTACTGTTGAAGGACATCCCAGCCACAAGAAGAAATTCCTCAGTGCCACCCTAACTGGGACAGTACCACTAAGGCCTCATGTAGGTGTTTATGCCTTTGAATTTTGCTGTGAGTTACGTCCTCTTGGAGTTTTCGTGTAAATGTTGGTTACTAATCAAGGTCACCTCATGAGTTTTGTTTTGTTTTTTGGTGCCGGGGATCAAACTCAGGACCTTGCACTTGCAAGTGCCACTGAACTAAATCCCCAGCCTGCTAGATTAGTTTAAGAAAACATACTGTAGAGTGCTTCACAGAGTGATGCATATGCTCTATGCTTGGGGCTGTTACCCTTTCCTCCCCACCCTCACCCCCACTTCTCCCACTCCACCCCTTCTCCCACTAGTGGGTGGCGCTGTCCTGGCAGAAGTCAATTCACAACACAGCCCCCTGGTGGCAGCCATCTGAAACGCAACCTTAACTCACAAGTTAATGGCGAACTTTTCAAACCAGGCATTGTAGCTAGTGTCACGCCCAGGATGTCCCTTGCACTGGAACCACTGATCATTTATGTACATAAAGATGCTTCATCTCTGTGGATCCATATCTAACCGGGATGCAGGTCCATATTTAAAATGATTTTATAAATTTAAAAGTAACAACCAGCATCTTTCAAGTCCTCACCCTGCATGAGGTCACCTGCCAGGTCTTTCCCCTGAAGTATTCTGCATTGTCCTTCCAACAGTGCTGCGGAGAGATTACTGTTGTCCCCTTCAGAGTCGAGGAAAGAGGTTTAGAGAAGCCCAGTAATCCTCTCCGGGTGCCCAGGACCGGGACTGAACTGTAGCCTGCCCCCACCATCGTGACCTCTGCCCTCCTGCTCTGGGTGCTCCTTGCTCTTCTTCAGGATGTTTCTCACAGACCAGCCCCTTCCCTGAGCAGGCTGAGAAGAGCTCAGACTTTCTCCAAACGCTCTGCTATGAGGCAAGTTCTCCCAGCCCCTCTTCCCCTTTATTCTCACAACGAGGACAAGTTGTGCTTTGGACAAAACCTTGGTCAGGTCACAGTGTGATGGGTGGGTTTGAGACACATCTTCTTGCACCTGGGAAGCATCAGGTCAGCCTGTCCTCTGTGCCCAGTCACTGCTCACTGACAGGTATGAGATAAGAGGACCAACTTGTCCCAGCCTGCCCAGGACCTTCTTCATTTCTCCACTGACCTCCCCCGCATCCTAAGAACCCCTCAGCCCCAAGCCAGTCCAGACCCCTTCACTGGGAAAGTCAGAGTCCTGGACTCTCCGAGTGGACAAGAGATGTTAGGTTCCCGGGCTTGTGGCTCTTTGGCCCACCCGGCAATGACTAGAGCTGCGACTGAGGTTACCAGGGCTCGTCCTGCCTCGCGGAGGCATTCGGACAGCACACGGGAGGCCTAGCATGAGTTCTGCAAGCAGATGACCTGGGTTTGGCTCCCGGCTCCGCCTCTCCCTGGCTCTGTGTCCTTGAGCAAGTTATTTCACCACCACTGCCACCTCCAGAACCCTCACTGGGCTGTTGTGAGATTAAATGAGGAAATCCAGGTGCTTAGAAGGATTCAGGCCCCAGCTCATGCTGAATGCGTGGCAGGCGACCTTGACCCCATTTGCGCCTTGTACCAGAGCTGTCAAGTAGTCTCCCTACTAATCCTGAGCCTTTCCTTATTTTTTTATCAGGAATGTTTCATGAATACAAAGGAATATGTACCACCATTCACAAATCCAAAGTGAAGCGCAGTAAAGTAGATGGCCGTGTACTCAAACTCTCTCTTTCTCTCAACCTAAGATAGAATATCGCCTGTGCCTTTAAAGCACCTGTGTCTCGAACCAGATCCTTCCCTGTCGGGATGACAACTAATCTGAATTTTGTGTTGATCGTTTCTTCACTGTGTGTTAGATGCTTAATACATGAGATTATAAATCCCTCACTAATGCATCATTATGTTCGGATGTGACCTGATAGAACTTTCCTCCTTCAGCACTGCGTTTTGACTTTGAATCCATGTGTGGAACCATAGTTTGTTGTTTCTTCTTGCTGTGTAGGGTCAGCTCTTTGTCCACATGGGAGTTTATTTATCCACGACCCCATCGGTGGACATCTGAAGTGTTGCTAGCTTTTTGCTAATACAAACAGTGCGCCACAGACAGCCTTGTCCCTGTCCCCTGGCACACATATGCCAGGGCAGCAGTCTGACTAGGAAGGCTTTCACTGATGGCTTGTGACTGACAAAGGCCTGCTCTCCGGTTTGGTCTTCCTTCTGCCTCAGACTCTGAGCCAGCACTCTTCTATTCATAAAACTCTCTTTTCCTCTATTTTAAATGAAGAGTAATGACGGTACATGAAAAAAGCCCAATTCTCTCAGACTGTCGGCCCAGTAGGTGTCTCCCCATCGCTGGGCTGGGCCTTCTCTAGGTCCCGCCATCTTCCTCCAGGCTCTTTCCTCCTGAGGCCCAGAGAGAGGAAGACACTTCCACTATCTCAGTGGCTGTGCCTGATCACTGGTGCCACACAAGGCAGCGTATGGAGTTTGATGATGTGGGTGGAAAAAGGACTTTCCAAGACGGATGTGAAGAAGGAGTTAATTCGGAAGGAGATAACACTGCCAGGAGAGGGGCAGGTGAATGCCAAGAGGGCTGTGCCCCTGGGAAAGGCTGAGAGTCTTATAAGGGTTCCTTTAGTGTAAAAATAAAGCTAAAATGTTAGGCATATGAGGGAACTGAAGGAAAGTGGGATGGGCATTTCCTCCTCACTCAAGCAATGATTGTCCCATGGCAATCCTTGCAATGGAACAACGGCCAGGGGCACAGAGTAATGTGACAGTCACTCTCTAACAAAAAGGAATGTTAGCAGCTGTTCTCCCAGTTTGAAACAGAGCATGTGGCTCTGTCAGTCTCAGGCCAGGGCAATGCAGCACTCTTCCGGTGGGCCAGGCCCAAGCCACCAGGCCACCTGTTGAGGTGGGGTGGAGTCTGTGGGGACCCTGCGCTTGAGAGGCAAGTGCCAGAGAGGTGATACCCTTGTAGGGAAACAGGGATGCCGTTTCTAGAAGAACAGTGGTGGTCACAGCCAGAGACAGGGGGTGCCAATGCGCCCTGGGTTTGCTGTGTGACCTTGGGCAGGGCACGTCACCTCCTCAGGTGCCTGCCTCCTTACTGCAGACAGAAATGATGGGCTGAGGGCACTGAGATCCCAACAGCCCTGAATTCTGACTGTGCACCGTGGCTGCTGCCACACTCCTGTGCCTTGTAACACCACGGTGCTGCTGTCTATAGAAATTTAACATCAAAATGTCCAACTGTAGCCAGGCATGGTGGTACACATGTGGAATCCTAGCACCTTGGGAGACTAAGGCAGGACTGCAAGTTCAAGCCCAGCCTAGGAAACTCAGCAAGACTTGTTTCAGAATAAAAAGTAAAAAGGGCTGTGGATGTAGCTTGGTGTGAAAGCTCTGGGCTCAATCCCCAGTCCCACAGGACAAAGACAACAATAACAAAAAACAACTAACTGCCCTAACGTTGCCTCTGAAGTGTGTTCCTTCTGGCAGGCAGTTTGCTAGAGGACAAATGCTCAGATCCAAGACCAACACTTCTTCCCCTACAGCCCTTGGAGTCCTTTGTGTGTCTTAACCTTCCTCAAGTCCCTCAGCTTGAACTGTCGCAGACTTTGTGTCTTTTCACCCTTAGACTCATCCTTCCCCTGTGTCTCCCTGTGGCTCTCTCTGCTCCTGCCTGGAACAGAACCCTGCCAGTGGTATCATGGACAAGCTTGAGGGCTGACCCTTCCCCACTAGTCCTGAGCTGCTGGCCGCCTACTGCTGCACTGCCCTCACAGCGGGGGACCATCCAAGTCAGGCCCAGCTCCTGACCCACAGAAACTGCATGAGCTCAGAAACCACGCCATGAAACAGAGATCCCGGGCCTCCCGACCTTGTTCCTGAACCACAAGGAAACGAAGCTAAGGTTTTGTCCGTCAATTTAGCAGGTGTTTGATTTTTCTTCTAGTGGATATGCCCTTAGCCAGCATGGAACAAAGATGTGTATACAGTTGCCCTTAGTGTCTGGAGATTCATTCTGGGGCCTCCCACAAACATCCAAATGTGTGGATGATCCAGTCGCTTAAGTAAAAATAACATGGCATTTGCATATAAACTACAGGCATCCTCCGTTATTCAAATCCATCTCTAGATAACTTATAATAAGGAACACAATGTAAATACTATGTACGCAATTGTTACACTGTATTGTTTAGGGAATACAGGCCAGAAAAAGTCTGTGCACATGTTCAGGACAGACACAACTTTTTCTGAATATTTTTGACTTGTGTTGGCTGAATACATCATGGATTCAACCCATGGACACAGGCAGATGACTGTGTGTGTGTGTGTGTGTGTGTGTGTGTGTGTGTGTTTAAAAGAGAGAGAAACAGACACAGAAAGAGACAGATTTATCTTAACAACTAGGATCACACAGTTAGGGAAGTTTGCTGAGTCCAGAGCCTGGTAGAATAGTTTGGAAGGCTGGAAATTCAGGGAAGAGCTGCTGTCTGAGTCCATAGCTGTCTGCTGACAATTCCTTCTTGTTCAGGGAGACCAGACTTCATTTTCTTACGGACTCTGACTGATTGGATGAGGCATGTAGAAGGTAATCTGCTTTACTCAGAACCCACCATCTTATACTTGATCTTAGCCAAAAGGCTGAGAAGTGATAGAACTCACTGTTTGGTGGTTTTTTGTTTGTTTGTTTGTTTGTTTGTTTTTTGAGACAAGGTCTCACTATGTACTTGAGACTGATCTGGAACTCACTATGTAGCCCAGGCTGGTCTCGAACTCACAGCAATCCTCCTGCCTCAGCCTCCTGACTGCTGGGATTATAGGTGCCACCACGCCCAGTGAACCCACCATTTTAAATGTTAACCCCATCAAAAAAGAAGAAAAAAATGTTCAGATAAACATCCAGATTACTATTTGACTGATCATCTAGGCACTGTGGCCCAGCCACATTGGCACATTAAATCACCCACCATAGACACCCCACATCCAGTTAAGTAAATGCCCTAATTTAGATTTTCCATAAATCTGAGCTTGTGTTTAATTTTTATCCAGCAATTATTTTTATACTACTGTTCTGATTTGGCCCACACATTGTTAAAAAGTTTTGTAAGTTTTCTAATGTAACACCATTCTCACATTTTTGACATAAATCTGATGTGATCAGGGGAAAAAAATGCCTCTCAGTTAGTTCATCCTTTGCTCTCCACTCCCATTACCACCACCTGTGTGAAGCAGAAGGCAGAGAGTCAACCCAGGCCTGGCAGTGGTGGCCCTGCCATCTCCAGAGCTTGGGTGCCTGGAGTTGGCCAAGCCCCGAGGCTGAGGACACACTTCAGACTTTCAAGTCTTCACAGGACTCTAGACCCTGCCATGGGGAACCCCACACTGCACAGTGCAAGGGGACAGACTGCCCTCCCATCAGCCACTTCGAGTCCTGGGATCTCAGGCTCACGTTCAGTGCAGACCAGCTGTACAAATCCGCAGGTCTCCAGACTCCCTTCAGATTCCACAGGTTTCTAGATGACTCAGAATTCAAGTCTGCAGGAAAGCACTGTACTTAAGGTTACAGCATTCTTATAGCCAAAAGACAAATTAAAAGCAGCTAGAGGGAGAATGTCAGGGCAGAGTCTGGGAGGGGCTCACACCAAGCCCCAGGCTCCCTCCTGGTGCAGTCCTGGATGCCATCAGCTCAGCCACATGTACCGCAGCTCGGTGTCTGGAGACTTTTCTGGGGCTTGGTCTGGAGCTGTCTGTGCAGTTGACCTTCAGCCTATAGCTAACACTTTTGGTCTCCAG
Organism: Fukomys damarensis; assembly: GCF_012274545.1. Lineage (NCBI taxonomy): Eukaryota > Metazoa > Chordata > Mammalia > Rodentia > Bathyergidae > Fukomys > Fukomys damarensis. Next base: position 34,253,722 of record NW_022900929.1, on the reverse strand, counting down.
TTCTTCCAGGCAGTCAGGGACCCCAGGAAACAAAGACGTTCCTGCCAAACAGGACACGCTACAGCCCAGAGCTCACCTCCCAGCAGTCAAGGGCAAAGGCCAGACCTGTGTCTAGGTGAGATGAATCCTTCACTACAAGGGGTGCATGCTGCAAAGTCAGGCCAAAGGTGTGGGGTGGGGTGGGGCTTAGAACTTGGGCACAGGTCTTGAAGGACTCCAGCTCTAGGCCTGGCTTTGCCATTTCCAAGTTTAAGGATCTTGAGCAAGTTGCTTAACTGGTTGATGCCCACAGGCCAAAGGCCACAGGAACCTCCCTGGTACTTGAATGAACTGGGGTTTATTGGTACTTGCGGCATCTAAGGAGACAGGGGCTTGGGGAATGGGGGGTGCTCAGTAAGTGGGTGGGTTGGAGGGGCTTATGAAACGATTTGGGCTTGAAAAAGGTAATGTGAGGGAATGTACAAGGAGGTGAAGGTTTGCTCTGGATTGGGTGCTACTGGTGATTCTACAAAAGGGGTCTTTATAATTTTATCTAGGAGGCAGAGGAACAAGTCAGTGCTGAAATAAATGATAAAGAAACAGTGATCTTTCACACGAAACAGGACAGGGCACCTTTGGCCAATGTGGTGGTTTCACGGTGATCTTGATTTTTCCACCATATTTCTGTCTTGCTCTGTCAGAGCTGTATGGTCACCATACTAGCGCTTGTGATCATGCCACAGGGGACAGCATGGCCCTGTGGCAGTGCCAGTGGGCTCCCAGCATCATGAGTAAGGGTTCCTTCCTGTTCCGCCTCTGGTTCTCACCACTGATGACATGGAGATAATAACATGAGCTAGTGTATTAGCTGTGAGAATGGACTGAACTAAGGTAAAAGGCCTAGCATACAGTAAGACACAGTAGCCAGTAAATTTCACCACAGTTGTTAAAAATAAGAGTTTGTAGAAGCTAGAGGAAATGGGGAATCCATATAAAGCCAAATACAGAAGCAGAGGAAGGAAGATCCTGAGCAAGGGGACATCAGGTGACGACAAGTGTGGTCTCTGAGCCAAAACCTGTCCTGATTCCCCCACTAGGACCCTCACTTCAGGCCAGGCCAGCCAGAGTTGTGTGCGCGTGTGCGTGTGTGCGCCTGTGTGTGAGAAGTGTGCCAGCCATACCTATAAGGAATTATATGCTATGTCCAGTGGGATTGGTTCCAGGAAGGCAAGGCCAATTAATGCAAAACACACTGATAGAGTACAGGAAAAAAATCCACACGTCATCTCAACAGACATGACATACACATTCAAAGTTATTTGGCAAAATTCAATAGTTTCACGAAGAAGAAAAAAAAAGAAACTGAAAATACTCAATGAACTATGAATAGAAGGGAGAACCAGGGGAGACCAGGTCAGAAAAATGGAAATAGAGAGCATTCAGATAAAAAGAAAAAAAGAAATCCATCCTTATTTGCAGATAACATGTTCCATATGTAGAAAATTTTAAGGAATTCACAAAAAAGAATTAGAGCTAATAAACAAGCTTAGCAAGACTGGGGAACACAGGTCAAAATACAAAAATACACTGCGCTTCTATACAGTAGCAATGAACAACTTGAAAATGAAATTAAGAAAATAATTCCATCTAAAACACCATAAAAAGATATTTAAGAATAATCAGGTGTGGTGGTACATACCTGTAATCCCAGCAGTCAAGAGGCTGAAGCAGGAGGATTGCAAGCTCAAGGACAGCTTGTACTATATAGCAAGACCTTGTCTCAAGAAAAAAAAAGAAGAAGAAAATACTGAGGAATAAATTTGTCTAAATAAGCACACGACTTGAGAGTTGTACACTGGAGGAAGGAAGAGGAAAAGAAAGTGTGATTCCTGGTGCCTGGAGCCGCCTCCATTCTGCTCACATATGAAAGTGGTTACCTGTGAAGACTTACCTGATATGACCAGCTGCCCCACCCCAGTACTGGAGATTGAACCCAAGACCTTTGCATTGCGCTACATCCCTCATCTTTTGATTGATTGATTGATAGATAATAGCCTTGCTAAGTCACTAAGTGGACCAGCCTGGGCTTGAATTTGCAATCTTCCTGCCTTAGCCCTCCAGAGTGCTTGGATTACAGGTGTCCACCTCCATACCCAGCTAAAACGCTAGCCTGAGGAAGAGTTTATTTCCAACTCTCAAGCCAGCTGTGAACATCGGGGTGTAGCCCACTCTGGGTGATAAGATGCGCTGCTGAGGTGGGGGGGGCAGGAGACCTGGGAATATAGCCAGGGGGTGCTATCGCTGTGCCCAGCAGCAGGTGATTAAGCCTCCAGGTCCTGGACTGTCACAGTGTGGCCCTCAGGGTCTTGGGGCCCCTGAAGGCCCAGCCTCTGGAGCCCTACGTTTCAGAGCCATCCTTAAGGCCTGCAGGACAGTGTCCCGGCTGTTCCGCAGGTTGTAGTCATTCAGCTGCAGCAGGCGGTCAAAATCTTCCTCTGAGTAGGTCATGTTGTGCAGGAAATAGGGTGTGGTGGTCTTGTTGAGATCCACCTGGCCAGCCTGGAGCTCTGTGGGGCTGCGCCGGACACCTGTGCAGGGGTGGGAGGGGTCAGAAGCAGGCCCAGAGGCCTCCACCACTGGATAGGACTGAGCTTCACTCAGGGGTTGGGATGGGGCTGCTCCCCATGGAAGGCTCCTTGATTTCCTCCCATCTTTCTGTGCCATGCATGTGGGTGGCAGGGTACTATTCTGGGACAGGAGGACTTTCTTGTTTCCACTCCCGACAGCATGACACTTGTTCTGCTGTCTGAACTACATCACCCTAGGTAAGGTGGAGACAGCCAAGAGAAAGTCAATAAGGCTAGTGCCTGGATTCCCAAAACTCATGGTGGAAACAAGGGGACTTTGGCTATGCAAGAGCCAGTCTGTTGAGAGAGGAAAGTTCTTTAGCATTCCAAGGTGTGAGGTGAGCATGTTCAAAGTTACCACAAGATTTGGAATCATGGCAGAAACTAGAGAACTGGGAATTATGCACCAAATTGGAAATGAGTTTTTTCTCGTCCAAAGGAGATAAAATTCTGGCAGGCTAGTGGGAGGGCAGGATAGGAAAGAATATGAAGAGGATTTAAATTTGGGGGACCCTGAAGAGGGGTACTCCCTAAAGAGCCCCAGCCTGGGCCAGGTTGGAGGCCAACCAAAACGCCACAGAGCAGCAGTGGACATGTGGGGCACCTCAGGACAATGGGGAGGGGCACAGGAGGCTGGAGTCAACAGAGAAGATGTCAGGGTGGCAACATGAGGCTGCTCTCTGCAGGCTCTGCCCAGACCTGTGGGTACTGGCCACCGAGGCTGGGGGACATGTCCAGAGGCTGTGAGCCCTGTTTAAGCCTTCCTTGGGCAGCTGGGGAGAGGCTGCCTCACCAGGGGTGGAGTGATCCTTGAAGGAGATATTGACCAGAGGGAAGTAAAGCAGGACCGGGGCCTCCAGGCAAGTGGGGTCTGAGAACAGGTAGCACTCCTTGGGCTGGCATTGGTCCTCGGCACTGGCCTCCACATGGGGGAAAGGCAGCCTCTGGGTCCTGCAGTACAGCTCAGCCTGCTGCAGGGCCTGTTGGGGTAGAGGGGGTATAGTCACCCCAACTCTGCACTCTAGAAAATGCCAGGTTGTTTCTGGCCCCAGCTCCCCCCTCAGCATCTAGACAACAGCCTGGCTCTGTCTTGCACGTGCCAGGAGGGAGTGCAGGTGGGGGTGCAGCCCTGAACCCCCCACACCTGTGGTCTTTGCTGGGTGATTCAAGTCCTAGAGCTCAGAGGGCATCAGTAGGGGTCAAAGTGCCCATCCCACACTGCCCCACCCGAGTCCCCAGGGTAGATGAGAGGCTGGACTGGAGATGCCAGAGGCCTCTTTCACCCAGCCCATTGGTTCCTCTGTGGGGCAGATATGGTGAGCTCCATCCTGCTCATCTGTCCTTGGGGTCAGAGCCCAGCACCACCCCAGTCACCCTCCTCCCCTGGGAACATGGGAGATATGAGCTGTGGCTCAAGGGCACTGCTGCTCATCCCGGTTAGGCAGGGCTCTGGGGTTCTCATGGGGCAGCCAGGGGCACCTCAAAATGTGAGGACAGGGAGTAGCCGAAGTAGAGGATGAGGTCTAGCCCGCGGCCTGGCCGGAACATGGAGGGATAGCTGTTGTTGATCAAGTAGCCAGTGTCCACCAGGCAGAGCTGGGGTTGCTGGGGGGTCAGCTGGCTAGGGGTGCAGTCCAATTTGCAGTCTGGTGGGAAAGGCAGGGATGGTCAGAGGCAGCCACCTGCCATGGGTAGCCCCCCCCATTCACCTCCACGTCCCTTTCTTACCTCTGCCACTCCCTGGACACCCAGGCCTCCCCAAGGCCTCCCAATGGAACCTTTCCCAGACTGCCTCTGAAACAGATGCTGTGACCTCCAAGGCTTCTGCCGGTCAACAGCCATGGCCCGCACCCATCTGGGAGTCTGGACTGCTATGGACGCAGACACAGGGCCACAGTCCTTACCCGCCCAGGTAGAGAAGTCTTTCTGGCTACAGTAGCCCTGGTGTAGCTGAAGGCCATGGAGGAAGTTGGCACCGCGGTGGCAGAGCGGCCTTCCTGTCAGGATCCCCTTAAATGCCCGTGCCAGGGCTGTTCCAGGCTGCAGCCACGAGCCCTCCGTCCATGTAGAGGTCCTCAAGCAGTCCCCCAGCTCCTCTGCAGAGAAACAGGCACTACTCCAGCGAGGGGCTTGGATATGCAGTCCTCCTTCCCGAGGTGTCCCCCGTGATCCTCTCCCACCTGTGTTATGTATCTCCTCCTTGACGTGCTGCTTCCACTCCTCACCGGACCAGGCCAGGTTATGCCAGGTGTCCATCAAGTTCAGGGAGAAAATGTTGCTCCAGATACCTGAAGCCAACCCCCAAGAGAGGGCAGCCCTCAGGCCCCGTGCCCTGCATCCTGACCCTGGGAAGCCTGTGGCCTCAAGCCAGGTGCTGATGGGAAACTTGTGCAGGAGAAAGGGCGCTTCCGGAAATGGCTCCGCCCCACTGCCCAGCCCCGCCCTCACCCCAGCTCCTCCCAGGCCTGGCAGCAGGGATCAGGTCGAGGAATTCGCCTGGCCAGTGCCTTCAGAGTGAGCACCCTCACCTTCCAGAAAGCAGATCGGGGACTCAGGGAGCCTCCTCATCAGTCGCCCCATGAAGAACTCGGAGCCAAAGAGCTCAGGAGGCACAAAAGCTCCGTACTTCAGGAACCCGACCTCATAGGGAGAGAACTCGACCCACTCTAATGGGGTAAGAAGAAGAACCAGAATGTGAGGAGTGGGCTGGAGGAGCCTCCGCTCTGGACAGGGCCAAAGATACTGCCTCCCACCCTGGGCACCCGCCTCCCTGCTGCCTGGCACCGGCTCAGCACTTGAGGAAAGTAGGCCCCGGCGGGACTACTCCCTCCCACCCAATGCTCAGACATCCACTTCAAGGACACCCGCTGCTGTGGCTGGCCTGGGCCCACCCACACGATTGTGGGCAGCCACATTCATTTCTGCCTGACTTCTGTGGAGACCCTGGGGATGCATGGACCTGAGGGGTGTGTGTGTGTGTGTGTGTGTGTGCGCGGACAGAGTGGACAAGAACATACCCTTGAACTGGAGGGTGTCCACAGTGTCCTCTTTGACATTGAGGCTCAAGTAGAGGGGCAGAGGGTTCTGACCCCGCTCCAGTGCCTCTCTCTGTCCTGACAGCGTCTGATCCGTCACCTGGGTGGGAGGGATAAGGGCATGGTGAGGTGGGAGAACCCTCAGCTCCACTGGAAAGGGACAGGTTGGGGGACGCGTGGCAGGGAGGCAACTGCCCCTTTGGGCTTTGGGGAGGTGGGGCATACAACCAACTCTGCCCAGGCCTCTATGCAGGCTGCCATCTGGGGCTGTGCAGGCTGTGACCTACGCAGGTTGTGCCATACTCACTATGGTCGCTGCGCCCACATCCTGGGCTTCAGAGCCCATCTCTGTGGGGTTCTGGTGGAGTAGGTGAAGGTGCCAACACAGTGCATGTGCTTGCACACGCATGCACCCACACACAAACACTGCTTTCCAGAAAGCACACACAGGTCTTCTGCAGCCGTGCCAGGAGATGGCTGGGGTTGTGCCATAGATGGAGGGGTACTCCTGAGTGGGCAGGCGGGACTAGACTCCTAGAACACACACCTGCTTGGTCCTCAGGTCACCTGGGAAGATTTTTTTTTTTTAAAGACAAATTCCAAAGTAACTTCTACTAGACTAGGTCTCAGTAGAGATCCAGACATGTGTATGTATCTGTAAGTTCATGTATTTAACCTGCTTCCTAAGGAAATCAGCTGGAAGGGCTGCTGTGGCAAGTTGGGAGTCCCCTAGGACTCACACTTTGTAGCTCAGAAAGCCTAAGACAGGGGTGACTCATTGTACTGCCCTGACCCAAACTGCTTGAGGCTGACCGCCTTGGCCTTCTTGCTGAGACCAGCTCCAGGCTGGAGGGGGCCTCATGCACTTCTGTTTCAGAAGGAGGGGGGCCCACTGTAGAGCCCAGAATTTTAGTGAAGAGAAACTGAGGAACAGAGGACAGAATAAACCACAGGATGCAGCCTCACAAAGCAGTAGGGCGGAGGGGAGGACCAGAAAGGAGGCATCAGGAAGGCACTCTGGAGGGGCAGAGACTTGAATGCACCAGCTAAACCGAGATAGGGCAGCCAGTCCTATGCGGATGGAGCGGGATGCTCAGGGAGAGCCCTGTGGACACAGGAAACCTGACCCAAGACAAGTAGTGCCAACAGGGGAGAAAAAAGTTCACCAGTAAGACTAGAGAAGGCTGCTACCTGTATGAGAAAAGAAAACACCAAAACAAACAAACAAGCAAAAACCTTAGTCATATGAGACTTAAATTCTAACATTTAAGTCCTAATTGTAAGAAACATTTTTTTTTTCCATACAGGGGATCAAACTCTGGTCCTTACACTTGAGAGGCAGGTTGTGGAACCACTGAGCTAAATCCCTGGCCCAAGAAACAAATTTTAAAGCTTATGTAAGAATAAAGAGCAAAGGGCCAGGAATTTAGAGCAGTGGTTCCGTGGCCTGCCTTGTAAGTGCAAGGACCAGAGTTTGATCCCCTGTATACAAATTTTAAAGCTTATGTAAGAATACAGAGCAAAGGGCCAGGAATTTAGCTCAGTGGTTCCGCGGCCTGCCTTGTAAGTGCAAGGACCAGAGTTTGATCCCCTGTACAAAAAAAAAAAATAATGTAGAGAAGGGAATTTTATAACTTGGGGGAAGGAAAAAGAAGGCTCCCCAAAACACACATTATAGCCAGGCATGGTGGCGAATGCCTGTAATCCCAGCACTCCGGAGCCTGAGGCAGGAGGATTGCTGTGAGTTCAAGACCAGCTTAGGCTATATAGTGAGTTCTAGGTCAGTCTTAACTACATAGTGAGACCCTGTCTCAAAAAACAAAAAAAAACAACAAAAAAACACATTATAAAGGAGAAAATGATAAATAAGATTATATGACATTATGCTTCAAAATAATCATAGCTAGTAAAGAATTAAATGCACACTATATAAAAATTCTAAAAAACACTGTAAAAAAGATAAACTAAATAGAAAATTAGGAAAGAATTTCAGTAGCTAATTCATGGACGCAGACCCCAAATGATAAATATACTTGAGCATGCAGTGTGTAGCTCAAATTCAAGGAAAGAAAAAACTACAATAGACTTTCCTTTCATATCTATATATGAAAAAAGTCTAAATCAGCAGAAGGATGCAGAGAAAGAAATACAACACTTTGGTAATGGAGCTGCGAATTAACACTACTGCTTTGGAGAACAACCTGACAGTAGTTAGGAAAGACAAGTAACAGACCTGATAGCCCAGCAGTCCAACGATGGGGCATGAATCTCAGCTGTTTAGCGGGGCTCTAGCATGTGTACAGGGAGACTTTCAAGCAGCTGTTCACACCACTAACGTATTTTTCTTAAGGTATAGATATTAAATTATATCTAATACAGATGCATGAAATAAAGGTGTATAAAATACATTATGTGTATTATACGTGGCCTAGAACAGCACACAGTGTACGGGTCATAGGTATGCATGTGTCAGAAGATGTAAGCTCTGAGGGTGGGAAGGAAAGGGGGCTGGGGAGAGGACACAAGGGGCTTCAGCTGGGGCTGGGTGGTGAAATCATGCATATTTATTACATTATTATTTATATTTTATGCATTTTCATAGATGTGAAGATTTTTATAGTGTTTAATGATAAATATGGATATTTGCGTATTTCTAAACTAATAAAAATAAGGGGAGCAGCGTTGTGCTTGCCGGTGAAAATAAAGCTTTTTAAAAAGGCAAGGAGAAATGGAGGAAGGAGAGAGGAAAAGTAAGGAATGAAAAAGAATTAAAATGCGTTATTCACATGTACCAGCTCCCCATGAGGAATCTAATCATTATCATGTACTACTAAAAAATAATACCTCCCCAAAATTCAAGGAGACATCATTTCTTCCTTTTACTATTAATAAACTTGATTTTTATTTATTTATTTTTAAAAACTTGATTTTTAAAATAGCACTGGGGATGGAACCCAGGGCCTTGTGTTTGCTAGGAGAGGTATCCCCAGGAAGATAGCTTACTTGAATCACAGGCTGAGGTCCCTTAGTTGTTTCAGATGCTTTGAAACTTTGTTTATGTGCTGCCCAGTGGAGCACAGCTTTTGAAACTTTGTTCAGATGACTTCCGGGTGGAAGAATCACTCAAGTTCTTTTAAGGATAGTGTCCCTGGGAGGCCCCACAGCTCACTTACTAGGCGCCCCAGAAAGGACCATTGCAGTGAATGCGTCTGTGTCCAGGCTGCTGCACAAGTGAGGCAACTGAGGCACAGAGACTAAGACACTTTACTAAGGACACACAACTAGTGCAATGCACTGGGGTTGGAACCCAAGGACTCCGGCTCTGGAGCCTGCTTTTAATATAACACTGAAGATAAAGAACCGTAACATTTTATATTGCAGTACAAATAAAAGCTGTTCTAAAAATCTTAATGCAAAAGCTTTGTCTCATTGACCAATATTGACCAAACCCTAGACTTTGGGAGACTCAGAGATTTCTGTTAATGGCAATTAACCGAAGAGGTGACCTCAGAAAGGCAGTGCCTTAAGGGAGGCAGAAACCCAAAGCGTGGTTCCTACAGCCTTCGCAGCCCTGCTCTTCCACCCGAGGGGACAGTTCCGTGTGGCGCTGCAGGGAGGGCGGGCACAGTACCTGGCCATGCAGGCTGAACTCCAGCAGGAGGGCCCAGAGATCCACGGCTGTGGTGCAGTGGCCCTGTGAGGCCCGCAGCTGCAGTTCACGCCAGTAGCTTGCCAGGCACTCCGGAGAGAAGGCCCTCAGCTTGCTTTTGGCCATGTGCTCCCGGATGTGACTGATGGGTCCCTGGAGGTCCTTCTGTGACCACTCCGGGTCCCTGTACAGGTGGGCCATCGTCCTGGGGGAGGAAGGGGAGGGATGGTGGGGGCTGTCCTCTCCTGTGCTTCCTACCTGTATCTTCTCCCCAGACAGCTCCTGCTGCCACCTGTCTGGAAACCATCTCTGGCTTTCTTTTCTCCATCCCTGCTGTCCACTATTACAGTGTGAGTTGCACAGGAAATATTTGTTTTCTTTTCGTTCTTTGGTGGTGCTGGAGATCAAGCCCAGGGCCTTGTTCATGCTAGGCAAGTGCTCTACTCCTGAGCTACTGCCCCAGCCTAATATGGAATTTTGTATTTACCAGTAGTCACAATAAAAAAGTATAAGGAAATGAGTAAGAAAATAAATAAAGTAATGAGGATAACCCAGAAAAAAAAGAAATCAGTAAGAATTAATTTTAATAATATATAGCATTTAATTCAAAACATCAAAAATATCACTTTGACACATGATCACTACAAGTTATTGATATAATTTGTATTTTTTCAAGCTAAATCTCCAAAATATGTTTATAACACATCCCAATTTGGACTGGCCGCATTTTAAGGAGAGAGTGGCCAGTACAGGTGGTAGGCACCACACTGGACAGCACTAGATCCTACCCCCATCTTTATGGACCTGTTCTGGAGTCCTCAGGACTCTGCCAGCCGCTGTCACCTGAGGAGTTTATTTCTCTCTCGCTCTTTATAGTAACACTGCAATGAAACTCACAGGGACAAATCTCTACCAGTGAAACGGTCCACCCCATCATAAGCAATGCTAAAATGGCAACTCCTGACCTCAGTTTCCTCTGTGCTATCATAAGCAAGAAGAGAGCCACCTTGGGAAGTGATGTGAGCATCAACAAGGTCATAACTATGACAGAAGAAAAGGGTTACTGATCTGGAGCACTTTGTCAGCACCAAGTGCTAGATGCTAACGTGCACTGTTCCACACTGGCCCTGGAGAGAAACCACTGAGGCTCAAGTCACCATGCCTCCGTGGTATCGCAGGACGAAGCCCAGCTCCTTCTAGACCGGCTACTTCAGGCTGGTGACATTGGGAAAGGGACCTTTTGACCCCACTCCTGGTAGGAATTCTGTCTCTGTCTTCCTTCCTTTAAGAAAGTTTCCTGGCCCTCTTCAGACCATGTACTCACATCCCAGGGTGTCCCACTTGGCAGCCTCCCTCTGGTGTCCACACTACTACCCTCCAGGCCTGGTTATCTCTGCTGCCCCAGTCCTCAGAGCTCTCACCATGTAGCACCCGAGATTCCACTCAGATAGGTCACACAGTCCAGGAGGCCCAGCTTCTTCAGGGCCAGTAGGTGTCCGTAGAGTGAGGTCATGGCCCGGGCACCTCCTCCTTCAGCCATGATGCCCACAACAGGGACCTGGGCCAACAGAGACAAGCTGAATTTTCAAGGACAGAGACCCTAAGCTGCATCCTGCTCCCTGCCTCTAAGCCAGGCTCCTTGAGGTCAGAGCCTGATGGGACCAGGGACATCCCTCAGGCCAGGTCAGATCCCCCAGGGACCAAGAACCCCAAAGTGTACCTATGCCTCATTTCTCCCTCCCCACTCATCCTCCATTGCCTGGGTGTCTGGAGAGGGTACAGGAATCAGGGAGCCGGCCCTGCAAGGCCACTCTAGGGTATCTGGACCCACATCCCTCGTGTACACCCACACCTCTTCCTCCTGAAGGTCTCTGTCCAGCTGCAGGGCCTGCTTCAGGGCTGCAGCCACCACCTTCTTTCTCCTGCTCAGGAAGGCCTGCTCCTCCACACAGAGATCGAAGCCGAGGCGCACAGCCAGCTCCTTGGGGCTGGGAAAGAAGAGGACCCAGGGTCAGGGGCACCTACATGGCTCAGTGGCTGGCTGACCCCCGCTGCAACGAGCTGCCAATAACCTCCCTGCTCCTACCCAAGAACCATGGTGTCATAGAATTCCCTTCCCGTGAGCACCCTCACTGTCCCCAAAGATATGAATGGCCTTACCAGCTCTCTGCCTTGAGCTGCAGCCTCACTCCTAGGTCCTGAAATCAAAGCAAGAGACTGCGGTCAGAATGTCCTCATCCTGAGGGACACTGTTCTCCCCTGGGGCCTTGGACAAGCCTGTCTTTATTCACACAGCTCTTCCCTGCAATTGAGACTACTCACATCTGTAGCAGGAACACGGATGGTCACCTCTCTCCCACTGGCCAAGGACCGCAGGGGCACAGTAAGATGCCCAGCTGAACTGTCCAACCAACCATTGCTTCTGGAGCTCTGGAGGAAAACATTCATTTCTTTGTTCAACAAGCACAAGAGCCGGGGATTTAACTCAGTGGCACCATGCCTGCCTCGCAACTGCAAGGTCCTGAGTTCAATCCCCGCTACTGGGAAAACAAAAAACAAGTGTTTAATGAGCATAAGAGTTACAATCCCTCCCCACTAAGGTGAAACTAATAACAATTAGATTACTAATGATTACAAAATAATAATGGCCAGTACTTGTTTAGTGCAAAGGCGTTGTTCCCTCTGATCACATCACACACCTATAAACACGCAATAAAGTCGTGTTGGGAGGACACCAAACATGCAGCAGAATAGGGCAACCAAGGCAGAGGGAAGCAGCCTCAGAAGGAGGACAGGGAGGACAGCTGGAAAGAGGTAAAGCAAGAGGACGCAAGAGGAGCCAGAGCACGAGCAAGGGGGTTGTGGGACACAAGACAGCAGAGGTGGCGAGGGGCAGGCTGGGCAGCACCACCTGGGCACCAATGTTGGAGGAGCCACCAGAGGTTCAAACCGAGACCTTCATGGCGTAGCAGCCCCTGCTGATCCTCCCTGTCTTCTGGGCTGTGGTGCTTAAGTGAGGGAAGCTGAGGAGGTCACAGGAGGCCTGGCCTTGGCAAGAGTAGGCAGGGAGGGCTCTGCCACTGCTGTGCTGGCTAACCGGGGCCGGGAGAGCCGGCGAGCAGCGACCCACCCTCAGGCGCCCGTGCAGCTCTGTGTCCAGGGCTGCCAGGTAGTGGAAGTGGAAGGCAGAGGCTGTGTCCAGGGCAGACGTCTGTGTGTCCTCAAAGGAGCCCTTCAGCACCAGCTCCAGCTCCAACTTGTCCCAGTCTGGGGGCGGGTGGGCAGGTTTAGGAAACCAGCAGCAAAGCTGGACAGAAGGCTGGACCAGGCCAAGGGGGATTCTAAAAAAGTCCTCCCGCCAGCCCCCATGGGACTCCCACTTCCCGGGTCAAGGGACCCTCCTGCCCTTTCTACCTGCTCCCCCAGGAGTGCTCCCTGCTCTGTCCAGATGAACATCCAGGCACGACAGCTCCCGGGCCTAGGGCAGACCATGGTGTTGACTGCAGGCAGCTGGGACCACCTCAGCCTCAACCCTCAGACCGCTCTTTCCCAAACCCACCACGTGCAAATAGGACGCGGGGTCCAGAGACGGATTGCGGGTAAACCCTTCACTCTGCCTGTGCTTCAGCTGCCCAGCCTGATGTGGGGCCCAAGGAGACCCCATCCCCGCCCCCCATCCCATCCTTCTGACCTCTCAAGTGCAGCCCCTTCTCTGCTGCGATCATGGGGTGGTTCCGACTGCAGTGACTGCAGCACATGCAAGCCACAGGCCCCAGGCGGCAGAACAGGGTGCAGGAGAAACCATGAACGTGGCAGGGACTAGAGCACCTTCTGGCTGTCCTCCCCCATGCTCCCCGGCCTCAGCATTCTCCCTGCAGCTTCCCACTCCATGAAACTGTTCATTTTACCAGTCTGCTGCAGGGCTCTGGTGCTGCAGGGAAGGGGCAGCTGCCATAGATGGGTGTGTGTGTGTGTGTGTGTGTGTGTGTGTGTGTGTGTGTCACTGGAGGTTGAGCCCAGGGCCCTTGCACTGAGCTACATCTCTATTCCTTTTTTTAAAAAGTTTTTGAGACATAGTGCTGCTAAGTACCTAAATTATCCAGGATGTCCAGGATGGGCTAGAATTTACAATCCTCCTGCCTCAGCCTCCTGGAGGGCTGGGATTATGGGCATCACCATGCCCACCTAACTTCATTTTCACTTGTATTATTTTAAAAAGTAAGCTATCCCATCAAACCAGCACTCGCCCAACCAGGAGATTGAGCAGCTCCTCAGATGCGCGCTCTAGATCCTGCCAGTCAGCTGGGCCACACCGAGGACGTTTCTCACGCAGCGTGCGCCCCCTTGTGGCCATTCTTTCCACTGCAACTTGCGGCTTTGGGCATGAGGCCAGGTCCGGAAGAAGAGCTGATTGACTTGATCTTGTCCGGGACGTGCTGAAAACTCCCTCAGCACTGGCAACCTGAAGTTGGGCCTGGCCCTGCCAAGCTTCAGCATGACTTCACAACTCCAGAGAAGAACTCAGCTCCTCACACATGACCAAGCCACATCAGGAAGAATCTGATGTTCCCTCAGCCACAGAGCCTCAGACCTCCTCTCAACAGAATGCTTCTCGACCCCTGGCTGGGATACTGGGGGTGGCCTCACCCAAAAGCCCTTCCCTGTTTGTCCCTTCTCACCTGCCTCAGCACCACCACCCCCAACCCTGTGCTCTGGATCCTGCCCCAAGACTGGGAAGGTGCTTACCACAAGGACATCGTTGGTGATCAGGTATTCTGGAGGGTCCAGCCTAGAAAAATAAAACCACTAGTTTGGAATGGCAGAGGTGTGATGCACTAAGCTGTCCCTTGTGGCTAAGGGTCCTGCCCTGGGTGATGCTAAGGGCTCTCATGACCTGGCTAAGGGTCAGGGAGGAGGGAGAACCTCTGCAGAATGAAAGAGGAGAAGACAGCAGGGCAGGGGAAACATTCTCCTTCCTCCCTCCACTCTCCCTGAGGAGCCCCAGACCTCTCTGGCAGGGGCTCAGTGAGGGACAGGAAGTCTCAGCTGGACAGAACAGCACAATATGTGGGTCAGGGCTATTTTCCTGCACAGAGCCTGGATACCTGGTCACGCCCTGGGCTGCGTGACATTACTCATGTGTAAATGTGAGTAAATGTGACGTTACTCACGTTTCTTCCACTAGAAACTCCACGTCCAGCTCTTCCTGTCCCTGAGATCAAAGAGCAAGTCATCAATATTTACAGTTCACACGTTATTGTCTGGATCAAAAATGTCAAGTCTCCCCCCACCCCTGCCTTGGTCCGAATGCTCAGATGTGGGGCTGTGGACGGTGATGGGATCAGGGGGCTCATACTCAGCAATGATTAATCCATTGGTGATTTCCTAGATGAATGTGCTGCGAGGTAAGGACCAGCTGGAGGAAGTAGCTCGTTGGGAACATGATGTGGACAAGCAGATCCGGTCCCTGGCCCCTTCTCTCTGACTCTTCTTGCTTTCTTTCTTACCTGACGGCCATGAGGTGAGTGCTTTCCTCTGCTCTGGATTTCTACCTTAATGTTTCTGACTTGGATCTAACCAACCATGGACTGAAACCTCTGAAACCATGAGCCAAGATAAACCCCTCTTGCCTTACACTGTACATGTGGCAGGTATTTTGTCTCAGCAATGAAAAGCTGATGGACACAACACTGTTCCTTCATATGCCTTTTGATCACACTGGGCTCTAAGGGGACTGTGCTGTTACAATTATTTCCCATTCACAAACAAGGAAGCTGAGGAGAGGTTGAGAAGGATAACAAGCCCACACCACTGTGGCTAGCAATTCTGAAGAGAACAGCTCTCCCTCTCCCCTTGCTCCCCAGGCCCCAGGCCAGGCTGAAGGTGTGGACAAAGTGCTGGCTGAAAGGAGACTGAATGATCCCAAGACCACCACAGAGCAGGCCGGAAAGCCTGCTCACAGGGCAGGAAAGCCGGGAGGGGTTGCTATGTCCTCAGGGATGCTAAGAAGTTCTCCACCTCCCAGACCTTCACCTCTCAGCGACTAAAGCTCCTGCACTGAGTGATGTGTCTGGACCTGCATGGGTGAGCTGGCTCCTTTCCTACTAACATGCAAATCTCTTTGGGAAGGGTCACAGCTTTCTGAGGATCCCTTCAACCTAGCAGCATCCCAGAAGATGGAGCAACTGAGCCCTTCCCCAGCCTGGAGCTGAATGAGGTGGACCTGTGGGGACTTCCCCACCCACCTGGGGACCCAGGGAGAAGGTTTTCTGGAGCAGCTTGCCAGGAAGGACTTCTGAGATGTCATAGAAAACCTTGAAGCAGATGTCATCCTTTGTCATTAAATCTTCATCATAGACGCTCAGCTCCAGAACATTCTAGTGGCCAAGAACAGCAACTTAGCATATCTTCTCATTGCAATCACAGCTCATGAATAACTATGAAACTTAAAAGTATAAAGCAATCCAGCAGCCAGGGGTGATAGCCCACACCTGTAATTCCAGCACTCAAGTCTGAGGCAGGAAGATCGCTTAGTTCGAGGCCAGCCTGGCCTACATAGCAAGACCCTGTCTCAAAAAAGAAAAGAAAGAAATCCAATAAAGTCCCTAATTTCCTCCTCTTGATTTTTATTTTTGTCAAAAATAAATTTCTGTCAAAGAGAACTGCTCGGCCTTCCTGGTCTCCTAAGGTGCCGAGACAAGTGTGGGGCCTTCTGTGATGTATGCGCTCTCTCCAACCACACAGCCATGCATGCCCTCAAATAGGGCACGTGCTGTCCCCCTGTCATGGATAGGTCTAGGTCACACATTCTCTCACGCAGGCTAGGGTACAACAACTCGTCCTGAGCTGCCTGAGTCCTGGAGGATGTGCGTTCTGTCCCCAGGCCCTGGGCTGGGCACAGTGTGTCTGTGAGCAGCCAGGGCAGCCAGCTTTTACCTTGACCCGACTCTGGATGAGGAAACTGAAGGTCTCGTTCCACACAGGATGGCTGGAGTTGGAGACCGTTTTGGTCCTGAACTTTGTCCCAGGAGCTGTTGGCAGCTGCAGGATCACGTACGGGTCTGCCTCACTCACTGCCAAAGTCAAGGGACCATCAGGAGGTAGAGAACCTGCCATAAACAGCCTGGCCCAGTCCCAAGGCACTGCTGAGCCTCTGCCCTGGAACCTGTCCCTTCTCCCCCTTGGGAGCCGGGGCACCGCCACTCACACATGTCAGCCCGGTGCAGCCTCCGCATCTCCAGGACCTGCACGGTGAGTCGCCAGCAGGCAGAGGCCTCCCCCTGGACAAAAACATCAGATCACTGGGTTCCCAGTCATACTGTCACCCACACTGGGAGCTGATTCCATGGCTGCTGGGACACCCTCCAGGGACCACATAATCTTTGTCTACTGCTGTCCTTGGGGACATGGTTCAGGCTGCAGCAGACAGGGCGTGGCAGGCCATTGGGAGCCATTTGTGGGATCCCCTTCCTTTCAAGGAAGACAGGAGAAGAGGGACAGATGCTCCCCAAAAGGAACTTTTTATTTCTCTTCTGCAGCTCTCCAAACACCTTGCATACATCCCTGCTACCTTAGGTGCCCAACAACTGCTCAGCTATAGCTGCAGAAGGCTTCAGATGTGGCCCCATCCTGGATAACTGTCCTGCAGCCTCTCTGGATGACTCCATCCCTCTACACCTTCCTCGATTAGGTCCATGAAGCAGGCACCCCTCCCCTACCTGAGAGCATACAAGTCCCGCGACGTGCATGTGTAAGCCTGCCTTTTTCCTATATAAACAATCTCACCACACCCTTAAAGGGTCAGTCCATGCGCAGCACCCCCTTAATTCTGCAATATGAGTACAAATAAAGTCTCTTGGATGGCATTATTTTTCCTAATCTTGATTTTTGTCTTGATCACAGCATACTGAACTGCTACAGTAAGAGTTGATAACACTAAAAGCTCTCATTGCCCAAAACAGCCAGCAACCAGGGTTGGCAACACTGGAGCAGCAGAGAACAACAAAGATTTGGCAGGACCCACCATCTGCAGTGGCGGGAAGAGGTTCCAAGGCCCGCCAGGAGCACTTGCTCCAAGTGGCAAGGAGCGCACTCACTATCCACACAGAACTGCTGACATTCAGAGCTCAAGACTGTGAACCCCAAGAGAGGGGCACTTCGTCAATCTGTGAATTCTATGAAAATTAAACGAGAACCCCCAGTCACTTAGTAACATCTTGGAAGCCCGTAAGGAACTCTACCCCGAGAAGACAGATGACAGTGATGGTTGTCAGTCGTGGAGAAGAAGCAGCTTGAAAACTAGCCCACATCTGACTTCCACCTCACACACAGCCGAACAGCCACACCAGCCATGGTGCAGGGACAGGACTGTAGGTACAGAAGACAAAGCAAGGAATGGAGGGCTGAGGAGCGGCCACCTCGCTGCCCGGCTCAGGACTGGCCGCGCCCAGAGCTCCCAAGGAGGGCGGCCCTTTGGTGAAGCAGGTGACCTTCCTCCTAGCAAACTACCCTTGCCCTCTGGAGAGGAGGAACCTACATCTCACGGGAGGCTGAGCCCTGGGGAACCCGGTGACCTGTGATGTCCGCAGGTGGGCTTCCTCCGGCATGATCAGGCAAATCCAAGAGCATCGGGCTGGCACAGTGAGCAGTGGGTGAAAGACTGTCGCTGTCAAGATGTTCATGAAGCCAGCAAGAAATGAGGAAGAAGAAACTGAGTGGGCAGAGCTCAGAGGGCCCTGAGAATGAGCAGTGGGTGGGTGGCAGGAGGAAACATAGAGGAAAGCAGGGCTATCTTGTCAGGTCCGAGGACCAGGGGACTCCATAGCCGGGCTGTCTGGATTGAAGCCCTGGTCCTGCCGCTTACTCACTGAACTAACTTCCTCGTTTTCTCATCTGTGGTGGGATAACAACAGTATTGGCCTCACAGCATGTTCTAAGTCTCAACTTTAAAGCTTTGCAGAATGCTTAGAAGAGTGCTTAGCAAAACAGTAGGCAGGGTCCAGGCACCTGCCCCCGTACTTATGAAGTGTTCAGTGTATCACTAGCTGCTATGCTAAGCATATCCCACATGTTCACTTCTTTTGGCCCCCACAACTTCATAAAACAGTGCTTGCGTTTCCTTCCATTTCACAGGGGAGAGAAATGGGGCTTGAAAGGGTTAATTTGCTCAATATCACAGACTGAGTAGGTGACAAAATTAGGATTCAAACTTTAGGCCAGAGCTCATAAATCCTGTGCTACTTATGTTCCTGGGACTTTCTTTCTTTGTAAAAGCACAGATTTCCCCATTGCCCTTGAGAATCTAGATGCTAGAATCTTCTAGACTCATTTTTGACTAATGTGACTGTCAAGTTAATATGAACGGACACAATTCCTTTCCAAGAGGACTCTGGAGTCTCCCCTCTGGAACACCAGGTGCTCTTAGAGGGCTGCTCCAGCCTCTCCTGCAGATCCTGGAAGTGCCCCTGGTGAAGGTCTCAGCTCCTCTCTCCCTCCCACTGAGGGATCCTGGGGCCTCTGCCCTCCTTCTCTTTCTCAGGGGCAAGGAACCATGTTCTCCAGGAAGTTTTGTAAACAGCCCAGTGCTGGCCTTGCTGGTGAAGGAGCTGAATCCCTAGACTGGGCTCCAGAGTATCTGTGGCTGGGCCTGGGTCTTTGGTGGGAAAGGAGGAGCAGCCCCACCCGGGCCCTTGCTGGTCCCAGAAGCTGTGATGGTTACATGGGGGAGGGTGCAGAGGGGAAGACAGATGCTATGGGCAGAGCCTCGGACCCTGTACCTCCTGGGTCAAGCTAGCTGGTGCCCACGGACTGCACAGAAGCGCATCCCAGAGCCACCTGCCCTGCCAGCAGAGCTCCTGCTTCTGTGTGGGCTTTAGGCACCCATTCCAACAGAAGAGAGGTGCTGGGGTCCTCACCACAGGAGCAGACTTGAAAGCTGGGGGTCTTGGACCCAGTCTTAGGGACCCAGTCCTGGAAACACCATCCAGAAGCAAGGTGCCTTCCAGGTGGGGCAGACTCATGCTCCCAAATCCTGGACCTTGGGCCTTTCTTTCATCCCTGAGGCTGGACCCAGAGCAGATGGAGAGAGGAAGGGAAAGGGGACAAAGCCTTCCCAGGGAGATGAACTGGAAGGGAGATATTCCAGAAACCTCAAAGCTGCCATTCTGGAATGAGGGACTCCCAGTGGGAGCTGGTGATGAAGCTGAGGCTGGCTGGACCCTCTACCACCCTCCAGCCTCCATTTCTCCCAGAACCTCATTAGAACATTTCCACTCATGGTTGGTTTAGGGATGGGTCCTCCTGACCTCACTGTCCTTTGGTGGAGGTGCCTCTTTATCTCCCTAGGTTCCTTGTGGTACAGCCTGCCCTGACCACATTTTTTCCAGTCTGGAGCTGCTTGTCCGAATGCAGCTCAGGCCTGGGTCTCAGGACTAAGACAAGAAGAAGCCCATTGAGGACCGTGAATGAGGCAAAGGACTTTGGGCAGTGACCTTGATGTACCTGACCTGCTCATGGCAACTGTCTAGAGCATCAGGGGGCATCTGAGGAGCCAGTCCTGTTGGCCTTGGTCCCTGGAAAAAGAAGAGGAGTCTGGGCTAAGAGCAAGTACATGGTAGGTGGGCGAGCAGTTTACCCTTGGGCCCCATAAATAACTGGCGGTGCAGGGGAGTTGGCCTCCCTGAGATCCTGAGTACATGGGTTGACCCTGGGACTCAGGCCAGATACGGAAGTCCACTGCCTGCTCCTGGTGGGTCTCCACTGAAACAGAAGCCTTTGGGGAAAGGGAAGGGCCCCTAGGGCTACTGCCTGGTCTCCCACAGTGAAGAAGGGAGGCTCTGCTGACCAAGCTCTGAACCCCAGGCCGCTGCTTCTATGGATGTTGTTCCCCAAGCCTAGACTCCCCCTGCCACACAGAGACTAGAACCACCGTGATTTCAGCTGTGTGAAGCCTCTCAGAACCACTCTGACCCCTGATCCTCCATTCTGTCCCATGGGCTCAACAGACATTGTTACCTTGTGCAGATGACCAGGTGATCCCTTAGGTGACAGGTCTTCCATATCTAGTTCCCACCAAGGTACCAGCTTCCTAGCCAGGTGACAGTAAATGTCCTGATCAACTGCGAATCTGCTAGCCTCACAGGTGTCGCGATCCTTTAAACAGCTTGGACTCCACCCCTACATCCCTTCTCTTCCCCAAGAGGCTGGGTCAACCAGCATCTCAAGAAACCTCTGCCAGGGCCCCAGGGCCCTGGCACACTTCCAGCCTGTGCTGTCAGGACGGATGAAGCCATGGCAGGTAGACGTGTCCCTAGAGCAGTAGCAGGAAGCCAGTTCCCCTAGGGCTAAGGACAGAGGATGGGGGACCGGGCAGAGAGGAGGAGAGTCCTATGACCCTGCCTCACCTGTGCCAGGCCAGGCCCCAAGGGAGAAGCGCCTGAAACTCAGCAAGAGGCCTGACCCCCTGGCAGCTCCCTGAAGCCAGGAACCCAGGTTACAGTACTAAGAGCATTGTGTCCTGCTCACCTACCGAAAAGGAGTCCAGACACCTCTGATCACAGGCTGATCTGATCCCCTCTCCACCCACCTACACCTCCAGTGTAGCAAAGCCTGGTAATCTGAGGGACTGCTACTAGACCTGAATGGCAGACTTAGTTAAAAAAAAGAAAAGAAAAGAATGACAAAGGAGACCAATCTGAAAACCCTGATTGCGAACATTAGAGAAGAAAACTGTGAAGCCATCAAACTCTTTATTCTGTGTACACATGGCCTTAAATGCTGTCCCACAATGACACAAATTCAGTTGTTTTACTGCTGATTCATCACAGAACTGAACAATGATGATTTGCTTTCTGAAGCAAATGAAGCTAAATTAATGTCAGATTATTACAAGTAAGTCTGAAATGTGTTATTGCAGAATCAGCCAAAACAGAACATCGAGGCTGATTTATGAACAGGTGAAAACTGAATGAATGGGAAATACTTCAAACTTGCACACACCAGATGCAAGTGTAAAATGTAGAAAGCTACAAAGAATAACCTATTCCAGAGCTAGTCCTAGATGATGTGGTATGGGTATGAGGAGTCTTCAAAAGCTGCCCCGTGCTGCATACCTTACAGCTCAGACTCACCCTGCTGCCATTGTCTCACAGAGATGGTGGACCCTGAAAGTAGGGAGAGGGCGCAGAAGAGTCAAGGTCAGGACAAGGAGACAGGTGGGGGG
Source organism: Fukomys damarensis (assembly GCF_012274545.1). NCBI lineage: Eukaryota > Metazoa > Chordata > Mammalia > Rodentia > Bathyergidae > Fukomys > Fukomys damarensis. The sequence goes on along the minus strand of NW_022900929.1, from coordinate 34,232,212 downwards.
ATCTGGAGGGGCTTGCTCAGGCCAGAGCACTCCAGAGCTGACCTGACCCAGGCTGCCAAGCTGAAGGTCTTGGGCACCCATCTTTCCCTGTCTGTGTACTTTCTCTTTGGCTGCCTTCCTTCCTTCCTTTGCCTTATTGTCTTGAAGTTTGCTCTGTGCTCAAAGTAAATGAACTTTCAGTTTTCCATTCAGCATTCACAGCTTCTTGAAGTCCCCCAGATTTCCTCTGGGCAGCCAGCCCTCTCCTCACGCTGTGGCCCCATGGCTTAGGGGGTGTTGATGCCACCCTCAGCTTCAAGAATGCATCAGGTGGCCCAAGGCTGGGTCGTCTGCTCGTCAAATCACTCTCACTGTGGTATGTGGTTCACTAGAATCACTGCCCACCGTTTGAGTGCCATCAAATCCTGGTGTGTGGAGTTCTGGAAGAGACGTGTTGCTTTTCTGACTGGACCAGAGCCTGGGAGGAGTTGAAGCTAGTGCTGCTGAAGTAGCCACCACAAGAAAAGAAACAACCAGGAAATGGGGCCAATAACAATGGTGAACACTTCTGACAGGCAGAGCAGGCTGGCTGCCAAACCGAGCATGCTGCAGCTCGACCATCCTCTGGCACTTGCAACTCAGAGCTGGAGAGAAGCCCTTGCAAGGGGTTCTTGTGACATAATTTTAGTAATATTTGCAAAAGTCAACTGTTTTATCCACAGCTGGTTAGGACTGCTATCTTCCCTTTCCTCCATCTCTCTTAGCAGTCGATATATTTAGGATCTGGTTAAGGAGACACTTTTAATGTCAACTGAGTGGAGACATGTTGTTGTAGCCTGCAGCCAGTTTCCATGGACAGTGAAGCCATTGCTAGATGTGAGGGTTTAGAAATAGTTTTCAGAAATACTCCTACCACCCACTGTGCTGATTCACCTGGCGTTGTGACCTAAAAGGACAACTGCAGCCATTACACTGTGGTGTGGACGTGACCTTTGGTGCCAGAGGGAGTGGATAGAGGAAGAGAAACAAATTCTGAAATGTAGAGTCAGAAGCCAGTCTGTGGGAAATTCATCTGAACAGTCACAAAAAAATTGTGACTGGAAGGTTTAGTTTTCATTGGCACCTGATCAGAACAGAAATTCTTAAAAAAAAAAAAAAATAGAATGAGAGCAATTTCCTCACATGTGTGAGGCCCTGGGTTTGATTTCCCTGCAGCAGAAACAAAACAAAATAGAAACCAGAACTTCTGCCCTGAAAAGGATGTTTTCAATTGTATCTTAAATGCATTCTTTCCTTTATTTGCTGGAATTTTATTTATCAGCTGAGCATGGTATTGCAGACCTGTGATCCAAGCACTCGGGAAGCTGAGGCAGGAGGGTCACAAGTTCCAGCCCAACTTGGGCTATTTAGCAACTTGGTGAGACCCTGTCTCAATTTTTAAATAAATAACAATTTAAGAAAGGGCTAAGGATGTAGCTCAATGCAAAGACCCTGGGTTTAATCCCCAGAGGACCACACACACACACACAAATTTATCATAATTCCTGTGCTGGAAGTAGCTAGCATACCTACAAAATTTATGAGTGAGAATAACTTGCTAGAGGTCATGGCAGATTTTATTTTCCAAAAATGGTTGCAAACACATCTGCTTTCTATGATTTTCTAGAAGCACTTCCTTATCAAGAGGTAGAAGGCAAGCCAGGCATGGTGGCACATGCCTGTAATCCCAGCACTCGGGAGACTGAGGCAGGAGGATCGCTGTGATTTTGAGACCAGCCTGGGCTACAAAGTGAGTTTCAGGTCAGTCAACTACATAGTGAGATTGTGTGTCAAAAGAAAAAAAGAAGAAGGAGGAGGTAGAAGGCAGCTCAGCTCTTCAATCTGGTTGTTTTGTGATGGCCTCACAATTTACAGATGTGAGGAAAGTGATACTGTTTGCCCCCTGAAGGCAGATCACAGGTGGCTGCAGCTTCCCTTTTGTGTATCTGGAATGCTCACCCTAAGGCCTCTAGATGCAGCTCAAGGCTGCATGCTGTGAGACTGCCCTGCCACAAGGACAGCCCCCAGTCAGCGCTGGAGCCAGCAGTCTTAGCCATTCCAGACTTCAAGTGATACGGGCCACTGCCGTTGTCACCCTCAACTTGTGCTTATTCCAAATTTCTGACTCACAGAACCTGTGAGCCTCAGTGGGCGGTTACTCTGTGGGGCCATTTAGGTTTGGGGTGGCCTTTTACATAGCCACAGTAAGTAACTCAGGGGTTTTCCCAGTTTGCTAACAATTCCAAAACGTTACGTGATATTGCCCGTGAAGAACAAAGAAGCTATCAGTAATTAACTATTATTAACGATCACTAATTTAAAAATTTTTATCAGACAAATTTAAGGAAAGGTAGCTCTCTACTTGCACTAGAGATAGTAGTATTACAAAATTGGTGTGGCATAAGTGGTAGCCTTAGGACTATGAAGCCCAACGACGAAGGAAGAGGGGAAATGGAGAAGGGAAACTGGCTGTTGATTAGTACAAATACCATGGTGTATTTTTTTTTGTACTGTAATGGTCTGGTATTTTTCAGCTTTTTAAAAATGTGTAATTTACGTGATTTTATTGTTCTAAATAAATACTCACTTTCATGTCTAATTTGGTAGCAACTTGTATAAACTTCAGGCTCCACAGAATGTAGCCTTTGGGTTAAAATGTTTAAAGTGCTTTCTATAAAGAACATCTTTAATCATCTGCCAAGCTGGGTAAAGCAATTATCTTTATCGAGTAAATTCTACAAGTGATAAAACTGAGGCAGGAATTAAAGAATCACCCTCACATCACCCACAAACCTACCCCAAAGGCAATGCTCTTACCCACACATGCAAGGTGACTCCCCAGAGACAGGATGGGAAAGAGAGGCTGCCAGGGAGTCCCTCACCAAGCCTTGTCTGGAGAGGGAGATCTGGCTCTGAGCTTTTCAACTTACTCTAACTCCAGGAAAGAGAGGCTCAGCGACTCCCCTAGAGCAGTGTACAATGACAGTGTCACAGAGGAAAAGCACAGCTGATAGAGTTGGAAGAGGAGGAGCAGTGACACCTGACTGAGTCTCAATTTCAGGAAAAAGCCATGAAGCAGGCAGGTGGGGGCCATGTTGCAAAATGGTGTGAGGCAGGGATGACACATGCCGCCATGTTCCTAGTCACCTTCCAGGCTTAATACATAGGCAGGTCTGTGGGCTTGCCTCAGAGGAAGTACTTACTCACTGTACTGACAAATAAAAAAGGACATTTCCTGTCCAGAAAGGTCATCCAGCCCCTGCCCTCATGTTAAAGCTGTGATGAGCTTCTCTCTGAGTGAGGGGCAAGAGACCACTTGGCCAAGTCCAGCTGTGTACTTGATGAGTATCTACTAAGTACCAGGCAGAGAGTCAGGGAGTGAAAACAGGGAATTTCCACCCAGTGACATCCAAACCACCATCTACTCTTTGTGTCTCAGCCTGGGGAGATGCTGGTGTTTGGGAACTTGGGATGTCACCTGTAGGCCTGTGTGGGGACAAGCATCTCATCCAGAGCATTTCAAGGAAAATAGTCACAAAAGAGCTGTAAACAGATGTCACCTGGCTGATGCCTGTTTGGAGGCAGTGTTGTGGGTGTGTGAGCTTTGAGGGGTAAGGGAGAAGCGCATTTCATAAGCTGTACGAAGGCACCCTTGGGGGCCCCTCTCCCCAGCCCCACTCCACCCTATTGGTCTTTTCCTTTCTGTTTCTTTTCTGAATCCTGCTACACACTGGAAATTTAAATTTATTGTATTGATAACATATTCTAAGTCATAATGTAAAATTAATTTGAGGCTTTAATATACTTTCAAAACATACACCAAACTTAACTGTTTCAAGCATGAGAGGCCTTCTAATGATTTTTATTTCTGTAGGCTAGTTGGCAAAATAGAAAGAAATCTTTCTCTAAACTCCCGTAGGGACCCCCGACACTGATTTTACAAGAGAAATCCCAACCCAGCCTCATGCCCAGAGTGTGTATGGAATCTCACCTTCCTCTTTCCACCCAGCATTGACTCATCTGAAATGTAATTGTTCTCCTGTGAACACCCACAACCACTACCCTTGAGAGGAGTGCTGGGAGGCTGTGACTTGTTTGCCTGAGCTTAAGAGGGACCTGGGCTGTACCCGGGCCACCTGCAGAACCAGAGCCCATGTGCAGAACACCTTTCCTCAGCATTTGTGAAAGGACCAGGAATTCAGACCAGCCCTTCCCCTCACCCTGCTTAGGAGCTCCCTGTAGAGAGCAGTGAGCCCATGTTTGCATGGGCTGGTGGTTTAAAGAGGCAACTGTGGATGCTTAGGGAGGAATCGTACACTCTGCTAGCTGGGGACCTGGCAGGATGGCTCCATCATCCCATAGCCTGCAGTGGGCCAGTCAGAGAAGGGGGTTGGGAAGGACACAGGAGGGTAGAAGCCTCAGGGAGTAGAAGAAGGATGGTGCATCAGATCATGAGACCAGAAGGCAAAGCAAAACACCTTATGGACATCATGTGTAGGGAAAGAAGCCAGACACAGAGGAGTACACATGTCTGCGAGTTCCCTCCCAGAAAAAGCCACCAATACAGGGGAAGACAAAATGGATCAAAGCCACCAACACCCTAGGTGACTGTCACCCTTCTGAGCTCCAGCTCCCTGTACACCCAGCCTCCCACCATGGCCCTTTCTGCTGAGTCAGACTGTGTGTGCCTCTGAGGGCACATTAACACCTTGTCCAGCAGTGTGTTACAGCCCTGTGTCACCAAATAGCCAAAGAAACCCGTGAGTATGGTGAAGATTAGCCCTACAAATCCATCGGAGACACAGAGGAAGAGACAATGCAGAAGCCAGAAGGCCTTAAAATACTAATTAATGTCTTGACTGGGATAAAAGTTGATGCTTCTGTGAAAAAAAAAGGGGTGATGGATGAAACGGGGTGTTCTGAGAATAGAAAGAGCCTCTGGTACATTTAAAAATATGATGGCAAAATGAAACAAAGTGAATAGAAGAAGTAGGTGATAAACTTATGAAGATCTCCATCTCCCCAGGAAAGTTAATCCAAAAATACAAAGTAGAAATGGGAGATTTAGGATAAGGAGACGTAGAGGAACATGCCAGGAAGTTCAGGAATGGATAATAGAGGAAATAATTAGGAAAAATTCTTAGAGAAAAACTACAAGAAAATGTTGCCAAACCAGAAGAAGTTCTAGAAGAAAAGGGTCCGCTGAGGGTACAGAACACTGAGAAACAAACAAAAAGATGCCCACCTGAGCACATTGTCATGACATCTCGGAAAACTGGAGAATAAAAGGTCACAAAAGACTGGGAAATCCTAATGAGACTGAACCAATCAGCAACAACAAAGGATCTCAGAAGACAAGGGAAACATTTTTTGAATATTGTGGTGGAAATAATTTGCAATTTATAATTTTACTCACAAACAGTGAAAAGCCAGGTGTGATGGTGCATGCCTGTAATCCTGCAGCAACACCTTGAGTTTTAGGCCAACCTGAACTACATAGCGAGACTCTGTCTCAAACAAAACAAAACAAAAACAGTGAGAGTAAACCAGGTGTGGTGGTGTGCTCTGGTAATCAGTCACAGCTACTCAGAAAGCTTAGGCAGGAGAAGAATAGTGAGTTTGAGGTTAGCCTGGGCAACTTGGGCATGTTCAAAAATGCAAGATCTCTAGAAATTGTTTTAGCTTTCACGTGAGCTACCAATGCAGAGCTTTCCTAAACTTCAAAATACCATGTAGCCAGGGCTACATAGTGAGACTTTGTCTCAAAAAATAAATAAGTAATAATAAATAAGTAAATTGAGATATAAATGAAATATCAAAAGGAAGAAGAGATTGAAGAAGAAAAAATGGTGAAACTGATGATTACCTGATATGTTAAGATTTACACTTCTGGAGGAGAGTTTGATTAATGATAGTAACATAGAAAACTAAGCAAGTGGGAAAATGAGACAATTATTAATTCTAAGGAAATCTAAAAGTTAAGAATAAAAGAAATATAATTATACTACACAATCACAATAATATAAACAACATTAACTGATCAAAAATGTGTGCTATAACAATATTGGGGTATAACTGGAGGATAGAGTAAGGTAAAAAACTGAAACGATCAGGAGATAATAGGAGAAGTGTAATAGTTAGAAACATGGAAATACATACAGAAATAATAACGAAAAGGGTTTAAAGCAGTTACTACTAGATGAGTAGGTAGGGCAGAGAACTAAGGTATTTTCATTACAAGCTTTGTAAAATTGATATAGGGAAAATAAATGTAGTTCCCAACCTGCTGAGTTTGTGTTTCCCAAAGTCAAAGAATGAATTCTAAGGAACAACAGAGGTTAAGAGTAGGAAAACTTTACTGAGAGAGAGCTCCTGAGAGATACAAGGGGACCTGAAAGTGGGTTGCCACCACTCCCACTTCTCAGAGGAAGTTTTATAAAGCAAAATTACAAGGTTGGGTACAACGTGGATCAAAACTATGATCAACCAATAAGATTACAAGAATAGCTGCCTAGGTAATGTTGATCCAATGGGGAAGCAGGTCACGTAGCAAAGTAATGGAAAGAACAACGTACTTCTTTAGGGAGGGATGGATCAGGGGATCTTGGTCACCCACTGGGGTGAGTGATGTCTAACTAGACTTTTTTGGATCAGGTGATATCAATAATCTTCTCTCCTGGGATAAGATATGTAGGCCTGGCCATGCCATCTTTATTTTGAGGCCTGGCCTTCAACAGATGTACCTCCAGCCACACAGTGTGTTCTCATCCTCTGTACTGACCCCCTCGAGAGCCTAACACAGTTTGACCAACTAATATATTTCTACCTAATTTAGCTGCCTAGAATATATTGTTTGATTTTTCTTAAAATAAGTAATGGGCAGCTATAATAAAAATTAAAATTAAACTGGGTGTGGTGGTGCACGTCTGGGTTCAAGGCCAGCCTGGGCTCCATAGTGGTTCAAGGCCAACCTGAACTATACAGCAAGACCTTGTCTCCAAAAAATTAAAATTAAACTTTTAAAGAAAATTATTTGAAAATATGGATTTTTGTCATGAACAATATCGCATTTACAGCACACTTCACAGCTAATTGCCCCTCTGCGGGGGTGGGGAGAGTTGGGGGAGGTTGGGACCCCCTGCTACAGACCACAGCTTGGAGTCAGCTCTTTCCTTCAGCAGCTGCTCCAGGAGGGGTCGAAGCTGTAGGAAATGTGTGAAGGGCAACACTACCTAGCTCCTCATCTGGTTCTGAGACTTCCTGCTCCCAGCCAGACCTTCAACAGGTTCCTAAATGAGATAATGCCACACTTGTCTTTTTCCAAAAGAAATTTCTTCCTCTGTTTTTCCCTCTTCCCTAACATTCACCCAGTTGCCCAATGGATTAGTCAGGATTTTTGCAATTACAAGTCTCAGAAACCAAACACCAACTGGCTGAAGGAGAAAAGCAATTCAGGGAGTCTCATGAAGTTCATGGGAACCCCTGGGAAAAGCCTAGGTTCGAATCCTGCCTTCAACATGTACTATTGTGTGACTTGGATGAGATACTTAAATTGCCTAAGATAATAACAGCACTGGGGCCATGAAATGAGTTAACATGGTAAAGTACCCAGAACAGTGGCTAGTGCACAGTTAGTAATAAATATTAGCTATCACAATTATAAGCTATTATTCAGAATCATCTGAAGGCAAAAAAAAAAATTCATCCTGGACACAGAAAAACAAAAGATTTAAAAAAATATTAAAAGCTGTAAGGAAGGAGGGATGAGCAACTTACAAACTCCTGCCAATCAGGCTGGAGCAAGCTTCTCAACAGAAATAGTAGAAACCAGAACAAAGCCAATTATCTTCTAAATGCTAAGAGGGAAAAAAACTCTTTTGGCTGAGAATATTACACCCAGCCCAAAGATTACTAACTCGAATCCCTAAATGAAGCACTTATCATCTCAACAAGAGCTAAAGGTGTGCAACCACAAACCCCACCAGCCATTTACAAAGAATTACTCCAGGAAGAAGGAAATAGAACAGATGACGCAAGATGTCCTGATAGCTAAAGTCATTAAAGATATGGTAAGTTAAATACTGGCTAGAAAATAATGGTCATGGTGATGACTAATATGAAGAATCAGAAATGTTAAAGAAAGTAAAAGGAGGCCATGCTCCGGAGTTTAAGAAGCCAGCAGTCAGCAGCGGGGGTGCGGGTATACTCGGGGGCAGGGAATCTGGCACCCAGGGAGGTGGACAGAGGTCCCTCAGAGCGTGAAGGTCACGTGGGGCTTCAGGGAGATCCAGGCCACTCTCGGCAGTGCCATCAATGGAGGTGACATGGGTGCGCAGCAGGGCCTGGACCTGGGTCTCTGATAACCCTCTTGAGAGGCTCAGGCTTCAAGGACCTTGTCTGGGTCTGTGGCCTCAGAGGTTTCTGCCAGCTGCTTTCCCACCAGGGCCAGCCCCATCACCCTGGAGAAGAAAGGGGAATCTTTCTCTACAACCCCTCTCTGGAGGAAACTTAAAGGACTCTGTGTTTCTCACAGCCCACCAGCCTAGAAGGGGCGCTGGGAGCCAAGAGGCAGCACACGGAGCTGGCAGAGTCCGTCCTTCTAGCCACTGCAGCTCACTCTTAGTCTAAGGCCAGCCTTCAGCATCTGCTGAGTCACGGACTGACATGTTCCATCCATTCTCACTTTGAAGTCCTGGCAGCCTCTCTGGGACTTCCTGTCTCCATTCTCTTCAGCTCCATCTCCCTCCCGTCTGTCTCCCAGTCGAAAACACAACGGACCTGGACTTGCCTGCCTCGTGCCACCCAAACTCCCACCATATGGTGCAGCACCGGTATCACCGACCTCCCCGACACATCGCCTCATCCCCACCATGAGGTACCATCCTCTCCTCACACCCGTACAAGCCCCACCCTCTGTCCCTGCCCTGGTGATATTTTCTCCTTTGAGCAAACATGAGCTCTTTGAGAATATTCATCTCTGCTAGCCCAACCAAGAAGAGAGAAGCCACACATGAGTAGCAGGAAGGAAAGAGGGACATTACCATACACCTTAAAATGCTGGACTTGCAGTCCCTCCCAGCTCTGCCTGACCTCGCTTAGTTTCCCAGGACAGCCTCCTCTTCGGTGGCTGCAACTGCAGCTCCTTGCTGGCCTCTCACCGGGGACTGACACAGGGAGGGACAGGAGCTCCAGTGTGACTGTGGGTGGCCAGCCTGCCTGGCTTGTCATCTAGAACCTAGTGGTAGTGAGTTGATTTGGGGAGGAGAGGTCAGAGGAGGCCATGGGCTACAGATAGAGTCAGGATCGCTGCACCACAGGGAAGCAGCCTCTTCCCTGCACCCAGGTTCCAGAACATTCTGGGGTGTCCAGCCAGCCGCCCAGCTGCTTCCTTGTTCATCCACCCTTCCTATGGCCTTGGGATCCTCCAGCCTCTAGCAGGGCACTTCTACCTGCAGATGGACAAAGTCTTCTGGGCATCTGGAAACATTAGGACTGCAGGCTGACACAGGCTGTGTTGGCAAGTGTCTGACCATCTTGACTCTGAGAAGGCTCTGACCTTAGGCCCCAACTACCTCTCACTGGCAATTTCCAGGGATTTCCATGCTGACCCCACAGTATGCCTTCCGAGAGCTCCAATCGGGAGCACTAGTCTAGTCACAGATCTGGCCAAGGCTTCAGAACAGGAAGAAAGCACCAGGATAGTGTGTCCTTACCACAGCAGGAGTTTTGTTGTTGTTGTTGTTGTTGTTGTTGTTGATTTACTCTTTATTTGAGATAAGATCTCATTAAGAAGTCCTTACCACAGCAGGAGTTTTGTTGTTGTTGTTGTTGTTGTTGTTGTTGTTGTTGATTTACTCTTTATTTGAGATAAGATCTCATTAAGTTGCTAAATTGACCAAGCTGGGCTCAAAAAATGCAATCCTCCTGCCTCAGCTTTCCAGAGCTGGAATTACAGGTGTGCATCAGCATGCCTGGTCCCCCAGCAGCTCTTTGCTCAGAAGGTGTGGCTCAGCAGGGTGATGCAGGAGGACTCCTAAGCCTGCAGAGCAAGCTTGTATGCAAAGCCTGCAGGGTGTCTGAGGCGCTTCCTGTGAGTGGGTGGATTTGGCCGGGCTGGGGCTTATGTGCAGCCTGCCACCACCTCTCTTCCGGTCCCTTAACACCAGGAGTCCTGTGACTGAGGTGAGGGTGTCTGGCTGAGCTCCAGGGCCTGTACTGCCCGGCTCCTGTCATAGGATAGCACTCCTGTCCACATGGCCATGGAGTCCGCAGGCAGCGGGAGGAGAACAGCGCCAGGGCTTTCAGCATCCTCTGGCCACCGGCAGAGCTGAGGGGCACACAGTGTCCCACGGAGGGTGCAGTGCACAGCAGCCATGGCGTGACGCTGTGCCCGAGGCAAGGCTCTCTGCCAGTCGGCCTGCCCTACCAGGCCCCAGTCCCACTGCTGCTCTAGCCCATGCCCAGCTTTTGACAGACAGCTACTCCCTGGTGGTGGCAGTGATGATTACACTGGACTGTGGCCTTGCATCTTCCAACCACAGGGAGGTGAAGATCTGTGAGATTTGATAACACTTTTTTGGGGGGTACCGAGGATCGAACTTGGGACTTTGGGCTTGAGACACAGGAGGCAGAACCACTGAGCTAAATCCCCGGCTCTTTGTGAGGAGATATGGGCCAGCTCCCTCCAGGTGGCTCCCACGATGGCCCTTGTCTCAGCCTAGGGAAGGGCTGAGACCAGAAGACTGGTCACTCTGGCAACACAGTAGTCACCCTTGCCCTGGCAGTGCGACAGCAACTTGCCCAGCCTAAGCCAGGTTGCTCTGAATGTACCTGCCAGAAAGTGGAATATGATGAGGACTGGCTCCCAGCATTAGTATTAGGTGTAAAATAATAACCACCAGAGCTGAGGCCACTGGCCCTTGTCCACAACTAGTACTAGTTACATTTTTTTTTTTCAGGGAGGCTGAGGCAGGAAGATTACAAGTTTGAGCCCAGCCTGGTCAATGTAGTAACTTAGCAAGGCCCTGTCTCAAAATTTAAAAATAGAAAATAAAAGGATGAGAATGTAGTTTGATGTGAAGGCCCTGGGTTCAATCCCCAGTACTGGAAAAAGAAAAAGTTAAACAGAAAACTCCAGAAGACAGGTAGAAGGCACGGGTAAAGATCCTATCCATGAACTGGAAAATAATTCAGTCATGCTAAGAAAATCCTCCAGAACACAGCACAGTGAAAAGATAGAACTGTGAAAGGAAAGTTAAGGAGTGTAGAGCAACCATTTGGATGTTCTTATCTTCATGTATGTAATAGGAATTCTGGAAAGGGATAGTGAAGAGTAGATCGACAGGGGGACCGTCAAAGTCCCAGAGACCCTCAGGCCACAGAAGGGCGAGGGTGGGAAGGGACAGCCATATTAGCACTGTGGCTCCCCAGAGCTTCAGGGAAAGCTTCATACCCAGTGTGAAGTATTAAGACGATGGAAACTTAAATCTGACCCCAGCATTGTGACTGGAACCAGAAAAGGTCACTGAGCAGAATGCCGGTGGCTTTATTTACCAGGAAGGCATGTACCTACACACGTGTCCCTGTGTCTCACTGTGTGACCCTCTGCACCCCCTCAGGACTCTGCCAGCAAGAAGGCCATCACCCGCTGGGGTGGCCAGGAAGACCCTGTACCTCCTGAATCATGAGCAAAATTAACCTCTTCTCTATTAAGTGTCCTACTTCCATTATTTCCTGACAGCAATGAAAAACAGAATAATACAACTAGAAAGCAGGAAAGGGGTGGGAGAGAAGAAGCATAGCAAACAGAAAACAAGTGATCTCAAGACTCAGACTGATATTGAGACTCCTGTAAAGATGATTAGTTCGGAACCAAATGATGGTATACAAATGGAGAGGGGAGGTGCAGCTCTATTAGGCTCTTAGAGGCCTGGAGTTACCCCCAGAAAATCCCAGCAGTGTTTAGGGAGCCAGAGAGGAGAGGGAAGATGAGGAGACAGAGGCCCTGCCAGTGGGCAGCAGGAAAAGCCAGAGGAAGCTTCAGGCACCAACCAGAGCCAAAGCCAGATGACGGACAGGCAAAGGATGCCCAGGCCTACTATGGAAGCCCAGCTTAGGTTCGGGTGGGTACCACACGGCAGGTGAGGAGTGGGCCCTACAGGGGCTCAGCAGAGCCAGTTCCCTGGGTGTGCAGCCAGCGAGGCCCACCTGAGTCATAGGATGAAGAACAAGAAAGACTCACAAACCCCACAAATCAGCCTATGCCCATCTCAGAATCAACCCACATGCCTCCCTCCAGCCCCTGCCCAAACAGACAGAAGCTGCCATCCTCTACTCTCAGGAAGCCCGGCACAGCCTGAGGCCACAGGGTGGAGCACCGGAGACAGCCTCAAAGCTCTAAGTGGGGAATGTTCAACTCCGAGAGCACCAAGGCCTAAAAACTGGAGACTCCAATAAAAAAACCACTGATGGTGGCAGGGACAGCAGTGGTGACAAGGGCACAGTGGGGGCTCCCAGGTAACCCTCTGCTGAGCCAAGAGGCAGACAGGCAGCACAGAGGAGGCTTGGGGGAGCCAGGCTACCCCACCCCATGCCAGCCCGAAGTGCTGGCTCTGCCTCTCACTGCCATGTCAGCCAGAGGGTTGTGAGTCCCAGGCCAGGCCAGGCAGGGGACATGGCCAGTCTCCTCCCACTGGGAGCCAGAACTAAGGCTGTGCTTGCTTATTTATTATTTCTTTATTTTTTTCATTTTTAGAAACTGGGAATTAAATCCAGGGCATTGAACTACATGCCCAGGCCCTTTTTATTTTTCATTTTGAGACTAGGTCTTGCCAAGCTACTATATTGCCCAGACTGGGCTTGAACTTGCAATCCTCCTGTGTCAGCCTCCTAAGAGTGCTGAGACTACAGGGATGTGACCACACCCAACCTATGCCAGTTAATTTTGGCCTGGATTGGATTATGCAAGTCCTATAGAAGTGACTGTGAGGGTACTAACCTCATCAGTGGGTTAACCTAGTAGGAGGTGGGCATAACTGGGAAAGTGGGCCATAGGGACATGACCTGGGGACTGTCTGGTCCATCTCTGGGTGCTTACCCCAGCTTCCCAGATTTCCAGAATCACACATTTCCACTATAGCTCTGCTTTGGAGCCAGCTGACCATGGACCAAAACCATGAGCCAAAGTTAAACCTCTTCTCCTTTAAATTGTGGCTATCAAGTGTTTTGTCCCAGTGACAAAAAGCTAATGCAAGAGTCTTCTCTTCAAATTAGGGCAGAGAAGTTTCCCCAATGGAGAGGAATTATGACTCTACTCTGGTCCTGGAGAGCATGTTTGTATCTGCAGGGGTGGAATGGCCAAGGGCCAGTCAAGTAGGTGGCCCAGCTGCTGCAGGGTCCTAGGGCCTCAGCACCAGGGCAGGACAGGGTGAGGAGGACAAGGCTGGAGAGGGCTTGGCCAGGACAGATCTTCTCTTCTTGAAATATTCCCACACTGGAGAGGCACAAAGTATTGGGAGGGTCCCCAAATGGGCCAGGAAGTGTGGGACAGCAGGAGAGAGGGTAAATAGCTGTGCACAGGTCATCCACTTCAATTGTAAGAGGCAGGACCCAGTCTGTTATCAGTGGACAGGTGCTCACTTTCCCTGCCACTGGTAAACATGTCCTCCCTCCAATGTGGCCTGTTAGCTCCTGGGAGCAGCAGGACTGTATTTCCATGAGGTGGTGGCTGCACAAGAGACCATAGAATGTGGCCCAAGTGTAGAGAGTGGCGCACTGTGCAAGTCCAGCCAGGGACTGGTCAAGACAGGTTGTCACACCACCGGCATCAGGAGAGGGCCAGGGGACCAGAAGGTGAAGGAGAGTCAGGAGCTGGACATGGAATCACTGACACAGGCTGGCAAGCCACATGGCTCTCTTTATTCTTGACGCAGTAAATCCAGCTCAGGGGGCAGAGTTCTGAGGCCACTACAGAGAGCATGACAGCTGCATTTCAGTGCTCACCAAGAGAAGGCACCTTGTACCTCAGCACCTCAGCACCTGCATCAAGTGCCTTAGGGTCTGTGTGGGCCTCATGGTGACACTGCCCTCTTTGGCCCTGCATCCCTAGAGCCCCAGAGGGATGCACTATTCCATCTTCTCCAAGAAACACAAAGGCGGCCCTGACCCAAAGCAAAGCTGCAGGTCTAGGTCTATAAGACTTTCTGGGCCTGGAAGACTTCAGGGCAGGTGCTGGAGAGTGGGCAGCAGAAGATCCCACCACTTCCTGCTCAGCAGGCATTGGCTTTGAGCCTTGCATCTCCCCTCTGTCCTGTAGTCCCAGCTCCCAACTGCTCAGGCCTCAGCCCTTGACAGTCTGCCGCCGCTGCAGAGCCAACTGGAGTGCGTGCCTGATGGTCTCTGCATTGTTCAGAATGGTGTAGTGGTTCAGGGCCACCAGCCGGTCAAACTCTTTGGGCGTGTAGGTGAAGTTCGTCATGCCATAAGGTGTGTCTGGCCCGTTGATGACAAAGTCCCCGAAGTCCTTCTCTGTAGCTGTTCGCCGCTCCACACCTGGTGGGGGGCAGGTTGGGGTGCTCTGGAACTTCCCAGGGGCTGCAGCCCTAGGCCCCTCCCACATCTCAGCCCTCAGGCCCATCTGGAGGAGATGACCCACATGTACAATCAGGGTCAGGAAGTAGGGGACAGTAAGTGGCATTCGGCTCTGGCCCCCCAGAAGGCACGCGCTGACATACTGTGCAGGGGTCCATGCCCGGAGAGCACCCCAGCACTCCCAGCCTGGCTTCTCTCACCTGGGGCCAGGTGTGTGCGGAAGGTGCGGTTGACAAGTGGGAAGTGCAGCACGATGGGGGCCTGGGGGTCCTTGGCCTCGGCAAACAGATAGCACTCACGGGGCTTGGCCATGTCCTCAGGGCCCACCTTGATCTTGGGGAAGGGGATTCCTCGGTCCAGGCAGTACTGCTCTGTCATCTGCAAGACCTGGGTGGGGATGGGAGATGCTAGCCCTGCCTGCTTCCACCTGGACTCTCACAGGCCTGGCTTCACACCGGCTGTGTCTCTGCATAGGCAAGTGACTATGGCCACGTTCCTCACTCATCAGACACGAACGGGGATAACTGTGGGACACAGATCAGCTGTAACCAGAGCCCGAGTGCTCCCCTGTCATTGCCACTCCTCCTGTGACACAGCCCTCCCTCTGACCCCACTCTTCTCCCTGTTTGGGGCCCCCTGCAATCCCATGAGGTTGACACAGTGGTTGCCAGGTCAGCACTGGATAAGCCTTCATCAACCTCCAGTCCCAGGCACTCACTGGCCCAGGAGGACCAGGCGAATGGAAGACTGACTGGTCCAGCAGCACAACCAGAATCCACATCTGGAGTGGCACCGTCAGTGCCCAGCAGAGTTGGAAGGAGTGCCTGCTGAAGTCTCCCTGAAGGGACCCAATCGCCCTGTTGTTACCATAGTGACAAAGGACAGCAGGACCAGATAGGACTGAGGGATCCCACCACAAATGGGTAGATCTGAAGAGTGGCTGGAAGATGTGAAAGGACTCTGCCTGGGCTCCTGTGCCTACTCTCATCCAACATCCCAGAAACTCTTCCAGCTGGGAGACCTGGATAGACAACAGCAACCGGAAGGCACTGGCCCCAAAGCAGAATCCAGGCCAGCCAGAAGGGTGACCCCAAACATTGAGCCTGGCCCCTCGGCAGAATTTTCCACTTCCTACCCCCTGTACCTCAAAAGGGGCTTCCAGGGAGTAGTCGAAGGACAGAATGAGGTCCACCGCCCGCTGGGGCAGCAGGGTCAGTGGGAAGGGAGAGTTGATGGCAAAGCCTCCGTCCACCAGGCACAGGCAGTCCCACATGGGTGTGAGCTGGTTGGGGAGGGCGTCTGGGTGTGTGTCTGCAAGGCACAAGGACCATGTGGCGGCCTCCCAGCGTCCCCTCTCCCCACATTCTATCTGCAGCCCCCCACCCGCAGCACAGGGACAGAATCTCCCCGTCACCACCCAGGCAGCATCCCCACAGGCATGCCCACAGCAGTGCTGGCCCGGTCACCAGAGGTAGGAGGAGGACACCTACAGCCGGGGCAGTCCCCACCTTTCCAGGCCACAAAGTCCCTGCGGGCTGCATAGTCCTTGTGCAGGCAGAGACCCCGCATGAAGTTAAAGTTCTGGGTGGCAGCAAGGCGGGAGGTGAATATGTCCAGCACGGCCTGTGAGATGGGCCCCTGAGGGATGAAGAGCCTGGTGTGCAGCCAGGAGGGGTCGTGGGGCTGGGACTGTGGGCACTTGTCTAGGTGGGGTGGGAATGAAATACAGTGAGCAGAGGACCCCTCAGAGAAGCCCCCCACAGTGCTCTCCCTGCACCCCTCCTCCTCCTCCAGACCTCAACCACTGCCTTACAGGTTAATATTAAGGATGTAGGAGGTGGGCATGGTGCTATGCACCTATGATCCCAGCACTCAGGAGGCTGAGGCAGGAGGATTGCATATTCCAGGCCAGCTAGGCAACACAGTGAGTTCGAGGCTGGCCTAGACTACACAGCAAGACCCTGTCTCAGAAAGCCAAGGGAAAGGGAAAAGGAAAAAAGAAAGAGAAAGATAAAAAAGGAAAGAAAAGGAACTAAAGTGCTTCATCCTTCGAACAGAAGTGGCTCAAAAGACTTGAATTTTGTTGGGTTCTGAGCTTGCAAATGTATCACAGCTTAATGAACCACAGTAGGATACTTAATTATATTAAGGAATCATTAAAATTCTTAGATTTGCTAATGATGACATAGTTATGTTTTTCTATGCACACAGCATAGAATTCCTTTCAAAGCATCTGTTATATTTTAGAAGTGGCCTGTGACACAATTTATTGAAGAATTGCTCTCCCTCCCTTCTGTTGCATACACAGCGGGTGGGCCTGACCTGGCACTGAGCTCACACACTGCTTGGAAGAGGGAGGTGGTGATATAAAGAGGTAATGGATCATAACAGCACGCGGTGACATGCAGTCCTCAGGGACCACGCTGTTAGTCCCAATCAGCCTTCGGGGGGAGTGGGAATGACAGATATCTGAGCTGCATCTTTTTGTTTGCGGGGAGTGAGGTACCCGGGACTGATCTCAGGTCCTTGCACTTGTGAGACAGGCAATGCAACCACTGAGCCAAATCCCTGGCCCCTGAGCTGAGTCTTAAGTGAAGAGTAAAAGCTACCAGGAAAGAAGGGTGGAAAGGGCACTTTGTGCAGCTGGGCTCTCACTGGCCTGTCAAGAACGGGGCTGAAGGGCTGCCAAAATGGGGTGAGAACATCCAGAGCCTTGGCTGAACGATCCACAACGGAGAACTTGGAAGTGGGCCTCCACCATGCCAGGCATTTGGAGACTCTAAACTAGAGACAGTTTCTTCAGGACAGCTGAGTCCTTCACCAGCCCTTCTCACATCCTTTCTCTCTCTGCCAGGACCCCAATGCTAGCAAGTGAGCGTGGTTTGGGGGTCTCTGCCCTCACCTGTGATGTTCATGCTACCTCTGTGCCAGTCCAAGAAGCCCAGGCCTGAGCCAACAATCTTCAGGAAGATCTCATCCAGGCTGGCTGCGAAGGCGCTGCCCCACATACCTGAACAGACAGACAGAGCCCCCACATCAGAACCTGACCAGGGCACTTCCTGTCCCAGTCTCTGGGCCTACACTCACCTTGCAGGTAGCAGATGCGGGGCTCAGGCCGGAGTTCCAGCAGTCGCCCCATGAAGAACTCAGAGCCCAAGAGCTCAGTGGGAACATAAGCTCCATACTTGGGGAAGCCGACCTCATAAGGTGTGAATTCGCACCACTCTGGAGGCCCAAGTGAGAGCAAAATCAAGAGAGGCTTCCCACCAGGGCCCTCCTGCTGCAGCAGGAAACTTGTCTTGCCAAGGACAGGAGGCAGCAGTCCCTGTGCTCTAAGGTCCCCTGCAGCCACCTTCACCTGGACCTGAGGGTCTGACCTCATCCACCTCCTGCCAACCTTCCCTTCCACATCCTTCCTCCTCTCCACTCCAGGCACCTGCAAAGTCTTCCCCATTCATGTTGGTGTGGACGTTGATGCTGGCATAGATAGGGTAAGGGTTTTGACCCTGGCTCACTGCATCCTGCTGGTCAGACAGCTTGGCAGGATTTTCCTGGGCAGGAGAGAAATGGGGCAGCTTGGACTCCAGGGAGTCCCCTTCCCATATTCCTGTGGCCTTAGGTCAGGACCCTGTAGGATGTGATGAGTCCACAGGATAGACCTTGAGCTGTCAAGGCCACAGCTGCAGGCACAGCTGTCTGAGGGACAAACTGCAGCAGAGAAAGGCCCCTGGGTTTTTACTGTTCCAGGGGCTCTGGGGACACCCTCCCCCAACTTTCCCATTCAAGAAAGCATATCAGTAAAGGTACAAGATCCCAATGATGAATGTAACTGTACTGCATACCTAAAATACACCAATAAACTCAATGAGAAAAAATAAACAAATAAAGAAAAAGGTGGTTAATTCCAAAGAAAAAGTGAAAAAAAAAAAAGAAAGAAAAAAAAAAGAAAGAAAGCATATCAGAACACACAGGAGTTAGACTGACATATTGAAAGAGTCCTTGAAAAGCTGGTCTAATTTATCTAAGAAAGTGTCGCTTCTTTACTTAGAAATGAGAGGTCACTGGTGACCCACAACTGAGAGCCACCCAAGTGGGTCCGCAGCTCTGAGCCTTACTGCAGAGCACTGGCTGGGCCTGCATTTCTAGAAGCAGCACTGGGTGGCATGCAACAGGGCTTCGCTGGCCAATGAGACCAACCAAAACCAGTCTCTGGAAGGAGAGCTCAGCCGTGGTTGTTTTTGATGGAAGGGATGGGAAATAAGAAAGAGAATTGAGACGCAGCATGTACATGTACCAATTCCCCATGATGAATGTATTTATTATGTCTCACAAGCATATTCTAATATAAAAAGGGAAGAAAAACATGAAAAGCTGTGCAGGAGTTCCACCATGCAGAAAGCTGAGAACTGTGGCTCACTCCTTTTCTCCAGGGTTCAGAGCCCAAAAGGTAAAGTGGGGCCAGCCCACCCTGGTGTCTCTTTCCACCAGGGGAGCTCAGCCTTCCAGGACAGCTTTGCAAGTCTACTTTAGCTGGAGGAATGAGGCAGAAATGGGAAACGGGCTGTGGAAAGGGTAGAGAGTGTCTTACTTCTGCTCATCTCTCACCTCCTGGTTCAGAAAATACTCAATGAAGAGACTCCAGAGGTCAACGAGGGACACGCTGTGGCTGCTGCTCTCCCGCTCCCGGGCCCCCAGCTCCTGAGTATAGTATTGCCACTGCTCCGTGGATATTGCGCCCATCTTACTGCTGCAGACCTGAGCCCGGGCACGCGCTATGGCACACTGCAAGGCCACATGGGACCAGGCTGGGTCCTTGTAGAGTGTGGAGATGCACCTGGGTGAGGGCCAGGGAGCACAGCCAGGGGAGGGAGAGGTGCAGGAGGCTGAGGGACTGCTCCCTCTCCCTCACACTTGCACCTGCTGCCCCACACACTGACTCCTAGTCCCCTTGGAAGAAGGCACCCAGCCCCACTTCCAAGGTTCCATCAGATCTCCAGGTCACCTATCACCCCCACTTGCTTGCATTCCCTCTGCACCCTGCCCCACTTACCAGGTGGATCCAGAGACCCCGCTCAGGTAGGTCACAACATCCAGGAGGCCAAGCTCCTGCAGCCCCATCAGGTTGCCGTATAGGGAAGACATGGCTCGAGTTCCACCCCCGGAGCCCACCACAGCCACCACAGGGACCTGGGCAGAGCAATGATGACAGTTTCTCTACACTTGCACATCATTGCCTATGTCCTCCAGACACTGTTATAAGAGCCTCACACATATTATCTGATCGAAACGTCACAGCAACCTGATGAGGCCACTATTTTACGGATGAGGAAACTGAGGCATGGGAAGGTTAAATACTCAAGATCATAGTGTTAGTGAGAGATGAGCTATCAAACACAAGCAGTAGAGCTCCAGAGATGGCTCTCAACCATTGTTGCAAGGCCACCCATTTGATTCACCAAAAACACTTTGCTTTGCTTTGATGAATGGGTATTTTGGGCTGGATCGTTTGGGAGGTACTGTCCCGTGTGTGGCAGGACATTTAGTGACACTCTTGGCCTTTACTCCATGGGTGCCTATGGCATCCCTTTGCTTCCCCCACCCCAGCTGTCAGAATAAAACATTTCTCTAGACACTGACAAATATCCCCTAGAGAAGTGGGGGGACAGAACTGCCCCAGCTGAGAACCACTGAGCAAAACGCAGAGCAGTTAGCAGCCCGGACATGAGAGGTGCCTAGAAGTTGGGGTCCTCCTTAGGGTCAGAGGAGCCTAACAGGACTAGATTTGAAAGTGTTTAGGTGATCAGCTTTCTCACAAAGGGCTGCCTCCTTGCACCCAGATTCTTGGGTCCTCTGCCCTCTTCTTTTCTTCTGTCTTACAGAATGCTCCCTGGGGCCCTGTTGTTTCAGGGTACAGATTCAGCACTGAGGGTGTGCATGCTGACTGATGAGCAATCCAGGCTTGCAGCTTATGGGTGCTCTGTCTCGAGTACACTGCCACCAGGGTTAGCACTGCTTGTTCCTGGCCTCCCTCAGGCACCTGTCTGCATCTCTTCCTCCTGCATCCTGGCCACAGTCTGTTTTTGCCCAGGGATCCAATGAGCCAAAAATCCCACCTACTTGCAAATCCCTTCGGCAACTGTTAGGGACTTTGTGTCCTCTCCAAACTGTTGAAGACCCAACCCCCAGTGTGGCCATTTTGGGGGCTGGGGCCCATAAGAAAGTAATAATGTCAAGTGCTATGATAGGGTAGGGACTCAGAAGAGAAAGAGATACCAGAGAACTTCCTTCCCTCTCCGCGCACCACAGACATGAGGAGAGGCCAGGTGAGATGACAGTGAAAGGTGATATGATGAGGAAGAGAGGCCTCGTCAGAAACCCACTCTGCAAGCACCATGACCTTGGGCTTGCAGCCTCCAGAATGAGGAGAAAATAAACGTCTACTGCTGATGCCACCTGGTCTGTGATGTTCTGTCATGGTGGCCCACACTGACATCTGCCCCTCAGCCAGGGCGGCAGAGCCCTCCTTCATTCAGGGCCCTGACTCCTCAGCACCTCTGTCTCTCAAACAGTTCTGCTCCCTTCCTCCTCTGCTTCCCACGCTTCCTCCAGGCTTCCTGTCACCTCTCCCCACACATGTCCCCTTGGGGGACAGGTTGGACTTGGTCCCAGCAACCTCCATCCCATACCTGGTCACTGGGAGGAGTCTCGCTCAACTCCAGCACCTGCTGCAGGGCCTTGGCCACCACCGCCTTCCTCTTGTCCAGGAACTCCTGCTCACCATCACAGAGGTCAAAGCCCAGGCGCAGGTCCAGGTCCCCAGAGCTGCCTCGGAGGGACAGAGTGGGGGCCAAGGTAAAGAGGAACCTCAGCCCAGCCCAGTTTTCACAGGTGCAGCCCCCACACTGTGGACCCCTGAGCAGAGACCCCGGGGAAGAGAGTGGACCAGAGCACACTTCCTGCCCAGCCCCCAGAGACCTCCCACTGGAAGCCCACCTCACCTCATTTCTGCCTTCACACACAGAGCCACCTCCTGGCCCTGAAAGAGAGAGCAACGCCATCTCTGAGCATGCACAGCTGGATCCTTCCAGGGAAATGGCCTCCTGCCATGACCCCTTACAGCTCCCTCTCTGGCCCTATGGCTGAGCCCCCGCAGCCTGCTCCTGCCTGCCCCCCTACCTCTCTTGGTGGTCACATGTCAAGCAGGGCCCCTGGCACCCAGACAGAATCTTACCTCTCCCAGGTCCAAGATGCACTGCTCCTCCTGGCCCAGGGGCAGAGAGGACAGCAGGAAGCTGCTCTTTCCCAGCTTGCTGGTCTCAGCCTCCAGCTCAGTACTCAGGCCGCTCTGAAGAGAAGACAGAAGAAGGAGCAACCCAGGGTGGGAGAAAAGGTGCCTGGGGAGCGGGCCCTGGGCTGGACAGCTCCACCTTACCACCCTCCCCTGGGCTGCTCACCTGTAGAACCCTGAGCTTCTCCATCAGCTCTACATCCAGCTGGGAGCTCAGCACAGGGTTCACGTGGAAGGTGAAGGTGGGTGGGAGGCCTGGCTCCGCCGGCCACTGCAGGGGCAAGAGCTGAGGCTTCTCATAGGCCCCAGGCACTGCTAGCTCCACCTGCCTGGAGCCTGAGGGCAGAAGGCCCGGAAGAGACAAAACAGAGTCTGTGTGGGCTCAGGACAGCAGCATCCAGGACAGCAACAGCCACAGCCTTCTCTTCCACAGAAACCAACAGCTTTCATCTCCCTGCTCACTCTGGGACTCAGACCACAGGAGACATTGGGGAGGTTCTTGGGGTCAGAAATGCTCCCCCACACTGGGAGGGGGTGGGAAATACACAAATACCTAGGGAAGGAGGAAGGCGGGGACAGGAGTAGAAACCGGCCCATAGCCTATGGGGCTGGTGATTTTGAAATTATATCAATGTATAATACAGAATTATGTGCAGTTAATCATCTATTCATTATATTAATTACAGTTTTAAACTGGCAGTCTCCTCCATCTCTTGTCCCCATTCAAGCTTTGTGCTCATTTCCTAGGATGGTTTATGGCTAGGAAGAAAACAAGTGTTTTCTAAACAAGGAAGACCTTGAAAGAATATAGGGAGTTGGCAGAGGAGGTCAAAGGCAGAATGGGATCCGTGGGTGCCCAGGAAATTCCATCATGATAAGAACGGGAAGGCAGCCCACGCTAGAGGATAATATGCATCCTGGGAAGAAGCAAGGATCCAGGCTAGTGTGCTGGCGAGGAACTGGGGACACCCTTCCCTGTTTCCCAGGAGCTTTTGAGGGCAGGACAGGACCCAGAAAGAAAAGCCTGCAAATGGCATCCAGGCAGAGGGAACCACGACAGCCTCACAGCAGTCTCAGACTCCAAACACAGCACGGGAGCAACAGTGAACCAAAGAGCCCATGGGCAGCAGCCTCCCTGGGGAAGATCCGGATGGAGTCCCACTCCCTACGGCCCCTCCTCAAATTACATGAGACCAGAGCCTGGATGGGAGCCTGGGGTGGAGTAGTGGGGAACGGCAGGCGTGTGCTGACACGCTGTCCACAGGAGGGAATCAACAGGCTGGGGAAGAGTGCGGGCTGCACAGTGTATCAGTCCTGGGCTTGGGCTTGGCTCCCCACTTAGGTTCTTCCGGGGACCTTGGTCATGTGAAGTAAACAGGGATTGCACCAACTGAGGGGCTCGGGAGGGTTACAGGATCCAACAGACACGGAGTGCTGACACAGTGCTGCACGTCATCCAGGCAGTGCCTATCCCACAGGCTTAGGCTCTGCCTAGGAAGGCACCATGGCCTCCCGTGGCCTCAGCTTCACTCCCACATCCGGTCCCTCCTCCTGAGTGGTCACCCTTGGTGGCAGGCTGCACCCATAGCCCCACTTTCCTCACTTAGCATCCCATGCTGTGCCGTGTGACCTCGGCTCTCCCACTAAAGACACTGACTCCACTCTGTGCCCTCCAGCTTGGAGTTCAACCACCTGACTTGCTGGGTCCAATAACATATGAGTGGCCAAGACGTGACCAAAGGCTTGAGAAGTGCTTGCTCAATTGGGTTTGCTCTCTTGCACCTCTGCCAAGGTCTTAAGAACACACCCCTGCTAGTCTCCATCTGGTGTGTGGGATGCATAGCTAGGCCACCCTGCCAAGTCCGTCTTAATCAGCCAAGCCCCAGCTGACTGCCAGAAGTGTGGGCTAAATAAGTGCTTCTTCCTGTATGCCACAGGGTTTGTAAGTGTTTGCTTTAGAGCAATAGCTGGACAGGTGCAGTCTTTATACTTGAATCCTTCCAAGGACAGGGCGTTCCCTACTTCCAGAAGCAACCCATTCTATCTTTGGTCAGCTCTTAGAGTGACAGAGTTAAGCACTTTCTCCCTCATGCCACCTCTTTGACATCACAGCTCCCAAAAGCCCCTCACACTCCCAGCCCCAGGAGGGAAGGCGAGACCAAGGCCTGAGCAGCTCACCATACTCTCGCTGTGGTGCGGTCCCATCTCCCTCAAGGGTGCCGTGGACTCTCAGACAGGGGTGAGCCTGAGAAAAGCAGAAGCTTTGGAAGCCAGCCAGCCCACTGGGCCCTCTTCAGGGTCAGGACCAGGATGGAGGGAAGGAGGGAGGAGCAAAAATAGCCACTCCTGGGCTTGCTCCCTCCCAGGCCCTGGGGAGAAGGGGAGTGTGGGGCCCTGTAGCGGCACCTTCATTTTCAAGGCAGACTGGGCACGGAGGGAAACAAGAGCCATGCAACAGGTCAGAAGCTTGGGGCCCAGGCTGTGCACCCAGGGTTGGGGGAGCTTACGGCTCTGCATCCCCCTAGCACATTCTGAGCAGAGCTGTGTCCCTCAGAGGTGGGGAGGCACCACAGACTCGGTCAGGGGCTCCCCGCTACCCCAGCCCCAGACCTTCCCCACTTGCTCACCACCAGGACTCCATTGGTGATGACCTTGGGTGCCGGCACCTGGCTGCAAAGGAGGAGGTACTTGTGGGCCATCAGGCTCCTTTGTCATGGTCACAATAATGTGACAAGACCACTGGAAAAGCCTGGGCATGGTGGGGTTGGGAGCAGGGTTTAAATGACTGAGCAGACCACACTGTGCCCCCTGAAGCCAGACTTCCAGGGTCAACACAGGACATGGTGACCGACAGATGGGAGCCACTGGGCCTCGTGGACTCACCTCTCCTCTAGAACCAGCTCCACCTCCAGCTCCTGTGAGTCCTACGTGGGCGGAGCAGAAAACACCAGCTTTTCAAAGGCTCCCGAATCCCCAAGGGTTTGTCCCCGCCCTGACCTTGCTAGGCTCCAAGGACTAGAAGAGGAGATGCTATGGCTTCATATGGGCACATGGCACAGTGGCACTTTCATGCAGAGAAACATGTGCCAGGCACTGTTCTAGGCACAGGACTCATCAGAACCAGGGCAGACAAAACCCAGTGTGCTCCATGGGCCCAGTTTAGTTTCACACAGGGCAGTAGTATTTAGGGAAAGAGTCACAGGATCAGAGCTACAGGACGGAAGGGGCAGTTGTGGAAGCCCGTCCTGTGCTGATGGCCCCAGCCCTGTTGCTGGCCCTGGGCTAGCCTCCCAAGAGCTTGGCTGTTGTCCGTGCAGGTGGCTCACCTGCTGGGTGAGTGAGAAGGTGTGCCTGTAGGGCTGGCCAGGCTTGAGTCTCCTCAGGTCAAACAGGAGCAGAGACAGCTGGTCGCTGCTCAGGATGTCCTTGTCATAGAGGGTGAGCTCTAGTACGTTCTGGGAGCAGAGAGGCAGGAGGTGGGCACTGTGGAGGGGCTCCTCCCGCCATGGCCAGGTCGCTCGGTGACCCTCACCTTCACGGCACCATGGATCTGGTAGCAGAAGGTCTCATTCCACTCAGGGTCACTGCAGTTAGCTACCATCCTCGTCCGGCCAGGGCTGGGGGATGCCGTGGGCAGTGACACCTGCACATAGCAGTCAGCTTTGGAAACTGTGGGGGTCAGGGGATAGGGTTGGATCAATCTCAAGCCTAAGTGCTAAAGAGGTTTCCTGGGGGAGGACGGGCCAGAGGGGAAGGGACAGCACAGTGAGGACATGTGTCACTGCCACACAGTGGGGCAGGGGAGTCTTTGGCCTTATCTTGACCACTTATACCTTCCACGCAACTGAGCAGAAATCCTGCAGTGGCCAATAGCCAGTTGTCACATGGTGTCAGTGATTCCCAGAAACAAAGGCAATGAAACCCTCTCCCCAAGAGGAGCACAGCTTGGAAGCTCCAGGAGAGTAGGCATGTTTGTGTGACAGCTGGCCTCGCACAGGTACGGCTTGGGCCTCCCAGGTCTGGCTCTGCACTGCGCTCCCCTGCAGAGGTCAGCGCCAGTCTGCCCCCACCTCCCATTCTCAGGGTGTGCACTTGAGGCCTTTGGGAAAATGAGGGGGAACATGAAAACAGGGTCACTCACATAGATCTGTGCCTTGGATGTTTCTGGCCCTCAGCACCTTCACCTGGAGGTCATAGTATGGGTGGGTTTCCTGATGAAACAACAGAACACCAGGGACTTGGTTCCAGGAAGTTGGGGGTGAGGCCTGGCCTCCTCCTCCAGGGTTCCCAGCTCTGAATTCCCTTTGTTCCATCATGGAGCAGCAGCCGAGCCCAAGGTCACTGATGTCACCTCGCCAGAAGGTCTGTGCCTGGGATGCCTTTGCACAGCCCAGGCATTGGGGGCTCAGCATTGCTGATGAGTCTGGACCCAAGAATCTGTCACTTCTGGGCTCATGTCTTAGCTCCACCATGAGCTATCCAAACTGATCATGGTTATCATGACCACAAACCTCAGCTCCCCTCAGACTAGGGTGGTCCTTTAGAAGTTTACAAGCTGGCATAATGTGTTTAGACACTAACCATGAAAAGAGAAAGTGGTGGCCCACCGCACCCAATCAGCTGCCTGCCCAAGGCTGGAAGGAATACAGGAGGCAGTGGGCAGGGCGAGCAAAGTCGTGAGTCACCAGATTATGCTGGTCTGACAAGTCATTAAGGAGCCTGTAGTTTATCAGGAGTGATAACAGCAGAGCACAGCCTCCTGGGAGTAAGACTCCCCTCACCACCTGTGCAAGCTCCTATTCCTTTTCCCACAGTGGGTTCTACAGCCAGGTTAGAACAGTCCTGGCAAAAACAGCCAATGGAAGGCAAGTGTCACACAACTTTTTCTCTAAGTCTTACTTGAGCGGGGGCAACATTCTTTTCAAGAGCCAAGCCACTGGCCAACATCTCTAACTTAATCTCTGACAGGTCCTCTGGAGCAAATAGGTCCCACTCCAAGTCAATATTCCATGCCGGGATGGACTCCATCCTCACAGGGGACCAGAGCTCCCAGGGCTCTCCAGTCTATGTCTCCCAGGTAACATCAGTGCCTTACCTGCCAGTGCGTCCGCTGAGATCCCCTCTTCTCTCTCCTCTTCAGTGCCACTGCCCCTAGGAGGGGCAGCCCTTTGCCTGCCAGCCACCTTGCCCAGAGGCCCCCAAGCATGGCTGGCAGTACAGTTCGCAGCAGAGAGCCTTCTGCTCTCCTGGGCCGCCAGCTCTCCAGCTACACACACTGCAGCTCAGGTCTGACAGGTAGCACTAGGGTGGGGAAGGTGGAGTGGCCAGGACTCAGGAGGTGGGGTTTGATACTCCAGGAAGTGACTGGAGCCTGATTTCCTCAGGCAGGAGGCAGTTCAAGCCCTCTTCAAGAGACACCTGTAGTCTCTGGTTAGCACCCTGGCTCCCCTGACCAGCCCCTGGTTACTGAGAAACAGACACCTGAGAGCTTTACCACCCCCACCCACCATGGTCCCATTTAGTGAGTGGGGGGAGAGCCCCGGTAAACCTATTTCTAGCCAAGAAGTGCTGTAGCAGGGACTGGCCTCAGTTGCCCCCGAGGCCTAAAACTAACCTTTCAGTCTCAGTCTCTGGGGCAGGGCTTCCTCTGGACTCAAAGATGTTTCCTGTCTCTCATGGCCTCCCTCATTTATCCCCCAAACACCAAGCACCTGCTGCATGCTAGACCTGTACTACACCCCAAATAGCAAATGTGGGAGAGTCACCTCTGTTGTGTAGACCAAGTGGGGGTGAACCTATGGCACGTGCCACAGTGAGCTGTTTGTTATCACTGAAAGCTCTAGAAGGTTCACCTTCACTGATACGGATGTTCACAGCCTCACCATGGTTCCTTGTGCGTCTGACTAGGCCCTCTGTGGGTCATGGAAACACCCAGGGGGCTCAAATAGAGGCAGGGAGATGGTTAGGGGGTATAATAGCAGTAAAAGGCAGACCTGCCTGACCTTGAGCTGCTAGATACAGGCTTTCAAGGCCTCTGTACACCTCACACTGGATATATGTGATGATTCCTCTGGATGGTGATCATCTAGGTCACGGAGGCAGGCAGTCTCCAGGGAAAGACAGGACTTCTGGGACAGTGAAATGTTGGGGAGATACAGGTCTTCACCCAAGAACCAGTCAGCTCCACTCTTCCTCAAGACCTCCTAGCACTGGAGGCTGAAAGGACAACATCCAGAAAGATGATTCAACTCCAAATGAACAAACTGGAAGGGTTCAGACAAAACTAGAAGGGTAACTGCCTCTGGCTAGGGCTCAAGGCAGAGTGTTTCTGCTTAATTTGGACCATAAAGCCACAACTAGGATGTGTGTGGCCCCCAGTCCCATTGGGTTCCGAGAACAACATGAAGGGCATTCCTGGACCCACAGCAGAAGGGTTAGCTGGTGGCAGACCCAGGCTCCTGATGGACAGGAGTGCTTCTCGGGTTGTGCCTTGCTCTCCTGTGTCATCTGCCCCATGCTTAAATAATGCCATGACTCAGTCACAGATGGTCTTAATTCCCAGAGAAACCTCAACAGTCACAGGTCGAGGGGGACAGCAGAGAGGGAACACATCACCTTTTAGAACTGGCCAGAGTGGGCTTGTATTTCCCTTCTCAACTGTCCCTAGGTCCCTCACTCCTACCAACTCCATCCCTTGCATACTGTCACAGTTTCTATCTAGATGTCCCCCCAAAGCCTCATGTGCTCACAGAGGGGAGGGACTTTTGGGAGGTGATTGGACTGCGGAGGCTGATACTCATCGGTGGATTAGCCCACTGTTGAGTTTATAGCTATTTGCCATTTGGAAGCCTGGTCAGAGGAGGTGGTCACTGGGGGCATGGCCTGGGTCTCCCTCCCTCCTCTGATCTCTGCTTCCTGCTACCCTGCCATGGCTGTTTTTCCTCTGCCATGCCGCTGCCTTGGAGCCAGTGGACTATGGACTGAGATATCAACCAAAATAAACCTCTCTTCCTTTAGCTGGTGGGTGCTAGGTATTGTGTGAGAAGGTAACCTTAGTCACACATGCCCTGCTAGCCATCATAGCCACAGGAGGGGGCACTAGGTCCCACTGTGTGAAGTGACAGGGAGATAACCTGGATTACGCAGAACTTCTTGACAGTGGAGGTGTTCCCTACTCGTGCTGCCAACTCATCAGGCCACAGCCTCACCTGCCAGAGTGGTCAGCAGAGACTGACAAGGCAGAGGATTACTGTGATTCTCTCCTTCGTCATTTTCTCATTCTCTGTTCTTAGCTAAATTACTATCCTTTAATGAAAGGATATCCTTTAATGTCATTTTCCTCAAAGTCTATGGAAGGGGGAAAGAGACCCAAACAGACACAGCTTCTTGGTAATGTTTATTTGAGAGTTATGAGAGCTCCATTAGTGCTGCTATGACATGGCTGTCTCCAGCTTCTCCAGGTCTCCAGGAAAGGAAGAGTGGAGCCTGGAGAAGTGGGCTGGAAAGAGAACACACTCTATTGTGTCACACACAGGTCATGAAAACAGAAGCTACAGCACAGCAGCCAGGAAGGCAGGGCTTGCATGACAGGGAAGTTCCAGCCCCAAAGTGGGGTCCCCAGGGACTCCATGGAGGAAACTTGGTCTGCTGCTTCTCACAGGTAGCTGTGGTGCTGTTCCACAGGGCTTGCAGACCTGAGCAGGCCCCCACAGCTATGAACGTGCTCCCTTGGGTCTCTTCTGACCTCTCTAAGAGCTTGCCCAGGGCAGCCTCATCCACTCTCACCCACTGGGTGAGTCCACAGCACAGCATGGCAGTGAGGCTTACCAAGGCTTCGGTACAGTCAAGGCCAGGCTATTGGGCAGCATCAGTGTTTGGCACCGTCACGACCCTCACTGCTCTTAAAGGCATTGAGGCAGGAAGACTGCAGGTCCACACAAAGCTCGGGGAGGACAGTGCAGGCTGTACATCCTGTGCAGCATGTTGTGCTAGGCCCCACCCATGCTCCACCTGACAGGCAGGGCCCCCACAAGCCCCACGGAGCTGGTGGTGAGTTCCCATGTAGACCAGTGTAGGCCCCGCCTGCCATCTGCCCTGCTCTCTGCCATCCCCCCTGCTCTCTGCCATCCCTGGATACCTCACAAACATGCTCAGCATCACATTGCTAAAAGTTCCTGACCTGACCATTCCCAGCGTGCCCAGGATCCACCTTCCTGCACCTTATCAGTGCCATTCTCCAATCCTTAGAGAACAAAGCCAGGAGTGAGGGCCAGAGCTTCTGAAACAGAGCAAGGCATCCAAAACCTACAGAACTCCACTCCTCAAAGCTAACCAGCCTGCTCAAGCAGCTAAGGAGTGAGGCAGGAGCAGGTACCTCTGCAAGATGTATCTCAGGCCACACACCATGTGCCATGCCAGCCAGTCCCCCATGGGGAGGCACCAAGGTCCCTTCCTGGGCACACGGTGGGTGCTCTTCTAAGCTTCTGGGCAGACAGTGCACAGCCAAAGGGACCTAATCACAACATACCTGACCACTTTGGTGTGTTCTCAGGGACCCAGACTCCCTCATGCCTCTCACTTTAACTCATTTAAATATTAGCTAATCCTGGTATCCTTGGAGCGGAAGAGAACCTGGGTGGTGCCGTGAGGAAGGATAAAGTGGGGAAAAATGAACAGTGAAAAGTAAAAAGAGAACTTTTTTGACAACTGAAGAGACAAGCATCGAGTGCTCAGGGTAGGAAGGGTACAGTTTCCGTGGAGAAAGCACTGATAGGACAGTCTCCATGGCTTGAGGGGCTCTGCTTCTGTCCTCCTGCAGGGCTCTCCAGGCAGTCTTGCTGAAGCAGCTCTCGGTGAACTCTAGCGAACAACTCTGCGTGCGGACATTTGGGAGGAGTCTCCTTTCCCAGGTGAGTGGTACGCGAAGGCAAGACGGTGGTCTCTGGTCCAAGCAGGTATGAATTCTCTGGGACTGCCCGCAACACAATGGTGGAAGGTACTACTAATCTTTTTCTATTAAAAAGCTGGCAAGGCCAGACCACGAGTCTAATTAAGTCAGAGATGCTCCAGGGTACATGGAAGCCAGTAGTGTCAAACGGGGTGACGTGGTGTCAGGCCCTGACTCTCAGGCTGGCTGCTCCGTCCCCTTTCTGGTGTAGCCATGCTGTCCACTGCTGCATGCTCAGATGCTGGGTTCAGGTGTCGGCTGCATTTACCTCTTTAGAACAGAAGTAGTGCACGACCACTCCATTGGGATATCTTGCAAATGCACTGTGGGGAGGGAAAAGGCTCAGGAGTAAGGGTGGGTGCAGCAGACTCCTCCCTCAGAGCCCGAGGAGGCTTCGCATCTGGGAACTGCCCAGAAGCAGGCCACCCTGACCCTGAGGGACAACTGACCCAAGGGCTGTAGGCTCCCAGCCACCATCTCTGTGAGGAGCTGAACAGAGGACGGGCTGCGCAAAGTTCAAGAGTGGGGGAATATTTCTTCCCCCTCACCTAGTACTGGAGGATTGAACCCAGGGGTTCCCTACTACTAAGCTATACTCCCAGGCTTATTTTTTAAAAATGTTTTTAATTTTAAAAATTATTTTTAAAAATTTGAGACAGAGTCTCACTACATAGGCCAGGTAGGACTTACTCTGAGTGTTGGGGGGTAGGGTATTTCTTATTAAACATTCAGTGCAGACTGGAGGAAGCTCAGTAGTAGAGCACCTGCCTAGCATGCATGGGGCTTGGGTTCCATCTCCAATACCACATACACAAAAGCACAAAGCAAAGGGTGCTCCCTGCCTCAGTCCTGGCTCACTAGATGCTAATACGGCTCGAGGCAACAGCTTCAGACTAATTTGAACAAAGGACAGCAAGCTGGGTCTTTCAAAAGGAGAGTATTCTTGCCCTTCCAAAAAGGACAAATCACTCTTTTAAGGAGAGAAGGCTGACTATGGAACAGGTCTTAACACAGTACGGTACCGGCTCAGGAGCTTGCTCCAGTTACGGGACAAGCAGACCGAAAGATCTCTTATAATCCTTCAGAGACTCACACTTACAAATAAGGACTTTCTGCCACATGTCTCTCACACACACCAGCTACATCATTAGTTCTAGCTGCCAAAAGGAAAGATCTCTTGGTGCACAAATTCAAAAGCCCTGCAGCATACATGCCAAGCCCACTGCAGACAGACAGCCCTTTCGAGGCGCGAGAAGCAGAGGTAGCAGGACAGCCAGCAGCTGTGCCTTCCTGCTGGTTCGTGCCCAGAAGCTGTGGCCCTGGGCGGGGCGCCTCACCTGTTCCCAATCTTCTTCTTGCACACCATGCACACCTTCTCCTCTGTGATGATGCACTTCACCTGCTGGTGCAGAATCCGCTCTTCCTGCACCTGGAAGAGTTTGGGGAGAAGCTCCATGCCTATGTGTGCAATGGGAGGCAGAGGTCAGCATCACTTTATCTTTCAGGGTCCAGGTTCTCCTGGATGAACACCTCCAGCTGGCTGCTGGACCAGCCTGCGCTATACTGCCCAGGTACATACAGCTCTGCCTTGCTGGGAATGGACCATGTAGAAACTGTCACGCTAGGAAACAAAGCTGCCCTCGAGTCTGGAAGGCCCATACCCTCAGAAACTCAGCATGGAGGAGGTTCTTGAGCACTTGATTGAACCGTTTCTTTTGTGCATTTTCTTCTAACACCTTTTCCAGAAAGATGCGGATATCGTTAATCTGAGTGTTTGCTGGCAGAAGGTTGATGGCCTGGGGATAGGAACAAAAGTGGGAATGGGCAGAACAGGAATGAGACTTGGAAGACATCACAGGCCAAGAGCTCTCAGGCCCTGGTCCCTGTCCCAATCCCTCTTCTCACGCAGTGCCCACAGCCCCCTGAGGACTTCTGTCTGACCTTGGTGGTGTCCAGCTTGCTGTGGTGAAGCTCAAGGACCTGTAGGGCAGCCTGAAGGTTGGCCTGTGGTTCCAACAACTCTAACTTCATTGGCCCAAGACAGTGAATACTGGGGGGCGACAGGTACATCCGAAGCAGGGACAGATACACCTGTCTCACAGAGACACAAGTCACACATATCAGGGGAAGGTGACTCTGCCGGGCTGAACATGCCTCAAGATTAGAGGAGTTGGTCTACAGCAATAGTGCACGGGAAACATCATTTCCACCTTCTAAAATTTCAGTAAGTCAAACAGCCAAATGAGGATGTCAAAGATTGCTTTTTCCCTGAGTATATGCCTCATATTTGTCTAACTTTATACCATTTGTAAAATGCTAACATTGCAAAATAACTGAAAAAGATTACTCATTCTCTTTGGCTTTGACTCTCTTTGGCTGAGACCCTGGTCACCTTTCGGCATGCAGGGATTAATACTAGATGGGACAACGCATTTCTTACTGGCTCCCATAGTGGTGCCATTACATTTCTCCACCCTGCACTCAACATTGGGGCAGGGTAATTCTTCATGCTTGGAGCTGTCCTGTACATCATTCAGTAGCCTGGATTCTAACAGCACCCTGTCCTAGGTCATGACCACCACAAATGTCTGAAGACACTGACAAGCTGATGTACATTCTAGACACAGGGTCAGAGCTCTCAGATGGCTCTTCTCAAATGGCCATGTATGACCACATTTGCTTTTGATTTTTTTTGGTACCAAGATTTGAACTTGGGACCTTGAACTTGTGAGGTAGGCGGCCTTTTTTTTTTTTTTTTTGGAGACAGGGTTTCAATATGTAATTCAGGCTAGCCCTGAACTCACTATGTAGTCCAGGTTGGCCTCGAACTCATGGTGATCTTCAGCCTCCCCAGTGCTGGGATTATAGGCATGTGCCACCATGCCTGGCTTTAAAAAAAAAAAAAAAAA
>NW_022900929.1:34189886-34197979 GCF_012274545.1 Fukomys damarensis | reverse complement strand
TTTTTTTTTTTTGAGTCAAGGTCTTGTGTTTTCCTTTGTGATTCAGACTGGCCTTGAAGTCATTATGTAGCCCAGGCTGGTCTGGATCTCACAGTGATCCTCCTGCCTCAGCCATTGAGTACTAGGATTACCAGCATGGTCTACCAGGCCCAGCCCACATAAATTGTTACTCAAATTTTAAGGGTAAAGGGACAGAGGTGCTGTTAATAATCACACAGGTGACAACAGATGTAGGCCAGAACCATCCCAAGCAAACCAGGGCAGAAGGGAACCTTGCCTCTCCCTCAAACACATGCAAAGCTCAGGGCACACCCATGCCTTGTCCGCTTCAACAACTCCTGCCAGGACCACCCAAGGGCACAGTGATGGAGTGAAGTCTGCTAAGGGGCAGGTAGGCACACGTGCTCCCTGGGCCAGGGCCACCACTCACATCTTTGTTGCCATCTTTGCTTTGGTCATAATGTTTGTGGCAGTACCTGCAAGGGAAAAAGTGGTATGCACAGGTGAGGGGCTGCACCAGGATGGGAGACTCCACGTGGCCACCTGAACAGCCTACGATGGCCAAGCCTGGGGAACATGCCTGCAGCACAGCGGGGAGCTAGCTGCCATCTGAGCCTCCCGTGCTTCTCAGCTCCCTGGGCTGCTGGGTGACTTACTCCTCTGCCATCCTAGTGTCCTTCAAAACATGGACATAGATG
The DNA here is from genome assembly GCF_012274545.1 of Fukomys damarensis. Classification (NCBI taxonomy): domain Eukaryota; kingdom Metazoa; phylum Chordata; class Mammalia; order Rodentia; family Bathyergidae; genus Fukomys; species Fukomys damarensis. The sequence continues at coordinate 34,197,281 of NW_022900929.1, read as the reverse complement.
AAAAGAGCTTGCTCGTGCTTCCCCATGCGCCCCAGCAGGAGTGCTCGCTCTTCTAAGAGGCCTAGGAGGAAGAAGGAATAGGAGTCACCATCACCATCACAACACAAACATGAGGTAGAGACTAAGCTGCTAGTGGCCGAACACTGGGGCAAGGCTCAGTGTACAGAAACATTTAACACCTACAGGGCCTGGGGCTCAATCTCAAGGACGAGAGTAACAAAAATAACAAAACACAATGGAAGTCAATAGGAGAAATTGACTACATTGGTCACAAGAGGGAAGGAGTTACTTCAGGAGGTACATATCTCACCTTTTAAAGATCACTTTTAAATGGTAACAACACTCACACAAATATACAAGCCACAACTACATGAGCCAGATGCTCCAGAAAGGGAAGCTAGTGCTTGGCTTCAGCACTCAGAGCTCATACATCAGACAGACATGTCTTTTTAAGATGAATACTCCAGATTACAAAAATAGCTAACCTATGAGCATGGCCAAGAATGTGCTCTGAAGCAAAGAACAGGTTCCAACACAGCTATCAATTAATGTGGTTCACACCTAGCGAAGAGTCCTCATACAGCCAAGACACAAAAGTGAGTCTTCAGAGGTGCCAAAACAGGAGCAGGCCTGAGAACCTGGTTTCCTCAGATCTACCTCCAAGAAGGAATGGGGACCAGCTTTTTGCAGTACCCTGAGCTCAGCGGCTTTTAGCTGTAAGTCAGACACTCACCATCAAAAGGAAAATCGCAGATAAGCCGTCCTGGATCATAGTAGCTAGAAATCTCCAAGAACATGAGCAGCTTCTGCCGGTATTCTCCCAGCTCCCCCTCTTCCTCTCCAGCAGGGACTGGGGTTTTGCCTTTAGGGGAAACCAAGTCAGCATGAAAGGACACTATGGAGTCACCAGGAAAATGAGGAGAGGGGGGCTCAGCACTGCCACCACATAAGCAAAGGGCTCCACTGGGATTTCTAGGTGAAATTATTTTACTTTATTGTCTCTGTGGCCCCTAAACTCAGAGCTCATAGTTTCTTGGTCATCCAGTTTGACAGCACGGCTGTTATCTTATAGACAGGGATGTCCCTCTGCTCTCCCCCAGAGACTACTCTCAGAGGTGGCCACACACAGACAAGGCCTTGTTCCTGAGTCTCATATGTTGGGCCTGGGTCACCGGGGATCCGGCTTCCCCCTCCCACACAGAAGGCCAGGGCCCCCAGCTCTGGGCAAGAACTAGTACCTTCAGGGCAGGACAGGAGGTACTCCTTCATCAACCCCTGCACCTTCTCGCAGTACAGCTGGATCAGGCAGTTGTGGAAGCGAGAGCCTGTCTCTTCCCAGAAATGGATGATGTGCTCCTGTGGAGGGACGTGGGGCTTCTGTCTGCTGCGCTCCCTGCAGTGACCCAGCCTCACATTTTCAAAGCCCCAAAGATCCAATCGCCATGATCCCCTAATGAAGCTGTCAAGATTATCACAGCCTGCCCTTCTGTAACCATGGGGAAATCCTACAATGCAACCTAACAGTACCAGGAACTGTTTAGTTCAACCCCAAACTCAAGTCCTTTTAATTTTGTCTTGAACATTAGGCCCTGTAATAAAGGTTAAATGTGTATATTCTGGTATTGAAAACCTATTTTATTATCCTGTGGTTACAACAGAATTTGGCTGTATAAATATGACTTTTCCTAAAGTATTCTTTTATCCCTTTGTAGTTTACTAGATTCAGAAGGTATCATTAACAGTAGCATTTCCACCTTGGTCTCCTAGGATCTCTTTTTTCAGAGGAAGCTGAAATCACCCTTTCTCTCACATTTCCACCAGCCCCAAGTGACACAAATCCCACATCTGAATTGCCCGATAACTGAACCACACAGTCTTGGATCCTGGGTTTTAGTGCATACCAAAAATATCTTACCAGATAAGGTACAGCCAGACTCTTAAAATTCTCTAATAAGAAGCCAAGAACTTGATCTCGGGGTAGAGCCTCCACCTCTGGAAGGTCTTCGGTAAATATCTGCTGGAACACACCCTCATTCTCACAACAGACCTGATTGTAGTTGCACTGAGCCCACACGTGCAGGCACTGGGATGGGGTGGACAGACTGGGAGGGGGAGGGGTAGCAGAAGCAGCCACAGTTGTGTAGTGCACAGAAACTGGGCTGCCGGTCTCCGAGCCCCAGGACAATCTTATTCTATTGTCTCTGTCTTCTCTTTCAAGCCCCAAGGGAAGAGCAAAAACCCAACCTCCCAGGGCCCTCCCGCAGCTACTGATGTCCCAGGGACAATCAGAACTAAACCCAGGGGGCCCTATGACCCACCTTCAGGCCATCTTCTGGGAAGTCTCTCAGCACCCACACGGAGTAGGAAAAAATCAAATGCAGGTTTTCTGAGCCTACAGGAAACAAGGCCTATCAGCACTGGACAGAACGGGGTTTGTCCAATGGGACCGGGAGGTTGGCAGTGCAGACTGGCCCCAGAGCTCATTTCGCAGACTAGACAGTCCTGTCCTGGCACCGCCCATTCAGTGCTTGCCCTCCTGGGCTGGCTACCTGTCACAGAGGCATCAAGTGATTTTTGTGCCAGGAGGAGGAGTGAAGTGGGGTAAGCACAACAAAGGGAAGGGACAGACCAGCCAGCCAGAGATGGAGGACAAAGTCATCACCAATGCTTTTGAGAGGTGACTCACCCAGATGCTGCAGGTACTGCACTGTCCTCTCGTGGCCCTTCAGAGGAGAGTTCGCTTTCTTGGACTGGTCCACCAGCACCTGCAGAGCTGGCCAGAGCCCAGGGAAGGTCATAAGCCTCCTTCCCAATGGAGATGCATCTCTCCTCCAGTTCCATGCCGGCACACCAGAGACTCCCAGATCCCAGAAGCCCCTCCCCTGGCACCTTTCTCGTGGAGCCCCTTCTTTTCATATAGGATTATCAGCTCGCTGTACTTGTGAGCCTTCTTCAGCACATGCTCACTCTCCTCAATGTGGCAGTGATTGTTCTCCAGCCGCAGCAAGGGAGCCACCAGGGCCACATTCGTCTGGGGATGGGTGTGCAGGAGCAGGGTGTTAGCAGAAACTGCTGCCTGGGGAGCCCCATCCTCCCCTACCCTGGCCACTCCAGATGAAGGCCAGGGATGTAACACAAGCATAAGAAAACAGCCCGGAAGGAAGAGGAACTAAAGAGAATTAAGGTGTGTTATGTACATGGACCAACTCCCCAAGATAAATGTAATCATTAAGTACAAATGTGTACTAATAAAAATAAAACTTTGAAAGAAAAAAAAAAGTGCAAAACCCCCTTTTAAGATGACTTTGGGCCAGGGATTTAGCTTAGTGGCGCCACCACCTGTCTTGCAAGGGCAAGGCCCTGAGGTCAATTCCCAGTACAAAAAAAAGATGGCTTTAACAGCATTTATGCCCTTCCATAAGACATGTCTCAATGTCCAGCGGGGAGAAGGGGATAACTGCTTTGAGGATTTACTGTCCCACTGACCTTGTAGCAGTGTAGCAATCTTAAACCTTGCTAGAGAAGAACCGGCCTGTGTAAGACTCTAGATTAGTATTTTTCTTATCCTCTCAATTCCAAGAATTTCACAGGCAACAGGCCACAATGAGTGGTCCTCATCATCAAGTCTCCCCTCTGATCAGTGGTGGGTTCCCTAGAGGGCAGCCCATGCTCTGCTTCCCCAGACTTTCGGAGCTGGGCCACTCACATGGAGGTAGCACTTGAGCAGGGTAGTGTCGATGATCTGCAACAGCTTCTTCTTGGACTTGATGGTGGGCGTGCCTTCCATGAGCGGGGAGGTGCTGGACTGGTGGTCAGAGTCGTTCAGCTTCTTCACCAACTGACTTCGTTTCTGCAGAGGCCAAACACATGGGGTGGAGGACAGGCCCAAGTTAGCTTTCCTCTGTTACACCCTGGGCTGCTGGGTAACTCAGGACACTTCCAAACCAATGTAGGCCTAGTAAATGAGATCCCACTTTAGCATTCGGTTTTTCTTGGGACCAAAACAGATGGCAACCAAATTGCCAAATACAGTGACAACACTTACCTATTCGATTTTGGGATCAGTTTTTGCCTATTCTTTTCTTTTTTTTGGAGACAGGATCTTTACAATTCAGGCTGATTTGGAACTCACTACGTAGCCCAGGCTGGCCTCAAATTTGCATCAATCCTCTTGCCTCAGCCTCCCAAGTGCTGGGATTACAGGCATGTGCCACCACGCCTGCCTTGACTACTCTAATTTACACAAGCAGAATCAACCAGTTTGGATATTTTTGCACTTGACAAAGCCCATGGTCTTAGGTGTTTTACTCTCTGGCACAATCCTGATGTTGGTTAATTTCACACATTTTCAGTACCAGTGCAGAAGGCCACAGAAAAATATGCGATCGTGGGCAGAGGGTGCTCCACAACACCACAGGCCATGGGGAAGATCACATCCCAGGAACTTCTTCACTTGGCCCAGGGCTGTGCAGGGTGCAAGCAGAGGCGAGCCACAGCTGGGCACCCTGGAGCGTGATGTCAAGAGTGCCAAGGCTAAGCACGCCCAACAGACCTGTAGGTACATCCTGAGCCAGGCACAGAGTGAAAGGCAGTATTGTAATTTTTCCAGGAGTACTTCTCATGCCTACAGGAGACTACTTACAAAGGTCAGCAGAACACTCACAGAGGAGAAAATATTCACTAAGTCTCCAACCTTGAACAGGAGCACAGGAAGTTAACACTGTGTAAGATGTGTCATGCACAGGAACCTAATAACCTCAATCAAGGCAGGCGCAAGCCATAGCATGTCTAGGGCAAACAGTGTCAAAAGGAATGAAAAAGATGACTGGGGAACCAGGGGAGGCAGAGGGGAGGGGAAGGAAAAAAAACCAAACAAGCTGTAATATGTACACATAACCACTCCCCAAGATGACTGTAAGCTGCATGAATTACAAGCATGTACTAATAAAATAAAATAAAAATTTTTGAAATAACCAAACTGTCACTCAACGCCGTGACAGAAAACTACAGGTTAGGTTAAGAGGCTTCAACAGAGGCTTTAGTTTTAATGTTGACTTTAAAATTTCACTTAACTGTCCATAAATTGAAAAATAATTTTAATCTACATAAATCTCAAAAAGCATGTAATATTTATTGACAAGAAATTTCTCAATATATAGGTTAATTTTAAAAAGTAAGCTATAAAACAATTCATATTTCTGTTTTGTACTTTTCTATGTTTTCATAGAGCTGGTACCATAATTATGTATGGTATGAAAAAGTTTGTTTAAAAAAATTTAGCTCTCTTCTATGAACTAAAATGTACCCTTGGTAAGTACAGTGGATCCTTGACCTACAAACTCAATTTGTTCGTGAGGGCTGGTTGTAATTCAAGTTGGTCAATGAAAGCTCAGACTCCTCTCACTGCCTTCAAAGTCTCTCTCTTATGCACAGGCAGATCTCATCCCTCAGAGAGACACTGGCCCAGGATTTCTCAATCAACCCCGCATAGGAAAGGATGTTCTAATGGTCCTTCCAGAGCTCTTTAAGAGTTAAGTCTGTATCTGAGACTATCTGGAAGCACAAGCAGCTGGCATTCGGGTTGTAACTCAAGACTTTGTTCATAAGTTAAAATCACAATTCCAGTCCTAACCCAAGTTATTTGTATGTCAGTCCAGTCATAACTCAAGGGTCCACTGTAGTTCCTATAACAACTTAGTAAGAATTTACGAGGAATTCTGTAAGTTTCCTGGTGTCAGGATTTGGCAAAGCACAGCTCAATGGCACTATGAACTTGGGACAACAGTGACCCACACAGGCTTCAGTAGCACTCATTTATAGCATGCTGGGGGCATCACCCAAGGCCGAGTCCCTGCTGCAGAGAAAAAGGCACAGTACCCACCTGCGTCAGGTAGTCGATCAACGCTAAGTGGGCCTTCTCCAGCTCAGCCCCTGAGAGCACAGGCAGCGGATTAGGGTACTGAAGCTGCTTTCTGTAGTCTGTGGGCAGCAGGTCAGGGTACAGGCCCATCACGTGGGTGGGATCTGCAAGAAAGGCAAATGTGAGTCTTTTGGAAAGGAGCCTAACAATAAGGATAAACAGGATTATCACAATAGCAAAGTAAGTTCCAGACTGATTTTTTTTTAAAGGAATGCCTCTACATTCAGAAAAACTCAATGAGCAGGTATATATAATTTAAATATTATACACTGAAACATTATAAAAATGGCATGGCTATCTTCCAAGACACAGATACATCCACAGAATTAGAAATATTTATCAACTTCTAAAGTAGAATATAAAAAAAAAAAATCCAAGAAAAAATTGATGATAGTGAAAAGAAACATATCAAGAACAAAAATTAGTTTAAAAAAATCCCAGACAAGCACAAATACAGACTTCCAGTTCATCAACAGCAAATTCTAGGGGAAATGAGGTGGAAAAATCTGACAATCAAGTACCAGGACACCCTGAACTCATAGCACAGGAAGTAACAAAACAGATCAATCAGGCTCTAGAAAAATTCAAAATAGAAATAATTGTTACTGTAGCCGATAACTAAGGAGATGATGAGCACAGTGAAAGGCATGACTAGACACTCTAGAACAGAAACTAACAAAAAAGTAGATGAGCTCAGGACCATTATAGAAACCATGAATGCCCAGCATAGGTAAGAAATGGAAACCGGCCAGGCCCTGATCCACCGCGGGAAGGAGAACCACGCCTGCTCCCGACCCAGCAGCCATAGCTCAAGCGCCGGGAAGGTAGGCCGGCCAGATCCACCACGGGAAGGAGAACCACACCTGCTCCCGACCCAGCAGTCATCACTCAAGCGCCGGGAAGGTAGCCACGCGGACGCCCCTGAACCCCCATAATCCCCCCCCGCCGCACTCTCAGACCTCCTGACTGTGCAAGTCTTTGGACCCACTCTGCAAAGACAGAGTTGGTCATCAAGGGTATTTTTCTGAGTTCCCAACTTTGAACATCTTTAAAGACATGGCGGGGGAAACCTGTAATAGAACATTGCGGAGTTCAACCATTCAGAAGGATGGGGAACTCAATCTGGGCCTTGCAGCCCGAGGTCAGTCAGCGTCATGGGGTTCAGCAATCAGCTAACTGAGATCAAGGGTCTTGCATCCTTGCTCTGTCTGAGCCATTAAATGGTAAATATACTATATTGAAAAGTTTGTTCACTGCAGACATGTTCTGGACTGCTTCTTGATTTCAATTTAATTCAAATGATTTAAGGGTGATAGACTAGTGACTACCACAGGTGGTCAGTGTCCAAGTTGTGCTTGATCTTAATGTGCTGCTGATTGTATCAGTTGGGGTAAAGCACTGCCGTTGATTTGATGAGCTGTTTTCTCTGATGTTATGAAGATGAGAATGTCTGTGGGTCGTTAGAGACACAGAAG
>NW_022900929.1:34184237-34187081 GCF_012274545.1 Fukomys damarensis | reverse complement strand
CTACATCATTGCCTTTTCTCTTTTACTTTCCTTTTTAGTTTTATTTTAGGATCTCCTATTTTTAATGTTCATACAGAGATTTAAGTGAAATACCGAATAGTTTCTTTGGTGTGAAAAACTACAATAGTACACAGGATCCTAATGAGATAATTAATTATGTGAAATAGGAAGTAAAGGGCTAAAGGTGTAGGGAAAGTGGGAAGGGTGGGGGAAAGGTAATAAGGGAGAGGAAAAAAATATGAGAAACTGAAAAAATGGAAATAAAGTGTTTGTAAATGGGGAGGGTAGGAGGGGGTGAAGGGAGGGCAGGGACAAGGGGAAAAATGAGAATCAAGACCTATTATGTAAAGGTACAGAATCCCAATGATGAATGTAATTGTATTGTATACCTAGATTGTACCAATAACCTCAATAAAAAGAAAAAAAAAAAAAAGAAAAGAAATGGAAACCATGAGACCAATTCAAACAAATATCCAGGAGATTAAGAACTCTACTGAAAGCATTCACAGCAGAATGAATGAATGTGAAGATAGAATTTCAGATATAGAAGACAGGATTGCAGTCAGTGACCATGAAAAGAAAGACTCTTAAAAACAGTAAGGGATCATGAGAAATCAAACCAAAAACTCCTAGATGATGCAAAAAAGAATAACATGAGACTGATAGGAATCTATGAAGTAGCAGAAACTGGGCATGGTGGCACACACCTGTAATCCTAGCACTGGGGAGGCTGAAGCAGGAGGATTTCTTTGAGTTCGAGACCAGCCTGGGCTACATAGTGAGTTCCAGGTCAGTCTCAACTAAATAATAAGACCCTGTCTCAAAAAACAAAACAAAACAAAACAAACAAACAAACAAAAAAAAAAAGAAGTAGCAGGAGAAAGTGCAAATGACTTAAAAAAAACTGTTCACAGAAAAACAGAAAATTTCCCAAACAGAGGGGAAGAATTTGACACACAGATAAGTGAGGACTCCATACAGAACTCCAACTAGGCATGATAAAAAAAAAAAAATCAATACTTAGACATATAATAGTCAAGATCCCGGAAACCCAACAGAAGAACAAAATATTACAAGTAGCTAGAGAAAAGAGAAAAATCACATGCAAAGGAAAGCCCATCAGAATCACAGCAGACTTTTCAACACAAACCCTCAGGTCAAGGAGAGCCTGGAGTGAAGTATTTCAAGCCCTAAAAGAAAACAACCTCCAACCCAGACTGATGTATCCTGCAAAACTCTCTTTTAAAATGGATGGGGAAATAAGATACTTCCATGACACAGAACACCTGAGAAACTTCATGAATACCAAAGCAGCACTACAAGCAATTCTAAACAATATCCTAGAAAAAGACTGAAGGTCACAACACCATGAGGCCTAAGAGAGCAAATCAAATAGGCAAGGCAAGAAACTAAAGGGAGAGGGGGAAAAATTAAAAACCCCAGACAACAGGCCAGGAAATGTATTTGTAATATACATGGGCAAGAGGTTACTACGGTGATTATATAAAACCAGGCTAGTAATGTAACTCAGTGGCAGAGTGCTTGTCTAGCATCCATGAGGCCCTAGGCTCAATCCCAGTACCTCTAAAAAACAAAGAAAAAGTGTTGATCAGGGCTGGCGATTTAGTTCAGTAGTTCTGCCACCTGCCTCACAAGCACAAGGTTCCGAGTTCGATCCCTGGTACCAAAAAACAAAACAAACCAAACAAATGCAAGAGAGGTGAAATTTACTTTTTTACTCTAGAATTCTCTGCAATCTCACAGATACTCATAGATACACACAAGCCCACCTGCCACAAGGACTGGCTGAAAACTTGGCAAGACCACTGTACTCCCACACTGCTGCTTGTGGGCACCAGCATCCCCAGCTCTTTCTGTGTTCCTTCCTGCCCATAAGCAGTGTGCAGCACCTTGGCACACTTCCCGGGGCTCTGCCAAGGAGAAGCGCTGGAAAACTAGAAGTGGTACAGAGTCCTCTCTCTTCATGCTGTGCTGCCAGCTAGCCAGTGCCTGCAGCCGGACTCAGCATATCCCTGAGTCCTCTGGTCATCCCCAGGTCTAGTTATCTCCGAGTCCAGTCACCCCACAGTCCAGTCATTTCTGTGTCGGGTTGACCCTGGGTCTAGCCATCCCTGAATCTGGTCTACCATCTCCAAGTCTAGATATCAATTCATCCTCAGCAAAGGGGCCTCCCCATTTGCTGTGACTCTGGCCAACCCTGTGGGAACACTGGCAGCTGTGGGGCCGAGCACAGGAAGCTGAAGCGGCTGCTGGGCTCTGGGTCGGAGGATGTGGCCAGGAAACCAACATCCAGTCACAGGCACTTGTCCCCTACTCCTCCAACCCATCCAAGCTCTGTGTGTCTCATGGTAGATGCAACACATTCACCATTCTAACCACTAGTGAGTGGGCCCTCAGAGGTATTGCATCCATTTACACTGCTGTACAACCTTTGCCACCATCAGAGCTTTCCATCCTCCACACTGAAACTCCATGCCTAATAAATGGCTGCTGCTCCCTCAACCCCAGCTCCTAGTAACCTCTGTCCTACTACAGATATGTCTTATAACCCGAATTACACAATATGGCTTATTTCACTTAGCACAGTGTCTCAAGGTCCACCTATTTTGTGGCATATATTAGAATTTCATATTTTTAATGCCTGAATAATATTCCATTGAATGTATACTGTAAGAAGAGACTTTGGCAGCCAGGTGTGGTGGCACACGCCTGTAATCCCAGCACTTGGGAGGCTGAGGCAGGAGGATCCCTGTGAGTTCGAGACCAGCCTGGGCTACATAGTGAGTTCCTGGGCAGTCTGAACTACATAGCGAGACCCTGTCT
>NW_022900929.1:34103240-34184184 GCF_012274545.1 Fukomys damarensis | reverse complement strand
AAAAGCAGAGACTTTGGGGAGGGGGTGTACTGGAGATTGAACCCAACAAGTGCTGAGCTACATCCCCAGCCCTTTTTTAAATCATCCTCCTGCTTCAGCCTTCAAACCCAGATGATGTTTTTATACCTGTTTAATTACACAAAGTTATTTTCTTTTTTAAATAAAACCCAAGTTTATTTCAGGTTTATTGGTGCTTTTATCACTGAGAACTCAGGATAACAGAAGCACCTTGCTCTCAATTGTTGCAAGTTACCAAGGCAGAGGGCAAAGGGAGGTCTCCAGGCACAACAGACTCAGCTCCTTCCAGATGGGGCAAGTTTCCAGTCACATCCATGAGTCAAGTCTGTGACTACATCAAACTTCAAACAGGCAGGGGGTGTGACTTTCCCAGTGCTTAGAAGGAGAAAGGCACAGAACATTTACAAACAGCTATGATGTCTGCTGCTATGCTCTCTCATACAGTAAGATATTTTTAATATTTTAAAATAGTAAATGTTTCCCTCTTCCAATGGCAATCATCCAGACTTTCCCTTCATCACCTTCTTCTACAACGTGGTTTCTCAACACACGAAGTTATTTTCACATGCTACTGCCTACTGCTTGCACTACTCTGAAACTCAATCATCCTCACACTGCTAAGGCAGTGAATACTACTATCACCATGAAGAAAAGAGTACTTGGACACCCTCGTTTCCTGCTAGGAATTTAACCTAAGAAAATAATCCAAAAGATTAAAGGGGAAGATTGCATAATATGTATAAGGGGAATATATTATTTATAACAATGTAATTCTGGAAACAATATATAACTCCTTCAGTAGCAAAACAAAATGTGCTTAATTCAATGGAAAAGAGCACTAGGAAATCACTATAAATTACAACTATAAAGCACACACAGCAACACAGTAGCCAAAGCTATAAAAGCACATGGCTTTACAAGCATGTTACTTGAAGCTAGGGGCATTCTATCACAGGCTCAGCTTGCCTGTCTTCCTTCCTTTCCTTCTTTCCCTTTCCTTTTCCTTTTCCCTCCCTCCCTCCCTCCCTCTCTCTCCAGGGGTACATCTCACTCAATTGCCTAGGCTGCCCTTGAAGTTGTGATCCTCCTGCCTCAGCCTCCCAAGTAGCTGGGATCATGGCATATGCCACAGCATCAAGCTTGGATCCAGGTTTCTTGAAATTTTTTTCCTCCCATTCATATAAACTTTTTAAATGTCAGAGTAGGGCAAAAAGGGGCTTCTGCAACGCATGTGAGTCCTTGGTCAGGTGACCAGAAGGCAGATGCTACATCATCTTGCCCTGAACACCCCCAGAGCCCCACGACCCCCATCACCTCTATCTGGTCATGTGTTTCCGCCCACTCATGAAGACCCTGTCCCTCAGGATGAGGGAAGAACAATAGCCTGCTCACAGCACTCTCCACTGGGGTCCCTTGGAAACCAGTCTGAGAGAGGAAGGTGGCTGCTGGGAACTGCAAGGGAACCAACTCGAGGCCCTCACTGAGCCACGCCCATCCCTGCGCCAAGCTTATGTCTATAAGCATGGACCGGATCCCACAGCTCTGCTTTAAATCTCGTGACAAGGGCCAGGGCTCAGCTTCTGCTAGCACTTGCCAGGCACACCCGAGGCTGTGGCTTCAGTTCTCTGCACACACTGCAGAAAACCCAAACCCATGTAATGTTCCCAAGGCCTAGTAAAGCCCAGGATTCTCTGTGGCACCTGCCTCTAACACACTTCTCTGGCAGGACCCATCACTCACCACCACACCTGACACTGGGCCCAGTTCCCAGGCTCTGGATGCCATATGACTCCTCTGCCTCCTCTGCCTCCAAGCCTCATTAAAATTCCTCGCTTCCTGTGCACCTCGGGGCCCCTCAGCTCTCCTCTCACTTACTCGTGCTCTGGAGAACTTTATCTCACACTCATGTCACTCCAAGCAGTTCACATGTGAGCTCCTGGTGGTCCTCTGACATCTCATTCACCCCCAACGCCCCAAAGAATGGAAAGCAGACCCAGGATTGACAATGTCTATCTGATCTGATTTGGGAACAGTATGTTCTGAGTCCAGCTCGTGTCATGTGCAGAAACCCCAGTACAATACAGAGACATTATGAACACTGAAATGATATCCCACAAGCAGGACAATACACACGAAGAAGCTTCTACTCCGGCTCGACGGTCTTAGCATTTATCACTAAGTTTGCTTATGTATTGTCTGAGCCCAATGACTTGGCACCTAGAACAGTCTCAGTAGCTGTAGAAGAAACTTGGTAAACATTTCCTGATGTCAAGAGCCACTCTCTATAATTTTGGGGAAAAACCATTTCATAATTAAATTATGATTAAGACCATCTTAGGCCCAATGTCTCCTTGCCCTCGAGCTGGCTGTGGCATGCAAAAACATAACTGTTTTACCTCCAGTCACAAGTTGAGGCCTCCTTGGTCCCGTGATGCTGTGATTCTCACGAGCAAGATTACATCAGCTGAAGACACTCTGGTTCTTGAAGAACCAAGTAGTAATAAAAAAAAAAGAGGTTTCACATGGGAAAAAGGACAAACTCCTTATTAGTCTGCTATCTTGTCCCACCTACTACTGTAAGAATGCTTTGCCCATCTCCGGTCCTCATCAACATAGATCCTCAATGACCTAAGATCCCTGCCGCCCTGAGTCACCCAATACTCCTTCCAATTATTGTGTCCACCAATAAATGGTGATGAGCTCAGAGTGTCTTTGTCTTTGCCCACTCTGAGGCACTGACCTCCCAGCCCCTCATGTATTATGAAATTACGCATATCTCTATCATCTTTCTTTAGCCCTCACCACCCACACCCCTTTCTAGGCAGATCGACCTCTGATACACTGAGAGAAAAAATAAAAGCATATAGTGATCATAGAACTTGAACCAACTGAACAGTTCAAGGCTCAATTTTAATATGAGTTTTAAGAAATGTAATACCTCTCCCACTCAAACTGCCATTATTACACAGCACCCACCCCACCACCAAGGCCCAGATCCTAAGGCTTTGAGGTGGTGAGCCTGCTCACCCAGCATCCTGTAAAGATCCCAGCCCCGGCCTTCACACCATGCATTCTTGCCTGTTGTGCACAGAGGAAGGCGGCCTGGGAACAGCCCACAGCAGGGGTTCTTTGGCACTGCTGGACTATCGGACATCTCAGAATCTGACGAAAGGGACTGGACCTCTCTCCAGGAAATCCCACACATGAACAAAATCATGAGTCTCGGTCATTCAGACTTAGTATATGGCACTCAAGAAAGATGACTGTGACAATGACACCCTGCGAGGGCCATCTGTGAGACACAGAAAAGGGGCAGGGAAGAGAAGCCAAAGGCCTAGCGCAGGCCTCCCTGCCCTGGGGGAAGGGGGAACAAAGCTCGGTGCACACCACAACCCCCACCATGCCCAAGACTGTTCCATGCAGGGGGTGCCCCCAGCTCAGATGAGATCGGCTGCTGCCTGACTTCCATGTGCTCCAGTCCTGTGCTGGGAAAGCAGTCTCTACCATGGCATTGCATATAATAGAGCTGGTTCTGTGAGTGTGATGTGTTTCTACACACTTGGTCGGCAGGAGAAGAGTGGCAGTGTTAGGGGATGTGATGTGTCTTGTACGTGCTCAATTCTCCCCAGCTTGCTTAACATTTTGAAGTGACCACAAGCAAGAGTCTCACAGTAAGAGAAAAAGCCTTAACTACATACAAAGACTTAAATCTTATGGAAAGGTGATGTTTTAGTGCAAGCAGCGGCTATTTAGTAGCTTCAAGGACCACTATGCTTTATATTAAACTGAACCATCTAGGGAAGCTGAGAGTACAAATGGAGCCAAGATTTACCCATATTAATATTTTTCAGTCTCATAAAAAAAGTCTATACAGTACTCAAGATAGGTCTCGTTTTGTTCCTAATGAAACTGGTTTCTATTGGAATCAAATGTCCTCAGAGAACTGCATCTCAAAGGAACAAGCACAGCCCCAGGGTTTAAGACTGCAAAGGACCATGTGGGGAATAAACACCAGGGAGAATTTAAATGCCAGAGTTGTTACTGTTTTGTTTTTCTTTTCTTTGTACCAGGTACTGAACTCAGGTCTTTGCACTTGCAAGGCAGGTGCTGGAACCACTGAGCTAAATCTCTGGCCCTGTTACTGTTTTTAATATGTGCTCTGTTTAAAAAGTCACAAGGCTACAGTCTTCACATGGTTAGTTCCAAACTTATTTTTCCCATAGGCCCTGGTATTTCTCATGGCCATATACAAGGAATTGTAGCAAAAATGCCTATACTAAAATACATAGAAAGAGTGTCTTACTTTTTCTCATTGCTGAGACAAAATACCAAACACCCACAAGCTAAAGCAGGAGAGGTTTGTACTAGCTCATAGTTTGTAGAGGTCCAGTACATAGTCGGTTGATTCCAAGGCAGTGTGGCACAGCAAAAGGGTGCCACAGAGGAGAAACAGTTCATGGCAAGGCAGGCAGGAAAGCAGCAAGCAGCAAAGCAGTGAGTCTCCTTTTCCCTTTTATGCCCTCCAGGCTACAAACATTATGGGTGGTACCACCCAAATCCAGGGTGTGCCTTCCCATTATCCACACCCATAACTATGCCAAACCAATCAGTGGACTAATTTAGTACCACACACCTTTAATCCTAGTATCCTAGGTTTGTACCCTAGATCCATCCAGCTCTGAAAAGCCCCACCTATGAGTGCATGAGGCTTTGGGGGCACATCTAGATACAAACTATAACAAAGAGTATCCTGGGTATCAGGTATGGGTTATCAGAAAGGGATCTAGTCTCTCTATTGTAAAAATAAGTAAACAAAAGGATATTCATGTGCTTTTGGTCGGGGTCAGCACATCACCCGGGGCCCAACAATGTCTGGGAATCTTGACAATATTCATTCTGGACCTAAGGACCAGACCTTAAAATGAAGTCAGTTGAAGGAGGTGTAACCACAATCTGGTCTACAGCCAGCTGCCCTCCAGACAACACTGGACTCATTTCCCACATGGAATGGCTGTGTGAAAGCTGAATCCCGTCTGATCCTGCTGCTTGGGGTACAGGACAGCACATTGCTCTGAGCTCAGGATGACTTGAGGAATAAAGCCATTCAGAGGCAGTGGCTTAATGAGGGCTGACCTAAAGCTTTATTCCTGGGGGAAGAGTACTGCTGGTAAAGGAAAAAGGGCCATGTTACTACAACAGTTCTGTTACTCTTCCCAAAGAGCAGGCAGTGCCCTAAAAATGAAACCCTGGGGTTAAGTTCAACTAGAGAAAGGAGAGCAGACATTTATCAATTTCAGGCAGGCTCTTCAGCACCCATCTCTCTTCTTTTTTTTTTCCCCCTGCAGAACCAGGGATTAAACCCAGGGTCTTCACACTGATACACGCCCAGCCTTTGTTATTATTTCAAATTTTCAGATGCAATCTCACTAAGTTGTTAACTGTAGTCTCCTGCCTCAGCTTCCAGACCGCAGAGATTACAGGCATGTGCCACCACACCTGGCTCCATCTCCCTTTTTACAGCAACTATGTCCTTTTGGCAATCTCCCTTTCCCACACTACATGTCGTCTTGGTTGGAGGACAGTCTTAGCCTTCAGAAACAGAAAGCACCCCTTCCTATCCCTGGAAAAGCATGAGCAGGACCATGACCTAACTCACTGATACCAGCTAAGATCCTTTGGACCTCTGAAAAAGAAGCAGGATGACAAGCAGTGAGGCCCATACCAACATACATCCTATCCGCTAAGTATGACACAACATGACCCTCTTCCACCAAGAGGTACAGTGGCTTTCCCTTGCCTTGATCCTGGAAGGATCCTTGTAAGTGAGCAGAATGCAGCAGAAGAGACAGTCACAAAGAGCACGAGACTTCTCCTGGGAATCACCAGTTGCTATGCACGAAGATACACAGGTGGCTCTTTGGAGAGACCCATTTAAGAAGAAGAGAGGCCCCACAGCCCCACAGTTAGCCAGGAGAATGAGCTGGCTTAGAAATGTATCCTCTGGACCAGCTGATGATAGCAGCCCAGCTGACACACAATTGTAACTGCACAATAGACCTGAAGGGAGAGTAGAGCCCTGCCCAATTCTTACCCAGTGTTGTCAGGAGAGATAATAGATGACTGCTATTTTGAGCTACTAAGTTTCAGGGTGATTTGATACGTGGCATTAAATTGTTAACATATTGGTGGGGGCAATTTTTATAGAGGACACAGTAACAGGGCCAAGGACGTGGCTATGCCTGAGCAGTATTGTCCAGCCTGTCCTGGCCACCGAGTGACTACTGTCCTCTTCCTGCTTCCTGCTGGGAGTACCCCCCAGGAGGAGGCCTGGCCTCCTATCAACTGTATGGCTCCTTTACTGCCAAGCCTCTGACCTTCCAGTACACTCTGCTTTACTTATCGGATTCTGCTGACAGTATTCAGAATTGGCCTCATCACAACAAGGAAAGTGAATAGATATAGGAGTTAACACAGGGCTTTACTGGCCAGGGCTGAGGGATGGTGGACAAAAAGGCAAAGGGGAGGAGGAAGGAAAAGACTACAGTGTGACTCAGAAGAAATCCAAGCATATATAGACTGATCCACATTAAGCAAATAACTGAACGTGCAGAAATGCCAAGTTTAACAATGATAGTGACATCAAAGCGTACAGTGTCCCACAACAGACTCCGTTTCGCTACACAGCAGCACTGCAGGGAAACCATCAGCGCTGTCCATCACTTGCAAAGGGGAATTCAGATAAACACAAAGGTCCAGAAGCCCTGACCAAGCTTGGGTCGGCTGCTGCTCACTAGCACGCCCAGGGGGTCAAGAAACATCTTAGGGTGCTAAGGGAGGACTCTGTGGCATTGTCCTATGTTGGCTCTAGAATGTGACCTACTGTTTAATCCAGGGACTTCCATCTAGGACAGCATTTCATAGACAGTAGCTAATAAAGTATATGCATGCTCTGAAAATTGCAAGTCTGTGTTTACAGATGAAACTAGATTCCTAAAATTAGGACTGTAAATTCATAACCACTGTAGCTACCACAGGATCTTGCTAGGCATGAGCATCAGGTGGAGAGAGTTAGTTTCCCCCATTCTCAGAAGTCAGGATCATTGCTCCCCGATCTGTCTGAGATCCCACCCTCATAAACTCCCATCCCAAGGCCACACTGGATATTACCTGTGCCAAGCTTAGCAAAAACCTGCATGGATTCGTCAAAGCGCTTTTGGCAGAAGAGGTTGAAGGCGTACAAGTTCTTGATGTGATGGATTTGCTGCTGCTTCTCACTGTCAGAATAATCTTTCATTTCCTGACAAGAGAGTAGAACAGATAAGTGCTTACTAATCTGACAAACATATATATCAGCATGCTCTTCACAGAAGCTCAAGTGTGCACAGCACCAACATGCATCTCTGCCTTATGACTATAGTCTAACCACAAGTAACCATGCAACTAAAATACACCAAGCTTTCTGCAAATAGCCTAACCAGTACTCCTGGAAATTGCCAAGGTCATGCAGAACAAAGAAAGAGGAAGACAATGTCACAGGCCTGAGGACACTAAGCATATGCGACAATTAAATGTGACACAATTTCCAGATTTGGTTCTGGAACAGAAAAGGTCAGCAATGGAAAAACTGGTCAATTCTAAATAAAGACTTGAAATTAGTTTTAAAACAGAAGTCCAAAATGAGACAGGATAAGCATGATGGCAGAAGTAGTCTGAGTGGGGGTCCAGGTTGGGCCAGCAGGGACCAGACTGGGGTAGCAGGGTAAGCTGTAGTCAGCTAAGGGACTGGAAGGGAGGGGAGGAGGAGCATGTGCTTATGGAAAAAGGGACAGGCATGTGCAAGACCCTGAAACAAGGCATGATCAAGGAATGAGAGACATCTGGCGAGACCTATGCAGTGGGGAAAGGACCTGCTTACAGCAAAAGCCCAACAAATGGGACAATTAACAGCATTGTTTCTTTTGATTATCACCCATATCTCATTTAATTAGTCTTTGCCAAATCTAATTTCTTCTTCACAATGTCTCAGTTACCTTCTTCCCTTCCCTCTGACCACTTGAGACCAACCACTGTCAGTGTATGGCTGTACTTATTCCCAGAACTTTTTCTTTTTTTGAGACAGGGCCTTGCTAAGTAGCCCAGGTTGGCTTTGAACTTGTGATCCTCCTGTCTCAGTCTCCCTAGTGCTGGCATTACAGGTCTGCGCCAACCACCCAAGCTTAGAAATTAACTTTTACTATTATCTTCATCCAAATTTCTTTAAATTTGCACTGTCTAGGTTATGCCCAGAATGACTTTGATTCTTTCCTAACATCAAACAAACCCTCTACAGATTACAATCATCATCACTGAGGATTTCTATAGGAATAGGACCTGAATCTGAAGGTCAACTCCAAAATGGTTGTTGGCCATGGGAGCCCAATTGGAACAAGGGCACAGTCACTGCTTTGCTGTTAGCAACATTCCACAAAAACATCGAGAACAACTGCTGTGGTTTAAACACTGTGTGCCCTGACCCAGCCACAGAGCTTTGAGTGCTGGGAACCAGATCCCCAGTGTGGCAGTGCTGGGAAAGGGTGGAGACCTTTAAGGGCTGGTCGGTTGGCAACTCCAGAGATGACTAGGGACATGGGGTGGAATTCCTGGGGAGTCATAGAGGAGGTTGATATGAGAGGAGCAGCTCCAGCTCCTTCTGTCCTGCCTGCTTCTGGGTGGAAGTGTAATTATTTACTTGTCCTTCACTGCTATCCATGATACAGCTAATGGGCAGCACTCACCATAGATTTGGACTTTGAACCTCCAAAACCCAGCTAAATAAACCTCCTTTCTTCATAAGTAAATTGTACCTGTATTTGTTATAGTGACAACAAGCTGATTAATACAGTACCAATCATAAGTATCAGACTGCACCCTAGATGATGTAAATCTTGAGGTAGTTTTAGAATATCTAAAGTTACTAATCCCAACATACAAGTCCACCTCTGAAAGAAATCCAGAGATGTAGCAGACATCCGTGCCCAGTACTAGCACTCTATGAGTGGCACATGACTCTTGTTTTCCCTAATTCAGCTATATTGCATTATATCAGGAGTCAGACCAAAGTACTATGCAACTCGATGGGCATGTCAGATAGCAGAGTTGGGCTAGTATTGCTCCTTTGCTTATCACTGTCACTGAAGCCTAAGTCCTGGTCTGTGAAGTGGCATGGATCTGCTAAGTTTCATGAAGCTGAGGTCAGCATGACCCAATTAAAATCCTTTCCCCTGAATTATGGCTTCTCACTGACCTGATGGTTGCTTACTAATTGCACCTGCTACCAGTGCCTATTTGTTCTTTGCAAGCAAGATAAGAAATGCTCACTTCTAAGAGTCCTGCCTGGCACCACCATGCCAGGTGTTTGGCAGTACTTCACTAGACGCTTTCAAAGCATACCCAGCCCCCTATTCCTTCCCACAATTGTATTCAATAAATACTGGATAAATTTGGGGGCCTTTGTCTTTGTTACCTAGAGCAGCATCGATCAGGTCCCAAGGCCCAGCTTCACTCTAAGTTTCATTTTCTGTCTTTATTCTTTCACCTTGTGGTGTTGTGGCTCACAGGAGGCCAGGAGCCACTGCAGGGGTTCTGGCAATATCCCCTTGCCTATTCCCTATACAGAAGGGCCCTTTAGTTTTTACATTCAACTAGACTGTAACATTACATTTGTGACCATTACTGTACTTGCAATGTTTCTATGGTTTTTTAATTTTTAAAAACAAAAAACAGCTATTATTTTATTATCTAATTCTGTAAGATACTATTATTATAATTGGCATTCATCCTATATTTGTTTTGTATTGTTTGTTTTGAGACAGGGTCTCACTAAGTAGTTCAGGCTGGCTTTGAACACACTATGTAGCCTCAAATAGCAGCAATTCTGCTTTAGCCTCCTGAGTGCCGGGATTACACCACCATGCCCAGTTCATTCTATATTTGGACAGATTAACAAAGTGAAAAGGTAAAATCACATAGAATTTCACAGGTATCTTAAAACAGATCCTGAGAATTGAAGCTCCTTTTCAGCTCTGTGCTCATTCTACTAGTCCAAAGTAAATATGAACATCTACACCAAATTCAGCCCTTTTGACAACAAGGAGGAAAGCTAACTCACCCACAAATCTCAGGAACAATACTTACTGCGAGTTGCAAGGCCAATTCAAACTGTTTATCCTGGAGAAGCTGTTGGATCTGGGTTGCCATAGGGACAGGAATGAGTCTCCAAACAAAATGATTGCTGGCCACATAGATAATGTTTGATCTGGAGGCAGAAGTAAGATTATCCGTAGAAGAGCATGGTGTTATGATGACATGGTGATTTTAATCTTGGAGATAGCCTGGTAACCACAGTGAACAAAGGAATTGCTTACCCCCCAGAGGTAATGAAACGAGGCCTTTGCAGTTCAATGCTCTGGACCAGAAGCCTTGGCTCAAATGTGCGGATCTCCACGTATCGAGGCAACACTGCGATGATGTAGGGGGGCTGGTGCTCTGTGTGAAAGAGAGAGGGCTGAGCTCTGGGTTATGGACTGTTTCAGCTGCTCACATGAAACTGCATCTGAATGAACCTTCAATAGAGCCCACCAGTCAAATCCCACCCAAGATATGACACCATGGTACAGAAAGGGAAAGACATTGCTTGGCCTGAGTGGTGCCCAGAACAAAACTCTCCTGAACAGAGAGGACGTGTCAGCTCTGCGAAAAGAACCTGACCCCAGGTCCCTCTTTCCCCAGAGCGTGGGCAACAGTATCAAGTATCCTTTCTCTTTAATCACAAAGTGGCTAAAAAACTGGATGTGGTGGCTTTAGTGAGGCTCAGGAGAAAAGCTGGCTACAGTCTGCTTCTTCCCTCCTCTTAGAAAGAGGAAGAGACTGGCAATTTTCGCCCTAGCCTCCCCAGCATTCCTGCCTGAGATTTTTCACAGATGCAATGCTCTACTCAGTGGATGTCATGGTCTGAATATTTTTGTCCCCTCTAACTCTTATGTGTTAGAATTTTATTTTGAGACAGGGGCTCACTAAGTTGTGACCCTCTCGCCTCAGCCTCCTGACCAGCTGAGATTATAGGCATGTATCACCATACCTGGTTTCTTTTTGTTTTTTAAAATGACACATAGCTATACCCATTCTCTCCTTTCTGTACTATATGACAGGTGTGGAACAGGCCAGAGCTTAAAAGTGCTAAAGAAGTCAGCATGTAAAAAGCCCCGAACTCTTGCCAAGAAAGCTTTCCTTTGTTTGAGAGGTTGTGTGACAAAAATTTAACACAGAAAATTTTCTTTAAAATACAAAAACTTATAAAAAGACTGAATAAAGGTCTGCTTTACTTTTTACTGAACTTTTGAAAGGAATTAAATATAACTGCACCAATTTAAAAATAGGAACTGGAGGTGGAACCTGGTGGCAGGGCACTTGCCCAGCATGCACAAGACCGTGGGTTGGAGGCCCAGTACTACAGAAAGGAAAAATAATTAAAAGTAAAAAAATATCAGCCAAGTGTCATGGTGCACGCCAGCACTCAGGAAGCTAAGGCAGAAGGATCACTGTCAGTTCAAGGCCAGCCTGGGGTACATAGTGAGTACAAGGCACTACACAGTAATACCGTCTCTCAAAAATACCAAAAATAAATAAACATGAATATTTTCATGACTACATTCCATAATATATTATGAATTGGTAAAAAATCATGATGAGCTATTAGTTCATACTCATTGTAACAGATACTATAAAATTAAAGCTAAAAGAGAACTAAAAAATTAGTAATTTGAGGTCTACATATTTCCATCATTTTAATGCTCTTACTATTATGCTGATATTTTTCATCTTACCAAAAACTAAAAGAAAATTCAAAGACATGCTATCTCATATTTATTATTTTTCTCTTTTTATGCTGACCTCATTTTGAAAAGTTAGTATAATTTTCTTTAGTGTTTTCTTGTATATGCAAAATTCTTTTTTAAAACTGGCCTTCTGGTGTAAGGAGCCAGAGGACACAGTACTCTCAATGGCCAGTGAGATGGCACCAGGCCAGCCAAGAGGGAATTAATCCTGACTATGGCACCAAGGATGTGGCCCTGGAAATTAAGGCATGCACATGTTTTCTGTGAAGTGCTATGGAAGGCACTGGGGCACCAGCGAAGGTTTTAAAACAGGAACTTCTGTGCTAGAGAACCAGAAACACATTTCAAACACTGTTTCGTGCATCTTTACCTCATCTGCCAAGCTGTCTCACCTGAAGCCAAGGCTCCCTAGAATACCAGGAAGCCTCTAAGAAACTCCCAGCTCCCATACTTGTTACTATACACAATCCTGGGCCTTCTAAAATACTGTCCTTCTAGCCAGGCGTGGTGGGGCATGCTGTAACCCCAGCACTTGGGAGGCAGAAGCAGGAGGATTGCCACGAGTTCAAGGCCAGCCTGAACTACATACCTAGCCAGATCCTTTCTCAAAAAAAAAAGACAGATATAGATAGATAGACAAAATACTGCCCTTCTGATTTACCTTCTGTCTGGTCTATGTATCTCTAACCACCACCAGAACAGTATTTTTATCAAGACCATAACCACTGTGGAGCCCACTGGCCTCTCAGGCCCCTTCTTGGGCCTCTGGCAACTGGCCCCATGGACTCCCCCACCCTGCAGACCACTTCAGCAGCTCAGTCCTGGCAGCGGCCTCCCACAGATCAGCACAGCTTCTGCACTTTCACTCACTCTTCCAACTATTCTTTCTGCCTTGAATGCAAGGGAATTTTTCTTCAAGTCAGATTCCAAACTCCCTACCTGTCCTAGTCCAGGCTTGCCTATGCAGTGAAACTTCTTCCTAGTTAAACCATGAACTTTCCCTTCTGGGAAATACTGGAGTTCAATGCTTCCAAAGGAACACTTTAAGCAGGTCCTTTTTCTATCTCCCTTTTCTTTCCATTACTGCGGATGGAACTCAGGATCTGAGCTTGTGAGGCAAGCCACTGAGCTAAATCCCTGGCCACTGTTCTGTCTCTTTATCTAAGATATAATCTGTTTCCTAAGCTAGAGTCCTTTGAGACCCAGGGCCCATCTGTGTGTCTCACTCCACAGCAGGAACTAGTTAATAGTGCTCATACTTCTGGCCACCAAGGAACTGCTGCAAAAGTGGGCAGAGGCTGAAGCCGGGCATGGTGACACACACCTGTAATCCTATCACTCGGGAGGCTGAGACAGGAAGATTGCGACAAGTCTGAGGTCAGCCTGGACTACCTCGTGAGTTCCAGGGCAGCCTAAACTACATAGCGAGATCCTGTCTAAAAAAAACAAACAAAACAAAAACAAAAATTTTAAAAAGTGGGCAGATGCTTCCAGGCAACGCCACCTCAGAGGCAGGCACCTGAGACAGGCAGGCAGAGCAACAGGAGCACCTGATACCCAAGTCAGAGACTATCGGCTAACTGCAGCCTCTGTGTCTAAGCTACAAAAACAATGACAACAATAACCATGAGATCAAAAGCCCTTCAATATATTTATATATATTATAGGAATAATGAGGAATTTCCTCTAATTTCCAAATGTACACTACTTGACATAAGACAATAATAAAACCATTAAAAAGAAGATAGAAGACAAGGAGCTAAAGAAATAAAAACAGCAGTAGACAAGCACTTCCTGAAATGTACATTTTTCCCCTCTTGAGCAAAACTCATCAGCTTCATGCAAAAACTAGACTGTCCTGTTTTTAAAGGCCCTGAAACATCATGTACTTCTGAGAAGGGAACCGAGAGTTACCAACACAGTGCAAAGCAACCTGCTCAAGCATGGACAGAACCCATTCCACAGGGAAAACACAGCCCCATCCCACAGGGGGAAGGGCAGTGGCCAGCGGCCTTACCCATGGCCACCGGGATGTCTGTCCAGTTCAGGGCACACTTCTGGGTGCAGATTCCCTCTTCATTGAGTACCACGGTGAGATCATCCTGACCCACAGCCACTTTCCCATCTGCCAGAGGTGCGACTAAAGGTTCCAGCTGTTTTCCTGTTGGGAAGAGCTCTTTGATAGACCCCTTTCCATCCACCTACAGGAAAACACAGAGTGAATCACCTAGCTTTCCTGGGTCAGAGGCATGAACAATCTAGGCAAAACCCCAACCAGGGAGGCCAGCAATATTCCTTGTTTGACATGAGTACCACACTGCTTGTTATGACAACCTCTACAACAGCGTAAGACCAGCACTCTAATGAAGAGAAAAAATTTTGCTGAACACTTGTTTGCAAGCAAATGCATTTGTGAACTGAGGTACCACTGTAATTACTGAGGGATGGGAATGCAGATCAGTGATAAAGCATGCATAAGGCCTGGCATGCACAAGGCCCTGGATTCAATTCTTCAACACTGGGGGGAAAGAAAATGTAAATAAAAAGGAGAAAGAAAAACTTATTGACCTTTTGGTATATGGACTTTTATCCCTTTTATGAAAATATATGTATTTGTCACTTTTTCATTTCTAGGATAATGTATCTGATATATACAATTTATCAGAGGCAAGTTTTATTTTGGCCAAAATTTTGTTTTTGTTTGCAAACTCTGCACTGGGTAACAAACATGACTGAAGTTATCTTTCCCACTCAAACACAAATGTGGTCATCTTTTCCAAAATTGTAGAACAAATTACATTTGTGAACTGAGGTACTACTGTATTTCTGAGTGGGAAATTCCAGATGATTTTGTACTTCCTTTATTTCCTTATCTAGATTGTTATTTTTATTTTTTTAACTAATACACATATGTACCTTTTGAAATACAAGAAAGCAGTGAAAAAAATTTTTTTTAAGATAGGGTCTTGCTATGTAGGTCAGGCTGGCCTGATCCTGATGCCTCAGCCTCCTGTGTACTGGGATTACAGGCATGTGCAACCATGCCCAACTCAAAAATAAGTCTTAAAACAAATGTATTAAGAGATTTGGGGAGGCAAGAGATTCGAAGTTTTAAAAATTCTTAAGTAAATGAGGGCACGACAAAAGTGAGCAGCCCTGATGATCAGGCCTAATAATTACATACATGCTATGGATAATCATTATGTAGAGAACTGAAAGCTGGTATCGTTTGGCTTAAATTACTCAGACATCTTATTTGTGGAATATGCTAACAGCACAAAAAATAAACAAATATACAAACAAAAAGCCTGAGATGCGAAAAAACTTAAGGTAGTCTCCTGACCTGTCATTCAGAAGTACATAATCATCTTTCCCAAGGTAAACTGATGATATTTGCAAAATCAAAAGGTTTACCCTGATTAGGTAGTAGTCTCTCTTGAAACCCACACAGATGGAATTTTCACACCAGGCCATAGACTTGGGCACATCTGGTACACTAAAGTCCCCCTGAAAAGAAAGCAGAGATACAGCTGAAAAGACATTAAAAGGAAGAAGAGAAGGAAAAAAAACAAAAAAACAAAAAAACAAACTTACAATCTATTATTTCACTTCCATTCTGCAGAATAACCCTCACCCTCACTAGAACACAATTCTCCTAGCACAGTGCCAGGAAACCATGCCTAATAAAAATAGAAGTCACCCAGGAACGGAGCAAAGTGCACTTGGAGAAGGTAAAGTCCATTTTAAATAAACCAATCTGCATAAATGCTATAAAATTATACCACAAGTGGATATGAACAAGCTCTCAGCTACTTTATACCAGAGTATCCAGGTGGAGAGACTATAAGCTGGGGGTCCTAAGCTCCACTAGACCCAAACAGGAAGTCTGTCCACAGCAGCAGCTCCCACCCCACCCAGGGACCCATTAACAGTGGACCTCACCTGCAATTCATGAAACTCCCTGTCCTTCCAGAAATAGAGCTGCAGTTTCTTTTTTACTGCCACACACATCCGCAACACCTCCTCGCCAGTCTCTGTGTGCTGGGAAGAGATATCCAGAGGAAAAGAGGGTGCACATAAGACAACTCTGTAACTAGGTGACAACTACATCAGAAATTTTCTACCTTGAAATGGTGACTAAGCTGAAAGCCCGTAGCATAGTCACGTTGCTGGCAAAGCTGGGGAGAACCCCATCAACCTCCTAGATACCCTCAGAAACTCAGAGCAGTTTGTGCCTAAGTTCTGCCAGCCAAAGATCCCAGCAGCACCTGGACATTTACAGTGCAGGGGAAAATCACAGGGTAGGCCTTCCCCTATATAACAGCTTCCTCCTTTTTTCTTAAATGTCTCTTGCTCATGACTATTATGAGTGAGTGAAGGATCAGCATATGCCAGGGACAATGGGCCCACTTTTACCCCTTTATTTTTATTTTTTAATTTTTGATTTTTTGGGACAAGGTCTCGCTATGCAGTTCAGGCTGGCCTTGAACTCACTGTGTAGCACAGGCTGACCTTGAACTCACAGCAATCCTTTTTTTTTTTTTTTTTTTTAAATAGCAAAATATTTTTTGGTACATTTTAGACCTATGTAATGACAACACTTATCATTGGGAATTTACACCTGTACATGGTACATCCCACCCTTTTTCCCCATTACCCTCTCCATTTTGTACACTGTAAACAGTGTTGTACACTGTATTGAAATATAGCACAAATGGCTTTCACCTTGATGACACATTTATCCCATTTAAATGAGTAATCAAATAAAAAAAATGTAAAACTGGTAAGGAATTTTCATCTTCAGTTTCCTTGATTCCATAAATGACAGTATCATTTCACAATTCACAAAATCTTTTCAGCATTTTACTCCAACTTGGCCACCTCACTTCAGAAAAATGATGTCCCCATAATCAGCATCCTTCCTTTTTTTTACCATTTCAAAACATTTTTTGTTGACTCATTAGTGTGATCACAGAACAAGATTCCTAATTAAGCATGAAAAATAAATATGGACCGCTTCACAAATTTGCGTGTCATCCTTGCGCAGGGGCCATGCTAATCTTCTCTGTATTGTTCCAATTTTAGTATATGTGCTGCTGATGCGAGCATAGCATCCTTACTCTTATGGAAATCGTGAAATTGGTGATTCAATCCCTAGGACCTTGTGAAAGTCACAGTTTTGATGATTTGCATAACATCATTTTGTTGTTTTTTTTGAGACAGGGTCTCCCTACACAGTTCAAGCTTGTCTTGAACTCACTATTTGAACTCATGGGATTCTATTCTCCGGCCTCAGCCTCCTAAATACTGGGATTATAGGCATGCACCACCTCACCTAGCTCTCATAACATCCATAACATCCATTTTTAAAACTTGAATTTCTTTGATGCATGACACAACACTATTTTATTAAATGTAACTTGCCAGTAACAACTGCACCATCTCTTATTAATTTATAAATACCTTACCGGCAATTGAACTCGGGTCCCTGAGCTTGCAAGACAGGCGCCAGAATCACTAAGCCAAATGCCCAGCCCTTTTTTCTTTTTCTTTCTTTGAGACAAGGTTTCACTCTGTAGTTCAGGCTGGCCTTGAATTCATTATGTAGCCCAGGCCAACCTCAAACTTGCAGTGATCCTCCTGCCTCAGCCTCCTGAGTGCTGGGGTTATTCCTGAGTGCTGGGATTATAGGCGTGTGCCACCACATTTAAATCACTCTTCTTTACCAACCATCACAGAGTATCACTATGGCTACACTAGATGTTACCAAATTTAAAGAAAGTCACTGTTATTTTTACTGCTTCATACAAATGAAGAGATTTAGCTGTTTTTGGTACAGGAGATCAAACTCAGGACCTTGTGCTTGTGGGCAGGCAGCAGCACCACTGAGCACAATCCCCAGCCCTTAGCTGTATTTTAATGGCATCAAAGAAGCCATTTCTTCAGTCATACTATATTAATAATCTATAACACTGCTAATTAAAACAGCAAGTTGAACCATACCTGTCATGTCAGCACTTTCATCTACTGCCAAAGAATAAAGTATGAAATGAGCAGCTTCACTCTTAAATCTTTTTCAGTAGATTTTCCCCCATTTCCTCAATTCATCTGGCTATAGTCTGGTGAGACAAACTGATTTAGAAAAATTAAGCAGGGTGCCTTATTTCTCTCAATAAAAAAGCACTCATCCGTTTTTCACTGAAGACTCTTCCTTCTTCCATTTTTCTTTTTTTGGGTTCTGTTTTCTTTTGAGATGATGATGAAGCCATACTGACTCAAGCATACCGAGAGGCTGTATGTAGCAGGAGGATCACAAGTTCAAGACCAGCCAGGACAACTTAGCAAGACCCTGTGACTCCAAGTCTTCGAATCCCTGCATGTCTGCCTCACCCCGAGGTCTCCAGTGGCCCTTGGCATCTCTGGGTAACTGAAGCACTGGCAGTCAAGGTATGTTTGCCATCACCATGGAAACCACGGCTTCCTCTGGACCACGTTTGGGCAGCACATATCTGGGGGCTGGGCTCTCACAGCAATCCTCTTGCCTCAGTTTCCTGAGTGCTAGGATTAGAGGCGTGTGCCACCATGCCTGGCTTTACCCCTTTAAAGGAGTTTTAAGCATAAAACAGTACAGTATTGAGGCGGGAGGGGAATGGGAAAAAAAGATGAATTGAGATATATCATGTACAGGTATAATTTCCCTGAGATGAATGTTATCATATGTATATCTAAAATGTATCCAAAAGAATTTTTTTAAAGATAAAACAAAAAGAATTTTTAAAAAATGCAGTATCAGAGTAGAGCATACATGTTAAAGAGATCACGGTTGGGGGTAGATGAGGCAGATTTTGAAGAATGTAAGGATGATGAATTAGCAAAAATAATGAGATGTCATTTTTTAACAAAAAATGCAAGAAGACCTCAGTGATCTGTTTAGAACAAGTCAATTTAGCATCATAAAATAATTATGTTCATGATACTGTGACACTCTTGTTTTCCCACTAATAAAAGCCCATGACGGGCTTTTATGAGAGCTGAATGAATAATTACAACATACAAACACATAGCTTTCTAATTAGAACACAGCAAACACCAACATCTCAACCTCACACCATGCACTACAGGGAAACCTCTCCACCATAATCCAAATGCTCTCTTCAGAGTGGTTTTGCCTGGGCTCACCAATGCCATTTTTCCCCCAGAATGGTGCACAGGTAGGGAAGAGTGCGTGTACAGAAGCTTGAATCATGCTTGTCCTGGGTTACTCACGTGGAGGTCACAGGTGAACAGCGATGCTCCCTTTGCCTTTGAGACTATAGTGATTTGTTGAAACGTCAAGAGATCATGGACATAAATGTTGTTTTCTGTTTGGAAGGAGGCAAGACGTTACTATAAATGACTACCCTTCTCTGGGACAGCCACGTGCAAGATGGCGGATGCTGGCTGAAGATGTAGGTTCAGATTCACTAGCAAGGACTTATCCTGGGTTGTCACCAGCCCAGTACATTTTAGAGGTTACCTGGTCTTCTCACCTTGGATGTTGTGGTCCTTAAAAATGTGGGCTCACTTGAGCAGAAGAGCTCTTCCACTTCTAAAAACACTCTACTACACTTTGCCCTTCTCGAGCCTGGACATTTATGATGCAGCAGTTGTACAACGAAAAGTTTTCAAAGCTATTTATATTAGGAAAAGGAAATCTGTGGATTTGGTATGAACTCATGGCAAAAATTTCATCCAAGTGAAGCAAGCAATATAATACAGAGTCCCCTCTTAAGACTACTTAGTTCCAAGACTGCCCAGGGGGTGCCTGAGTTGTGACAGTACTGCACCCTGCAGTATATTTTTCCTATAAATGCCTGTGATAAAGTGATAAATTAGGCACAGTAAAAGGTAAAAACCAGTAAGTAGTAATAAAATTTGTTATAATACTGTAACAAAAAGCTTATTTGAATATGGTATCTTTCTCTCAAATATCTTCCGGCACTGTCCTGGCTGCCCTTCTTTTGAACCCACAGTTGATCACATGTAACCGAAACCTCAGGAAGGAAACTATGGATCAGAGGGACAGCAGTGATTCTCCCCTGGACTCCCATCTAGTTTTAGTCATAAGGGCTCTGCTGCCTTGCACATGCACTCTTAGCTGCAGAAACTAAGCACACAATGACTCTATTATTTTGCTCCTGGGCTGAACAATACAGAGTGTAAGGCAAATCTCTAGTTCTTTGATGGTTAAGAAAAGGCCTTACTGATGCCTTCATGAAACTATGGCTTCCCACACACTGCTGAACAGTTTGGCCCCACCTGCCTCTCACCTGATAGCTTGTCATTATCACACCTTAAGTCCAGCCACAGTGAACCTTTTGCTGTGTATCCATCCACATTGCAGGGCCTTGTTCAAGCTGTTCCTTCTGACTGCAATGCTCTGCCTGCCTGTCTTCCTGTGGAAATCCTAGTAATCCACTAAATAATTGTCTCTTCCATTCCTAGGAGAGGTTTTTGCTAAGTTTAAGTCACACAGACTGGCCTCACACTTGCATTTCTTCTGCCCCAGACTCCCAAGAGGCTGCGATTACAGGCATGTACCACCATGCCTGGCCCTACAGCACTTTTCCTAGAGGTCTACTGTCAGTTACTGCTTGGTATTAGTACTACTTTGCTATTTTAGTCCGCATATTCTGAATATAAGTATCAGAGATAGAAACAATGTCTCATTAAATTTGTTATTGCCAATGTGTGCAGTTCAAGCTTTGGACAGAAAACACTTCAACAGATACACTACTTGATTGATTACCGAAAGAATGAAGGGGGAATCTCTGCAGAACAGAGTTCATGATTATAGCAGATGCTGCCTTTATTAACCATGGGCTATATCTGGTTTGGAAAATACTAATTCATTATAAAGTTAACCACTACCAGATTAACCATGAAATGGCTAGTTAGGTCATTCTTTTTGTCTTTTAGCACCTAAAATACAAATGCAACCCCTTTTCTTACCTAACAAGCTGACCAGAATCTTGAACTGGGAAACCACATGGATCTGGAAAATAGCAAATTAGACAAAATTAAACATTCCAGACAAGGTTTAGCAAATGATCATTGAACAACAGTGCTAAAAAAGGACTAGCCAGTTACAGGGGTTTGACTCATTTCTATGTGGAACCACGATTTCTGCTATGAAAGAGGATTTAGATGTATGACACACAGACAGAGAATCCTGAATGAGTAAAGCACAGAAAGCAGAGGATTCAGAGTTAATACAAGCTCTAGTTTGCTGGGGATCATGGCTTGGGTATAATTTGATTATGTCAGGCAACTCGTTGTGGGTTGGAGCCTTGGTCTCCAGTGTGGTGACATTAAGAGGTGGGGCCTGGGTGAGGTGCTTAGATCACTGAAGGTGGACCCTCAGAAGTGACTACGGCAGTTCTCAGGGGACCCTTACATTAGACTCAATAAAAGGGTGTTACAAAAGAACACTCTCCAGCTGCTTGTTTGGAAGTAGGATCTCTCTCTCTCTTTTGTATGCTCCTGCAAGGAGCAGGGCTGATGCTGATACTATGCCCTTGAACATCCAGAATGTGAGCTAAACAAACCTCCTTCCTTTATAAAGTAGTAGGCATCAGGCATTTCATTACAGTAACAAAAGACAGATATAATACAGTAGGGTCCCATAAAAGTCAAATATGCTTAGAGCACCCATCATCACTCCTTACCTGTTGAATCTTCTTGGAAAAATTCTTATTGGATTTCTCTAGAGTTACCTCAAATCTGTTGCAACCTATGAAAAAGGAATAGATATGTAAATCTCTAAATACAGGGATGCACAAAAAAGCACCCACAACAAAAATACTACTCATACTGTTCTCTTGCATAAATTTTCAAAAATTCCTAAAAGACTACACAAGGAGATTTAAAATAGCCAACTGTCTTTACTAAGCACAGTAAATTGCTTTCAACTCCATGTTTAGGACCAAGGGTTTCATGTACCTCTGGCGATAGCGGAAAGGACCACAAAAGTTTACTGAGGCTAAGCCTGAAGATCTTACTCTACATAAGAAGTACCTTGGCCAAATGCTGCACAAGAAAGAATGTAAGAAGTAAGTCAAACTCAAGAGCTCAAGCAAGGAAACCCAGCTCAAAGCACCCTGACCTCTAAACTGACAAATCCCGAGCAGCTGCCCTAGTCCTAGGTCCCAGGTTACAGAGCCAACACTTAGCGCCACCTCCAAAGCAAGACCATTCAAAAGTGATCTACACTTACTGCTGCCTTCAGGTGATGCTACATCTGCTGGCACTGCTGCTAAAACGGAGAAGCAAATTCTAAACCATAAAAACGTGTGAATTCAGCTTTGCTGAGGATGACAAAAGTGTTCAGCCTCCAAAGTCAGTGAAGCATCAAATACAATAGGAATTATTGTAATAACAGTAGCTGTCACTAATCAACAACAGGCACCAGGTTCTGGGTTTGAAAAAGTTACAGATTCTTTTCTGTAATCCCCATACCCGCCGAGAAATAGGTTATTTTCCTGGTTCACATCTGAGGGCTCTGCTGGAACAAGCACTTAGGGAGCAGCCACTGCAAGATGACCCTGGAATTAACTCCATGCTTATCTGGAGCCACGGCTCACTGCACGCTTCCAGCTGGCTGGAGAAAGCTGCTCCCTCACGGCTGGCCGTATGCTGGCCCAGGGAGCTGGCGGAGACACCCAGGCTGCCACAAGACTGTCACCTGCCCCAGCCAGCTTTCGTCTTCATGTCCCTCAGCAGAAGGAACGAAGATGGAGCTAAACTCTTATCATATTAGAAATGAGAGAAATATTTAAAGTATGTACCTATTAATTCATTGTTATATTTAAAATGTATACTTAATAACTCGTAACTCAAAGTAATAGTAATAAGCCCATTGCATTAGCAAAAATAATAGTTTCATGAAAGGTAATTTTTCCAAAAAAAAAAAAAAGGATTGTTTTTCCATTTGTGTAAACTCTTTAATTTCTGCCTTAATAGAAAATAGCTGGACTCACACCTACTTCTGCATTCATTTATTTACATTATTTACCATAACTTTTTTTTGGTGGGGGAAGGAGACTGGGGATTGAACTCAGGACCTTATGCTTACAGAGGCAGGTGTGGTGCCACTGAGCTAAATCCCCAGCCCTACCTACTTACTTTTTGAGGCAGAGTCTGGCTATATGGTTTCAACTGGCCTTGAACTTGAGGTGATCCTCCTGCCTCAGCCTATCTAGTGCTGGGATTATAGGCAGGCGCCACCAAGCTCAGCTACTTCAGCATTTAAACTGTTGGTTTTGCCTTTTGTGTTTGTGGTGCTAGAGATCAAACCTAAGGATTTGCAAATACGCAGCAAGCACCATACAACTAGACTACACCCACATGCCTGCTCATGCTACAAAGGCAGAGCAGAACAGTCACAGTTGGGCTTTTATGGCCCACAGAGCCTAAAATATTTACTATTTGAACCTTTTACAAGCAAGTTTGCTGACCTCTGATTCAAAGTAAAGTTGACAAACTTAGAAACAAAATAAATTCTCCATTTTGTTCTCTGGTTTGTCTTATTTCTCTAAGCAGAACCTGACCAGCCTTCTTTCCTCTCTCCTTCCTGCCTCCAGAAGATGCTTTCTTCCAGTATTGCATAACCCTTGTTCCAGGGCTGTTTCCACTCTTTCCTTAAATTATTTACCAGGGAAATATACAATGGGTTAAAAGCTATGAAACTGCTATCTCTGTAGGTCTAATATGGTTGGATAATGACAACTTGGTTCAACCAACTCTGGCATTAACAACAGATTTCTATAGAATGTGGGTGTGGGGCACAACAGCCAAACATCAACTGTTCATGAAGGAGCATAGAATTAGGAAAAGAGAGTGAGATGCTTTTTCTCCAATAAAAGATAGTCTTTTGCTTTTTTTTTTTTTTTAAGAGTAGATCTTGGACTGGGGATTTAGCTCAGTGGTTCCGCTGCCTGCCTAGCAAGTGCAAGGTCCTCAGTTTGATCCCCAGTACCAAAAAAAAAAAAAGAAAAGCAAAAAAGACTAGGTCTTGATATACTTGAGGCTGGCCTCAAACTTGCAATCCTTCTGCCTCAGGTTTCCGTCATGCTGAGATTGTAAGCATGTGCCTCTATATCCCGCTAAAGGAGATTCTTTAACAGAAAAAACTTCAAATACTTTAGTTATTATTTTACACTACTACAAAAAAAGTCACACATGATTAGACATTAATTTCAAAGTTCTTCAAGCCCATTATTTTTACCTGCCCTCAATGACATGGTGAAACAGACAAGAGAACTTACAGAACAGAAACCCGACACTGGAAAGGACCTGCCCACAGTCACGAGCACAGGGTAAAGTAACAAACCCAGGTCCTCTCTTCACAGTCTACCCATCAGAAGTTAAGAAGATCTTTTAAAATCAACAGTTCCTAAATTTCCCCCCCCCTACAGGATTCATAGTTTACACAGGGATCTTATTCCACTGGTAATATTTTTTATTACTAGTAGTGAATCTACACAAAGTGAAGGAGGAGGAATATCTAACCCTACCTTCCAGATGGGGATAACGAATATAGTTTAGGGAAATGAAATAAAGTAAAACCCTGAAGATTCTCACATTTCTTCCCATTTCCAAATGTGCTTCCTCCAATCCCCAACTGCTCTTTCATGACCTAACAATCACTGATTTCACAGCTGTATACAAGTCACCTAGCAAAACTTTTTCTATTTTTAACCAAATATACAATAAGCCATTTCTTTCTTGGTTCTGGAAAGTCTGTCACTTACCAACATCCTTCCGAATCCTATAGAGAAGGAGATGTCCTTGTTTGGTTCCAACAAGAAGCCATTCTTCTGCAAGGCAAAAGTGCCAAGAGAAAGGTCAATTTTAGATGTTTTAATAAAACTATTTCTTTAGCTGGGTCTTGTGATCAAGAAAATGAGATGCCTTTGATAGCAGATGTCTTAAAAAGCTAAGGAATATTTATATTCAAGAAATGCCTGAGCAAGGGCTAAGGTGTAGCTCAGTGATAAAGCGCTTGCCTAGCAGGCACAAGATCCTGACTTTTATTCCCAGCACCCCTCCAAATCTAAAAATGAGAACCAGTTATAAAAAATGTACTGAATAATTACTAGGTTAGTGATATTAGATGGTAAAATGTCCCTGGTTTCACTGTTTCAGAATTAAACTGACCAAAAAGAAATAAGGACAGCCCGGCACGGTGGCACACGCCTGTAATCCCAGCACTCAGGAGGCTGAGGCAGGAGGATCACTGTGAGTTCAAAACCAGCCTGGGCTACATAGTGAATTCCAGGTCAGTCTCAACAACACAGTGAGACCCCGTCTCAAAAAAACAAAAATAAATAAATAAATAAATAAGGATATTTTACTTTTATTAAGTTATAAACATTTTTTTCTTCTTCCTTCCCTCCCTTCCTCTTTCTTTGACAGGACCTCAGTGCTTTCTCTCTCTCTCTCTCCCTCTCCCCCTCCCTGCGCAACAAGAGCTCAGCATTTATTACTTTTGTTTCTTAACAAGGTATATTTTTGCTGGGTGTAGTGGCACATACCTGCATTTCCAGCACCCAAGAACTGAAGAAGGAAGACTGCAAGTTGTAACCGAACCTGAGCAACTTAATTTAGAGAGTCCCTGTCTCAAAATAATGACAACTAAGGGCCGGGTACATAGCTCAATGCAAAGGGCCTGGGTTTAATCCCTAGCTCCAAGGGGGGGGGCATACTTTTTATTTTTATAAGTATATATATTTTTAGTCCAGCTAAAAAAATGTGATGGATGTTTAAAGATCAAAATATGGACAGTACAAACACAAAACTGGTATCCAACCTCAGAAATAACAGCGAAGAGGCATCTTTTGATGTTTTCAAGATTTTATCTCAGGGGAGATAAGTGCTACAGCATACTAACGTACAGAATTTACAATCTCGAGGATGGTCCAACTGACTGTTGACAACAATGTGAAGAAATTGGAACCATCACACACTGCTAATATGAATGTCAAATGGTACAGCCGCTTTGGAAAAAAACAGTCTGGCAGTTCTCCAAAAGTTTAAACACAGCGTAACCCTCTGACCCAACAATTCCACTCCTGGGTGGAATCAAAGGGAGAAAAAAGCCTGGCAGGGTGGTGCACACCTGTCACACCTGCACCCTGGAAGCCTAAGGCAGCGGATTCAAGTTGGAGCCCAGCCTGGGCTGACTTTACAACTTAGCAAGACCCTGTCTCAAAACAGAAAATTAAGGGCTAATGATGTTGCTTAGTGCAAAGGCCCAGGTTCAATCACAAAATAAAACAAACCCTGCTTCCCAACGTGGTTGTGAGGCTTAGTGAAATAACAAACGGTATGTGCTCCCTATTTCCTGGAAGACAAAGCACGGTCAACAAGTATCTGTTTGTACCATTGTCCAATATACTCTTGTGCCAAGTAACAATTCTTTGGTAAACTCCTCACTGACTTTCAAGTCTATTTCCCATTTTCACTGAAATGCTTATTTGTCAACAGATAAATTTCATGAAATGTCCATTTGACTGGCCATAAAAGAAAATGACAGACTATATTTACTGAAACTTAAAATTTAACACTTGTATGTGTCGAGGGAAAATGTATTTATCATACATGCAAAGTATTTAAACATCTTTCTTTTAAAGAGTAAGGTCACTACATACACACTCCTTTCTCATTCCACACTCATCAGGGCAAGCAGTGGGCCATCCAGTTGTGCTAATGACAAGGACCTCTGCAGAGGTCTGCTTTGGCCACAGAAGGCGGGGATGGTGAGGCGGCAGAGGACCTGACTCTGAGACCAAGCCTGTGGGCAACACAGCGTGGGGTAGCAGCCTTCCGAGTCCTAGGGCTGCACACCAAAGAGTGGGGCACATTATATAAACAGGCTGCGCACAGGTAAACCAGCCAGCCAGCCCTACAGAATTCATGATGGGCAAATGATGGGCTTCAAGGCTGGATTTGGTCCCTCCTGGCAAGTTAGGCTGGACACTCTTGCTCATAACCACACTAATGAAGCTCTGTTCAACAATGCAGTGTAGCCCAACTTCATATATTAAACAATTACGTTGCTGGCCCAGTGCTGGCCATGAGAGGGAACTCAGCAGTATTGAATAAGGTAGTGGTCACTGTCCTTCTTCAGGTCATACAGCAAAGAACGGGATTTGTCAAAGCACATGCCCCTGACTAGCTGTGCCAGAATCACCGGGACTTATCAGAAATGCAAATTCCTGTGTAGTACTTAGGAGGTTGAAGTAGGAGGATCACAAATTCGAGTCCTGACTGGGCAACTTAGCAAGATCCCATCTCAAAATAAGAGTGCTCATGATGTAGCTAGTAGAAGAACATCTGCCTCACATGCATGAGGCCCTGTGTCCAATCCCCAGTACCATAGAAGTAAAATAAAATAAAGAGGTAGGGGATATAGTCAGTGTAAGGGCCCTGAGTTCAATCCCTCAGTTGCAAAAAGAAAAAAAAAAAAAAGCAGCAAATTCCTGAGCCCTGCACCCAGGGATTCAATGATTCTGGGATGGCAGAAGCTGCATTTATAAACTTATTCATATATGTATATAATTTCATATTTATATATGTATATATATTTATAGTGGGTATGGATATGTGTGGTACTGGGGATCAAACCCAGGTTTTTGCACATGCTAGGTAAACAATACCTCCAGCCCCTAATTTTTTTTAATTAATAAAGGCATTTATGTAGTTACAAGGCCAAAACTATAAGTCTAGTTTCAATTACTGGCCATCCACCCTTACCTCTCCCTTTCGGAACAGGTAAGATTTAATAATCTTTGGTTTGTCCTTCCATTGTTTCTTTGGAAAATGTAAGTAAATATGAATGTATATTCACAAGTACTCAATAAATGAAAGTTATTAATATCAATAGTGAATGTTACTATCATTATTCATTACTTAAATATTTAACAGACATCCATTGGGTCAGGAACTGTTCAAAGCACTGGGAAACACAGCAATGTACAAAACCAAATTCCTACCCTGAAGGAACTGGTGTTTTCAATGGGGAAAGTGAATATAATAAAATAACCCTGAGACACCGGGCATGGTAGCTCATGCCTGTAATCCCAGCACTCAGGAGGCCGAGGCAGGAGGACTGCTGTGAGTTTGAGACCAGCCTGGGTTACAGAGCGAGTTCCAGGTCAGTCTCAAGTACATGGTGAGACCTTGTCTCAAACAACTCCACCCCCAAAAAAATAACCCTGAGTGGTTATCCATGATAAAGATAAGAGTACGAGAACAGCACATTGGTGGATATGGTATTCCCTTTTATAGGATAGTTAGGAAAGGTCTCACTGTTTAAATGTCACTTCAGCAGACAATAAAGAATGATCCATTTGACATCTTGGTGAGAGCAACCAGCAAATGCAAAGACCCTGAAGTAGGTACGTGCTCTGACTGCTCATGGAACATCAAGGAAGACTGACTGGTACCAAAAAGCAGTAAGAAGTAAGTCCATGGGAGATTAAATCAGGCAAGCAGCCACAACTTGACTATGTTGGGTCCTGCCAGCCATGGTAAGGACCTTGGAACTTAACTCTAGTTGTGATAAGAACTGCAAAGTTTCGAGCAGAAGAAAGTTATGATCTGATTTGGGTTTTCAGAGGCTCATTCCATCTTTACATATATAAAAAACTGAAAATGACACAAAGGCAAACAGGGTGACAAAAGGCTACTCAGTAATTCAAATAAGCTATGATTCTGCCTTCATCAAGAATAGTAACAGTGGAGAGATAACCAAATGACTGGATTCTACATTTGTTCTGAAGGCAGAACACACAAAATTTATTGATGGACTGTACACACTATAAAGAGAATGAAAGAAGAATGATTCCAAGGTAAAAAGAAATCCTATTTGTTGAGATGTTGGTGTAGAAGGACAGGAATGTTTTGAATGGGTTTGGCCATGCTACTAAACATACAACTGAAAAAAACAAAAAAAAGCAACTCTGAAGTTGAGGCAGAAACCACTGGTGTCTTCCTCATTTCTATTTCCCAGGAGATGGATTATGTTGTCACTAAGACCTTCTAGCTCTACTTTTTACCCTAGCTGGTATGACCTTGCAGGTTCCTGGATGAGCATAGATACAAGGGGGTAATGACCAGAAATTGCAATAATTCTTGCTGCTGAAATCTGAAAATAAAGTAGTTTTGAGGCAGGAAGAAATAAATGGCCTCTTGTAGCCCAATACCAACAGCAATCTAATAAAGGCATTGCTCCTGTTTGGTGGGTGATGAAGGCAGGCCAAAAGCTACCTACCAGTTCAAAACTGTGTTCTTTTACAAAAGCATAGGAATGAGGACTCTCTAATGTGACA
This sequence comes from Fukomys damarensis, assembly GCF_012274545.1. Classification (NCBI taxonomy): domain Eukaryota; kingdom Metazoa; phylum Chordata; class Mammalia; order Rodentia; family Bathyergidae; genus Fukomys; species Fukomys damarensis. The sequence continues at coordinate 34,154,921 of NW_022900929.1, read as the reverse complement.
AGGTGGGATTAGTGAGAGAGACTCTAAGAGCTATTTGGTCCCACAGTATATCAGAGCCAAAGATTCTGACAAATGAAGTGTGGTAAGCAGGTACATTCACCCATCTCAGAAGCATGTATCTTAGGCTGAGCTGGGTTTCCTTTCTGCACATTGTAATAACAGGCAGCATATGTCTCTAGGATCATTTATCTTTCAACATAACACTTTCATGTGTTTTTGTTCCCCACTGTGTCCTAGTGGCATGGGCACTGCCCCCCATTTTTTATTAGTCATAATGGTAATACAGATTGATGGGTTTCATTTTGTACATAAAATATCTTCATCACTTCCCACCCACTGCTCCCTTTGCTCCACTTTTCCCCTGGTTTCTTATTTGGGTGGTGGTTCAATGTGTATAATGTATTTTGAATCATAGTCATGTCCCCTATTAGCTGCCCATACACTCCCTCCTCTGCCTTCCTTCACTTCCTCTTATCTAGTAATGGTCTCTCAACTTTTTTTGTCTTTTTTTTTTTTTTTTTTTTTTAATTTTTTGACAGGGTCTCACTATGTAGTTGAGACTGACCTGGATGGAACTCACTATGTAGCCCAGGCTGGTCTCCAACTCAGTGATCCATCCTCCTGCCTCAGCCTCCCGAGTGCTGGGATTACAGGCGTGCGCCACCACGCCCCACTCACTGTTGTCTTTTTATGATTCCACACATTAGGGAAATTCAATCTTTCCAAGCCTGGCTTACTGTACTCAAGGCTCTGTTTTGTACTCATCTTTATATTCATGCCTGTCCCTGGCAGACCGTGGTCCATGTAGGTACCTAATATGAAGCAACACAGGAACGAATCCTTCCATGCACTGTCTCAGGTCTTTCATTTTGTTAATTTCTTTTTCCCCAACCTCTATTAATTTTGAGGTATATAGAGGAAATAAAATCCTTTCCCTAACCAAAGGACTATGACAATGATTTTTAGAGTAGCCCAGGGCTGCTAGTGGAGGAGGGCACACATTAACATGAGGATTTATAGTGAAAGAAAGCTACTCAAGGAGCCATGAAGAACTCTGTAAGTACGAAGGGTCACTGTTGGCAGATGAAGCATAGGACCCCAGCCACCAAGATGCCATGGGGTTGCCATCACGCATTCAAAGATTCCATAATGGGTACCAGGCTCAGTATAAGATGTGATAAGAATTCTAAGCTATCTTTTTATGGCCCTTGATTTCCAGGACCTAGACTTTAATAGGTGAATGACCGAAATTCTTTCTACTTGATTTCTGGGGGCTGTTACTGGACACAACCACCCATAGACGGGCATACAATGTTTGAAGCTGACAGCCAAGGTTTGCTTAGATCCCTTAAATCTTCATTTTGTACTTCTGAACACACAAGAGATATCTGACCCAGCTTTCTGACCTAGTCAATCCCAAAAGGATTATACAAGGTTATATGAGTTAGTATTGACAGTAGTCTGGTATGATGCTCTTTCATCTATAGAGTTGGGCAACTTGAGTACTTTGGTTATAAGAAAAATTCTTGGCTGGACTAGGAGATTAACTGTATGAGTTACAGCAAGGAAAAGTCAATCAGGAGTGCACACTAACGAAAGATAAAGCATATGGTGTTAATTTGCTCCCCCCTCGATAAACTACCCTTCACCTAGAAAATACTACCACCTGTCAAGTTCAAGCGCCTGGAAGTCTGCTTCACCCCTCTACACTAATGACTTCTTGGTATTCGAAATGGGGCAAACAGAGCGCAATTAACATTTCAACCTCCAACAGCAGAGAGAGTGGGACGTCCCTAAAAGACTGGGTCCTCAGGGATCGCCCAAACAGCCCCCACGACCATCGCTGTCTATAGCCGGCGAACATCTCTTCCTTCCCTTATTCCGGACCTCTCTCGGACGGAATCCGACCCGGGACTACACAACCAGACACCGGTCCACTTCTCCAGCTTCGCGAAAGGTCCGAGCCGCCCTCGCGCTGACCCGGCCTCGGCCCCGGGACCCTCGGCTCACCCCAAGCAGCCAGGCAGTCGATTTGCAGAGGTAGCTTCTCTAGGATCGGCACCGGTTCGAAAGCGTCGTGCATGGCGGCGATAAGAGACTCGCCGCCCCTGTCTCACCAAAATGGGGAGGGTTTGTAGTTAGAACCGGAATAGAGGAAAAGGATAGACAGGGATCCACTGGTCGGCCACTACAGGTCCTTCTGCTACACATCCGTCTTCGCGAAGGACTTCCTGTCGCGTTAGCCCCGCCCCTTCCGCCGCTGGTGCCCGCCCCACCCCGCTCCCCCGCCCCCTCTCCCTCCTCTGCTCCCTGGAATCCCGTTGCTGCCTGATCTAGTGGTTTGCAAAGAACGTGGACAGATCTTGTTTTAGAACCGCCTCAAGCAATAAACGTGATGCTTAAGAACTCGCGCATGGGCGTCAAATTTGGAGACGCTATTTAGGAAATAAGCTGTTTTTTGGGAAGTTTAACTCTTATTTTCCTAATCTGCGAAATGGTTTTTAAGTACCTATTGTGAGCTCCGAAGAACACTGATATACTCTACCCAGTCAATGCATAATAGCTTCAGTGTTACCATTATAACCCAACTGACTGAACTACCTTAAACTTACATTTTTAAAGTCGTAGTGCAGTGGCTTTCAGTGTGGCTCCTAAATCAACAGCAGCATCACCTCTGAACTTGTTATAAACGCAGTCTTGGGCCTCACTCCAGCTCTACTGAATTCATTTCTGGAGAACAGCAATCTTTTAAATTTCCCTAGCTGAGTCCACATACGTAAAATCTTGAGAAGCCCTGCCCCAGGCTGGGATTTCTCAAAACTGGAGCACTACTGACGTTTAGGGCAAGATGGTTCTTTGGTGGTGCAGGGGCAGTCTGTGCGCACTGTAAGCTGGCCGGCAGCAGTTTACCCCCAGGTAGATGCCAGCAGCACTGCCCAAGGTCACAAATACAACTCAAAACGTCTTCACTTTGCTAAGACTCCTGGTAGGTACGATCACCCAGCTGAAAATGGTTCCAGGCCAGTGCTTCTCAAAAACTAATGTACATACAAATCACCTGGAAATACTGCTTAAGTGCGATTTGGGTTCAGGAGAATCAGTGGGGCCCTCAGTTAAGCATTTCTAACAAGCTCGTGGGAATTGCTGATGCTGGACCACATTTCGAGTAGCAAGGATTCAGGCAGCAAAATTTGACACATAACTCTTGGGAGTCAGTAAAAAAGAAATTTAAATTGATGGCATGCCTACCTATTCAACTCTCCCAATCTGTGTTCTATCCTAGTTTCTTTTAGGAAAGTGAATGTCATGGTTCTTTCCTCAGAAGGGCCTTACTTTCTGAAGTTACCAGTTTTCACACTGGAGCCTGAAGACAAAAACTGAATTTGAGCTGCAAGAATGATCCATATCTGGTAAGTGCCCCTAATTAAAGCACTATGTATGTAATAAACTTAAGCATTTGAGATGAAAGCAAATATCTAAAAGGATCAGGCTATATGAAGTTTAAACGGTCCTGGTCACTATATTTTTAGAGTATATTTCTTCATTTATAATCTAAGGATTCTTGTCACATCTTTACAAGATGCTGTTCTGATAAATGAGAACTATATTTACAAGCAGTTAGAAACAAAAAGTGCTCAACAAATCTATATTTGACTGATTTTTAGCAAAGAAACTGACCACTTGCTTCAAAATGAAGAATTACCTGGAAAAGGTCCAATAACCTAGTAGTTCTAGGTTCAAGGACCAAAAACAACAAATAATATTAACCAAGGTGGTAATAGTCAATATGAAACTATAAATTCCCCCTGAACCTGCACTAAGACATACATATGATATCCAATCTTAGTAAACACAGAAAAGACAATTATGTTATATAAAATGTGTACTATATACTTATTTTTAAAGTCTTTTTTCCATATTAGAACAGACTAAACAATACTTGACCAACTATCCTGCTACATTATAACTATTATTCCATTTGATAAGGTTTGGGGTGCAGCAGCAACACACCAGTGTAACCCATGAGACTTTTACTAGAACTAAGAACATAATCAGTTCTTCATATTAAATTGTTCCTTAAAAATACTGCTGAGATGACTTTTTTCAAAAAAAATCACCATAGCAAAGAAGTGTATAGAAACGCTACCTGAATGTTAACACTTTTACTACAGAGTTAGTTAGTGAAGATTGTGGTCACCGGTTTCAACAGAAAATGTGACAATCTAGAATAAAACTAGGGGGAAAAAATTCCACAAGAAAGAATAAGGGAGATGTTCAGAGAAAGCGTGAAATAAATTGAGAAAAATATATTAATTTTGTTAAAATTTTTTATATTAAAAAGTGACTTTTTTTTTTTTTGGTACCAGGGATCAAACTTGGGCCCTTGCACTTGTGAGGCAGGCACTGGAACCACTGAGTTAAATCCCCAGCCAACAAGAACTTTTTATATAGAACAAAAATTTTGGAATTTTGGAGAACAAAATAGGATAAACCCATTAAAACAGAAATACAGTGCTTCAAGTGAATCCCATCACCTTGTGATGTCCCTTATAAACAGTCTCCAAACCAACACCAGATACGAAAGTCAAACCTAAAGAATGAGCAGCAGTCAGGGCCTCCACACTACTTCATGCAAGAGTAACCGTGCAGACTCTGCCATCAAGACGTGCTTGGTTTCATAAGCTCCCACTCCAGCAGCAGGACAGTCCCTCTAGCAGGGTGCTCAATCACAGCATTTAGACAGGTGCCTCCCGGGAATGGCATTCGGGCAGGCGGCCACCTCTGGAGGCTTGCAGAACAGCAGTTAAGAGTCCGGAGTGTGTACCACATTGCCAGCAATGGGATGTGTCACAACAGCAGATGCCAAGAGTCAAGCTAGTATTTCTCTTTAAAGTACATCTGAAATACAAAAATCTTTAATATACACCATTTGGAAACAAAAGTGCACTTGTTTGCTTTTTTAAAACGATTCACTATAAGTAGCTGTTTTTTATCTTTTGATCACTGACAGAACCTTAATTGGCTCCTTAATTCAGAAGGGCCCTCTACAAGATGGAACCTGGAGTTCCCAAGAAATTGAAAGACAAGTAACGATTTCCCCCAACACCCAAGAAACTCCCTAAATAAATAAAAATTACAGGCAGTTGCTCCTGGAGATTACATACAATGGTGTTGATTTCACAGTCCTTTAGAAGATGTTAAACTTTAGTTTGACAGATTAAACAAGTGAAACACAGGAAGTTGAGGAACGACACATATGTTGTATAAGCATCCATGTCAGAGTTTGGGAGGGAAAGGGCATCAATGTTGTAAATAAGAAGCTTGTAGGTTTTTCTTATCCTATGAGCATGGTTTCAGTAAGATATTCAACTTGTTCTGACACCTCTCACTGGCTCCAATATACAAAGATCAAGAAACAGATCAGAATGTCACTGTCTCCTTTAATCCTGAGGAACACTGTAGAAGACACTTATAGAAGCCAATCTCTTCCTTGATACTAGCCATCTTCAACTGCAAATCTTCCCATTCTTTACTCCATTTTGGACCGTTCAAAGTGTGTGATCATTCGTTCCTGGGGGTAAAGAAAAGGTTTAAGTGTGTTAATTTAAAATGATCATGAGAATCAAGACCTATTATGTAAAGGTACAAGATCCCAATTATGAATGTAACTGTATTGTATACCTAGATTGTACTAATAAACTCAATAAAAAGAAAAAAAAATAACAACAAAAAAAGATCTACCTCCCAAATATCTTCTTAGAGCAATGATTCCTAAATATCTATGAAGATTTTTAAAAACAAATACACAGGCCCCACCAAGATCAACTGAGTCAAAATGTCCAGCCTTCTGGATAGCAAACTCAGAAAAAAATGTGTATTTTGGAGTGAACTAAGATCATTGAACATTAAGTTTTTTGTTGCTTGAGACAAACAAACTTAGGGTCTCCCTTTGTAATTCAGGATATCCTTGAACTCATTATGTAGCCCAGGCTGGCCTCAAACTCGCAGAGATCCTTCTGCCTCAGCCTCCCAAGTGCTAGGACTACAGGTGCGCATCACCATTCCCAACTAATTAAGATTTAATAAGGACATGTACCTCGCCTCTTTAAGGAATTTAACTTAAAGACCCAGTGAAGGATGTGGACAGAGATTCACATTCAGCTACAACACTCAGCATAACAAAATACGAAAAGGAACCAAGTCTAAAAATGGACAGCTTTGCACACAAACTGACACATCTTCACAACTGAAGTGTATGCTCATTAAAATTGAGCTGATGAGACAGTTTCAGAGGCCTGTGGTCCGAGAGTGCACAGAGGTCACATTCTTTACTTAAGGATGGTTAGGAGGGCACATTATTTGGTTTTATCAAAAATCTTAAAATCATGTGGAAAAATTAACATAATTTGACTCTATAAAATAGTATCTACACTGTACTGTTTTAAGAAATATAACATACTATCAAACTTCATTTACTGTCCAGTTTTTACAGTATTTTTGTTTCCTCTTATTTTATGTGCTAAGTGCCTATCACAGACTTCTAAATCTTTTAAAAATATGATTAATCACATCCAATAATCTTTATTCTTTTCACTCTTTCCTTAGAAATACACTTCCTGGCAAGACATAGTGGTGCACACCTGTAATCCCAGCACTCAGGAGGTTGGGGCAGGAGGATCACTGTGAGTTTGAGGCCAGCCTGGGCTACACAGTCAAAAAAAAAAGAAATACACTTCCTGAAAGTCTGTTTTCCTGTTTCATTCCAGGTGCTTTCCAAGCCTGCTACCCAGCTGTCACCCTGAGAATTTCTTATGTTGTCACACTGGGAATCTGGCTTGCCTCACTGTTATGGATGTTTTATTTCCTAGACCTGTCTTTCCTAGCTTTCTCATTTTAATGGCAAACACCTTCCATTACTTTCTTGAGAAGCACATGGAGACTGTCAATGCTTACATGACACAACACCTTTATTTTAGCTTGCTATGGATATTTGGATAGGTATAGAATTCTAGGTTGAAAATTTTTCTCAGAATTCAAAGGCATTGTTCTAGTATCTACTGACTTCCAAAGCTGCTGTTAGAGTCTGATGCTATTTTTGACTCTTGGTCCTTTATCAGATTTGTTTCTCCTTTTAAGGTATTTTTCAGTTTTCTAAAAAAGAAAAGTCCTTGGAGAAAGTTATGTCAGCATGATGGCAGAACAGAAAGCCCAGGTCCTCTTTTCTTACAGACACTGACTAAACAATATGCAGAACAATTTTTTTTTTTTTTTTTTTTTTTGGTGAGAAACGCAGAAACCAGCTGAGGGGCTCATGTACCACAGAAGGGCACTAATTCAGTCATATAAAGCCAAGAGGAAAAGCTGAGATATCTTTTTGTCATAATCTACCCTGTCAAAACATGGCACAGAATCACCATATGTGGAAGAAACTCTCAGTTTCCAGCATCTACGTGGGGAGGAAAGGGAGGACTAAAAGGTACACACAACATCCTGACTTCTAGAAGCTGCCTGATGGAAAGGTTCTGTCTTGCTTTAACCTGAGCACTAAAAGCAAAGGGTCCCAACTTGGAAACCCTGGAAAACAAAGGCAGAGGTCCAGGCAAGCAAACAGATACTTGCCAGACCCACTCACTCTCCAAGACTCTCAGTCTGACACACAGCAAATACAGAAAAAGTCCTAAAGCCCAGGTTCTGTCTGGGAAGAAGAGATGGACTACAAATCTCACATTCCAGAATTTCAGGAAGTTGCCCAAAAGATTGGCTTCTGTCTCAGAACACAGTGGAACCTCCACACTTTAGGTACCTGGGGGCCACTGTGAACAAAAACAAAAAAGATCTTGAGCATGCTCGTACTCCCTGGGTACCCACAGTACACCACAGAGTCAGCAAGGGAGACGCAACTATGAACTCCTAGGGGACAAAAAGCAGCAAATCTCTCTAGCAGTAATTCACACACACAAGTTCAGAGAAGATACATGCACAGAGAAATTTCTGGAATCTCTGGCCAACCCAACTAGTAAAGGTCTCCTGTACAAGGAAGGTCTGTGAATATGGAAGAGGTGGTTGTTTTCTCTAATGCACAGATACCAACACAAAGAATTTTTAAAAATAGTATAGCAGGGAATTGGGACCCAAAGGAAGATATATCTGCAAAATGACCCTAATGAAACAGGTATATGGAATACCCGACAGAGAATCAAGACAGCTCAGTTCAGTGAGCTCAGAACACTGCACAAATTAAGTAAGAATATCAACAGAGATGAAAAATATACATATTCTTTGTACCAGGGATCGAATTCAGGACCTTGTGCTTGCAAGGGAAAAAAATACTTATTTTTTATTTTTAAAAAGATTTTTGTTTTATTTTATTTGGGGTGCCAGGGATTGAACTTGGGCCTTTGTGCTTGCAAGACAGGCAGCTGAACAACTGAGCCAAATCCCTGGCCCCAAAATATTTTTTGAAAAATACCAACAAGCCAGATGTGATGGCACATACCTGTAACCCCAGCATTTGGGAGGCTGAGGCAGGAGGAACACTACAAGTTTGAGGCCAGCCTGGTCTACATAGTTCAAGTTTAGCCTGAACTACATAGCAAGACCCTGTCTCAAAAACCAAACCAAACCAACAAATTGGATAATCTAGAAAAAAAATGGATAAATTCCTAGAAACATACAACCCATCAATACTGAGTCATGAATAAACAGAAAATCTAAATGGACTTGTAACAAGACTGAATCCAGAGTCAAAAACTTCACAATAACACTCCATTATAGATGGCTTCATTAGTGAATTCTACCAAACACGAACCTATGCTTTAAAACACTTCCAAACCACTGAAAAAAAGAAATTCATTTAGAAGTAACTTCCACATGTGTTCTATGAGAACATCATTACCCTGATACCAAAGTCAAACAAAGACAATTCAAAAAAAGAAAACTACAGGCCGAAAACCCTGATGGATATAGATCAACAAGCCAAACATAATGGGGCATGCCTGTGATCCCAGCTACTCGGGTGTCTTGAGGAAGGAGGATCACAAGTGCAAAACTAGCCGGGGAAACTTAGTAAGACCTTGTCTATAACAACAACAACAGTAATAATAATAACAACAATAATAATAATAAATAAAGGGTGGGTATACAGCTCAGTGGTGTATTTGCCTCGCACACACAACAGCCTGGGTTCAATGTGCAATTCTGAAAACACAAAACAAAAGCTTAGATGAATACTAGCAAAAAAGGATCACATACTGTGAAAATTTATCCCTGAAATAGAAGGAAGGTTCAATGTACACAAATCAGTTAGTGTGATGCAACATAATAACATAATGAGGCCATTACCACATGATCAATACCAAATGATACAGAAAAAACTATTATATAAAATTTACTATCTTTTCATAATAAAAACTTCCAACAAAATGGGAATAGAAAGAAATCACCTCAATATGATAAAGCCCATAAATGAACAGCCCACATGATATTCAACAATGAAAAACTAATGTAAGGATGCCAAATCATGTCACTGCTATTCATCACAGCATCCTAACCAGAGCAATTAGGTAACGGAAACAACAGTACCCAATCAGAAAGGATAAAGTAAAATTAACTCTTGAAGAACACCACATACTGCACAATTCCATTTATATGAGGAATCTAAAACAGCCAAACTCATGTAAGAAAGTAGAACAGTGGATGCCATGGGCAAGGGGAAGCAGAAAAAACTTATTCAACAGGTATAAAGCTCCAGTTGGACAAAACTCATCCTACAGATCAGTGCAACACTGTTTATCTTTAATACTGTAACATACACTTAAACAATTCTGAGGACAGAGATCAGTGTTATGTTGTTATCACAAAAAAGGGCTGTAATACTTACATACACTTGAAATCAATAGTGACCCTGAGTTCCCATAAATGACACAATTGTTTTCATATTGTCACTCCTCCCCAGGAGGAATACAGCCTGGTTGGGGAGCTGAAGCCAAAAGGAAACCCTGACAGCAAATAATTAGCAGAGGAAGACCCTGAGAGAGATCTGGGAACTACAGAAGACACTACAGAAAGCAAAGCATTATGTGGACAACTCAAATCTGAACAGCAGAATTCTCAATTATTTCACTGCAAAGGACAGGTAAGGAATCTTGACACTGTATGTGTGTGAGCACTGTCACAAAGCAGGTCGGCAGGAAGGTACCAATCATTGTTAGCTACCAGTTCAACACAGGGGCAAGAAGCTTCCAAAAGGCTTTCTGAAGCCAAGGGACTCTAGAAGAATCTAATATTCAGAACATATCTAAGACTAGGTCCCATGAACCTACATATCAATTCCTTCCTAAGACTTTATGTGCAATCTTTTAAGTGAACTAATCAGAGGTGTAATAAAAAATTAAAAAGCAACATAAATATTAGAGGTAATTATAATCACTATCAGAACAGGGTGGCGACACTAGAACAGTAAATGTAATAGGTAATTTATATTTTGTTTTGGTCTACTATATTCCTTTTCAATATTTCTGTAAGGAGGGCAGGGACAATGGGGAAAAAAATGAGAACCAAGACCTGCCATGTAAGGGTACAAGATCCCAATAATGAATGTAACTGTACTGTATACCTAAAATGTACCAATAAACTCAATTAAAAAAAATAAGAGTACAGTATTTGTTACCTAATTGAAATGAAAATATTTCTCAACTTGGACCATACAATTTTAGAAAAGGAGGATGTAGATAAACAGATGTAAAGGAAGGAGACTCTGTCCACTGAATGTTCAAGTTCTGTTCATATTCCCATTCTCCTCCTTTTCTACTATACCACACTAATTCTTCAGTTCATTCACGACTTGTTATTAAATCCAGATCCACAGCTTACAGACATGATCTGATTACTGACCTCATCTGAATCCAGAAGGGCTGGAAGTGCTCTGCAGAAAGAAGGGAACACTAAATTAAACAATGTCAAATAAAGCTATAAATGGTTCATAAAGGACAGAGAAATAGCGACTACAACTTAAAGCTTTTCTGTAACTTATCTAAGTCTTGCATCTTATTATTAGCCCTTTTAGGACAAAAAGGCAAATGAACAAGAAAAACATGTTCTGGAATATAATAGGATTAACAGTTCATTCAATTACAACTATACAAAGAAACTTCAAAATTATTTTTCTTTTTTTTTTTTTTTTTTTTTTTTTTGGTACCAGGGATCGAACTTAGGACCTTGCACTTGTAAGGCAGGTGGCGGCACCACTGGGCTAAATCCCCAGCCCAGGAACTTTAAAATTCTTAAAGGACTATCACATTGATTTTGGAATGAGCTATAGCTCAATCTTTCTAAATGTCATTTGAATGAATAATCCCACTTTTTTTTTTTTTTTTTTTGGTACCAGGGATTGAACTTGGGTCCTTGTGCTTGCAAGGCAGGCGACAGAACCACTGAGCTAAATCCCTGGCCCAATCCCAATTATTTTTGTTTAAATCATTTTTCATCATCTTATATTCCCATTAGTGTGCTTTAAAATAATAAAAAAGTAGTATTAACTTTGAAATAGGATTCATAATAGTAATGACTCATAGTGGGCATGGTGGCACATGCCTACAATCCCAGCACTCAGACGCTGAGGCAGGAGGACTGCCACAAATTTGAGGCTAGCCTAGACTCTATAGTGAGATTGGGACCAACCTCAGCTACACAGCAAGACACTGTCTCAAAAAACAAAACAAAACAAAAAAGAAAATAATGATTCAAACACTTACACATCTGTTACAGAAGAAGGAACATTCTCTTCTACCCACTTCAAATCATCTTCCTGCTGGGAATATGCAAATACTAGTTGTTAACTCCAATGCACCACATAACACAACCAAAGTAAAGCTCTAACAACCCTTATGATCTTTTTTGGTAGTTAGTATAAATGGAATTGTTTTCCTGATTTCTTTCAGATAGTTCATTGCTAGTGTATAGAAATAAAATTGATTTTTGTATGTTGAGTTTGTATCTTGAAATGTTATTGAATTTATTAGTTCTAACAGTTTTATGGAGTCTTTTCTATATGAAAGATCATGTAATTTGTAAATAGGAACAATTTAACTTCTAAGTTAGATACCTTTTTTCTTGCCTAACTGCCCTGGGTAGGATCAAATAATTTAATTTTTTGTTTGTTTGTTTGGTACTAGGGATCAACCTCAAGACCTTGTGCTTGCAAGGCAGGTGGGAGAACCACTGAGCTAAATCCCCAGCCCTAAATAATTTAATTTTTAACATCATATAAAAGAAATACAAAATAATGTCCTCCATCGTCCAATATTCTTCTCATTGGCCTAATACATGAAGTATATTTCATGTAGGCTTTGGCCCTTAAGGCGGAGATCATTTCTAAAATCTTTTTAAAGCTGGGCATTGCAACACATGCCTATAACTACAGCCCTGAAGGAACTGGAAAAGCCAAGTGTGGCCTACATATTGAGGCACTGTCTCACACACACAAAAAAAAACACAAATAAATAAAGCCTTTTATGCAGAGTGGATGTTCAGTTTCAATAAAATCTGACTTGATAGCTGCAGTTTTAACTTAGTGGCAAGGACGTTTGCCTAACACACCTGAGGGCCAGGGTTCAATCCAGCACCAAAAGTAAAAAGAAAATTCCCTCACTGAAATCATCTAGGTCTTTATTCCAAAAAAGACCATAGTTTATTAATGGGATGATGACTTCACTACTGAAAACGATTAAACGGAACAATCAGAATAATCTCCTACTTTTTAGGAATACAAAAGGAAATGATCTTGTTGAAGATTACTAGATCTTAGTCTCATTTGCTGTCTATTTTTGAATGTAAATTAATATATATATTCAAAGATTAATTTTGGCAAGCCTAATTATAGCATAGGCACAAAAATCATTAAGGCTTATGAATACTGACTTTCAACAAGAACTGAAAAATTGGGCAAAAACCAAAGAGAAAAGGAAAAAAGTCAAACTTACTGTTTTATTTACTTTACTGTTTCCGTTTGGTTCTTGTTTAGTACTTCTCATTTTCATTCCTTCTGAAGAAGGAAGGAAAGTATGCAGATTGGTTAACTCTGTAAACAGATCAGCTATGATTCCAAAAATGGATTGAGAGCTTTATTTTAAGCTTACTGATTTATATAATTCGATGTTTCTCCATCTTTGCATTTACACTGGAAGTCCAAAGCTAAACTTACACCTCACTTCTAGCATGTAAACTAGACATTTATTCAATTTATCACTGCTTTACCTTAAAACTTACACTCTTATATCCCCTCCATCCTAACTTTATCACACACCAAACTGAGGAATAACACTGTTGTAAAATAATAAACAATGTACTTATATGAAAACATATTTAAAGCACAAACAAAAAGTGAGTTTTATCACTACCAAAGCTTTCTTTCAACATAGGTTCCTTTTGTTCATCTTCTTCATCTTCCTCAGACAATGGTGAAAAGGCAAACCTGTCAGAAAAAAGGTAGACGAGAGGGAAAAATTAGAACACTATAAAAGCGCTCTACTATCTGGGTTTTACAGGGCTTACTATTGAAAGTGCAGCTGTAGTCATTAACATAATCAGTTTAGGAACAGTAATTCTTCCCCTTCAGAAAGCTCTTAGAGGCTTTCAATAGCAAGGGAACAGCAGAACACTACCATATTTCTAAGTACTCAGGCACACAATCCCTTGTAAACTTAGGCAAGTTAGTTAACCTCTCTGTATGCCTAGTTTCCTCATCTGTAAAAAGGAATAATAGAACATTACTCAAAATACTCATAGGAGTGTTCTGTGAAAATAACTCATTACAGAGTGCTTACAACAGTATCTGGCCTTTTTTGTAATCATTCAATAAATGTTCTTTTGTAAGGATTCCTTTCATACAAAGGAAAGTAAATTCTCCCCTCTGTTTGGTTCCTCACTCAGGGTGTCCTCACTCAGGGTCACAGACACACATACCATACCTTTCTAATGAAAATATGTACTTTAGCACAAGGACAGCTAGCTGTCCATCTGAATAGCTGTGCTGGGGGAATACAAGAAGCAATCTTTGTGTTCACCCACTTAACAGGAATGGCAAGGTGCACACATGTGTTAAAGCGTGAATCAGTGAGTTTTACCCATATTATGAGCCATGTTACATTTTAGTGTATTTATAATTTATTTTTTATTTTTTATTTATTTATTTATTTTTTTGGTACTGGGAATTGACCTCAGGTCCTTGTGCTTGCGAGATTTATAATTTTAAAATAAATGTTTTCTTTTGATCTTTCTTATAGAGTGGCCCAATTCAATACAATGTCACATGAAAATCCACTCTGACAACTTTGGGAAGAGGTTAAAAGTGAGTCATCAGGTGACTCTGATGACTTGGATCATATGAGCCAAAGAGTTAGCAAGAATGACAGATGGATAAGTACAGAATGAAGAACTTGAGTCAGATGAGGAAGAAACAGTAATGTAAATAAATATTTGACTAGTCAAAATGCTAAAAAACAGTCATGTATATGATCCAATGTGAGAACTAGGTCAGAAAATGTTATTAGGTTCTTGCCAGGAGTAAAACCTATTGGACAAAATGCCAACACTGCGATCCAATGTTGGAAATTGTTTGTAATGGACAATATGTCCAACAGTATGTTTTGAAATACAATATGGACAAAAGTATGTTTTGAAATACACCAATAATGAAATACAAGACAATCTATACATTCTATATGTATCAATAGTAACACTCAAAAAAACATATTTATCATGACATTTCACTACCTGAACTAAAAGCCTTCATAGCAGGATTTAATCATCCCAATCGTCAGAATCTGGAGGATTTATGGAGAAGTGACCAATGTGGTGTTGATAGTTTTAGAACAATAATGACACTCAAGATTCGGTTTCCTACGTTTTGACAACAAAAAGTCTCACCAAGATTTAAAAATAGCCAACAATTTGGCTACTGTTTGCTTATTTGTTGTGTTTCCAACTGTCAAGCAATTGCAGTCCAAATACATCACAACTAATGAACAACTTGCATTATTTTGTTATTGCTAAAGCTTTCAACAATGTATGCCAAGTAAACCTTTCAAATATGGTATAGAAATATATCCCCTGGTAGATGCAAGGACATTTTTACACCTTGAATTTAGAAATTTGTCCTGGAACTCAGCCACCAGGTCTTTCTTCATGCAGTAATAAACCGTCTGACTTTGTGAACATATTTGTTGCACTTACTTCAAAAAAGTAACCCAAATGTCACAATGAACAACTGGTTCACTAGTTACCCACTGATGTTACATTTCCTAAAAGAACCCCAGCTGACTAGCACAGGAACTATTCGCAAGAACAAAGCCAAGATTCCCTCCAAAATGCTGCAAGTTAACAACAGGGTATAATCTTTGGGTTTCAGAAAGACAGGCTGGTGAGGAAAAGCAAAGTAGTACTGATACTGTCAATGTTACAGCATGATAATAAAATTGATAGGGGATAGCATGTGGCAGCGCACACCTGTAATGCCAGCACTGGGGAGGTGGAGGCGTGAGGATCTTTGCAGTGAGTTCAAGGATATTTGCAGGGAGTTCAAGGCCAGCCTGAACTACAAAGTGAGACCCTGTCCCAAAACAAACCAACAAAAAAATGAATCCTCAACACAAAGCCAGAGACGGTCACATTTTACAACAAAATGAAAGACAGAGTAGACGTTGTTGACAAGCTATTCAGCAACTGTGTCACTTGAAACACAAAGCTTGGCCAATGGTGGTGTTTTACTCTACTGTAAACACATCATGGATAGTTTCACAGTTGACAAAGAAAATAACAAGCACAAAGTATCATGGAGAAATTTCCTTAAGAGGACTGGAATTGATAAATGATCAATTATTACAGAGGAAGAACAGTATGTATCGCCCAAAGAACTCCTCAAAAGAATTCTGGAGCAGACCAGTGAACACACAGGTGAAACAGCACAAGAACCTCCAAAGATGGGGCCTGAGGTGTAGCTCAATGGTGCCACCGCCTGCCTAGCAAGTGCTAGGTCCTGAGTTTTGACCCCTGGTTCCTCAAAAAAAAGAAAAGAAGAAGACCAGCAAGATGTCAAGTATGTCCTACCCAAGAAGTCAAAAAAAACAAAACACTTATGCTATTGGTGTAAGCAATTGTGTGCATGGAACATGCTGTTCTCATGTGTGAAAACTGCCTTCAGTATGATAAAAAAAATAAAGATGATTTCAGTGGTAGAGTTTTTGTATTTTCATTGTAGTTAACATAGGAATTTATTTCTGCTGCTATTTTTTAGATTTTGTAAACAAACATTAGATGTAGAAAATGTTGATGTTTATTCTAAACATTCAGTATATATTTGATATTTTATTTTATTGATATTTCATCATCCTGTTAAATTCACATTGTATAATATGATAGGAAGCTTCTGACAATAGAGGAAGACAAGAGAAGTAACAAGTATGGCCTGCCAAATAGGGAAAGCAAGTTAAGCACAGCATGAGTGAGAATTATGTATGGAACATGCTGTTGTCATGTGTGAAGACTGTCTTAGGTGTGACAACTGAAGCAAAGATTATTTCTGCAGTAGTTTTGTTTGTATTTTCATTGTAGTTTACGTAAAAATTTATTTCTGCTGTTATATTTTAGATCTTACAAGCAGGTAAACAGTTGATGTTGAAAATGTTGATGCTTATTCTACACTCATTACATACTAAAAATTTAGTATTTTATTTCAGTGATCTTATTTTCCTGTTAAGTACACATTAATAAAACTCAAAATTAAAATTAATAATTCATCAATAGAAATACTCCTAAAAAATAAACATAGGCATTACACACCCCCATAACTCCCCTTTTCTAAAAGTTTTCCCTGATGTCCATGTTTAACCCCAAACTTCAAATTGAGAGTTAAGATAAGGAGGCTTAAATCTGTGTGTTCTGCTCAGAAGATAAACATCTGATGGGTCCACTTCAGATATCTGTCCTTATTGTCAGACAACCCAGAATGCTCTAGCTTTGCCTTCCCTCTGTATTTCCTCTTTATTGCTGCCTAATGTTTTTATTGTACCTTCTTTTTGCTTTTTTTTTTGTGGTACCGGGGATCGAACTCGGGTCCTTGCACTTGCGCAGCAGGCCACCAAGCCACTGAGCTAAATCCCCAGCCCTATTGTACCTTCTTTTTAAATCTCTCCTTTTATGATAAAAACTCTTAAAAAACTAGAAATAGGGAATACCTGTAACTTGTTAAAGGGTAACAAAATTCCAAGATAAATATCACAGTTAATGATAATACTTGAGAAGCACCTGAAGTCAGAACGGGAGGAGGAGATGCACTCTCACTGCCTTTATTGAAAGTTATACTGTCAGTCATCGCTCCAGCTGGCTGTACTGCTTTTTAATATTGCACCGGCTTTTTTTAAATAAATTTTTTTTAAAAAGGAAAAGAAAAGTTATTCAGGAAGGCCTAGCCAGCATAATAATGCCTCAAGTCCAACAAAGTGAGTCTTATACACCTTTGACACAAATGTACAACATGTATTTCTTTGCGCATCCTAGTCGTCTCCTCCACATCACCTCTGCTTTTCCTCTCACTTCCGGACACCCAGGCACTGACTGAGCACTGTTCTGCTGTGCACTGTCGCACTGTGCAGTGAGCACACAGCAGCACAGCTGTGACAGTCTGGCAGACTTGGGGACTACTTTTGCAATCTGTTCACATCTATCAATGTTCATAATGTGAAGTCTGTTCTTATCTGTGAAAGTTCACAGCTCAAATGTTCATAAGTCGGGGACTTACTCTATGAGAATCAGAAACAAGGCAGATTATGTCTCAAAGAAGGAGCATTACGATTACTTCAGATAAGAGCCCAGCTGATAAGAAAATTGAGAAATTACCAAAACTAACAGGTATCAATCAGGGTTGATGGCTGTGATAAATTACAAAAATAAACAGCACTTCTAACATATCTGGAAAAGCCACATACAGTATTTTTAAAGGTTGCACTCCTAAGACCTACAAAAATGTTAGTAACATGTAATTTTAGCATTAAAAGGACTAAAAATGGAATTATCAAAAATATACATAAATTTATTTAATTAGGCATGGTGGTGCATCCCTGTAGTCCGGCTATTTGAGAAGCTGAAGCAGGAGGATCACAAGTTTAAAACCAGCCTGGGAAACTGCAAGACTTTAGCTTTAAAAATAAAAAGGGTTGGGGATACAGCTCAGTCGTAGAGCACCCCTATGTTTGATCCCTAATAGGCAAATGAACAAAAATTGAATGAATTAATTAATTCAATTAATCCCAATCAAAATTTTCATAAAGTTTTTCCAGAATTAAACAAAGAACAAATGCTATTTTTCCCCCCGATGCTAGGGATTGAACCCTAAGCCTCATACATGCTATGCAAGCACTCTAACCAATTAACTACATGCCCAGCCTCCAAATACAATTAAAAAAAAAAAAAGAAAAAAAAAAAAGATCAAGGCTCTCTGATGCCAAGACTTATCAGGGAGCTTTGGTACCTAGTTGTGTTACTGATGCAGGATCAAAACAATAGAAGATAACAAAGAACCCGGAATCAAACATTTCTTGGTGACTGAAAGCCTTCACAGTGAAAAACAATACTTTTAATAATGAAATGCTGGGCCAGGGATTTAGCTCAGCGGTTTGGTGGCCTGCCTTGCAAGCGCAAAGACCCAAGTTCAATCCCCAGTACCAAAAAAAGAAAAAAGAAAAATGAAATGCTCTGACCTCAGCTCAAGATAGAAAAAGAACAACAGATGAAGGGAAAAATAACAAATGTGACTCCACTATTTCTGAGGTTTTGTAAGACCAAAAACAGCGCAGAAAAATAAAAGACAGTAAGGTAGAAGAAAATATCTTTAAAAACAGAAAGAAACAAAATATTGGTAATTGAGACATTCTAGAAATCCCTGCAAATCAATACACAAAGCACTGCTATTGTTTGATTATCTGCTCCCTCTAAAACTCTTGTGAAATTTAACCCCCAACACAACAGTACAGGAGGTATGGCTAGGGAAGGTGTTTACGTCCTGGAATGCATGGACTGAGGCTATTACTGAAAGAACTTTGGAAGCGGGCTCATTTCCTCTTTGCCTTCACCATGTGAAGATCCAGCAAAAGGCCCTCACCAGATGGTACCTTGGACTCCCTGGTCTCCAAAACTATGAGCTAAAACATTTCTGTTAATTAGAAATTACCAGTCTGGCATTTTATCATAGCACAAACAGGCTACGACATTAACAATAAAAAGCTAAAGAGCTGGGCACAGTGGTGCACACCAATAAACCCAGCACTTAGGAGGCTGAGGCAAGAGAATCACTCACTATGAGTTTGAGCCTGAACAACACAGCCTGTTAAAAAAAAAAAAAGCCAAAGATAAAAACTAATGCACAAAATCAAATGACCAGTAATATATAAAAGATATAAAAAGTAACCCAATCTAAATATAAATAAAGCATGGGCCGGGGATTTAGCTCAGTGGTTCCACCACCTGCCTTGCAAGCGCAAGAACCTGAGTTCAATCCCTGGTACCAAAAAAAAATTTTTTTTAAATAAATAAATAAAATAAAGCAACACTAAATATTAATTTTTATCCACTAGATTTGCAAAACTTAAATGAAATGACTGGAGATGTAAAAGGATAGTAGATAAAGCAAGCTCCTCTCATACTACTGTTGTATGCATTTTTTTTTTTTTTTTTTTTGTATTGGGGATCAAACTTGGGTGGCGGAACCACTGAGCTAAATCCCTGGCCCCACAATTTTTTTTAGTGGGATTGCAGTCTGAAAGATACTTTAAAAATCACAAATATACCTACGCCTTTAACCCAGCAACCCTAAGCACACTTATTAAATATTTAGGGAACATCTGCTGTGTGCCAATGTGTGCTAAAAAGTTAACTTTACGAGAGCGTGATCTGGCCTTGCTCTTGATGACTGGGAAATAAATCTCTGAAGTGCTGAAACATTCTGCCTGATGGGAATGTTTGTTTGTTTAGTTTTATTTCCCTGGGGGGGGGCGTGGATCACAGACAGTCTACCTGTGATTTATAAGGGCTTTCAGTTCCAACCTCTGAAGAACTGCTAACTAAAGGTATTATCCCAGCTTGCAAGAGGGCAGCATCTAATTAAGCCCAAAGAAAACTCTGGACACCACTCCACGGCCAGAATTATTGGAAGTTAAGTGTTTAGGCTCCTCTTGAACAATGTGCTGAACACAATGCCTCTTCCCTTGCCTGATTTGAATGTGCACCCTTCTTAAACCAGAGGTAGCTTTACTGCCTGCATTTAGTGTGGTTTATGAATCCTAGCAGATGACTGAAGTTGAGAATGGTTGTGGGGATTGCAAAACTTACAAGTGGGTCAGAAAAGCGAGTGGTCTTGAAGAGACTGTACTCTAGAACCCTGCAATCTGATTGACTGGATGGTTTGGAGTCTGAAGTGAATGAGATTCACTAGAACCCTGACTGCTGAAACATATGGTTTGAGAAAACAAGGGATGAGAGTATAGGGGTTATCAAACCTCTGAATCCCAGATGGGCAAAGGGTCATCCATGGTTTGGAACTGGAGCTGTGCTATTATCACTACTGGAGTTAAGTCACCAACCGAATTTGGAAATGATAGCTCTCTGTACGTATGGAGAAATGTAAAATAACAACAAGAAAAAAAGTAAGGCAACTTAGTGAGACTCTGTCTCAAGATTTTAAAAAGGGCTGGAAATGTAGCTCAAGTGTGAAAGCTCTGGGTTCAAACCCCAATACTGCAAACATTTAAAAGGGGGGAGGCAGGGATTTAGTCTAGTGGCACCGCACCTACAAGGCCCTGAGTTCAATCCCTGGTATTAGGGGGGGAAAAAGAAAAGAAAAAAAAAAAAAAGGAAGGGGGGGGGGGAAAAAGAAAAGAAAAAAAAAAAAAAAAAAAAAAAAAAAGGAAGGGAGGGAGGGAATAAGACAACTATGGATGGGCCAAAAGACTGAATGAACCCTTGGGTAGAGTGACGGGCGCACCTGCTGGTCCCTCCATACTAAAAAGTCCTAAACAGAGGAGTTCTTTGTCTGTAGGCCTACTGAGACAGGAGATTAGGGTGTGGCAAAACTGGCTGAGGAAGTAGGCAAGATCCCAAGACACTAATGCAAAACAGGTCCCAAAATCCTGAACATGAACTCTCCAGAGAACCTGAGTAGGTTTTCAATAGGATGACCTAGACCTGACTGACGTCAGCTTGAGGAGTGGATGATACAACAAGGACAGTCCACATTGAGTCTGGGCCACTGTGCTCTCTCACATGGTTAGCCTGCCCTCACACTATAGGATTCACTTCTTTTCCTTTTTTGGGCAGGGCGGGGGCAGGGGTACCGGGGAACGAACTCAGGTCCTTGCACTTGCAATTGCAAGGCAGGCAACAGAACCACTGAGCTAAATCCCCAGCCCTTCTTTTCCTTCTTTTACTTGGCCCAGACTCAGCAGAGCCTGTTTCTTTTCCTACCTTTAATAAACTCTGCTACCATTTGTGCTTGTCTTCACCAGTATTTGCTCAGTTAAGAAAGGATGTAGAAACTATCTCCAGGCCACTTTAGCACCCCAAAACTCAGCTGTCAGGAGCCAGGAGCGATTCTACATAATTCTGGGGGAAAAAAGTCATTTCACAATTAAACTATGATTAGGGCTGTCTGAAGCCTCCATAGCCCCATGATGCCATGAAGCTCAAGGGCAAGAGTATATCAGCTGAAGACATCCTGGTTCTTTGAGAACTGAGTAGTAATAATAACAATAATAATAAAAAGAACCTGGGGAACTGATAATTCCTTATCAGCTTAACTCATCCCACCTACTATTTTAAATTTTGCTCATCTAGCTGCCCTAATCAATATAAGCCCCTCATCTTCCTCATAGCAATCTAAGATCCTCATCAGCATAAGATCTTCAGGTCATAGGATTACCTGCACCCTCCCAGTCACTGGATACTTCCTCCATTATAAGATCCTCCTCATTTAGGATTATCACCACCCCAGTCATCTGATACTCCCTACAACCCAATAAAGAGTGGTGAGCTCAGGGCCGGGGGTTTAGCTCAGTGGTGCTGCCAGCTGCTTTGCAAGCACAAAGTCCTGAGTTCAATCCCTGGTACCAAAAAAAGAGTGGTGAGCTCAGAGTGTCTTTGTCTTTGCCCACTCTGAGGCAATGACCTCCCAGCCCCCCATATACACTGAAACTACAAAAGTCTCTATTGTCTTTCTTTTCTTTAGCTCTTGCCATCCCCCTTTCTAGGCAGAGGATTGACCAACCTCCAATACCCAGTTAACACCATTAGGGGGTAAAACAGCCAAGGGGTGGAGAATAGGTGTCCCTAAGCCATCTTGATGTAGGAACCCCAGGTACAGTGCCTCTAAAACCTCCTGGTGAAGCTGGCTTGGGGTTACAGTGAGACTGGTAGGATATGGAAATGCAAGACTGTAAGATTAAGGTAAGTCTTCAGATGAAAACTGGTTCATTTAAATGGGTTTATTTGCAATGGCTATCTTCCCTTTACCTAAAGATATTACAGAAATAAATAGCTGTATCTGTAAACTTACTACATATTATGAAGAGAGAGAGAGAGAGAGAGAGCACGCCAAAGAGAGAGAAGCTATGTTTGACTGGGGAACCCTTTCCATAGTTAATACTATAAAACAAAACCTGTAGATAAAGTCCTAACAGAACTACAGTTAGCCTGAGAGACTGTATGAACATAATGGTTGATGGGATAAAGGTACAGGTTGGGATAAGCCCTGAGATATCTGGATGGATTCTCTGCAATGTGGTTGTGGCTTCTCTACTTTGAGGATGGATACTGTTTCTGAATGGGGACCTCTTCCCTGACCTACTATTGTAAATCATAAGGCATATAAATCTGCCCTCTGTGCCCACAGACTGGACATGCTGAATGGGAACCAATGAGGCCACCCAAGCCCGCATAGTTCACTGATTTCTAAAAGGTGTAACAGAAGCTGGAATGCTGATACAGAAATTTCACTATACAAGAGTCTCAGGTGTAATACACACTTCAGCTTCCAACAAAAGGCTGTGAGCATCTCCAACAACTGCCAGGATCTCAAACTGAAAAGTGATTACCACTGTGCTCCCCATAGGACAGAGGCAGGCCCTACTGGATAACACCACACAATGGAAAACAGACTCAGTATGAGCCTGTGAATATCTGGTTTTGCTCCCAACCAACCTGGCACCTTGACATAAGCAAATCATGGCCAACTGCCATTATGCTTGTCCATAATTACATCTGGTACATGAGTAAAAATCAATTCTGTTAGAAAGGCATAGCAAATATCTCCATAATTCTAACAGAATTATATCATTACTGTACTTTGGTATGGTTTCACACTGGTACTGTTGCTAATACTTAATTACCTCATGTAAATAAGCTTTATGACAATATTATTATAATCAAACGTACTGGGATATTGAGTTAAAGAATCTTCAGGCTCTAAACATGATAGAAAAGGCTAGCTAAATACCAATTTCTATGCTACATGGTTTTGAACAAGTTATTTATTCCAGGTTCGAAGACTGGTAAATCAAGGGAGTATACTTACATAATTAAGTCTGCATAAAGTATGAAAATGTATATAATGGCTTTGGAAAACAGATTAGTTCTTAGTTTAAATCCATCTCTACCACATACTGGGCACCTCCAAATATCAGGCAAAATCAGTTATTGCTATTGTCTGTCACATAAATTCTGAAATGTTAAACAGAGATGCCCAGACAAATTTAACGCTTATGCTGAGAAAGCACCAGCCAAAAGCCAGGGGGCATCCTACATAATTAAAAAAAAAAAATCAATCTCACCCATAAAATTCTGGCCTGTGCCCTTGAGCAATGGGAGGCAATGAATTGCTATGCTTCTGGAATGTCCTGCCTGTTGGGAATGTCTGTTTCCCTACAGGCTGCCAGAAAGTTTGACAGTGGTTTATAAGGCTAGGCCATACTAGTTCTGAACTATAGAAGAAAGAGAAACTGAAACCATTAGTGCGAACACCAGCAACAGTTGGAAATGAAAGTTTAGCCACACAAGCAGGATGAAACAGAGACCTAGTAAAGACCAGACACTTCAGGCTCAAGTGAGTTTCCCTGGTTGGCAATGTTCTACAGAGTCACAGGTCTGGACAGAAGACGGCACACTGTGACCGCAGACAAGACACCCAGAAGCTCTACTTCTGAGTCCCTCCAGACCTTGTCCTACGAGTTGCCTGGATTTTAGTTTGTACCACTGTCATAAGACGGAACAGCTTTCAGTAAGTTCTATGAGTCTTTCTGGTGAATTATCAAATCTGACTTTTGGAAACCAGTGAATCTACAGTTAATATCAAAAGTGAAGACAGTCAGAAGAAGAGGTGAGAATAACCCCTGGACCGACCAAGGCTGCGCTCCGCTGCATCTCGTGTCCAGCACCTGTGTCCCATCGCCATTGCTACCACGCCCAAGAGAAAGGCTGAAGGGGGTGCCAAAGGTGATGAAGCCACAGTGAAGGACAAACCACAGAGAAGATCTGAAAGGTTGTCTACTAAACCAGCTCCTCCAAAGCCAGAGCCCAAGCCTAAAAAGGCCCCTGCAAAGGGAGAGAAGGTACCCAAAGGGAAAAAGGGAAAAGCTGATGTCGGCAAGGACGCGAATAACCCTGCCAGAAAACAGAGAAGCCAAAACAGACCTGGCACAAAAACTGAAGGTGCTGGAGCCGCCAAGTGAAGTGTGTGCATTTTTTTTATAACTGTGTACTTCTGGTGACTGTACAGTTTGAAGTACTATTTTATATCAAGTTTTATAAAAATGCAGAATTTTGTTTTACTTTTTTTAAAGCTATGTTGTTAGCACACAGAACATTTCATTCTTGTTTTGGGGTAAGGAGCATAAGTCACTAATACGATGTCTCCAAAGCTGGACTGATGTGGGGAAAGCACCTTTCCCTGCTAGTTTTGAGACTTCCTCTTGGCTTCCAGGAGAAGGGAGTCTCTGATGTTGACACCTGTGGCCACCTTGGTACAAAATGCCTTGTGGTACGGGAAAACTCCCAGTTCATTTTATGTCCCCCTTCCCTCTGCCATCAGCACAGACTTAACTCCCTTAAGCCCAGAGACCTATTGGGACCTAACTCCCAAAAATTGATGTTACCAGTGTGTCAAGCATTCTAGACTTGGCAGTGACATTGAGATGCTGTCCCATAAGAGCAATGACTTCCTTTTCTAGACAGTAGATCTTCAGATTGATAATTCTGTCATTTTCATTTCACTTTCTGAAAGTCAGGGTCAGCTTGTGAAAAGCTGTTAAACAACTGCTAAATGTATAGTGTCAACCCTCACTCTAAACTTTCCCTACTCCGAGCATCAAAGACTTCACTGGATTTTATAGTGGCTTTCTGATTTTTGGTAGTCCATCCAAGAAGGGAGTTTGAAAGTTGTATACTGTTAACGATTGTGTGCCCATGTCCTGCCTGAAATACCATGATTGTTTATGAAATTGGAAAAAAAAAAAAGCGCAGGCAGTCTTGTGAAGACTCTTGGAAGATTCTGCAATTTAACTAAGTGTACTTAGGGAGAATTCTTTGTCTTTATGGACTTCACATTTGGGATTTTTATGGTTTGGGGATTTTCTTGAGGGGTGGGAGGAGAAGGCAGATATTAAAAGATATGTAAGATTTAGAATATAGTAAGTGCCATGGGGTGGGGCAAGGGATACTGGAGGGCCTAAGAATAGATTTATAGGATGTTTACATTATTGTACTTTATCCTATTTTTAATCCACCACATATACAAAAGAATTAATGTAACAGGCCTTTAGAAAGGCCTACTTACAAGACTGGTCCATGGCTGGTATGTGGAACTCTGACTGTTCCTAACTGACAAGGACAGCAGTGTGAGTACACTGTTTGTGTGATGCAATTTGCAACAACACTTGCTTTCCTCCTGGAAAACACAGTTTTCCTATGTCATAGGCAATGAGTGCTCATGTGACCAGCCCTCACTAACAACTTCAATTACTGACTAAATCAGCGTCCCTGGTCAGAAACTATATACATGTTAGAGTTTTTCTGTGGCTGGGAAAAAGGGCACACTTGACATATTTCCCCAGAGGAGGGAAAGAACATAGGGAAAGAAAAATAATTCTGCAGAATCTACTTGTGACTTTTCAGCATGCTGATTCTATCATTTTGTTACAATAATCCTTAGTTGTAAGGACAATTATATGCCGAGAGCCACAATTCCTTCAAGTGAATCATTAAGCACACAGGTGGTCCCCAAACTGGAAATAACCCAAATGCTCATTAATGAACAAGTTAATTTAACTATATTCCATGTAAACCCTGTAATATTATGCCACCTACAAAAAAACACAGGAGTTCAATTTAAAACAGGCTACTCTGAAATCAATCTCCCCAATGTACTGTTGAGGTGAACAGCAAAAATTGTGGAAGGGTATACCACATTAAGATGTTAACAATGGGGCCGGGGATTTAGCTCAGTGGTTCTGCCGCCTGCCTTGCAAGCACAAGGACCCAAATTTGATCCCCCAGTACCAAAGGAAAAAAAAAAAAGATGTTAACAATGAAGTCATGGGGAATGGGTCAATGTTCTAAAAGAGGAAGAAGGAAGAAGGCAGGAACAGTGGGAGAGAGGGAGGGAGAAAGGAAATACAAACAATATGTTTTTAATTAAGGAAGGGAAATATTTTGAATAAAATATAGCTAGCAACTAACTAGTAGATCAACAGAGAGATATGAAAAGAATGTCTGTCTATAGGATTTTTTTTCTGAAGAGTATGATTTCAGATCTCCTTTATTTCGTTTCATGGCTTTTCTACATTGCTTGATCCCCCCCACCCCAATGAATACAGACTAAGTGCTTAGTTTGAAAAGACAATAAAACTATTTTCATCTACTTTCTTTCTCATCTTTTATTAGTATGTCTGATTATAAAATCAGCTGTTCAGTTAAACCATATTATCCTTTTCCTTCTTTATTGAGATAGTTGTTTAAGCTCTTACCTGTCTAAATACAAGAAGAGGGAGAAAAAAAATCAGAGAAACAAAGGCATGGATAGACACAAAATAAAGACAGGCAGTTCCTAAATAACAGATCTGCCTATGGAAAAATCAAATTCAAGTCACCCAAGTTTTCATTTTACCATCTCTACTTTATGAAATGAGTTGGGCTGGGCCCACAGAAATTTTTCTTTCCTTCTGGATTACTACACAGTAGAGACTCTCATTACTAATGACACAATACATCTACCTCTCCTATTTATCTACGTAATTATTTGCATTATCAGAAAATGTTAGAATTGAAAGGGACTTCATATCACTTAATTCATACCAAAACAAAACTAAGGCCTAAAGAAGTGAAAAGACAGCATGCCAAAAATTACAAAGCAAGTTAAGAGGAGAGCTGAGAGAAAGAAACCCAATTCAACTGATTCCACACTAAGTGGTCTTTCCATTATACAACACTGCACGGTCCCCTTAACCACCCCTAACTGACATGGCTGTTTAATGGTTAGCAGAATAAAGAAGAGTCCAAGAACCTTTGGTTATTTGCTGATGGTCGCCAGAGAATCATGATGACAAACAGGATCATGGAGAACAGCAATCGCCAGATGGCATCATCCACCCATAGCTCCCGCCAGTCCTACAATAAGGAGGAAAAGCACATTTATCTGTATTATTTAACCTTTCCTCACCAGGTCCTTACCACAGAACAAGAATCATTTACGCACATGAGTTGCATTTCCTGTGAACACGCTGTGTGCCAGGCACTGTGCTCAGTGCTGGGGACATAAAGTGAATGAATGTAAGCTCCTCCCTCATAGTACTTGGTGCTGTTGAAAAGGTCCCATCGAACACAGCACTTGTCAGAGCTTCACCACAGCTCTGAGACTCTTTAGGGAAGAGTTTTATACAGGATAAAGTAATATTAACTTGTTAGATTTCTTCATTTTCATTTCCATTTATTTTGACTAAAAGAGAGCTTTAACTGCCTCCAGAAAAACACTACTGACCACAATCTTTGTACAAAGGTCTTAAGGATATGGCTTCTACTCAGATTAGCAGCATTCACACACATCTGATGTTCAGTACACTAGACTTCCCCAGCACTGGAGGGATTGAACCCAGGGCCTTCTTGCTGAGATATAGTCCCAACCCTTTAAAAATGTTTTTAATTAATTAATTAATTCATTCATTTATTATGAAGAGTCTCACTAAATCACTAAGACGCTAAGGTTGGATTCAAACTTGTAATCCTCCTACCCCAGCCTCCCAAGTAGCTGGGATTACAGGTGTGTATCTCCAACCCCAGTTTGTATGAGATTTTCAGTTAAGACAAGCCTGGGTTATGACAGAATATAGCTATCACTCACACAATTCTCTCCCAGGGTGTAATAGGCAAATAAACCAACAGGGGTCAGGGGTATATCCCTGTGGTAGAAGGCTTGACTAGCATGCACAAACCCCTAGATTTAAATCCCAGCACTGCAAACCAAACAAACAAAACCAAATAAAATCCAATTATGCCATGCACCATGATAGCATAGAACACTTAAAGAGACAGTAAGTGCTGTAACCCTCAGAGCAGAGAACTAGCCTCATTTCTTATTCATCAAAAGAATATAAACACTGCCATACACCATCATTGTGTGTAAAACAGAACACTACTCATAAGGTTATGTGCTCATAACTTACCGACTGACAAGTCACTATCCTGAACTTCATGGTGGTCCAGATGATAAACACAATAGATGCTAACGTGAAATGAAAAAATTAGTCAGAACATGAATTTTGGTTGCACATTCTCTAAGTGGAATTCTATACAGTCCTAAACCCCAATATATCACAATTATTTTCCATCAGTTATTTTCACAAATATATTCAATATAAATTACCCCAACACCTGCTAAAAGCAAGAGCCCATGGAAACTTAGGCAGAGTTTCCTAATAATTTTGTTTACCATCTAGCTATTTCACTAAACCTCAGAATTGGAAAAGAAACTACTGGAAATGGGGCTTTTAGGGGCACTATTAATAGAATTTTTACCTTATAGCAGTGATGCTAATTTTTTATTGGCTGGTTAGATAAAAAATAATAAAATGACTAACACAAACAGAAGTACTGATTCCAGTCATAGGTCAGGTCTCACTATACCTGATACAAGGGTCATGAGGTAGACATAATAGCCTACTGTGATCACAGTCTACCTAATGTTTGCATATAAAAAAAGCACTACCCAAACCTAAAATTCTATAGCCATTTAATAAAACCAAGTAAGGGGAGAATGGCATTAGACCTCACTGGTAAAACACTTATTTAGCATGCACAAGACCCTGCTGCATTCAATCCCCAGCACCAACAGAAAATTTTCAAATTAAAAATGAAAAAAAAATAAAACCAATATGCATGCTGCAATGTCTTCTAAATGCTATTTGCCACTCCGCTTGTTTCAAGAAAAAGTGCCAAAGAAAAAGAATGGAGACAGGAGAGGGACACACTTGGAGCTGAAACTGCATTAGGTCAATTTTCACTTGGCATGCTTAAAATAAGAGGTTCTTAATCTTTTTTTAAGACCACAGATACTTTTGAGGATCTGACACGAGCCAAGAACACTTTCCCCAAGTGAAATGTAGAAGACATTCTATGCATAGCCAAGGCCTCTCAGGTGAGAAGCTATCTCTAAAAGCAGCACAGAATCAAAATTAAACAACAGAAAATCTCAGACTTACCAGCCACTGCCAAGATGAGTGTGTTGGTAAAATGTCGGTACAACGAGAGTTTTACCACATTCCTCCGAAGTTTTAATAGCTTCATTGTTTGAGTCAGGCTAATAAATATGTGTTTGCAGGTCAAGGAATTAAACATTCAGAAAGATAAGCAAATTAATCCTCAAGTTTTTTTTGAGGATCTGGGGTCACACCAATAAAGCTCTAGATCTGAGAGGCCTCCCAGATCTCTTACTCTCACTTAAGGTCTCACAAACATTCCAAACCTCTCCAAGATTGATGAAAAAGTAATCAATTTCAATAGACACTGAGAAGACAGGACCAAGATAAAGTAAGAATGCAGCCAGTGTTCTCTTGCACATGGTCCATCCTCACACTGTGGGGTGTAACTTCTTTTCCTTTTACTCGGCCCAGATTTGCTTTGCAGTGTTTCTTTCTTTTCTTATTTTTCATAAAACTTTGTTACCCTTTACAAAAATACAAAAAAAAGAAAAGAAAAAATCTTAAAAAGAAACAAGCTTTCTAGAAAAACAAAAAGGATGAAAAACAGACAACTGGAAGGTGATAAAGTAAAAATGAGTCAACAGGGAGGGAAGAAGAAATGAACAGTCTCTCTCCTGATGGTGGGTGACTATTCGCACCTGGCCCAGCTAATCCATTCTAGGATCATTACTACATTCACACCTTTAGCTTTGCAAAAGTCTGTGCTCAGTCTCCTCCCTCCTTAATCTTACAGAATCTGTCAACAGCTACATTACACTGCTGTGAACCAAGAGAACCCTATGACTGACTGAGAATCCCAAGTAGCTAGGCTCCAAAAGCAATGACTCTCATTTTCAGATCATTATTCCCTAGGAGAACTTGCGAGAAGACAGGAGAACTGAAGGCCTAGCACTGGGCCTTGTCATTTTTCCTGATGACTCCTATCATTTTTTGACGTTCACTGCTATTGGAGAGACCTCCTGAAGTCAGGAATGCAAGCTTTGCAACAGTCCTTCCATGAAGAGAGCTTTGCAGCCTTTACATTTCAAATTTAATCTCTCCTTTATTAGGCAATATGTGGCCATTAATTAGAGAGCAGTGAGTGAGTAGAAAGAAACATCAGATAAAGAAAACACTCATAAGGCTTAGGACTTACGAAGACATAAGCAGCTTTCAGAGTAAGGACAAGATACAAAAATAAGGGAGTTGGAGCTTACTCTGCTCTTTACAGGAACCTTTAGAGTCAACTAATCCCACCTCCCCCTACTCAGAGACTTTCACAAAACATACTTGAAAAGGACTGACTAGAAAGCTTTATTCATTTGGACTCAGGATATTTCAATTACAAATGTTTTGCTATGTGGCAACCCATTCAAATTCCCAACTTAAGTCAAGTTACTTATAATCAAGACAGTAATACTGCACATATAGAAACCAAAACAAATTTAAAATAACCCTAAAAAGATAAAGTTAAAAAAACGGAATCCTTCACATCACAAGCCAAGTCTCTAGTAAACATGTTTTATTTTCAGATTGGGAGAAAAGATTGCTCAAATAGAAACTTACTTATCAGCAGCTGACTTTGCATGCCACTCTGATGAGCGGCAGTGTCCAGACAACGCCAAGTTAGCATTTGAGTAAGAGAGCAAATACACTGTAAAGATTAAAACCCACTAAACCTACTGAAGAGTTTCAAAAGAACCAAGCCAAAATTTATGGATCAACCTGTTTTCATAAGTTTCAAAGCCCTTAGTAACTGTGATAGGGTAAAAAGAGCAGGATCAGAGTAGCCAGTGATTTAAAACCAAAATTAGGTACAAAAATACCAAATCAAAAATCAAGGTGAAGTGCTATGTATGAGAAAAGCCAGAAGATTTGACATGCATGCAGTCCATAATCCCCTTGATTCTAAAAATTAAAACAAAAACTGCTTACCTGAACCCTCAAGTTGTTAACCTTAAAATATCATACAGTATTTCCCACATCAAGGAGACACCAACAAAATCAGAAAAATTCTTCAGAAAGATTAGCAAACAGCCTTCTCCAAGAGAAGAAAATGGAGCACATCAAACAAGCCAATGAGAAGGATATCCACCAGCACAGGGCAGTGTCTAGAAAAGCCAAGGGGATAAAGGCCAAGGAAGCAAGATCAGTCTGGGCCTGCAGACAAAGAAAAAGAGGTGGTAAAAACAGACTGCTAGAAAGGCACACAGAAGAAACGGGCATAAGATTCTATATTTACATAATCATCTGGAATAGCTTTGCATTTGAACTGAAAAAAATAAACAAAGGACTAACACCTGACACCTAATCATTCTTCTCTTCTTCTGAAGCTTCCCCTAGAACATACAACTACTAAAGTTTTTCACACAAATTACAATTATAATGTCAATGCAATGAAACTGCTAATTACCAGAGTTCCTAAAATAATAAGATACATGTGAGAGGTGACATCAAAAAAGTTCTAATGTTTATAACCTCCATCCCATCCTGACTTCCTATTATTGTGATCTACCCTACAAGCCTAATAGTTAATATACAAAGAAATGATTTCTTGAACTATAATAAAATGAAAATTTTACCAACAGTTCACCCTAAAATAAAATGTAAGGCAATTATTTGCCCCCAAAACTATTTGCTAATCTCCACAAATTTATATAAGATGCTTTTTATATAATCACTAAGGCATTATTGAAAGGATATCCATAAAATAATACAGGCATCAGTTGCTGAGAGGGCCAGGCTTAGAATCGAAGCCAAAGAGTAAGAAAAATACTATAGCAGCAGCAAAAGAAAGGAAAAAAATTGACAAGCGGGTTAAAGATGCTCAAAGTCTTAAGGAGATTACATACAGAGGACAGTGTGGATTGAAAAACAAATCTGCAATCCCAAAGTTTTTTAATTATGGGGAAATTTATTGCAAAAGCTAATGCTCTATAGTGGTGCACACCTGTGATCCCAGCATGCAAGAGGCTTAAACTACAACAAGTTCAATGTCAACCTGAACTACATAGTGAGACACTGTCTAAAAAAAACAAAACAAAACAAAACAAAGCTTAATGAATCCAGTTTGAAGGCAAAGCCAAGTTTACAGAAATTACCAACTTGAATCTAAGAGATTATTACAGAATCTGATTTTTGGATAAATAAAATACTAATTGGAATGGCCCAGGGAGGCCTATTTCTCTACATTAATCAACCTCTAACAAACTTAACCACTTAGATCTCAGTGCTTTGTTTTCCTTCCTTAGCAAAAGGAATATAATTCTCAAGGATAGTGTAAAATTGAATTAGCTGCATTTTAAGGAAGTTTTAAAAACTCAAGTGCTATAGATAAGCAAAGAGCACTGATTTTTTTTTTGTTAGTTTTTTCTAGGTTTTTTTTGAGACAGGTTCTCATTACGTTGTTGAGACTGACCTGGAACTATGTAGCCCAGGCTGGTCTCAATCTCACAAGAATCCTCCTACCTCAGCCTCCAAGTGTGGGGATTACAGGCATGCACCACCATGCCCAGCTAATACTTCAGATTAACCAGTAAGTCCCTAGTTCCAGTGTGTGCTTCTTATTCAAGAATGGAGTCCACTGCCTGGGAGAAGAAACTAAATAATTATCTGGAGACAGGCGGAAAAGCATTTATTTCCCATAACACATTAAATTTATACAGTCCTAAAGGCAGATTAAAAAGAAAAATGAATAATACAGGTTGAGCATTCCCTAAGTCAAAACCCCAAATCCAGCTGGGCATGGTGGCACAAGCCTGTATTCCCAGTATCTGGGAGGCTGAGGCAGGACATCAAGTTCAGAGCCAGCCTGAACTACAAAGGGAGACCCTGCCTCAAAAAATAAAAACAAAAAAACAAATCTGTGACACTCAAAAAGTTTCAGATTTTGGAGCATTCTGGATTTCAGATTTCTGGATTAGGAACATAATTAGAAAAACCTATGCAAATATTACAAAACCTGAAAATTCTGAAATTTGAAACAATTCTGATCCCAAGCATCTCAGTAAAGAGATGCTCCGGAGGGAGGGAGGAAGGTGGGAAGTGGGTGTTAAAAGAATTAGGATGTATCATGTACATGTACCAATTCCACATGATAAATGTAATCACTACATATTGCAAACTTGTACTACTAAAAATGCCAAAAATAAATTAAAGGAATATTTAACCTGTACTTACATTTTGAAAATCAGAGCTCAGAGGTGGTAAAGCAATAGTAAAGAAGGCCACTGACATTTCCAATGCAGCCTCTCAAGACAGAACCAAGACAAATGAACTGACCACAAAAACTCAGGCTGAGAAGTACTGACCCCAGTAACTCTGAGGACTCCTTCCATGCCAGAGAACAAAAGATAGAGAGCTCCTGCCACCACTACCTTGTGAAGAGTGACTCCAAGGCGAGGCCTAAAGAGGAAGCAAAAAGACAGTGAGCACACACGCAGCAAAATTCACGACATGCTAAGTAATGGTGACTTACATTAGAGCAGGTTTGTGATAAATAACACACATGGTTCAGCTAAGAACAAAGGGGAGCCAGACATAGTAGCTCACTCCTGTAATCTCAGCTACTCAGAAAGCTGAGGCAGGAGGATCACAAATTCAAACTCAGCCTGGACAATTTAGAGAGACGCTGCCTCAAAATTTTTAAAAAATAAAGAGGGCTGAGGATGTAGTTCAGTAGTAAAGCACTCGGTTACCACATACAAGACCCTCAGCTCAATCCCTAATACCGCCACCCCCCAAAAAAAGAAGAGAACATACTAGAACTTCCTACCTAGTCCCTGGTTATACATCTTACACATCTTTAAGAAAAAAGTTATGACGGAATTTTGTTTTGTTTTTGTACCAGGGATTGAACTCGGGACCTTGCGCTTGCAAGGCAGGTGGTGGAACCACTGAACTAAATCCCCAGCCCAATTGCAGAGTTTTGAAACACACTCAAAAGCAGTATAACAAACCCTAAAAACAAATACATCACCTAGTCTGGACAGCTACCAGCCTATGTTTAGTTCTGCTGCATGTACACCAGACTTTTCCAACCTTTCACATTACCTGGAAGGAAGTCCCTTCCTTTATTTTCATATGTTCCAGTATGTGTTTTCAACAAATTAGGGCTTTAAAAAATACTATACTGGGCTGGGGATTTAGCTCAGCGGTTCGGTGGCCTGTCTTGCAAGTGCAAGGACCCAAGTTCAATTCCTGGTACCAAAAAAAAAAAAAAAAAAAAACTATACTACCATTACCAAATCTAAAAAATTTTAATAATTCCTTAACATAATCAAATATCCTACTGAAGTTCATTAAATGGTGCATCTGCAAGCTCAAAGCAATCAAATCCAGTAAATCCTGATGATGCCTAAACTTACTATCTCTGCCACACCCTTTCTCCCTTACCTCTTCCAAGTGGATATTTAGCTGAAGTCCTAATCCTGTCCCATGCAACTCTATGCCACCCAGATGCTTTCTGAACCCAGTAAATGTTAACCTCTTCCTGAAACTTGTTCAGACAAAAACAGCATCATCCTTTGGTCCTACTGTCTTTCACATCATATATTTCATTCATCAAGACATTCCACTGGCTCTAACCTTCAAAGCACATTCCAAATATGAAAATATCTCAGCCCTGCCTTGAGGTCTTCGCTTAAATATCACTAAGCAAAGCTTTCTTTGACATACCTACTGAATTGTGAGCATCAGGCCCTGCCCAGCACTCCCTGTAACCTTACTTTGCTTTCTCTGTTCCACAGTACCTTTCATTAATATATATTCAATTATATCTATATGAAACTACAAATGCAAACTGTAAATCTTTTGTTTACTTTCTATTTACCCAGGACCTAGAACAATGCCTAACATACATGGGAAACTCAATAAAATTTTTCTGGAAAAAAAAAATTCAGATAGCTGTGCTATTCCTATAAAAAGTCTTGATTTGAAAAAATATTTTCGAAAACTAATTTAAATTTATTCTAAGAGTTTAGCATTTATACATTATTTGCTATATTGCAGGTTTTCCTGCAGATGCACCTTGCATGAACCAGCAAAGTTTCCCAACACTTACAATGCTACAAAACTTCAAATAACTTTTCTGAGAATGATTTCTTGATTATCAACTCTTCCAGAATTGACACCAGGAACCTGAAATAGTGTTTCAATTTAGTGAGTATTTTAACTAGCTTTCTCACAGAGAAAATCAATACTCACTTGACTATGCCATATCCCAGACTGACTATGATGACCAGGGTTCGAGCCAGAGAGCGTTTGACTGCCGAAAGCAGCTCTGCAAGGATCAAGGCCCCTTGAACTATGAAGAAGAAGAAATGAAGAAATGGTGCTATAATCAAGCTCAGCAAGAGGCTCGATTCCAATGCCAAAACATAAATCACCAACACTTCAGAAGGAGCACTGGTACTCACCCTAATAAAAACAAATACTTCTACAATTGTTATAAACACAAAAGCTGATACCACTTACCACCTTACCTGCATACACAATCTGGGTGTGCTCACCTCCCACCCACCCACTCCCAACTTCACTAAACCTTAATCTCACCCTATGACTCTTAGGGAGTTTCCCTGCCATTTCTAAAAGCCATGAAGTATAGCTATACCTGGAAAAGCACAAAACAGACACATACACGCATGCATGCATGTGTACACTTTTCACCTTCACAGCTACTATTTCCAAACCTTCTCAAAGACATGGAAAAGATCTCATTAGTATAACAACAATTAATATTCAAATGGTCTGAGAGGGAAGTGAAGAATTTCTGTTATAATTAGTTCACCTTACTAAACTATAAGCTTCTTATTTTCTTGGTATTACTGTGGGTTTTTTGTTCTGTTTTGTTTTTGTTTTTTGGGACAGAGTCTCACTATGTAGTTCAGGCTGGCCTTGAACTCATTATGTAGCCTATGCCTAGACCTCTAACTCATGAAGGTTCTCTTGCCTCAGCCTCCTGAGTGTTGAGAATACAAGCATGTGGTACCACACCCCAGCTAGTATTATTGTGTTTTTATCAATTCCTAGATGCAATAAGATCTTTCTTTTTTTGGTAAGGGGAATTGAACTAAGGGCATTGCACTTGCCAGGCAGGTACTGTGCTGCTGAGCTACATCCCTAGTCCTGCATTAAGATTTTTAAAATCAAAGTTTATGCCAGACATAGTAGCGCATGCCTGTAATCCCAACACTTAAGAAGCTGAGGCAGGAGGATCACTGTGAGTTTGAGGCTAGCCTGGGCTGCAGTGAATTCAAGATCAGCCTGAACTACACAGTGAGACCCTGTTTCAAAAATAAACAAATAAATAAAAGCAAAGTTTGTGTTAAAATCAAAGGTAACTTACAACTAAATTGACACTGTTTACTCTCTTCCTGAGATGTATGTAATAATGGTGACTTACATTTCAATGGCAATTGAGATTTGATGATGGTAACCACCATTCCCAAAATGGCCACTTCTTTTTTTATTCTGGCAAGCATAATTCAGTAAACTTGATCTTATATCGCTAAAACCCTAAGTTATGAAATCGAAAAAGTCACAGTCTTGCCAGGCATGGTGGCACATGCCTATAATCCCAGCACTTGGGAGGTTGAGGCAGGAGGATTGCTGTGAGTTCAAGACCAGCCTGGGCTACATAGTGAGTTCCAGGTCAGTCTCAACTACATAGTTAAGACCCTGTCTCCAAAAAACCAGAATATAAATAAATAAAATAAAAAGTCACAATCTTAAAAGTAATTCTACTTACATTATTCTAATAATTAAGTATTTGAAAATGTAAACCTTGACTGCTTACCTTATGAAAAATTTCATACATTTCATCAATGACTCAAACTGACAAATATGTTTGTATTACATACCACATTCTCCTTCATAACGAATATTCTGAAATTCTGCATAGAAGACAGCTTTCTCAAACATTCCCAAGAAGATGACAACACCAATCCAAAACTGAATTCTCAGGAGATCTCTCCAGTAGCAGGCAGACCATGCCAGCCACAAAACACCGAACAGGACATATACGATACACATCACCATGAAGAACTGTCACCCAACAGGGTAAGAGACAAAAAGGAGAATTAGAGCCAAGAGCCAAGTATCTATATTCACAATCAATAAAGTCTTAACAAACTACAAGGATATATAGTACATACTCTACTTTTTGCTTGACTGATAATTATACCTTTGGAGTTACTAGCAAATATGAAGGAAAGCCTCTTAAGCAGAAGCAGACTACACAAGGATTTGTCCCCCAAAGTGACTGCTCCCCATATTAACAGCTGCTTCAACTCACAACACAAAATTGCAGAAGCAAAGACAATGTGGAAGAGGACAAAAGGCACTCCAGGTAGGGACCCATCCAACAGTCGTAAGACACAGCACAATGGGAAAACTCTCACAGGGAAAGGAAAGAGAGCAACCATGAACAAGGCAAGCCTGAAAAGAGACTGAGGATATTCTCAGATACAGGAATCCACACTTCTCCCACATCCACACAGTGAAGAGGAGGAAGCACAGCCACTCAGTTACTATAATGGGCACAGAAACTACAGGATCCTGGCAAGACAGGCCTCGCTGTAGATCCTTGCAAAAATGCGAAATGAGAGGACCTCTGACATACGTTCCAAGTCCAAAATCTGTAAGATACTAACCTCCTCATTTTACAGATTAAAAAACAAGGCTTAGAGGACCACTAACTCTCCCAGGATCACGGTCTAATGAGAAAATTGGAACTTGAACATTTTCTCAACAGGAACAATTCTTTTAAAAAGAATATAGCCAGAAAACATGAACAAATTTTCAAGCTAAACTCAAGTCACGTTAACATTAAAAAAAAAACTTCATGCCAGAGAGCCAGGGATTTAGATCAGTGATGCCACCGCCTGCCTCACAAGCACAAGGACCCAGGTTCGATCCCCAGTACTAAAAAAAAAAAAAAATCCATGGCAGGCATGGTGGCATATGCCTGTAGTCCCAATCCTCTGAGAGCCAGAGACAGAAGAATAGCAAGTTTGCAGCCAGCCAACCATACACAGCAATTTCAAGGACTGCTAGGGTCATAACAGGCAAGACTTATCTCAAAAAAAAACAAAAAAAAACAAACCCACCACAAAAAAAAACAAAACAAAATATGTTTACTTACAATCATCAGAGGATAGTCTTCCAGTGTGAGATATCCATAGGGACCCTTCACTTCAACTGTCACTGCCAAAACAGAGTCCTCAAAATTAATTTAACAAACCCAGAAATTTAAACAAAAATGCTATTTAATATTTTAATGAATTAATAACATTTTTGCTGGGTCATGTACTTTTGACCACTTTAATCACGGTGAACACCGAGTTACATTTGTGCCACACTCAGTCACTGAGAATTGTCATGTCATCCTACACAGATGTTCAAATTTGCTCCGGGCTGAAGGAAGCCGTTCTCTCTGACTCCCATCCTGAAGACTAGAGAGACAACACAGCCTCCACAAAGCCCTCTCTAAATGCCATCTCGAAGGAGCCCCTCTCCTCGAAATTCCAAGCACACTTCATATATACTTTTTCTCACAACCTATCACTAATATGCTTAATAGCATTTGCTTTATTCATCCTGTCACCATCTTTGTGTCCTGTCCCTCATCTATATTTCCCTGTTATTCTCTGACTTCAACTTTATGTGATTTTGCTGCATTAAGGTACCATTTTCAAAATGTAAATTCATCTGGATTCCCACAAATCATATGCTCTCCCTAGTAAAATAAGATGAAACACTATTCAGCTTCCTAATCATACACCCAGGAGCCTCACTTCAAAATGACAAGAACTCAAAAACTTCAGATGGATGCAAAGTACCATCCAATAAAATCAGAAAATAGATTTATTCCAAACTTGCTAGTTAACATTTTTCAAAAACTCTAATAACAAAGGAAGCTGAAAAAAATAAGTGACATGAATCTAGATTTGCCTTTCTAAAGCAACCTATCAGCTATTATAAGATTGTGTATAACTAACAATATTATTTTAAAA
This sequence comes from Fukomys damarensis, assembly GCF_012274545.1. Taxonomy (NCBI): domain Eukaryota; kingdom Metazoa; phylum Chordata; class Mammalia; order Rodentia; family Bathyergidae; genus Fukomys; species Fukomys damarensis. The sequence goes on along the minus strand of NW_022900929.1, from coordinate 34,115,143 downwards.
TTGACTATTTTAACATTGTACTTAAGAAAAAATATTTGGGTAGTTTCTTGATATGATTAATAAATGAAAATCTGATTTACCTGAAAGGTGATAATGTCTAGAGACAGATATAAGATACTGCCATCTGATAAGAATTTTCCACTAGCATTTATCAGGCCAAAGAGACATAACATTATTGAAAATAAACTGATTCTAATACTTAATGAAAAAAGGAACAACCAATAATAGCAATCAAAAAAATTTCAGAGAACCAGTTATTAAAAGTAAATATTTTGCTAACTTAGCAAAAGAATAAGCAGTTATTATGGTTTGTGTCTACATGTCCCCCCAAAGCCTCATGCAGTCATAGGTGGGGCTTCCTCTGAGGTGGCTGGATCCAGTGTGTGTGATGCTGGGATTGATTCATGGTGCAACACTAGGATTAAGGGTGCCCCACCCTGGGTGTGAGTGCTACTTGCCCTAAAACCTGGTAGTGTGGATGGAACATAAGGGACAGGAAGGGGGCTGCCACTGTCGCTTGCTTCTGGCGCTGCGTGGTGCTTACTGCCTTCTGCCTGCCCTGCTGGACTATTTCTCCTCTGAGATAGCCCTCTGCCATGCCACCCTCCCTTGGAGCCAGCCAACCATGGACTGAAACTTCTATAAACTGTGAGCCAAATAAATCTGTTCTCCTTTAACTTTGGGTGTCAGGTATTTTTATCTTAGCAACAAGAAAAGTAACTAAGGCAGCAGTGAATATCAGTGTCACATGTTTTGCTTACTCTATGCCACAGTAAATACACTACACAGACCAATTCTAGCCACCTTTGTTTCTGTAAAGGTTCACTATAACTCAGACACATTCATTCATTTATATTTTGTCAATAGCTGCCTCTGCACCACCACAGTGGAGTTGGGTAGTTGCAATAAAGAAAGAACTATCTGCCATTTAGGATAAAGCAAAAGAAAGTAGAGAAGGAAGGAAGGAGGGAAAAAGAAAAACATGGCAGAAAGATGAATAAGATGTTTTCTGTGATCTAGTGGATTACCTAGCAGGGAAAGGAGTCGGGAAATACCAGAGAACCGTTTTTCTGAGCCAGCTCCAAAAAGGTGCATATATACTTTCCAAGACAGATTAAAAAGCCTTACAGAGAAAATAACACAATCAAAAAAAGTTCTGACTGAATATGTAGCTCAGTAGTACAGTGCTAGTCCAGTATGTACGTCCAAGGCCTACATTCAGTCCCCAGCACTGCCAGTTTTGAGATTGTGTGGTACATTTTTAAAATATTTAGTATGAAACTGTACACAGTGCCATACAATAGTATTTTCATATAAAACAACAAATAATAACCTGAAAAAAGTTGTGAAGAGTTTTATAAATCGTTCTGCAAAATGTGGACATTTTATTGGCAATGATGAATCACCAGAGGTTTTAATTAAGAAGAATATAAAATGATTTTAGAAATGCAATTCTAGGACTTTCAGCTGATACAATTAATGTACCTTCTTAGCTCCAAACCATAAGTGGATAAAATATAAAAAAGAAACAGCATATAGAGCTAAATCCATGCTCATGCTGAACTCTGGGCCCAAAAGCAGGCTGTGGTAGTTCTAAGTGCAAAGCACTAAAATTAGTAGGATTCAAAGAAAAAGAGAAGGGACTAAAAGCCACGTTTGATGCATGAAGAGGCTGAAACAGAATGGGGCAGGACTGCTCTTCTATCCATTTCAGAAAAAAAAGACAGCTAATAATAAATGCTGGCAACTAATTCCAGAAACTGTATTACCCATGAACAAGTATGGGCCCAGACAGGAAAGGGACAGAGATAATCAAGGGGTACAGACAAGAGACCACCTGTGGCTTGCTGAAATCTGAATCACCTATCCCACCAGAGGGCCCAAGACTGAATTGGAGTTAAGCATTTAACATAAGAATCAGAAACAGAAGTTTAAAAGCCAAATAAAGTTAATAAATAAAAGCCAAAGAAGTTAATAAAACAGACAAAGAAATGGTTGGGAAATTAACAAACACAAAAGCTAATTCACTGATATAAAAATAAAATTAATTCCAAAAAGATTTAACAAGTTAAAAAGACAAAAGAAATATTAAGGGTTGTAAAAATCTACAGATACCATAGATTTCTGTAAAGAAATACCATGAATATAATTAGAAATCTTGCTGACATGGTGGCACACACCTATAATCTCATCACTATGAAAGCTGAAGCAAGCTAGGCCACACAGTGAGTTCAAAACCAGCCTGAACTTCCAGGGTAACCCTGTCTCAAAAATCCAAACACCAAGCCGGGCATGGTGGCACATGCCTGTTATCCCAGCACTCGGGAGGCTGAGGTAGGGAGGATCGCTGTGAGTTTGAGACCAGCTTGGTCTACATAGTGAGTTCCAGGTCAGTCTCAACTATATAGTGAGATCCTGTCTCAAAAACCAAAAATAAACAACAACAACAACAACAAAAATCCAAACAGCAGAAGCAGCACCAGAGGAAGAAAAAGAAGAGGAGAGGCAAGGAGAAGAGAAGCAGAAATGAAGAAGCAGGAGCAGCAGCAGAAGAAAAAAATTTTTAATGAAATGAATGATTTCACAAAAAAAGATTAAAAGACACTTATCTGTCAGAGAAGGAGGGTGGACAAAAAGAACAACAGGTCAAAACAGTACTACAAAAAAAAAGTACTTCAGGTGAGTTCCACCATTCACTCAAGGATTAGATACCCTTACCCTCACAAAAACTGTTCCACAAAATTTTTTTTTCACAAAATATTTTAAAAGGGGACATTCTCCAACATTGTATAACCAAAATCAGAGGAAGACAGTATAAGGAAAAACTTATAGGCCAATCTTACTTTGAACTTAAGACAACAACCCTAATAAAATACTAATGAACAGAATTCAGCAATGGGTATATAGCTATTTAGAGGGGTAAAGATGGGGATGGATATTTATCAAGACCCAGTATCAGGCATCCCAGAAATTCAAGAATAGTTTTTGTTGGTCTGTTTTGAGGCAGGATTGTGCCATGTAGGCCAGGCTGACATCAAACTCATGCCAATCCTCCTGCCTCTGCTTCCCAAGTGCTGGAACTACAGGTGTGCACCACCTTGCCCAGTTTCAAGAACAATTTAAAAACAGAAGCCAATTAATGTAATGTGTCATATTAATGTATTAAACAAAAAGACTATATAATTTTAATCAATATAATCAAGTGACTTGATAAAACTGAGCACCACTTCTTTGTATTTTTTTTTTAAAGGAGGGCTTGGGGCCGGGGATTTAGCTCAGTGGTTCCACCACCTGCCTCGCAATCTCAAGGATCTGAGTTTGATCCCCAGCACCAAATCAAAACAAAACAAAAAAACAATAAAGGAGGGCTGGGAATGTGACTCCATAGCAGAGTACTTACCTAGAATGTTCACACAAGAAGAAAAAAGGAAAAAACTTGGTAAACTCAGAACAGAAAAGAACTTTTTTTCTTGATATCAGGGATCGACCTTTGATCCCTGTGCTTGTGAGGTAGGCAGTGGAATCACTGAGCTAAATCCCCAGCCCCAGAAGAGAACATTCTTAACCAAATGAAGACTTTTGAACACACTTAGGGCAAATGTACAAATATTGGCAATAAAGTCAGGAAAAAATAAAGATGGCCACCATCAGTCTCTATTCAATATTCTACATGAGAAAACAAGGCAAGGGAAGAAACTGCAAGGTAGAAAAAAGAAACAAAAACAGAAAATACAACTTGAGGGGGAGATTCCATAAACTGTGCTCCACCAACAGGAGGAGAGCACATAAGAAAAATTCTTGAGACATCAAAAAGTACCAATGTTAAAATCTTGACTTGATGACCAAGTTTGTTTGTTTTGAGACAGGATCTTGCTATGTAGTTCAGGCCTTGAACTTACTATGTAGCTCAGGGTAGCCTGGAATTGCAGTAATCCTCCTGCCTCAGCTTCCTAAGTGCTGGGACTACAGGCATGTGCCACTACACACAGCCCTGACCAAGTTTTACCAATTCTAGTTGAGAATATTGAGAACATGACACAAATAAAAAAATTTTAAATTTAAAAGCCAGAGGACCAAAGGAAGAAAAATGCAACTTGGTACCTGGAATACTTCAGAAGAAAGCATATATGAAGTATCTGGGAAGTATCTGGAAAGTGTCTGAATGCAGAAAGATGCTAATTTTTCTCCTCTAATTTTTCTACTTCACAAAAACATTCTTACTAAGTAATTCTTTCACATAAAGCAATTTTACCCTCTCTGCCATGTATGACACAAGTAGGAAATAACACAAACTTTAAAAAAAGCGATGAACTTACTGGTGAAAAGATTACGTAGTGAACTTTCTTTTGATGATTCCTTTGAGGAAGAAATACCAACGTGCACAATAAAAATGTATGGTGCATCCTGCCAAGTTTGCAGCGGTTCATGCAGTGCCTGGGGAGGGAAGAAAGGCAGGAAACCTTCAAGTCTTAAGAATTAAGAGCACAAAACATGACATGAAAACCTTGCTCCAGAGTGTGCCCCAGAAACACAGAAGAGCCTATTACTTTCATTAAAACAAGAGGAAGAGCAAATCTAACTGCCTGTAGTATATGTAGGAAAACAGGCTAGATTATAAAATACTAAGAAGGGATGCCTTGTCTCCTGTTACACATACAAGTCACATTTGATATATTTGTCTTTTACAAAGTAAACCTCAACTAAAATAACTAAACTGAAGCCCTAACCATGCTAAATCTAGCATTTTACAATATAAACTTATATTATACAAAGTTTACATGTAGCTAGGGAATACTTCAATCACCTAAAAACATGCACGATATCAGTAAAAATAGATCAATTTCTGAATTTAATTCCTTTTGCGTAATAGCCTTCCTAAGATTACCACACTGAGAGGGTATTCCTAGGTCTCACAGGCCCTGATTATATGTCTTCTGCTCCTTTCTTTCTGCTCCTCTGAAGGAAGAATTTCTTCAAATTCATTATATTTCTCCCTGCTCAAACATGCTATGAACCCCTGTGGTCAATCTTTTTCATTTCAGTTAATATACTTTTCAGTTCTACAATTTCTAATTTTATTCCTTTTTATATTTTTTGTGTCCTCCCAGTTTACTTTAACTCTTCACCCATGCTTTCCTTTAGTTCTCTGAGCAAATTTAAAATAGCTCATTTAAACATGTCATACTTGCTTCTTTGTATGCCTCAGTTTTTGTCGAGCAGTGAACATTCCAGATTCTGCCCCTGTGGAGTCTGATACAGCAGCTGTTGTTTTGATTGCTTAGTGACTGTGATAAATTATTCTTGTAAACTCTGTATTCACTGTCCCATATGGTTAGTCGGTCTGTGTTCCTTTACTTAGTGGTTAACTACTGTAGTGTATTGACAAAGATTTCCAAAAATACCAAGAGCCAAAAATGAAAAAGAGAAAGAATATACTCTCTAGGTTTCTGCAGCCTGGGGCCACCCTTCAACACTAAGCTGGGCCAGTGGAGCCCACTCTCAGCTCACTGCCTGTTGTGCAGTCTAAGGTCAGCAAGAAGCCTCAGGTCCTCATGTGCCTCCTCTGAGCAGGCTCCAAGACTGAGCATGTGCTATGGCCACCTCAACTCCAGGTGTATACAGCAACTCTTCACTGGAAAGAAAAAAATCCAATGAATTAAAAAAAAAAAAAAAAAAAAAAACCTAATGAAAACTATCATGCCTAACTCATTTTCAGGTTTTGTATCTTTTACAACCCAAATTGGGATGGGGAGAGCAGGGACACTTCCAGAATGGCATAAAAAGAACTTCTATAAATCCAGTCATCCACAAAGCAAAGAGAACACCAGCAAAAACTGCCAAAACCAACTCTTTTCGAACAGTGACACAGACTCACAATAATCTAAGAAGTGTTTCTTCAAGAAAAACCTCTGAATCTCAGAAAAGTGAGTTCGTAAGTTTTTTGTTTAATCCTATTCCTCTCTTCCAAACTCCTTGAAACCAAAGTCCTTGACACATGACAGTTGTGAAAAACAGCAGTATGGCAGTACTGGGAAAAGACAAAACAAGTGTGGGGGATCCCTAGCAGACCAATCACTGGAGCCAATGGCCAGGGCCTGAGAACCTCAACTTTTGAGCTTGTCTCCATCTGACCTGACTCAGACCACTTGGGTGAACAAACGCTGGTTCTCAAGACATCCATCAGAAACATCTATCAGAAACACTCAGTAGCAACTGCTATAGATGACAGGTTCCTGATGTGACATTAGCAGCTATAGCTATCAAGAGACTGAATAAAAATTTACATGGAAAAGCTGGAGAGTGGGATGTTTATGGGGACACTGAAAAGTATACAGATGGCCACATGCATGTTCAGGGACAGCTCCACATTCCTGGAGCCAAGCAGAGCCCAAGGAGACCAGAGACAGCCTAAGCACTCAACTCTGGCATCCCTAAGGCCTCTACACAAGCAGGAAGAAAAGGCAGAGACAGAGTAGTTGATAGTGAAAGAAGCCACACAAAAGGTCATATGTTGTGTGATTCCATTATACAAAATGCTCAGAAAAGACAAATGCAAGCAACAGAAAGCAGGTCAGTGGCTGACAGACTAGATGTGCACAGGAGAGGGGGAGAATGAGGAATGACTGGTAATGGGTTCTGGGATTAGCTGTTGGTTATATACAACTGTGAACAAATTGAAATCTTATTAAACTGCATGCCTTAAAAGCATGAATTTATGTTAAGTGTACTGTGTCTTAATGAAAGCTGTAAAAAATTAAAACCTTAATCAGCTTTGTAAAAAACCAGGACCACCACAGATAAATATCTTTTTTTTGATACCAGGTATCAAACTCAGGGCTCTGAGCTATATCCCTAGCCCACAGATAAGTATCTTATTTCCTCTGCATTTTTAACTTTTTACAAAAGTTTTGAGGAATGAGTCATTATGAATTAGAAAGTGAAGCCTCCACACAACATATATTTATAAAAATGTAAAGAATATTTAATGCCACCACTTGGGATGATGAGGCAGGATTGTCGCCAAGTTCATGGCCAACCTGGGCTACATAGTGGGTTCAAGGTTAGCCTACACCGCATAATGAGACTGTCTCAAAAGAAATTTAAAAAGTGTTATTATAGCTCTTAGCCTTATTTCATCTTTCTAAACTCTCTTCTACTTACAGTCTAATCACAGATAATTTTAGATGACGCTCTAAGGTCTTTTTGAATAAGCTTCCTTCTATTTACAAATATTTATTGGGGAGGAATAATTACACAATACAGAAAACAGAAAGAAGAAAATAAAAATCACTTATAATATCATCTACAGACAATCATTATTAATATGTTAGTTAAAAAAAAAGGGGCCGGGGATGTAGCAGTGCCTGCCTCGCAAGCATAAGCGTAAGGTCCTGAGTTCGATCCCCAGTAACCCCCGAAAAAAGTATGTTGGTGTACAGCCTTCAGTCTTACATTTCTTTGTAAATGTTAACCTAGTGAAAATAATTTAAAACTACCTGAACATGTTCAATGCCACAAACGACCAAATACACTTACAGTTCTTTCTCCAGTAAAGGTAAGATTTGTTCCATTCTCCTTAACCTTTAAACATGACAAAAAAGAAAAAAAAATTAATTTAGAATAATTTACTTTACTCCCAAAAATATGTTAAGGAAAATAATTACCTCCTGTTTTTCTCCTAAGAGAGGCAGCCGGTGCATAGACTCCCCAGAAAAGCTCTACAAAACAAACACAAAACTAAATTAAACATGTATAAATAGTAAAGGAAAAGTATAGCTCAAAATACTCAGAAAGTTAAAGCAAAACATAATACCATAATAGTTAACACAGTAATACAGCACCTGCAGGCAAGAATCCCAATTAACCACAAACAAAATGAATAAAACTTTGGAAGAACTAAAAAATAACAAAGCATGAGGCAGGAGGATCGCCCTAAATTCGAGGCCAGCCTGGGCTACAGAGTGAGTTCAAGCCTCCCCTGAACTATAGAACAAGACTCTGCCGCAAAAGAAAACAAAAACAAAACAAAACAAAAAATCAAAGCAAACTGGCCAATCATTTCTACTGAATAACATTATGAATGACAAAATCTAAGATTATGATATACACACAGGATGGAAGACCTTAGAAAATCTCTCATTCTACAGATGAGGTAAATAGGCTTAAAGTCAAGAAAACGTAAATGCAGAAATAGATCTGAACCTGACTCCTAACTCTTAGGTCCACTATTCCTTCCACCACAATACAGTCTATGGCTGTAAAAAACTACCCTAATTGCCTCGTATTTGCCTAGCTGAGTTACTGCACTGTGTGATTCAACTCTTCTTAGACTGCTGGAGAGTAAACCTTACTAACAGGGCTGGGTGTGCTATGACTCTGGGAAGATTAGAGTTAATCTAAAATGGGGAACCTCATGAAGTAAGACAAAATGGGTCACTTTGCATAATCAAACCTAAGACCAACCAATCCTCCTAGCCTCAAGCATCATTCAGAGAACCAACAGAAAGCATACTAACATAATATAGATATGAACTATTCAAAATCACATTGCTTCTAGTTTTCTTTTTCTACTCTTCTGCCATTTTAAAGCTGTTTTCTTTTCCCTCTAATTCCATAAAATCTAAGCTATGACAACAGTTGAATTTTGTTTGTTTGGTACCGGGGATCGAACCCACGACTTTGTGCTTACAAGGCAGGCACAGCAACACTGAGCTAAATCTGCAGCCCTGTTTTTTTCCAAAGCAATTTTTAAATACAATAAAGACAAGCCCGGCGTGGTGGTGCACGCCTGTCATCCCAGCACTCAGGAGGCTGAGGTAGGAGGATCGCTGTGAGTTCAAGACCAGCCTGGGCTACATAGTGAGTTCCAGGTCAATCTCAACTACATAGTGAGACCCTGTCTCAAAACAACAACAACAAAAAACAAAAAACAAAAACAAACCCTGGAGGGCCGAGGATTTAGCTCAGTGGTTCTGCTGCCTGCCTAGCAAGTGCAAGGACCGGAGATCAATCCCCATACCAAAAAAAAAAAAAAAAAAAAAAAAAAAGAAATTCTGCAGTTTTGCTTTTTACAAACAAAGTAAGTAAAGTACATGCTGTCTTACTTAATAAAGTAATTATGTAAGTGGCTGATTATGCACTTACCAGGACAAGATTCCAACTCATTTCTCCTTAATTGGTGGGGAAACAGATACAGGAGAAAATACAGACCTTACATTTTTTTTAACCTCTTAAATTTCTCACCCATCACTTTCAAAGCTTACCTGTGTTTTAAAGAGTTCACTGCAGTTTTGGAACAATTTTGATGATGTTTGGTATTTTCCAGACAAGTCTCTTTTTTCCTTACGTTTTTCCAAATATGTCTCTACTTCTTCTGCCTGAGGAAAAAAAAGGGAAATATAAAATATTTAACTTATCTATCACAAATAAGATAGACAGACACTAGCAAATTGGTCACCTGTGGTACAAATGTAATTTTGAGTCTGCTATTTTCAAAGTTAACAGCATCAAGCCAGGCATGGTAGCACACATCTGCAATTCCAGCTACCCAGGAGGGTGAGGCAGAAAGACTGCAAATTTGAGGCCAGTCTGGGCAACAATGCAAAATCCTATCTCAAAGTAAAATTTTAGAAAAAGGCTGGGGATATAGCTCAATGCTCCCTGGGTTCAATTACCAGTACATAAAAATACAATAAAAACAGAATCAGAAAAAGACTATAATTGTATCCAAAAACCTAACATTAGTTAAACTCTAGATCGTAGAAGTCTTGTCTTTAGCTCATAAAAGGCTACAGTAATTCCAGGAATACTGGGAAACTAGCAGAGGCCAGAAAGGTTTTGGTCACATGGAAATATATTTAAAAGTTACCTATCTATCAGACTCACAAGCTTAAACACTACATGGTTTCTCTTACATGAAAAACCAAATAAATTAAACACAAAATAAAAGACAAATAATAGGGAAAGGGGGACCAGGGATGTAGCTCAGTGGTGCTGTACCTGCCTGGCAAGCACAAGGTCCTGAGTTTGATCCCCAGTACTGGAAGGAAAAAAAGAAAAAAAAGGGGAACAGATATTTTGCAAATGAGAAGGGGAACAAGAAATAGAGGAAGGACAGAGAAGGGAAGGGGAAGTAAAAAAGAATTAAGATGTGTTATGTACATGTATCAGCTCCCCAAGATGAATGTAATCAATCATGTGCTGCAAACCATGTACTAATAAAAGTAAGTTACCTGAGTAACATTAATAGAAAGATATATTTGTGCTCATAGCTAAGACAGAGTGGAAACTACTGTAGCTATTCATAGCCCAAAACCTAATTCCTGTGGCTTCACCTATCAGTTCTGTGATTTTTCTGATATCTACATCTCTGATTTTGCCTTCATCAGAAAATAGCTCCAATACCACATCCCACCTTCTTCTTGTCATCTCCACACTTTATCCTGTATCCAAAATAATTTCCTATGAAGAGAGGATCTGCTAAACACTTGATCAAGTTTAAAATGGTATAACCTTTTACTGTAAATTCAACTAGTGAAAAATTCAGAGAAAAGGATCAATGACATCAAACTATATTCTGGAGACATCATTTCTTTTAATTCTTCAGTCCTTTCATTCCTACCATATCAGTCCAACCCAATGTTATATAACAAAAGCAAACAAAAATCAAAACAGGTCATGTAAAAACCTAAGCAGAGTCAAAATGCTTACTTTGGACTTTTTTAAAGACCAAATTATCTCTGTAAAGAAATTTCAAAAGGAAAATCTTGGATGGGGAGAATGAATGATGCAAATGGTAAATAGCAGGATGAAAACAGAATGAAAGAGGCCTAACAGCAATGCTCAAGTATTATACACTTCAGCAACTCTCTAAGGTACTTAACAGGCCAAAACTGTTTGCCTGCAATGATGGCACAATAACCATGGTGGTAAAACCGTCACCCTCCCTGCAATAGGGAACCAAGGCAATGGTGAGAAGCTCTACCGGTAGTTTCATTCTTCACAGTCACAAACTCATGGTGGGTGGGTAGGAGGATTGTTTTATGCAAGAATATTCTTAGCGAAACAGCAGAAATTTTTAATGCTAATAAATCTAGATCTGTGACACCATGCCACTTCTAATAATCTACATGACAAAATGGGAAGTATGCAGAATGATTGTCTTAAAGATTTGCAACTGTTGTGTCATACAACTAAATGAGCAACTTTGTTTTATTTGAAAAAATGACACTACTGTTATCAGAGTTGGTTATGCTCTTGAAAATGAGCTACAACCTCAAGGAAGAGAATAGAACACTACAGTAACCAACGATAAGAGCTGAGCTTTCAAGAAAAAACTAGAATTTTATAGAACTCATATCTGTTACTATCAACTAAATGGCTCTTTTTTTTTTTTTGGTATTGGGGATCGAACTCAAAACCCTGTGCTTGCAAGGCAGGTGGCAGAACCACTGAGCTAAATCCCTGGCCCTAAACTAAATGGCTTTTAAAACTTAAAAAACTATTGATGAGATAGGGTGGAGAGTAGAAGGTGGGGGTTTTAATTGTAATTTAGATTTTAATATAAAATGAACTAATGTTTTAAAGATTTATATAATTATGTCAACCAGTGTTTTCTAAATAACCAACAAATGATGTTACAAAATCATGTACAAGATCATGTAAAAGATCCTTTCAAAGTGCAAGACACATCAGTGCATTTTATAGTATAGAATATAGGCCAGGTGTGGTGGTGCACACTTGTGATCCCAGCACTTGGGAGGCTGAGGCAGGAGGAGCAACAAGAGTTCAAGGTCAGCCTGAACTACAAAGCAAGATCTGGCCTCATAAAAACAAACAAAAAAACACTACATACACACACACACACACACACACACACACACACACACACACACACACCCACA
>NW_022900929.1:34080664-34103112 GCF_012274545.1 Fukomys damarensis | reverse complement strand
ACACACACACACACACACACACACACACACACACACACACACACACACACACACATGTTCATTAATATGACTTCAGATTTTATAGTTCCTCTACACCCATACCACCCTGACACCCAATCTCATCAGATTCTATAGTTCAATCTTTAAGAAATTCAACTTGTTGAGTTTTGGTACAGAAACAAAGAATAACTCCAATTATCTGAAAAGATCATGAAAATACCATTCCTCTTCTTTACTAATAACTGTCTGTGTGAGGTCAAATTTTTAGCATATACTTCAACCAAAATAATATATCACAACACACTCAGTAAAAAATGATTTACAAGAACCTAGCTGTTTTCTGTTATGCCAAATTTTAATTAAAACAGATGTACAGAAATGCAAGACAGTGCTACTTTTCTATTTCTTATGATTGTTTTTTTCATTAATACATATTTATATTAACTTGTAATGAACTTAAAAGTACTACTTTTAAATCAATTAATTTTTTAATATCTTCCTTTAATTTCTAAAAGAGAAACCCACATGAACAAAGGCTTTTTGGGAGTCCAAAGTAATTTTTAAGAATATAAGAGTCCCAAGACCAAAACATTTGAGAATAAATAACACAGACTGCAAATTGAGATGCATGGGTTGTAGTTTCAGCTTTGCTCTTCCTTAACTACTTGAGACCCTTCCTCTGAAAAAGAGGTTAGGACTAAATGACTTGTAAGATCCAAGTGAAGTCTGTAGGGTTTTTGTGGTTCTTTTCATTTTTGAGACAGGGTCCAGCTATGTAGTTCAGGCTGGCCTTGAACTCACTATGTAGCCCAGGCTGACCCTGAACACAAGGTGATCCCCCTGCTTCAGACTCCGAAGTGCAGGGATGACAGGCGTGTGCTACTGCACCAGGTAAGTCTGCAGTTTTCCATTCCTTACCTTAAAGTTGTAGATTTCATTGTAACAGTCAGCACTTTTCAGAAACCAGGTTATATTTAAAGACTGATCACAAGGTTCTCCATCAACTACAAAAGAAATTACTGTGAATAAAAGAGGATTTCCAAACAAAGCATTTTTTTCTTAAATGTATTTTAATTTTTTTTTCTTTTTCTGGTAGCAGGGATCAAACTCAGGACCTTGCACTTGTGAGGCAGGTGGGGTGCCACTAAGTTAAATCCCCAGTCCAAAGCATTTTTTTCTTAGAAGCAATTTCCTATTAGCCCCTATCCTAGTTATTTTTTAACCTGAGATATTCAAGGACCTTCCTTTTTCCAAGCATAAGGAAGTAAAGTAATATTTTTCCAGATAAAAGTATTGTTGTTCACTGGGGGAAAAAAAAGAAGTTAGGCAGTGTTTCATCCTTTTGAAACTGTGGGTTTATTTCTGTCTTAAAACATCAAATTTTAGGGCCAGGAATTTACCTGAATGGTTCTTCTGCCTGCCTCACAAGCACAAGGACCTGAGTTTGATCCCCAGTACCAAAAAAAAACAAAAACATCAAATTTTAGATCTCTATTAGAAAAAGCCTGGGAGTAAGAAAGCAGTCCTAAATTAAAAGCAGTCTGCTATTATTCAAATACTTACTGAACAAAGCACATATATACAAGGATATAACAGCACAAAGCTGGACCAAAGAGAGGAATGGAAAAGAACAAATTCTTAAAGTTCTTTTAAAAAGCCATACTCCAGGGCCGGGGATTTAGCTCAGTGATGCCAGCGCCTGCCTGGCAAGTGCAAGGTCCTGAGTTCGATCCATGGTTCTGTTTGGTTTCTTTTTTGGTACCAGGGATCGAACTCGGGTCCTTGTGCTTGCCAGGCAGGCGGCAGAACCACTGAGCAAAATCCCCAGCCCAATCCATGGTTCTGGAAAAAATTAAAATAAAAAGCCACACTCCAGTTGAAGAGACACAGACTAAGAACACCAGGGATGTCAAGAGGCAATATGCATGACTGTTAAATGGTGGTACACTGAGGGAAAAATTCATTTGAATCTTGAATGACTCAAGATAAAGCAATGAACAAAAAAATCAAACATGGCTGAGGAAGTTAGAAATTAACAAAATCAAAACATAAAGAAGATAAAGAAAACCAGCCTTTTTTTTTCAAAGTTCACCTTAAGAAAAACCTTATGAAACTGAAAGCTTCACATAACTCATTAAAATAGAGATTGGGAAACAATATTCTAATAGAGCAAAGCGTTATTCTGGGATGTGGAGTGTAGCTCAGTGGGAGAGGCTCACCTAGCATGTCTGTGGCCCTGGGTTCAATTCATAACACTGGAAACATTTGTAAAAGGCATCACTTTGACAGCCCAATTGCCCATCAACTGGAGAATGGATAAAGAAGATGTGTTGTTGGGCTTTTTTAAAATATAAAATAGAGTACTACTCAGCCATAAAGAAAGAGAAACTAGAGACATTTATAGCTAAATGGAAGCATATTGAGGCCATACTCTTAAGTGTCATAGAGGACACACATGTGTAAATACTGAATAGTTTCTCTGGTTTGAGAAACTTAAAGTGTAAATAAGGATCAAAATGTATAATAGATAATGTGAAATAGGAAGAAAAGGTCTAAAGGAAAAGGGGAACCGAGAGGGGCAGGGGAAAGGAAAGAAGAGAAAGGAAAAAATACGAGAAAAAGAAAAATGGAAACAAAGTCTTTGTAAATAGGGAAGGGTGGAGGGGTTCAAGGGAGGGCAGGGGAATGAGGAAATAATAACCAAGATACATCATGTAAAGGGTAAAATTCCCAACGAAGAACGTCACTGTACTGTATATGAAAATGTACCAATAAACTTTAAAAAAAAAGGCATCAGTTTGAAGACATAAGAATGCAAATCTGACTATATCACTGATATGTTTTCTCAACTGCAGGAAATCAGCATTCACTTTATTTTTCATTCCAAATGTAGAAGAGATAACAGACTAAAGACTAGCTACTTTATGCAAACGTAACAGAAATAAACCTGACTGTGCTTAGGTATGAACTTTGGGTTCATAGCAAACTGAAGCAACCTAATTACAAGCTTCCCTTTTCTTTGTTTTAAATTGTTTTTTCAAACTATTTTTATTTATTTTGGCTTTTTGAAATAGTTCAGGTTGGTCTTGAACTCACAGCAATTCTCCTTACTCAGCCTCCTGAACACTAGGACTACAGGCATGTGACACCAGGTCCAGCTTTCAAACTAATTTTGAATGACCAACACATTTTCACAGGGCTGTGCCAGAATGTCCAAATATCTGACAAGCTGAGTAGAATTTATGGAAATTATACACAAGATACTACAATTTGACTATGTTCTATTGAGAAACCATAGAGAGATAAAGTTAATTAGAAGTCAGTAACATCCCCTCAACAAAAGATGCACAGGAATTTAGCTGCAAAAATATTACTATTTATGTTAAAAGATAACTAGGACAAAGTCTAGAAGTTTGAATGGAAGTCCTTAAGAGACAATGAAAATGGTTCTGCCCATGCCCACAAGCTATATACACCATACCCACAAAAGCATAAAATCAAAGACAACAGGTAAATATGAGAGCACAGAACAAGATAAAAGTGTAATTTTTAAAGAGCCTGAAATTCTCCAAAAACAATAAAATGTGGACACTTAAAAATATGCAGCTTATTTAACTTGGTAAAATACCATTAAATCAAAACACACGTTAGAAAAAGAGTGTCCATAATAAAAAAGAAAGAATGGACTGTTGGACTATTCCAAGAAACAAAAATCCTGCTATCCCAAATAACTACTCTTACCCAGTAAACCAATCTCACGAAAAAAGGACAGTGTGTCACAGTAGACTTGATTTAAATCAAATTTAAGCCATTAATTAAAAGCATCATTCCACGATATACGCACACCCATGTTTATAGCAGCAGTTTGTAATAGCTAAATACTGGAAACAGCCCAAGTGCCCATCAACTGATGTATGGATAAAAATAACAGTTTTTTATATAATGGAGTACTACTCCACCATACAGAAGGATGAGCTTCAGACATTTATAGCTAAATGAATGGACCTTGAGACCATACTCTTTAAGTGAAATAAATTGGACACACATTTAAATACCACATTATTTCTCTGGTATGAGAAACTGAATGTGGAAATAAGGGCTGAGATGTATAATGGATGTTGGGAAATGGGAAGAAAATATTCAAAAGGGAAGCAAAACAAAGGAGGGGGAGGGAGAAAGGAGGGATGAGAAAAGAAGTGAAAAAATAGAAGGAAAAAATGGAAACAAAGCTTTTGTACATAGGGAGAGGAGGGGGTTGGGGGAATGGGATAAAATTAAATTTATTAAACAAAACTTTTGTAATGCTCAGAAAAGGCTTTTGTGATGCTTCACAAAATGAAATCCCTTGAAATCCTTTATAAAGTGAACCCACCTCATAAAAAAAAAAATTAAGTCATTAGTCAGATTCTATTTTCATGGATCTAGAAATTCTACCTCTACTTTCAGCCTACTATAAATGTAACATTAATGAAAAAAGGAAATTTTTCTACCACTTCCCTGGTGTCTAAAACAGAGTACCCAGGCCAATGATACACACCTATAATCCCAGCACTTGGGAGGCTGGGGCAGGAAGATCACATTGAGTTCAAAGTCAGCCTGGCTACATAGTGAGTTCAAGGCCACCTTGAACTACATAAGACACTCAATAAATAAAGTCAAGCAAGTACCCAGCACACAGCAAGTATTTAACAACTATTAAACAATTAAAAGAATTAAAATCCTCCAGCTGTACATTTTCATGGAGAGGTAAATTGAGAAGTACACATAAATGATCTGTATTTTTGACCTTCATCTCAACATAGAACTTCCCATAACTATTCTCTAAAATAAAGTCAGTTTCAGAACCAAAAGCTTTTTTAAAAAACAAACTGTGATAACTTAGGTTGCCCCACTAGACAAACTCGTTTTTTCTACATAATCCCTATTTCCTAGGGACATCCCGGAACTTCCTCAAGGTGATAAAACACTCCTTTGGTAAATAAAAGATCTACTGAATATATTTGTTCTGACCCAGTTGTCTAACAAACTTAGGTCATGTTTTCAGTAAGTGCCTAACAAGCATTCAAGAATATAATCAGTGGTACCTGTTATGATTCCAAACAGATTAAAATATCAGTCTGGTAATCAACCAACACACAAAATATAACTGTGATTTAATATATAATTAATATATATAAATATGGTATTTGTATGTGTATTCAGAGTCCAAAAAAAATGTACACACTTCAGGAAAAGTAAAACAGAACAATTTTTTTCCCCCAACAGACGGTTTTACCCTCAGATGAGGGGCCCTACAGGATGTCATATATCACAGAAAACCCACTACATGGCCAACCCTTAGAAAAGAAATTGAAAATACAATTGCAGCAATCTTGATTACCAAGGTTACTCAAACAGCAGTTCGTCATACTAATAAACACCTGGTAGCTAATGGTCACCACTTTGAGCACCTCTTGCAATTGTAGAACAAAGGTTACTTGTATTAATCTTAAGATGTCTCAATAAATTTAGTATTAAAATATTTATACAAATTTTTCTGTATCCAATGTACACATTTTTTGGTGGACTCTGTAAGTTACGGCTTGTGTTCAGATGTAACCCCAATGCCTCAGGTGGTCATAGGTGGGGCTTTTTCCAGAGGTGGCTGGATCTAGAGTATGTGATGCTGGAAATGATTCATGGTGTAATGCTAGGCTCAAAGGCACTAGATTTAAATGTGTGAGTGTCACCTGCCCTAAGTAGCTTGGATAAGATATAAGGAATAGAAAGAGCTGTGGTTATCCATTGCTGCTTTGTTATCTTCTGCCCACCATGAACTGTTTCTGTTCTGTGATGCGATCCTCCCTTGGAGCCAGCCAATTATGGACTGAAATCCTACAAACTGCTCTAAGTAAACTGTTCTTCCTTTAACTTTGGGTATCGAGTATTTTGTCTCAACAAGAAAAGTAACTAAGACACTATATACAAATACACATACTACACAGCATTATATATTCAGCACAAATACTCAATATAGTATATAAAACAAGTATACTGTATGTAGTATGTATAATGTATACAAAATTACACATATTATATGTATTATGTATTATTTATAGTGCATGTGTATATATAAAAGATAGTAAACTGAAAAACAAGGGAAGAAAATAAAGTTCATACAAGTATTCTACATATTTAATGAAAGGGCCTGAGGTTTAATAAATGTTTATACCTAGACCATCTTGGACTACTAAAATTCAGAACTTATCCCAGCACTCAGGAGGCTGAGGCAGGAGGATCGCTGTAAGTTCGAGACCAGCTTGGGCTACACAGTGAGTTCCAGGTCAGTCTCAACTACATAGTGAAACCCTGTCTCAAAAAAAAACCCCCAAAAAACCCAAAAATAAATAAATAAACAAAAGTCAGAACTTAAAAATGTGTGCCAAGTAGGTTATCTGGGGTAATAAGTAGGTGATTAAGAAGTTTCTAACTAAAAAATTCAAAAACTCACATTTCAAGAAGATAGTGGTATTTCTGAAGAGGATCTTTCCAAAACTAAAATAATTTTTTCCCTGAAAAGATAAAAGAAGATAATTAACATCAGAATGTTTCAATTCCCAAGACAGCATATACCTAAATTTATAAAATACTTAAATTGGTTTTCTAACTAAAACATGAACAGCTACTTTTAGTGAAATTCCAACACATACAAATGGCAAAATATGCTTAAAATAATCATTTTCATAAAAATCTATTATTTCACTTTAAACCTAAAAAGACTTAACTATTAATCCTTGTATTAACAAGTAAAATTTAAACCTGAAGATCTTTAAGCTAATCTTGGCATATAAATTTACAATCAGCGAGCAGAAAGAAAAATACCAACATGTTTTTTTTTTTTTTACCACTATCTGTATTTGGTTTTGTTCTTCACAGAAATATACCTTACTCAAAGAAGTTTGCAAACATGGGAGGGGCAGAAGAAATTAATCTTTACATTTCAGTTGTTTATTCTATGTTAATCATTCCTGTTTTAAACATATTTTCCCTATGCTTCCTAATGGCCACACAGCAAATCTTGAAATAACTATTTCAAAGTTTAACCGAAATCAATCCACCTCGTAAGTAAAAGCACCCAGAAACAAACAAAAGTGCAGAGGGGGGGAAAAAAAAAAAGCTCATTTATATATCCCCCATCCAACCCGGGGTCACTGGGTTCTATGAAACTTCAGCTCAAAGTAAGTTAGTTATCTATCTGTACATCGAGTTTAACCCACTCCATCTGTACTCCCAAATTAGGCGCTGAAAGTTCTGTCACTTTCCTGATGAAAAACCTCTCCACAACTCCTTTCCGCTGCAGGAGGGGCCCCGGCATTCCCCCCAGCCTACCCACGCAGTGCGAGACTTTCAACTTGGGTAGATGGATCTCGGTTCGGCAGCACACAACCGGAATCACACCCTTTTGCAGAACCTTCGTGGACCCCTCGGACCGCCGTAGCCCCACCTCCCGCTCCTCCGGACTCGGTCACTACTGTTAACACTTACAGACGGTATCGGAATGTGCCACTTGGATCTATCGGCAGCAGACACGGATGCCGGTCCTGCAGCGAAAAGCGACAGTGGGAACTGCTGTCTCCCGAGAAGAATGACAGGCAACAGCTGAAGCCACGCAGCAACCGCCATCTTCAGAGCCTTGGAGCGCTCACGAAAAGCATTGCACCTCCTTCCGGTTCATCCCGCCCGCTTCCGGCCTTGCGCCGAGGGCGGATCATCCGGGTCCTCAGATAGCGCTGGGCTGGTTTGTTTTAGTTACTCAGACGTTGCTCCCGGCTCCGCGTCAGATTTGCAACCTACTGCGCAGGCGTCATCCTGTCAAGCCGGTCGGCCGAGTTAGGATGGTCACCAGAAGCCGCTCTGGCCTCCAGTTTCTCTCCTGCTCCTATCCCCTAAGGGTATGGGGACCAGGCAGTCACTCAGTGCAGTGTTCGCCTCTCTCCCCCGGCTCGCCCCAGCCCCCTCACCCCTCTCACGTCAGAGTCGGACGTCCGGAGTCCAAAATCTGGAGAAGCAGTGATTCTGGCTGCCTGGTGGCGTCTAGTAGTGAGCTCTCGGCTTTTGGAGCTATTGAAAGCAAAAGCCGGAGTTTGACAGTGAGAAAGTAGAAGCGACCTCTAGACTGGATTGTGTGACACATAATTTTCACAGACCCCCATCTCATCCTGCAAAGTAGGAAGCTGCAGGAGCGCTGGCCCGCGACGTCTCCTAGAAATTCCTTCGGCCGGCACTTTCTGCTCAAAACTAAACGAGGCGCTGCAGCGACGGAGCCGCAGCTTCCCTCCACTCGGTGAGGCCGCCTCGGTTCTGCCCGACATTCAGCTCTACTTCTGCCTTCCAGGGTTCATCACGTCTGCGCCTTCTCTGCTCCAGAGGTGCCTAATAAAAGTACGGCCCACATCACCCAGCTATAATCGAGAAAAACTTGCCGACCGTATAATCCTGTAGAAACGCTAGTTTGAATCCGAAAAAAACAAAAACAAAAAAACAGGAGTAAGAGTCAAGATTTATTGCTCTATACGGATCCGGAGGGGACTCTTTCCCGGAAATTTGACGATGGTGAAGTGCTAAGACCGCTCAGTGGATTTTTTAAAATACCACCAGAGACCGTGTTGAGAGCTGGGAGCTAGTCAGAAGTGACAGGGAAGCCATGGAAGCAACTGGGAAAGAGGAAATCAGGTAAAGACTGAGTGCTGGGGCCCAACTAATCCCAGGGCAGGACTGAAAGCC
Organism: Fukomys damarensis; assembly: GCF_012274545.1. Lineage (NCBI taxonomy): Eukaryota > Metazoa > Chordata > Mammalia > Rodentia > Bathyergidae > Fukomys > Fukomys damarensis. The sequence goes on along the minus strand of NW_022900929.1, from coordinate 34,094,349 downwards.
TTAGGTTTCATTGATTTTTCTCCTTATCCCTGGTGCTGGGGATCTAACTCAGGGTTGCTGTACCCCTAAGCTACATCCCCATCCCTATTTATTCATAGAAATGATCTTGTTAAATCTTCTAAACTGGCCTATAACTTGGGAGCTTCCTGCCTTAGCCTCCGGAATAGCTGGAATTAATCGTGTGCCACCTTCCTGACTCGTTCATTTTGTTTGTTGAGACAGGGACTCCTTATGTAGTTCAGGCTGCCTTGAACTATGTAGTCCAGTCTGGCCTCCAACTGGTGCCTTAGCCTCCCAAATACTGAGATTACAAGTTGTTTCATTTCTGTGTTGTTATTGACATTTTTATTGTGTTTCTTATTTAACTGATGTTTGAGTGACTTAGCGTTTTTTACTAAATTCTGCACAGAGTAGCCAATGTTAGTAGCCTCTCATAAATTTAGGATGGTAAGTGACACTAACAGGGAAACATTGTGACCATGGCTCTACCACGTGAACATCCAACATGTTGCTTTCCAAGTTCAGCTATTTCATTTCGTATTTCAACTAGCTCATTATTCAAAGTTGGAGACTGCAAGATTCTCTAATATTTGCACAGTTGATTAAAAAGAACACAAAAATCGAGTGCAATGAAGCATTTAATTACTTTCATGATAGACAGTTATTTTGGGATAACTAAATGTGTCTGTCTGGGCTTGTTTTCCTATGTTGAAATTTGTATTCAGTCATAGCTTTCTAAGAAATCATTAACATGCAGACTACAGATGTATTCAGTCATACCTCTGCGCGAAAGCCAGTGTGGCTTTTTATGTGATTATAATTGTTTTAGTCATATGGAGGCTAATTTAAGTACGTATATTCAAGGAGCAATTTACACCTTATTTGAGTTTTATTCCAGAAACACTTCTGGAAACGTGGCTTTAAAGAGCATTGACCTCTAGATTGTCAGCATATCTTAAAGATCTTCTGCATTTGTTTCTACTCTTATTCTAGCAAGCATATACCTCATCAGCTTGTATTGATTAGTTGCTGGTTAGGTTCTTGAAAAAGCTTGTACACAGTGCTGTACGTCTTGTACAGAGGGCAACACCCACTGAAAGTATATTTTGAAAATATTTCATCCATTAAATTGGTGCATACGCTGTTGGGCTTTGGTTGAGGTTTTTTAGGGTTTTTTTGTTTTTTGCCTTGTTCTTTGCTCTTTCAGATATTACTGTTGCAGTCATTTTAAAAGAAGACATCTGCATTAGGTAACAGTACTCTTTCTACTGCTTTGGAGTAATCCAGGACTTGATATTTTTTGCCTGGGATATTTTACAAAAATAAGGATATTGTTATACAGCATGTGCTGTTATGTTACCTGAAGTTTTTAATTACCCGGGTGAGAGACAAGTCTTCATTGCAGAATAGACTCCATAGGCTTATTTTGTAACTCTAAAATCGGACTCACAAATCCTGTGTAAAATATGTTTCTTAAAAATGTCTTTATTTAGTGTTGAAGATGAAGCTGTGGATAAAGACGTTTTCAGAGATTGCAGCAAGATTGCTTTCTACAGGTATGGGAAATAAATATATCAAATGGATCAAAACATTTCTGACTGTATTTAAAAATTAATGGTTAAGTTTTTGAAAACTAGATAGACTAAGGACCAATTATGAAATTTAATGGGAGAAAAAGATTTAATGATTAAAGAATTCATTAGGATAGGAGACTAACCTTCTAACCTTATGTACTTACTACTATATAGTTAAAATTTTTAATAAATATATTCTAAATAACTGTGTTTTTAAACTAATTATTGAATTTCATATCTTTGAATAGATAATAGTTTTACATGGTTCAGAAATAATATAAACGGAAATATATCGTATCACCTTCAAACCTATTCTTTGTCCCTGTAAGGAACCAGATTTGTTAACTTATTTATTCTGCTAACATTTCTCTTGGTAAATACATATATTTTTATATCACCCCCTTTCTATACCAAATAGCTTTTTGTATACACTGTTCTATACATAAGGGTTTTTTTGTACTGTGTTATTGTTTCTTTTCTGAAGAACATTGCACATGAATAAAAGTTTGTTGCATTTTTATAGCCATTGGGTGGATGTACTATAATTTATTCTGTCTGTCTCCTCTGACTAAACCCTTGGGTTGCTTTTAATCTGCTATAACAGCACTGCTGTAATAAAGAACTGCATATGTCCTTTCCTACACCTACAGGTGTATTTATAAGGTAGATTTTGCGGACTGTTATTACCATATCAAAGACAAAATGCATTTGAAATATGTTAATTTGTAAAATTAATATTCACTAATAAAATTATAGTTTTATATAAAGGAATATATTAACTACTAGCAGATTTCCCTTATATAGATTATAGTATTTTGAATTCTCATCACTGTTCTATGAGATTGCCCATTTGCCTAGGGGGTCAAATAAGATGTTCCTAAAATCTTCATTTTTTTTTTTTTTAAGCCAGGTATGGTGGCATATACTTGTAATCCCAGCATTCAGGACGCTGAGGCAGGAGGATTGCCACATATTCAAGGCCAGCCTGGGCTACATTGTGAGTTCAAGGCCAGCCTGAACTGCATACTAAGACCCTGTCTCAAAAACTATAAATAAATAAATAAATAAAATATTATTTTTTAAATGTCTACCTTTATTTGATCCCCAAAAGTGAAATAATCAAAAACTATTTCATATATTTTAACTTTCTTATTTGCTCTCTATTCTAGAAGAATAAAAGCTTATCATTTTAATTCAGAACAGATACCTTAGGAAAAGTTGACAGTGACTGGTCACCTTGTTAAACATCTGGATTATACTGGACTTCTATTATAGAATCTATTGAGTTACTACTAAAGGGTCCATTTCATGAAAAAAAGGAAGAAAATTAACAAGCTCACAAATGTCATCTTTGAAAACTACCCCATCTTCTCAGTAAAGGAGAGAGGTTCCCATCCTTGAGCAGTGTTACATTGAATTTTTCATTAGCGTTCTTATTAATACTAATTTTATTAGCACTCTAATAATGTAGTACTCATTGCACTTTATGAGCATATAATCTATGCCCAGGTCGTATTTATTGTAGTGAATTTTAATGCCTTCTACGTGATAGTAGTCTCTTGGATGCTGCTGACAGTCACAAGTAGTCCTCACATGTGTATGTATACTCCATATCTACAGGCGTCAGAAAAAACAGCTCTCCAACAATTCCACCTATCGTGCGTTATTAGACTCAGTCACAACAGGCAGAGAGAGCACCACTTTCCAAATCATCAATGAAGCAACTAAGGTGAGGCAGAAATATCTTCTGTAGAGCAATTTGTTTCTATATTAATTTGAATTGAATGATGTAAATTTAATAGCTAATTAAAACTATGTATGCCTCAATACAAATTTTCTTAGGGAAGGAATGTCATCTTTTTTATACTTACATAACAGTACTATAATACTATTATGAATATAACATAGAAATTGCCTATGTATCAGATGTGTTTCTAGTTGATTTACAAAAGTTATTTCCTTCTTTTTGGTTTTTTTGAGACATGGTCTCACTATGTAGTTGAGACTGACCTGGAACTCACTATGTAGCCCAGGCTGGTCTTGAACTCACAGCAATCCTCCTGCCTCAGCCTCCCGAGTGCTGGGATTACAGGAGTGCGCCATCACGCCCGGCTACAAATGTTATTTCCTTTTAATTAGCCTTCATAATACACCAAGAAGTACATTGTGTTTTTCTCAATTGCCAGGTAAGGAAAATGAAATGTACAGTCAGTTGCCAAAGTTACAGAGCTGTTAACCAGAAAATCCTCCTGTATCTGTCAGACTCCATCAGACACCCATGCGCTTTCCACCATTATTGTAACACAGTTGTACATGCCACCTAATAAAGAACAGAGTCAATAACTGTCAGATTCACAGTGTGAGTGATAAAAGAAAGGTAAACGGACTATGCAGTAGAAAACCTGAGTCACAATATTCCATCTCCTGAGCTGCTTCACTAGAAGATCATCATAGCTATTGCATACTGAAAGGGTCACCGTAACATATCTAAGTACTTTTTCTCACCTGTCAGTTCCTCATGCTACTTCAGTTGTGCCACAGAGATGGGAAAGTGCTGTGGGCTCTGCTAAGAAGCATGACTGTGTGCAGTCACCTGATGCTGTTTACCTGACTCTCACTTCCAGATTCTTACCCATCTTTTACAAGCGTTTAAGCATGTGGGGCCCCAGGGAGCAATATGAATGAACTGGTAATTCTTATACCTGAAACAACACAGTTACACCTATGTAGTCCAGGCCCTCTAACAGTTTACACAAAAACTCAGGCAACTTACTAACAAGTCCCAGTTCTCTCTCTCTCTCTTTCTCCCTCTTTCCCTCCCTCCCTCTCTCTCCCTGGTACCAGGGATCGAACTCAGGATCTTGCACTTGGGAGGCAGGTGGCAGCAGAACCACTGGGTTAAATCCCCAGCCAACAATTCCCAGTTCTGAGACCCTAACTTTCACCTGAAAGCTGTGATTCCTAGCCTATGCTTAGGAATCTCATCAGGGAGTTCTATATAACATTTGGAAACTCAGGATCAGAAGAAGCACTTGGCTCTGGGAAATATAATGAGCCCACCAGAGGCTTTTCAGCAGACTTTAACTCTGCCATCAGATGTCAGGAATCTTCCTATCTTGTTTTTCTTCCTGTCTCCATGGTGCCTAATCCCAGAGAGTTGTAGTATTCATGATCGGGATAAGAATTTTCAAGCTGGGCTTGGTAATGCATGCCTGTTATCCCAGCACTTGGTAGGCTGAGGCAGGAGGATCGCCTGGAGCTCAAGGCCAGCCTGAACTGCATAGTGAGACCATATCTCAAAAAAAAAAAGAAAACTTCATTGGTCCTTCGTAGTATGTTCAGTCTCCAGAAAGATCCACTCTCATGAAGACACACTGAAGCAAAGTAAATCAGGCAGAATTATTTTTGAGTATCAGTTATGAGCTGAAATGAAAATTCTCAACACAGCTCAGTAGCAGTGCACTTATGGTAGACTCCTATGTGCCCTTTCACATGACTGCACATCATTTTCTGTCTTTGGATCCTGACTGTGTGAGAGACAGTGCTGTTTAGATCAGAAGTAGCACACCAGCTCCCTTCAGAGGGAAATAATTTACCATATGAGAAGACCCATGGGATCCCAATGCCAGATCCCATCTGACTCAGAAATTATCTGAGGTGTCAGCAACATAGCTCCCAAAGTTGAGAACTTTCTGGACCCCTTAGAATGGACTCCATACTCAAATATTGGAAATACCAGAGTTGCATAAGGAATCTGTGAACTCTGTTCTTAGGCAAATGTATATTTTGATAGTTCTCCCTGAACTTCAAGGCTACACTCTATTTTAATATTCTCTTTGTCATGTAGAATTGAAATGACTAATAGAGACTCAAGGTTCAATGCCTTCTTTTAGTCTAACAGGGACTGTGAAGATCCAGACAATAATCTCTGCATCCATCTCATTGCACAGTAATAGAATATTCCTTAAATGTTGTTTCTTGGATGAGTTGGGTGTTTCAAGGGTACTGCACATTAGGATATGGTACTAGTGTAGTCCAGAGATTTAAAGCAAAATATCTGCTTCATGAGAATGAAGCCTTTCATTTCAGATTCAGAGAGACTGAACCCAAAGCCTAACAGGATCATAATCAGCTCACAGCTCCAGTTCTCAGTTTGCACTGATAAGGCAGATTCTGATCAACCTCTTGTTGCCTGCCAGTCCCCATGCCTTTAAAATGCTTAAAACAATAATTTTGGAGTTGTCAGAATTTATTTTTAAATCCTTCTTTCAAATTCCCTTGCCCCAATCTGCCCCTTAATAAACAATTAGGAAACAGAATCAAGCTTCATTCAATAATAGTTTGCTTGGGCCGCCATAACAAAATGCCATAGATGGGGTGGTTTAAACAACAGACATTTGTTTCTCACATTTCTGATGGCTAGGAATTCCATGAACAAGGTGCCAGCACATTTGCTGTCTAATGAGGACCCTATTCCTGGCATGTAGGTGGCCTCCAGTGTAGATAGATAGAGACAAAGTAAACTGTGATCTGTTCCTATAAAGGTATAATCCAATTCTAAGGGCTCCACCCGCATTAACCCAAGCCTGATCCCTCCCAAAAGGCCCCATCTCCAAGTGCTACCACATTGGAGGGTCAGGGCTTTAACATGCAAACTTTGGAGAACACAATTTAGTCCATAGCAAATACAGTGTTCCTAAAACACAGTAATATTACAGACCAAGCTAAAGTATTGACCTCTATGCTGATCAGGACATTTGGGCTTGAGGAAATGCTGTAGCAGGTTGGGACGTTTATGTTTTCCCACAGAGTCCCACTATAGTCTTGTACTTTTTTTTTTTTTTCGGAGACATGGTCTCACTATGTAGTTGAGACTGACCTGGAACTCACTATGTAGCCCAGGCTGGTCTCGAAATCACGGCAATCTTCCTGTCTCAGCCTCCCAAGTGCAGGGATTACAGGCGTGTGCCACCATGCCCGGCTTTTGTACTTACTTCTGATGACAGAATAATCAGGTAGATATTTGATAAAGAAGATTCCAGAAGAAAATCTAAAAAGGAAACTGATCAGAAAACTGTTCACTGCTTTTTTCGTAACTTTCCCCCCTGCTATCAATTTTTTTTTTTTTTTTTTTTGAGACAGGATCTTGCTATATAGTTAGGCTAGCCTTGAACTCACTATATAGCCCAGGCTGGCCTCAAACTCCCAATGATCCTCCTGCCTCAGTCTCCCAAGTGCTGGGATTACAGGCATGCACCACCACACACGGCTATCATCAGTTTTCTATCTTCAGAGAAAATTTAGCCTGGATTGAGAAACAGAAGATCTTGCTTGTGACGTTAGTACAGAGAAATTTCTGCTGTCTCCTGAGTTTGACCAGAAATCACTGCTAGCCAGGCTGTCAGCAGCAGTCTTTTATCTTCAGTCTACTTTATATTGCTGGTTTTGATGATTTCTTATTATAGAGATGACCACTTAACCACTGTATTCTGCAGCCTGATTTCAAGGTTTAACCAGAGACAGCATTTCTAACTGCCTCCTTGAGAATGCAAGGGTTTCTCTGAGCCCTTCGTGAAATTGTTGCTTTCACCTGCCCCTAAGCAGGATAGAAATGAGACTTTGCCCAACCAGTCATCTCCTCAGTAAATGAAGCACTGCTATACTTTTTTAGCAAGTAGTTTCTGCTGAAATTTCAGAAGTACACCTGGACTGGCTAAATTGTCTTGGGGAATAGGCTAATACCCAGTATAAGGTCACCAGGATTCTGCACAAAAAAATTAGTATTTAAACCAGTTGGACACAACTATGGAAGGGGCAGTTAGTCTCCCACAACAAATCAATGAACTCATGAGTCCTGGGAGGTCTTGGTTAGTAGCTGGGGGAGGTGGTCACTCTCTCAGGGCTTTAGAGATGCAGAATGGAAGTATAATAACAAAATTTTATTTTGTCAACAAAAGGCCAGATCGCACTAACAATATACAAATCATGGTAACAAGACAATTAACTTTCAACCCAGATGTAGCAATTCTTTTTAGTTAGGGGAGTTTACCTTTAAGATTTGCCTATCTATTGCTGGGCATGGTGGCACATGACTGTAATCCCAACACTCAGGAGGTTGAGGCAGGAAGATCACTATGAGTTCGAGACCAGCCTAGGCTACATAGTTCCAGGTCAGTCTCAACTACATAGTAAGACCCTGTCTCAAAAAACCAAAAAAAAAAAGATTTGCCTAGCTATCTATCCTAGTCCATAGGAAGGGGGTGTTCAGGGTCAGGAAAACAAATGTTAAAAATGGTTCTTCAGAGCTCAGGGTTTTGATGTGCCCTGTTATCTCAGGATGAGATCAAATGCCTCATTCAATGGTTAATGACTCTGGTGTCTGTTAATTCGGACTTCAACAAAGCAAACTGCTCTTAGGGACAGCAGAAGCCACTCTACGTTGTGACATTTTGTAGGTTTTGCTATTTACAACAGTTTTCTCTATCAAGATCTGCCCATCAAGGAGGAGTTGATGGAGTCATAATGGCCTGGCTGCTCCTATTAGTGACTTTCATGACTCACCTCAAAAATGCTTTCAGAGTGTCCACATTCTAGGAAACAGGTTTTCTGCAAAATCAGTAGAAGCTCCATTCCTCAGAGAAGCTTTTCTGTTTTTGTGTTTTTAATGAATCTCTTTTGTTGTTTTTGGTACTAGAAAACTGGGGATGGACTTAGAAGCTTCTACAGACTAAAGGATCCTAGTGGAGACCTGAGCTTTCTGTGACAGCCCAGGAAAATTGCCACACTTGCTATCTTAAATTAATCCAGTGAAAGTGTGCTCCAGGACAGTGCTTCCCTGGGCCTCATCACAAGCAGAACCCAGTGGTCAGTGGCTACTTTGGCTCTAAGTCATTGTCAAAAGTGAGATTTCACAACTGTTGCATAAAAAGGATGACAAAATTAGCAGCTCCACACAGCACACATTTTTTATCACGTAGTTCTGTGTATCTGAAATCCTGCAGAGATTATAGGTCCTCTACTCTTTTGGGGCTGTGATGTAGGTGTCTAAGAGACCAGAGCCACATGAGGGGACAAATCTGCTCTCAAGCTCACTTGGTTGTTGGCAGAGTTTCAGTTCCACATGGGCCGAAGGGCTGAGGACCAGGCACCCTGGGTACTGTGTAGAGTTCTGCCCAGATATCAGGAAGCACTGATGTCTAAAGATGCAGAAATATCTTTCTAAAGAAAGCAAAATCAGTCTTGAAAAGGAAAATTCATTATCTACTGACATAGATTTCTTTTCCTGTGCTAGTTCTTTTTGTCTCAATTCTTAAATTACTCTTTAGCTTCCCTGCTGCTAGAAGATTTCTTGATGGACCATGACATGGAAGCAGGTTTTGATCTCGAAATATGGTCACCACCAGTAGTTTGATGATATTTTAGACCTTCCTTGCTGGCTGGGTTGTCTGGTTGCATACTTCTGCCGAGGTCCCTGAAGGTCTCTGGGTTGCTAACACCTCCATTGTCTGGTGAGGCCTCCCAAAGTTTGGTACAGTTCTCCTGGCTTGGCTCACCAGATGCTACAGTTGAGTGGGCTAAACATAGTCCAGGCTGTTGTGTATGCCAAGGATAGAATTGCTAAGTGTACGCTTCAGGGTATGTAGTAAGTAGCTACATGTATTGAAGATCACAGCATGGTAGCAGAAACAGGAAGAGAGGCATAGGAAAAAGCGTGAAGCAAAAAAAAAGGACTTGAAGGCAAAAGGAGAAAGGGACTCAAGTACAAAGGCGGGAAAAAATAAGTTCTCAATTTTATCAACCTCTCTTGCATAACCTACCTTCTTGATATATTTTTTCATTGTCATTTCCAAGCATCACTAAATGAAGGAAGAGATTTGTCAGTTTACTTGTTCATAAATATCCAGATAGTTCCATAGCAAATGAGAATAAGAATAGATAGAAACTCTCAGTGTTTTACATAGACTTTTTGAAAGAAAAAGTTTGTGAGGAAAGGATTGGGCAATGACTCAGTTAAGAAGCCTCAAGGAAGTGATTTGCAAACTCATCCACAGAGTGCTAAGGTTTCCATGAAACTACTCAAATTTCAGTGCAGGAAGCGGGTGGGGCTCAAGATGGAGTCCTGGGACTCTTCCCACTGCCCTCATCCAAGTAACTCTACTTATTAGACTTTTTGAAATATGAATACATATACATATACCTTCTTTCTTTCTTTCTTTTTTTTTTTTTTTTAGGCAGGGTTTTTTGAGTCCAGGCTGGCCTTGAACTCACTATGGAGCCCAGGCTGGCCTCAAACTCATGGCAAGTCTCCTGCCTCAGTCTCCCAGGTGCTGGGATTACAGCATACATCACCACACCCAGATTTAAATGCCCTGGTATTTCTAAAAATTAAGCTAATAGAAAATACAGCATTAACCAGATCATAAGAGCACATACATATTAAGATAAGGGAGGGCCAGAGATTTTGCTCAGTGGGTCCAGCTCCTGCTTTGCAAGCATAGGGACCCAAGTTTGATCCCCAGTACCAAAAAAAATAATAATAATAATAATAACAATAATAATAAAAAGATCTAAGGGAATTATGTACCTAGAACAGTGGTGGCAAACCCATGGTATGTATATTATTTTTCTTTTAAGATGAAAGATGTTAATGTATGAGGATTTTCCCCTAAACTAAAACTTCAGTATTCAGGATTAATTGCAGTGTTGACACTTTGTAATAAATAAGTGTATTTTGAGTTGTAGTTTGGGCACTTGTCTCTGAAAGGTTCTGAAACAACAGAATGTACAGAGCCATCTTCATTGTTTCTTTTTTAAAAGAAAGATTTTACTAAAAAGAGAATTTTCAGGTGGGGGATTTAGCTCAGTGGTGCCACACCTGCCTGACAAGCTCAAGATCCTGAGTCCGATCCCCAGTTCGATCCTGAGTACATAATTAGATGCAGTTTGTTAATCAGGCAGGCAACCTATGTGCCTTGTGCTTAGGCAGTTGTTGCCCATTTTTACTTTCCTAAAGTCTTAATAATCCGTTGAAAGCCTCCTCTAGAGAGATGTCCAGAACGTCTCACCCTATAATCTTCAGTAGTCTCCTTCCTTGTTCTTTCTTCTGTACTGTACTTGTCCTTCTGCCTTAGATTTACCATAAAATGCTTTACATAAACTTTGCATCTATTTTGTCTCCTCTAAATTACAATCTTTCCAAGAGATTAGTCATTCCAATATTAAATGCCAAATCAATGTTAGCTGAATTGAACTTAAGAGAATGGAAATATGTATCTAGGGAGATGATATTATTAATCTGATAGAATTTCAGCTTTATTCATATTTAGACACATTTTCAAATGTTAAGATTCCGAACTTAATGTTAAGATTGCACACTTAGAACAATTCAAATATGCAAAAAAATTAAACATGAAAACAGTAATTATAGTACAATCACTACTATAATATAATCCTCGAAGTGCCTTTCAAGCATCCACAGCCATAGTACTTATTTAGCTTGTTATTCTTCAGTATCATATTACTGTTTTGTTTTGGTTTTGGTTTTGGTATCTGATTGAACTTGGGTCCTTGCGCTTCCAAGGTAGGCCACCGAACTGCTGAGCTAAATCCCCAGCCCCTCATATTACTATTTAAATGATCTCTCCTATCCTAAAGAGGCAAACTTCCAGTAACATTTCTTATTTTGGTGTTCCTTGATATTTTCCATGCTTCCTACCTCTTGCTTCCACCACATTGTACCTACCCAGCTTAGCCTTTGTTATAGCAGACATAATAATAAAGGTCCCCATTTATACCCAAAACTCGAATCATACTTCATGAAGAATTTGCAGTAGACCATTATGGCATGGCACAAGTGAAAACCATGGTATATTGATGACTCATTTTGTAACCTGAATCTGACCATTTCTGTTCTCCTGGGGTTTGTTCATCTTGTTTTGTGTTTTATTTTTCAGATTTACTCTTCATATTTCTATGTCACATATATCATCCATTATAGGCGAAATTTTGCATAGATATCCAAGCCCATTGAAAATGTACTCTGGGCCTATTCCCAGTTACAAGTCTTTTGGTTTTAAAGTGGCAAGCTTCATTTCATCCTCTACTAGAAAACCCCAACCGTCATCATGTGACTCTTTTCTTTCTGTAGCCTTCTATCGTTCCTTTTTCATTCAGCTGGAATCTAGTTGGTCTGGTTTTAACACCCTGTTATTCTCACCTCATCTATAGTGCATCATAGATACATATATCCTAATTGTCCAAGACCTATTTCAGCTTGCGCCTGGTATCCAGTGTAGTAATTATTAATAGATCCCTTTCACTGTACAGATTCTGTCATAGACGAGTATATGTTAACTCATCCATAGAACACACCAAAGGTATTTCTTTTGCAATCAGAGGTATAACTGAGCAAGTACCTACGTAGATTGGGGAGTTGCTTGTTTTATTATTGCCATTGTTCACCAATTTGTTTGGCTTATAATAATGTAAAATTATTTTTCTAATTATTATAATTTGACAACTAGAACAAATTACTATTGGGGTGCTCTTTTGAAGCTAATCTTACGTATCTGTTCCCAGCTTCCTCTCCTTGCTGAAGTTTATGGTATAGAGAGAAACATTCTCAGGCTTAAAATCAATGAAGCAACTCCATTGAAACCCAGGTACGAGGTTTCTGATGTCCTCATCGGCAAGCTGAGCACTACAAGGTGAGCCAAGGAACAGGTATCATAGATTCACACTCAGTATGTCTTTTATTACACCTTGAGTAGATTTTGTATGCACCTCCTACTTCACCCATTCAAATCTGCAATCATTTTCAGGGCTAATATTCAATTATATGAAGATAAATGTATCAGTGTTGTACGTTATATGTTTTGGATTTTCTTCACCCACTATTTGACTCATCAGTACCTATTAATGGAGAAGGTAGAGCTTTGAGGCCTGTCCTCCTTCTCACAGTAAAATCATTTTATTAGCCATACTTTTGAAGCAAGTCTCAGGAAATCTACATACTCACTCAGATTAGCAGCGCTGCTCCAGAGACCTAATATACTAGTCAAACCCCATGCTTATAGCTATTTACAGTATATAGTTAGACTGACTTAATTAAGGGTATTCTCAGGAGTCTAAAATGTAATTTTACTTAGAGTCAGAGATAAATTTATAATCAGTGTCTAGGTGAAAAAAATCATTAGGGACTAAAGCATTTTTAAGTACCTACAAAATCTTCTTCAGTTTTCCCTATACTTTCCCATTAGTCTTCAGTTTGGTCTGTCTGGCTTATTGACTTCTGCTTTTTTCTTGTTATTATTTCACTAAGGGAATATAAGATTATACCAGATACTTTACTATTAATTGTTTCACTATGATTTTATGCAGATTATTTTCCCATGAAAATATAATAAAAGTTAATAAGTAAAAAGGAGAAGTTTATTCAGTTACAGTAGAACCATCATAAATTTAATCTATTCACTGCCAACAACATGGGAAACAGGAATTAAAAAGAGATGTTCTGATGGCTTTGCAATTTTACAAGTCAGTCATTGCATATATATAACCATGTGACCAAAATATATTTGGGAGGATTATCTTTGCTAGTAGATCTGGTAATAATTTCATATCTGTGTCTATAAGTAAAATTACTCTAATTTTTTATGTGCCATCTTTGCTATGTTTTAGGGCTAGAATAATACAAGTTTTGTTTGATAAATATGATCTATTGGTCTGTTTTTGTTCCCACATCTTTCTAGAGGCCTTGACTACTATGGTAACTAAAAAGCTAAAAATTACATTTCTCCATTTCTCAAACTCCCTCGTAGCTAGAGTTTCTAATATAATTAATTCTGTTTCCACCAATTATATACTCTTACAGAAAATTTCATCACTTGACTCCCTGTTCTGTTTGTATAGATCTGACAGCTGTAGACTGGCTCTGCTCATTAGTTAGGACCATAGTTTCCTGATCTTCATATTACAGCTAAAATAGCATGATCCTGGAGCATTTGCCACAGTGACCTCTTTTTTTCCAGTTTCCTGATTCTAGTGGAAATAGTTCTGTTATTTATACAGCTGTGCAGTTTTTATTTTTTGTTTTTATTTCTTGTTTTTTTT
>NW_022900929.1:34066104-34080547 GCF_012274545.1 Fukomys damarensis | reverse complement strand
TTTTTTTTTTTTTTTTTTTTTTTTTGGTACTGGGGATTGAACTCAGGTCCTTGCGCTTGCCAGGCAGGCAGCAGAACCGGAATCACTGAGCTAAATCCCCGGCCCCCATTAGCATTCATCTTTAACTTATCAAAGTCTAATAAAAAGTAGTGGCACTTTCATCATTTCCCATACAGCTCTAGGTCTCAGAACATCCTGACGTCACTTACCTTTTTTTTTTGACATAGTCTTGCTATGTAGGTCAGGCTGGCCTTGAACTCACTATGTAACCCCGGCTGGCCTCAAACTTGTGGTGATTCTCTTGCCTCATCCTCTCGAGTGCTGGGATTACAGGCATGCACTACTAACCCCAGTTTATGCAGTATTGTTTTTTTGTTTTGTTTTTTGGGTTTTTTTGGTACCAGGGATTGAACGCAGGTCCTTGTGCTTGAGAGGCAGGCGCCAGAACCACTGAGCTAAATCCCCAGCCCTTATGCAGTATTGTTCTAGGGATCATTACTGGATCTCCAGAATGAAATTTACTATTTCAATCCCCTCCACATGATGTTGTAAACAGTTCATTCCTAATGATGAGTCCTTTATTTTCTGTATAAAATAGCCAGAGCTCAGTGAGGCATACAAACTTGAAATTAACTCAATTTAGACTAAAGCAATTTTTTCTGTTGAACTCAGAGCAAGATGCATGAACTACAGATTCCTGAAGTATTTTGTTGCTTCTTTTAAATATGAAGGAAAATAACAATGATGCCCCTATTATTGAACTCTGAATATTTCAATAGTTTGCATAATGTGATTTTAAACCCTTAACTTTAAAGGAAAAAATTGACTAGAATTAGTTAAAATGTTAAAGTTTGTTTTCTTTGGGTGGCAAGAATATAATTTTTCCTGTGCCTTTCAAAGTTTTTCTAGATGGGCATGGTGGCATACATCTGTAATCTCAGCTTTCAGGAGGCTGAAGCAGGAGGATTGCTGCAAATTTGAGGCCAGCCTGGGCTACATAGTGAGTTCAAGGCCAGGCTGAACTACATAGAAAGGCCCTGTCTCAAACAAACAAACAAACAAACAAAGGTTTTCTAAGAAGTGTATGAATTCTTTCATAGTGAAGAAAATATAATAAATTGTGTTATATTAGTTTATCCAATTTCTTCTAGTATATTTGAGGGTAACAAAGAAAATCAGCGTATCCTGATATGATGGATGAATGTCTGGGAACTACATTTTTAAAATTATTTTAATAAATGACAGTAGGCAAAATAACATTTTTCTGGCATTTAAATCTAATATAAGTGAGTAAAAAAGGCACAGTCCTACCCTAATGAAATATTTCTGCCAGGGCCAGGATTTAGCTCAGTGGTACCTCCAACTGCCTCACAGCACAAGGTCCTGAATTCAATACCCAAAAAAAGAAAGATTTCTGCCCAAAAAAATCATTCATTTTTGTCATGTGGATAAATAAATGTTATTCTCCCCCCAACTCCCACCATTAGTTCTACATCTGCCTCCTTCCTGCCATTTTTATTTTGTTGCTTTTATTATTCAAATCTAACAAGTACAATTTTTCAAATACATTGCAATAAAGATGTTTGTATTTAAAGATAAAAATAAAATAAAATATTTAGACTTGTTTCTATTATTGACAGTTGAACCATAATGAATATAATAGTTGGTATCGGAGGTGGGTAGAAACGTTCGATAATAGGAATGCGGGACTCACCTGCTGATTTAGTTGGATTTGAAAGCAATGAGGACCTAGTTACCATTAAAGTTTGGAGTACTAGTATTATGGACTGAATTGTATCTCCCCCAAAATTCAAAAGGGGAGACTTTAAAATAGGGACTGTATTTAGAGATAAGGTGTTCAAAGAGGTAATTAAGAAGCCAAGTAAGGTGGTGTACCTGTAATCCCAGCACTTGGGAGGCAGAAGCAGGAGGATTGCCAGGAGTTCAAGGCCACCTTGGGCTACATAGTGAGCTCAAGGCCAGCCTGAACTACATAGTAATACCCTGTCTCAAAAACCAAAAACAAAAAAACAGAAAAAGGGTAATTAAGTTAAAATGAGGGCATTAGGGTGGGCTGTAGTCCATTATAATGAGTATCCTTATAAGACAAGATTAGGTACACACACACACAAACACATACATACAGAGCAGGACAGTCATGTGAGGACATAAGACAGCAACCATCTGCAAGCCAAGGAGAGAGGCCTCAAAAGAAAGTAAACCTGCCAATACCTTACACAGCCTCCAGAATGTGAGAAAATAAATTTCTGTGGCTTAAGCCATGCAGCCTGTGATATTTTGCGGTGGCAATACTAGCAAACTATACTTGATCTTAGCCAAAAGGCCGAGAAGCAATAATACTAGCAAACTGACACAACTAATAATAAACCATGGCATTCGGGTACCAAGGTACTTAAGCTACCACACATGGTCAACTGAAAGCAAGTGTCTTGGAACAGACCTAGTGGTAGGGCCATAGCCTGTTATGATTGTTATTTAGCATTCAAAATTCTGAAGTGGGTTGGCTGCTCTTACCTGCTCTAAAGAGCTTAATGACAGAGAACAACATTCTCAGGATTTAAAATTCTTGATTTATGGCATTGTCAGAAAACTAATGAGTTACTATGACTCTTCTAAAAGCCTCTCATATTTCTTATAGCCACAGGGTCCTTGTAGCTGATCATCAAATACACAATTTGGATTCTGCAGGTACCTAAATTAGACCACTAATTGAATTCATAGCCTCGTCTTTTTTTAAAATTAATTTTATTGGCACATTTTAGATATACAATATAATGACATTCATCATTGGAAATGTGTACCTTTACGTAATCTATCTTGGTTCTTATTTTTTTCCCCATTCCCCTGCCCTCCCTTCAACCCCTCCACCCCTCCCCACTTACAAAGACTTTGTTCCCATTTTTTTCATTTTCTCATATGAATTCTATTCCCTTCTTTCTCCAGTCTTTGAGTGTATGAGATTAACTGGGAAAAGGTAGGACCTGTTGGAATTGAATGGCAACATTCAGGGAGCTTTGGATGATTCTAAATCCATAAAACTCACTGAACTTCCATTCCAGCAGAAGCACCTCCTCCTGCCCCATCTGATGAAATTGAGCCTGCCTTGCTTGAACACCTTATGTTGACTACAACAGACCTTGCCGAGGGCTTTCAATGTTCCTTCTTCCTTGTCGTGACCATCCTTCATTTTCGTCATACCCACGGTCAGAGTCATATCACAGCTTGCACAGGGAGCCTATTACAGTCAAAACCATAAGGGAAGGATTACATGCATGAGGAATTATATAATTTTATAATGGCAGGAATCTGGGACATATGCATGAAAATGATATCTGGAGGATTTCTAGGCCAGAAGGAAAGAACAATTTTAGAACAAGATAATTTTATTGACAGTTAGCACATGTACCAAAGAATACAGATTTGATTTGCTGGCTTGAACAGCTAACAGTGGTACACATGGTTTGCTTGGTTGATTAAATACAAACTGAAATCAGCTATGGATTCTAACTGAAGTTAAGATCCACAAATTCCATAATATAGGATAGAAGGCGTGATCCATAGATTTAAGGAGATAAAGATAAGGAAGTGGATTTGTTACGTGCAACCAATCACATAGCCACTAGCCCTTTTGCAAGAGGATCCAGAAGATACTTCTTGATTGAGAAATACATGGGTGTGAGAATACTTGGAGAGCACTGTAGTGGATGTCTTTCTTTTAGGAACTAAGAAATGATGGCAGTAAAATGGACTCTCTGATTTCAGTAAAGATGAGGCCCTGGGTAGCAGAAGCAAGGCAGCAGCCTTTAGTTCAGAGAGGCAAGGTGGACGTGGTCTCCATAAAACACGCTGTAGGGCCCACATAGTTTACAAAAATTGACTCTCAGGATAGTTAACAGTTTATCCTGGGGTCCATTAGTCTAGAATGGATGAACTAAGACATAGTGGATGGAAGAATTCTATCCAGGATTGGTGAACAGTGAGACACAGCCTCTCAGCTGCTGCTAGGTACAGTTAGTTGCTAGGACTCAGGTATCTTGCTTCAAGAGAAAGCGTAGAATCCATGCATAAGGACTGAACAGACAAAATAGCAACACAAACTGAATCAGGCATGGTAATACACACCTGTAATCCCAGCTAGTCAGGAGGATCACAGGTTTGAGCCCACACTGAACAATGTATTGATGCCTGTCTCAAAAAAAAGCTGAGGACATAGCTCAGTCATAAGGTCCCCCTACCAATGGGGCAACCTTAATCCAGCCAAGGTGAGGAAAAAGAACATCCCTTTTGGCCATCGTGAAGAGTCCTGTGCTATTTACCAGGATGACAGTTCGCTAGAGAAAGGGAGATATCTAGGCCTCTGAGGGATTTTGAGTGCTGGTTCTGAGCATATATACTGAGGATCTATAACATCCCAACAGTCTGTCAAATTGGGGGCTGATGGCTGTCAGACAATAAATAGTTAAATAAAAACTAATCTGTTTTTGTCTCCTGTGAATCCACTCTATTTTATTTCCTCTGTTTCTGGACTTATTATTGGGATAAGAAAGAAAAACAGTATTTAAATTCTATGTACCAAAGTATTGCTAGAAGCTGGGCCTGGTGGCGCATGCCTGTAATCCCAGCACTCTCGGGAGGCTGAGGCAGAAGGATCGCTGTGAGTTCGAGACCAACCTGGGCTACATGGTGAGTTCCTGGTCAGTGTCAACTACATAGTGAGACCCTGTCTTAAAAAAACAAAGTATTACTAGACTTTATAGACAATTATGATGACAATTCACCTTTGTTAAGTGATTACATGTCAGGCCCTATGCCAAGTGCTTTACAGGCACAGTCTCACTCAGTTCTCTCCAAAAGCTTGTTTGTTGTTGCTTTTATTAGATTATCCTTTACAGAGAAAACAACAGGTCTAGGAAGGTTGGATAACTTTGTTATCCTGGTAGACATATGTTCACTCCAAGCTTTCTAATGCTAGAGGAGGACAATTTTTTATTGGTCTATCTGTGCTGTTAATTTGAATTAATTTGAAAATCACATAAACAATGTAACCTGTGTAAACCTATGTAATCATGTAAACCTATGGCAATTTATTTTTCTATTCCTGCTTTGTTTTCCAGGCTGATTTCGTGCTCAGGGGATACAGGCAGTCTGATACTGTCTGATGGAAAAGGAGATCTAAAGTGCCATATCACAGCAAACCCTTTCAAGATAGACTTGGTATCTGAAAAAGAGGTTGTAATGAGCATAAATTCACTGGGCCAGTTATACTTTGAGCACCTACAGATTCCTCCAAAGCAAAGGTATTTTTACACATTACCTGACACATAAAGACCTTAACAAAATCTATTTATGAATACCAATGACCTAAATATATAACAAATCATCGCAGAAAGTCAGTTTTCTAGCCAAGCACAGTGATGCAAGCAGCACTGAGGGAGGCTGGGGTAGAATAGAAAGTTTGAGTTCTGCCAGGGCAACATAGTAAGACTTTTGTCTCAAAAATAAAAACATAAGTAAATAAGAAGGGCTAGGATGTAGCTCAGTGGTAGGGCACCTCTGCATTCCATCACATCACCAGTAGTGCAAAAAAAAAAAGTTGGCTTCCCATATTTACTATCTTATTATTCTGAGAATTTTCATCTGTGCAGGTGAATATAGGCTTTGTGATAAAAATGATTACCAAATTTTTGAGACTGTTACACTTTAGATAATTGTAACTGATGTGACCTTTTACACCCTTCTAAATAAACAGTGTTGACAAATGTCATGTGAACTATTCTGTCTTCAGAATGTCACTTTAGTCCCTTAAAATAACCAGCATTTGAATGGTCCAGGGATTTTTCTGGGACCATGCAGTTGTTTGTTGCAGGTCACATGATTAGAAAGTAATGATAAGGAAGAGATTCTTCTTCCATTTTTTATAATTACAATTTTTAAATCTCCCACTTTGTAATTCTTTGTATTTTATCATAATAGTGAACATATTATTTCATCTGCAGAAAGCATTAACATCCATTATTTCTACATAGTAATTTTTTTGTGAGATTCAACTTAGTTTTATTTTTAAATTTTTTAAATGTCTTATTTTCTAAGGGGCTGGGATTTTGCTCAGTGGTAGAGCCTTTGCCTACCATATACAAGGTTCTGTGTTTCAATCACAGAACCACAAAAAACAATCATACAAACACTCTCCTGGAACTACTAAGTGATTATAGCAAGGATTCAGGATACAAGATTAATTACAAAAATCAACTGCTTTTCTGTATATCAGCAATGTATGAGTGGAATTTGAAATAAAAAACACATTTGGGGCCAGAAATTTAGCTCAGTGGTTCCGCTGCCTGCCTTGCAGCCTCAAGTACCAAGTTCAATCCCCAGTACCAAAACAAAAACAAAAGACACATTTTATACTCCACCAAAAACCTTTTTGATTTGATAACCAAATTCAGTGGCATAGCTGGATACAAAGTCAACCCTCAAAAGTCAGTAGCCCCTCAATGAGGAAAAAA
Source organism: Fukomys damarensis (assembly GCF_012274545.1). NCBI lineage: Eukaryota > Metazoa > Chordata > Mammalia > Rodentia > Bathyergidae > Fukomys > Fukomys damarensis. Next base: position 34,074,020 of record NW_022900929.1, on the reverse strand, counting down.
AAATCAGTAGCCTTGCTGTACACAAATAACAAACTCAAAGAGAAAAATTAGAGAAACAATCCCTTTCACAATAGCATCCAAAAAAAATGAAATACCTAGGAATCAATCTAACGAAGGAAGCAAAAGGCCTCTACTTTGAAAACTACAGTACTCTGAAAAAGGAGATTGAAGAGGATATCAGAAAATGGAAAGGTATCGCTTGTTCTTGAATAGGAAGAACTAATTTAATGAAAATGGCCATACTTCCAAAACTATTCTACAGATTTAATGTAATCTCAATAAAAATAGTAAACCTCACAGAATTAGAGAAAGCAGTCCTCAAATTCATGTGGAAGTAGAAGAGACCTAGAGTAGCAAAGGCAATTCTGGGCAACAAAGGCAAGGCAGCGGGTATCACAATCTCTGACCTGAAATTATACTACAAAGGTACTGTGATAAAAACAACATGGCACTGCCAAAAGAACAGAACTGAAGATCAGTGGGACAGACTAGAAAATACAAAATCAACTCCAAATACACTCAGCTACCTTATCTTTGACAAAGAAGCTAAACACCTTCACTGGAAGAAAAATAACCTCTTTAATAAATAGTGCTGGAAAAACTGGCTTTCCACATGCTGAAGATTGAAACTAGACCCGTAGCTTTCACTATGTGCAACCTAAAATCAAAATGGATCAAAGATCTGACTATTAAAACAGAAACATTAAATCTGATGGAAGAGAGAATAGGTAGAATGCTTGAGGACATAGGAGTAGGCAAAGGCTTTATGAACAAAACCCAGACCACATGGGAAATACTACAAAGAATCAACAACTAGGACCTTTTCTTATAAAAAAGTTTTTGCACAGCAAGAGAAACTACCAGCAGAGTGAAGAGACAACCCATAGAGTGGGGAAAAAGATTAACAGCTATTCAGATAAAGAACTAGTATCTAGAACATATAAAGAACTCAAAAAAATCAGATCCCTCAAATTTAAAGACCCATTCAAAAATGGGCATTTGAAATAAAAAGACACTTCTCAGATAAAGAATTAGAAACAGCAATTTATATGAAAAAATGTTCAGCATCAATGGTCATTTGAAAGATGGAAATTAAAACCGCTGAGATTCCATTTCACTCCAGAAAAAATGGCTGCTATAAAAAAATCAATAACAAATGATGGAGGGGCTGTGGGGAGAAAATAACCCTTCTCCACTGTTGGTGGGAGTGCAGGCTGGTGAAGCCACTGTGGAAATTACTGTGGAGATTTCTCAAAAAACTGAACCTAAAGGTTCCATTTGACCCAACTATACCCTTTCTTGGTACGTTCCTGAACGAATTAAAAGCATTATACCATAGTGATATATGCATATCCATGTTTATAGCAGCACAGTTTGTGATAGTTAAATCTTGGAAACAGCACAAATGCCCATCAACTGAAAGTAGATAAAGAAAATGTGTGGTTTTTTATACAATGGAGTACTACTCTGCCATAAAGAAGGATGGGCTTCAGACATTTATAGCTAAATGGATGCAACTTGAGACCATACTCTTAAGTAAAATAAATTGGACACACGTTTAAATACTGCATTGTTTCTCTGGTGTGAGAAACTGAATGTGGAAATTTTTTAAATGCACACATTTATTGCAGTATATTAGAACCCAAAACACGAAATATGTATGTATTAATCTAACAAAACAGGTATAAGGAAAACTACAAAACAAGACAAGACCTGGTGTGGTGAAATCAAATAGTAACAGTGGCAAGGCAGCCAAGGGAAAAGGAACCCTTCTATATTGTTGGTGAGAATTCAAACTAGTTCAACCACTATGGAAATCAGTATGGTGATTTCTAAAAAAACTAAAAGTAGAAATACCATTCAGGGTCCAGGGATTTAGCTTAGTGGTGCCACCACCTGCCTCGAAAGCACAAAGACTTGAGTTTGATTTCTGTTACCAAAAAAAAAACTTTCCATGCAGCCCAGCTGTTCCTCTTCTAGGTATCTCCTAAAAGAATTAAATACATCATATTACAGTGATATATGCATACCTATGTTTATACCAGAATAATTCATAACAGCTAAATCTTGGAAGTAGCCCATATGTCCACCAACAGACGAGTGGATAAAGAAAATGTATTTATATACAATGGAATACTACTCTGCCATAAAAAGGATAAATGATTCATCTGTAGGAAAATGGATGCACATTGAGACTATAATATTAAGTGAAATAAATCACACACACACAGTAAAATATTCCATGGTTTCTCTTATGTGAGAAATCCAAAATATAAATAACAAGTAAAAGATAATTGGAAGTAGGGAGATAGATCTTTCTCAAAGGGTAAGGGGATTAAAAGATGAAGGAAGGGAGGGAAGGGAAGGGAAAAGAAAACTGAGATGTGTTTTGTATATGTACAGACTCATAAGGAATGTTGTCATTGTGTACTGCAAACATGTATTAATTTAAAAAAGACTTGCTACAAAGCTGCAGTAATCAACATAGTGTGACACTAGAGAATAGAGTTTGATCAGTAGAACAGGATACAGAGGTCTGAAATAGACTCATAAATAGAATCAACTGATCTTGACAGTGAAGACAACAGAGCAGATAGTCTTTTCAGCACTGGAACAATTAGACATCCACATTTAAAAAATTAGACACAGACCTTATACCCTTCACCAAAAAATGATCTCAAAATGAATCAGGCCCAAATATAAACAAGAAGCTATTAAACTCTTGGAAGATAACAGAACACCTAGTTGACCTTGGATATAATGATGATCTTTTGGATATAACATCAGAGAGACAATTGACAAGCTCACCTTCATTAAAATTAAAAACTTCTGTTCTTTGAAATATAATGCCAAGAGAATGAGAAAATGAGCTGCAGCTTGGGAGAAAATATTTGCAAAAGACACATCTGATAAAATGTGCACAGAACAGTTAAAATTCAACAATAAGAAAAAATTTTTGTCTTTTTTGAGGCAAGTTCTCGCTGTATAGCTCAGGGTAGGCTTGAGCTCACTATGTAACCCAGGCTGGCCTCAAACTCAAAGCAGTCCTCCTGCCTCAGCCTCCCCAAGTGCTGGGATTACAGGTGTACATCACCACACCTGGCTAGGAAAAGATTTTAAAAACCAAAAAAGAAAAAAATAGTTAAAACGGTCAAAAACAAATTTTTTTGTTTCTCACCAAAGAAGATATATACAAGGCAAGTGAGTATATCAACACCATATGTCATTAGGGAATTGCACATTGAACCAGGGAGATTCCAGCACACCTGTGAGAATGACCAAAATCTAAAACTCTGACAATACCAAATGTTGAAGCTGTAGAACATCTCATTCATTGCTGGTGGGAATGTAAAATGGTAGAGCCATTTTTGGAAGACAGTTTGGCAGTTTCTTACAAAAGTAAATTTGCTGTTACCATATAATCCAGCAATCATGCTCCTTGGTATTTACCAAATGAATTGAACACTTATGTCCACAGAAGAACCTGTACATAGAATTTATAGCTGCTTTATTTGCACTTGCCAAAGATGGAAGTGGCCACAATGTCTATTAGCAGATGAATAGACAAACTGGTACATCTGGGAATGGAAAAGAAATGAGCTCTTAAGCCATGAAAAATCATAGAGAGAATTTAAATGCATATTACTTAGTAATAGAAGCTAATCTGCAACTATAGGTTTAAAAAAAAAGACAAATATGATTTGGCCCACCTTGTGACTTTCCATTGGGTCTTACTGTTTTGTCCCATTGTACCCACCTCACCTCATGGCTTTCCTGTAAAAAATACCTTTAAAAAGCAAGATGGGCAGGCAACCCACTTTCCGGTCCCCCTTCTAATCTCTCTTAGAAGCTAACTTTCTCTCAATAAATTTTTCCTACTCTTAAAAAAAATAAAGGCAAAGTTATAGAGACAGTAAAAAAGATGAGAAGTAGCCAGGGGTTATAGGGAGGGGGTGAATCAGCTGGACACAGAGAAGTCTTTCAGAATAACAGAAATACTCAACTACTCTATGATGCTTCAGTGGTGAATTCGTGTCATTATACATTTACCCAAGCCTACATAATGTACAAGACCAAGAGTGAACCCTAATATAAGCACAGGAATTTGACTGATAATGATATCAATTTAAGTTGACCAAAGATATCAGATGTACCAACGTGCCATGGAATAGCAGTAGTAGGGTAGATGGGAACTCTCTACTCTGCTCATTTCTGCTGTGCACCTAAAACTGTTCTAAAAGATAAAGTCTATTAATTTTGAAACCTTTAAAGGCTATATACCAGGGAAATTTTTAACATAAGAATTAAAAATAAATATGCACGATGTAGAAAGAGCTCATCTGAATCAATATGCAAAAAATCAGCAAATTTTAAAATGATGTGATGCAAACTGCAGCAATTCATATTAATATAACAAATGTCAAAAAATTAATAGAGTGAAAAACGTGTCACAAAAGAATATGTACAGTATACTTTTATTTATATAAAAATTTAAAGGTAAAACCAAACAATAGATTGTTTGAAGATTCGTGTATATGTGGAAATAAAACAGCAATTATTAACACTAAATTTCATAAAGTGGTTACCTCTGAAGGACAGAGTAGAGGCAGATACATTTGAAGAGAGGTTCACAGACACCGGAAATTCCCATCCCCACTGCTGCTTAAACTTAATGGTGTGTCAAGTTGTTTGTTCAGATTATTCTTTAAGCTCTTTGAATACTCTGTATCTTCTTATATTTACTTGCCCTGCTTTACACTGAAGACAAAATCATAGTGAGTATGAATAAACCATTTACAAAGGAATAGAAGTACTATTAAATGTATAAAAAAGTAGTCTACATCATTGATCACAGAAATACAAATTGAAATACATTATCCTTTCTAAACTTTTAATAAGGACTCAAAAGATTGATAAATCCAGTATCATTAAGGTTGTGGGGAGACAAGCTCTCAAACACAGTTGTGGGTAGAAGTATAAATTGTCACGACTATTCTGGAAGACTGCATTATGTTATGTAATATGTAATGTTATTAGCATGATGGTAAAGAAAGGGTGCTACATGCTACCTAGTTAACTTTTATTTTATTGAAATGTTATGAATATGTGTTATGTGTTTTGTTTTGTTTTGTTTCTGTTTTGTTTTTTGGTGCTGGGGATCAAACTTGGGACCTTGCACTTAAGAGGCAGGCAGTGACACTACTGAGCTAAATCCCTGGCCACAATGTGTTAATTTTAATTTTAATTTAAAAAATTGATAAATGTATTTTAAAGAGTCAAGAAAATTCACATACATCTACTGTTATATAAGAAATCAAGCTATTGGTTTAATATTTATCATTAATATTTGGTTTATAAACTCATTTACTTTTATAGTGATGTTATAAGTTAAAGGATGTAATTTATGAGATCCTGAACAATGAAAATTAAGATCATTGTCATTAAACAAAATTATGTCATTCTTTCCCTTGCATGAAACAACTTTATTTATGTTAAAACAGAACTACCAAAGAAAATGAGAAGACTACATCAGTTGACACTTCTCAGGTAATCTAGACTGAGCAAATTGTTATCTTCTTCATCACCATCATAAATATGCAGTGTGCAATGAATTCTGTTCCTCCCACACAAAGATTACTACTTATAAGTGGAATCACCCATCTTTTTTGCTCACCTTATATTGATTCATTCATTCGTTTATTCATAAAAGCAGATATATCCCAAGTGCCTGCTTTTTGTTTGGCATTACATTAGGCAAAGATAATCAACCTTGAATAAAACAAATAGCAAACAAGTCCTCATGGAACTTGTCCAGTCTCTTAGGGAAACAGACATTGACTGAATACCTAGGAACAAGAGGAGTTTTACAGAAAGGTGCTATAGAAAAATACAATAAGGAGCCTGACCTAAGATGAGAGACTGAAAAAAACTCCTGAAGGGAGTAATACTAAAATTGAAACTGATGCATTAGCCAGTAAGAAACTGTTTGTGAAGGGGTAGAAAACTGTATATAGGGAGGAACAAAGGGAAGGATGGTGAGTGATAAGGCTAGAGAGATGAGCAGGGGCTGCTCTGTGGGAAGTCACAATAACTTATTCAGCAGATGTTTATTGAGTATCTCCTATGTGCCAGGCATTGTTCAAAGCATTGGTGGTTCATCATGGAACAAAGTGAGTTTTGGCATGGAGCTTATCTTATAAGCCATGTTAATCTGTTTTGAGTTTATCCTAAGAACTATTGAAAACCATGGGAAGGTTCTAAGCAGCAAAAACACATAGCCTTATTTCTATATTCAAAAGATTTTTGGCTAAGGAGCTGGGGATTTAGCTCAGTGGTTCCACTGCCTGCCTCGCAAGCACAAGGTCCCAAGTTCAATCCCCAATACCAAAAATAAATAAATAAATAAATAAATAAATAAATAAATAAATAAATAATAAAATAAATTTTTAAAAAAAGATTTTTGGCTGAATTATGGAGAATGGATAATCTAGAAGTGTTGTCTTCATCCATAGTCAAATAAATCTTTTTTTTTTTCCTGTATCAAGGTTCAAACTCAGGACCTTGTGTTTGAGAGGCAGGCACAGTGCCACTCAGCTAGATCCCCAGCCCAATCAATAGTCTCATAAATCTTAAGAGGAGTCTGACAATAGTTATGACTGCCTTGAATGGTAAAATAATAGTGTAGTAAGAACTTCATGCATGCTGGGCAAGCACTGTACCACTTTACCTATGTTCCCAGCCCTAAAAGCTGCATTTTTTTTTTTTTTTTTTTTTGGTATTGGGGATCAAATTCAGGACCTTGCATTTATATGGCAGGTGGCAGAATCACTGATCTAAATTCCCGTCCCCAGTGTTGCTTTTTATTAAGAACTGGTCCATATTGATGAACATAAGAGAATTTTTTCCATTTCCAAATAAAAAAGATAAGTGCATAACTTTACACAGAGTTGTGACAGAATGTCAAATTAGCTTTTGAGGTGATGTCTAATTAGACAGCTTATGTATTATGGTTGTTATTGTTGTTTCTGGTATTTTATGGTATTGGGAATTGAACCCAGTGTCTTCACACTGGCTACATCCCCAGCCTTTTTTTTTTTTAATTTTGGCACAAGATCTCACAGTATTATGTAGGCAGGAGTAAAATTTATGGTCCTCCTGTCTCAGCTACCTACCTTCTGGAATTACAGTGATTTTTGAGCCACAAACCCTTTGCAAGAATTTGATGAAAACTGAACCACCTCTAAAGAAAAAAATTTTAATTTCATATTTTTTGAGGGAATTCATAGACACTAAAGTCCCTTCATGGACCCAAGATAATAAGCATTACCTTAAAGATTTTTTTTTACACCAGGGATTGAATGCAGAACCTCACACTTGCCAGGCAGGTGCTGTGCTGCTGAGCTACATCCTGGCCCCTGGCATGATTTTTTTTTTTTTTTAATGTACAGGTTCACTTTACAGAAGTTTTAACAATGAAAGTAATAGTCTTGAAATGAAGAGCTCATTTTAAAGAAATATGCATTTCATACATACAAGTTTTTTAAACTTTTATTTTACTAGGGAAAAAATGTGGAAAGCTGAAAAATATATAGTTTTAGGTTAAAAGGTTTTGGATCTGAGCAGTTTTTGCCAGCCCAGCTAATTTGACTTCTCAATGCAATACAAGTATATAGCCAGCAGCCTAGGTAGCTAATTTAAGTAGGAAAAAAGAGTGCCTGTCTCAAGAAAAACAAAATCTCTGATTAAAGTCTTTCAAAAACAGACTAAAGCCGGGTGTGGTAGCTCATGCCTGTAATCCCAGCACTAGGGAGGCTGAGGCAGGAGGACCACTGTGAGTTCAAGACCAGCCTGCACTACATGGTAAGTTCCAGGGCAGTCTCAACTACATAGTGAGACCCTGTCTAAAAAAACAAAAA
>NW_022900929.1:33998732-34066027 GCF_012274545.1 Fukomys damarensis | reverse complement strand
TATATATATATATATACACACATATACACACACACACACACACACACACACACACATATATATATTGAAGTCACTGGCTGTGGTAGTGCATGCCTGTAACTCCAGCACTCCAGAGGCTGGGGAAGGAAGGATCTCCATGTGTTTAAGGCCACCCTGGGCTACATAGTGAGTTCAGGGCCAGCCTGCACTACAAAGGGAGACCCTGCCTCAAAAGACAAAAACAAAACAAAAGACTGAAGTTATTTGATTCTCAATGTTTTGATTCACAAATTTATAATAAAAAAATTTAATTCTTGCATATGCAAAGACTACATTTTTCAAAGTATTTTCATATCATTTTAGTGTGTGCAAAGATATTCATGTCAAATGGTAGAATAATTTCCTCAAAAAAATTAAACATAATTAAAATCTATCCAGGCATGGTGACAAACACCTGTAATCCCAGCACTCAGAGAAGGCTGAGGCAGGTAGATTGCTGTGAGTTTGAGGCCAGTCTGAGCTACATAGTGAATTTAAGGCCAACCTGAATTACAGAGAGAGATCCTGTCTCAAAAAAAAAAAAGAAAGTCTGATCCAACAGTTGTACTTCTAGATGTATACCCCAAAGTGAAGATGTAGCAGCACTATTCACAGTAGCCAGTAGGAGGAAGCCACTCAAGTATCTACTGATGAGTGAATGCATAAAGAAAATTATATACATGCAATGGAATAATACTCAGCCTTAAAGAGGAAAGAATTTCTGATGCATGTTACATAATGAATGAAGCTTGAAGACATTATCCTCAGTGATACAAGCCAATCACAAAAACAAATACTGCGTGACTCCACTTTAAGAAGTACCTAGAATAGTCAGTTCATACTAACAGTAGAATGGTGTTGCCAGGAGTGATGTAGGAAGAAATGGGGAATTATTGTTTCATGGGTAGGGAGGATGCATTTGGGAAAATAAAGTTCTGGAAATAGATTGGTAATAACATCACACAACAGAATAAATGTACTTAATGCTGATGAACTGTAGCCTTGAAAGTGGTCAAGATGGTAAATAATATGTTACATGTATTTTTCTACAGAAAATGTATGGCAGTTATAGTTCATAAGGGTGATGATTGACATTTATATTAAGTGCAGATCTGATTTTGTGAAATATATTGACATCATAAATTGGTCTTCTAAAATGAATTCATTTTCTCAGTCTTATTTTTTAATAAGCCAAACATGCTATTGTGGTAACTCTATGTGTTGTACTTTATGAACTCAGCTTTGCCACTTTTTGTACCAACAGGAGGATCAAGAGGATCTAGGCCTGTGGGAAGAGAAATTTGGAAATTTTGTGGATGTCAAAGCTAATGGTAAATTAAAACTAGAGTAGTATTAAAACAGATCATTCCAAAATGGCTAAACATCTCTAAGTCTCTTGAACTTTGGCACCCAAAACAAGTAACTTCTGTAAGGTGAACAAAAATCTCAGATTTGGGTTGCTTATCCTTCCATAATACATTCCCAAAGAGAAGTGATGATTCTGTGCCTTTGTTGGGGAGTGTGAGAAAAGGATAGGCCACCAGGAGCTCATGGTCTCAGGAGCAGGCCTAGGACAACACATTGGTTGTGTTATCTGATAGATCAGATAGCTCTAAACTCACATTGTTCTGTGTGTGTGTGTGTGTGTGTGTGTGTGTGTTAGAGACTGTGGATTGAACCTAGGACCTTCACATTGATCCATATCCCCATGTCCCCAGACATTTTTAATTTTTTATGTTGAGATAGGGTCTCACTGTGTCCCAGAGTTGCTTGAAGTCTAGTCCTCTTGCTTCAGCCTTCCAGAGTGATGGGAGTATAGGCATGGACCACCATGCCTGGCTTTTCACATTCTTTTTTTTTTTTTTTGTACTGAGGATCGAACGCAGGTCCTTGCTATTTTTATGAAACTTAAGTTAGGGTAAACTAAGTTATTGAATTAGTCTGCTCCAGTAGCCTCAGCCTTTTTCATGCCCCCATCATTCCCATGGGTGTCACATGCCAATCTGTGACATCTCATTGCGTCAGTCCTCTTTCCCATTACTGGACACAATACCTGATGCTGACAATATAAGGGAGGAAAGGTTTGATTTAGCTCACGGTTTGGGGGAATTCAGTGCATAGTCAGCTGACTCCAAAGAAGGCATATCATGGTGGAAGGCATGGAGAAGCACAGCCACTTGTTTCATGGGGGCTAGGGAGCAGAGCAGGACAACAGCACCTAACAGGAACCAGTGAGGGCCTGTGTATAGTACGTGTGATCACACTTCCATCACACAGCCAGGACCATACTGTGCTAATCAGCTAGGCATTTCTTAATCCAGTGAAGTTCATCTGTCACCATTTATGGTCACACTCACCAAGCTTAGTGATGGGGAAGTAGGGATAGAGTTTGTCCTTCTCTGGTACATGGGGCTATATGGCTAGGAAAATACTCATTTTCCTCTTCCTGCCTACCCTACAGAACAATGTCTTCCTTGACTCCTTGACAATCTTTGTTCTAGCCACTTACATTTACAGCATAGCATAGTGATGGTAAACCTTTTAGAGATTTCAATGATACAAACAGCCAGCATGGCATGGGTCCCATAGGTTCACTACCATTGGCAGAGTATAATGACTAAGGTTGAAAGAATGTTGAAATTTTTAAGAAAGGGAGTGGCTTTCTTAAAATAATCATATTTTGTACCTTGTCTTTCCACAGACTCCTATGAATAAGGACCATTTGGTGTCAGATACTTTAACATGAATGTTAATGTTATGTGCCTAATTACTTGCACTTTTCCAATATCTCTAAAATAATTGTGAAATAAAGGACTTTGTGTTTGTTTAGAGGAAATACATATATGTATAATTATGGGAAAATAGTATTTTATTGTATGTGCTGCTGAAGTGAGCGTGGGAAAATTATATTTTGAGGAGCTAGAAAAGTCCTTCCTAGTGCCCTTGACATGACAATCCCTGTAGGAAACTGTAAGACAAGGCTGGCAGTAAGACTTAGTTACCATGTAGAAGATATTCATTCACCTAGCGGAGATTAAAAGTGCTCAATAGTCTTTGCTCCCTAGAGCAAAGAAGTATTTTACAAAAATTTCAATGAGGAAAAACACCTAAAACGTTGAACTGTATTTTACAAACAGCAAAGAGATGCATTTATTATAAATGAGGACACAGCTTCAGCACGTAGTTAAGGCGACAAGAGTAGAAGTGACCAGAGAGCTTTGCCTGGTGTTCCAACAGTGCCTGAAGACAGTCTCAGAGTCAGGGCAGAGCATTTGCTGATTGATCAGGGCAAGTTCAGGTCTCCCTACCCTTGGTCTGGTCATCTTGCTATACTTAGTCGACAAAATGATGGTCCTGTTGAAAAGCCAAACTTAATTAGCATTCTGATCTTTACAGGTCCTGCCTCCATTGGTTTAGATTTCTCCTTGCATGGATTTGAACATGTCTATGGGATCCCACAGCATGCAGAATCACACCAACTTAAAAATACTAGGTAAGTGAAAATAAGAATTGTTACAGTAGACTCTAGTTTGATGCTGCTTGTAGAGTTTTAAGAACCTTCCTTGAATGGTCAGACAAAGAGAAGTTTTCAGGTTTTTTTTTAATTAGATAATTAACAAAACTGTAATACTGAACTTAATAATACAGAGGAATGCTCTGGGGATCTAGCTCAGTGGTTCTGACCCCTGCTTCATAAGCGCAAGGACACAAGTTCGATACCTGGTACCAAAAATAGGAAGCTGCTATGATTGAAGCAAGGAATAGATCTTTCTCTCTAGGTCTTGGGCTTATCATGAAGGGCTTTTTGTGGAACCTTAGGAAAAAGCACGGTGAAAGATCACTGACCTAAAAAAAGGGCCATTACTCTAAAGAGAACAGTGAGCCAGAGGGCTGAAAAGTATGGCATCTCATATTGCCTATTATTCCCTTGGGGAGATCATTTCAGGCTTATACTAGGAACACATTAGAGAGGCACGTTGGGGGAGGGGGGCAGAGTCTGACAAAGGGTGCCAGGTTCCAGAACCGCTTACCTGACAGGCAGGCATAGTGACAAGTCCATCAGAAACTGTGCTGCTCTCCTGTCAACCTGACTCTGTACCCCACCCTCACCCCAATTCATTTCTGATCTTTCCCGGCTCAGCCATGGGGAAACATGTTAAGACGCTCCTTTTGTTCTAGAGAAGTACTCACAGAATGCATCAGAGAATGCTTAGTGTGTGCTTGGTCTTCTAGAGGTGTCACAGGAGACCTCTCCTCAAAAGAGAGGTTTAGAAAAGATAGCTAAGATATAGGCGCGCCAAAAAATCCAAAGGTTGGTTCAGGAAACCCTTAGGGAAGTGATAAGTGTTCTATTCATAAATGATATATTTGTGACGGTAACTGATGATGATCTTTTATTGTCATTTTAGGGATGGAGATGCTTACCGCCTTTATAACCTGGATGTCTATGGATATCAAATACATGACAAAATGGGCATTTATGGTTCAGTGCCTTATCTCCTGGCCCACAAACTGGACAGAACTATAGGCATTTTCTGGCTGAATGCCTCAGAAACACTGGTGGAGATCAATACAGAGCCTGCAGCAGAGGTAAGCTGTGGATCATGGCTTCGTGTCATACTTACAGAAGAAACACAAACACTACATGGTAGTCAGAGCTCTTTTGTGTGTGTATGTGTGTGTGTGTGTTTGTGTGTGTGTGTGTGTGTGTGTGTGTGTGTTACCCATTCTCTGCCACCAAAAGTATTGGTGAATGTCAATAGTACTAAAAGAACAGACTCACGTACAATCAGGTGTTGTAGGTTATAGAGAAATTTCTCAGGTGTTCATTCTATTCCTTTTCCAGTACACACTGACCCAGGTGGGCCCAGCTGCTGCTAAACAGAAAGTCAGATCTCGAACTGATGTGCGCTGGATATCCGAGAGTGGAATCATTGATGTTTTTCTGCTGACAGGACCGACACCTTCTGACATCTTCAAACAGTACTCGTGCCTGACAGGTATTCTCATGCGGAGGTGACATTTTCCATTCTATTATACTTTCTCTGTTTCATGGATTATCATTGTAAGTTAATTTTTGTTTCAAACTATGTAGAACTAATAAACAACTTACGGCAGCATTTTAAGTAGCCAGCACTCCTCTTCCTTTCAGCCCTGTTAAACGTTACACTGCATCTAGAACTGTCCACTCCCTAACCCCTCATACTTGCCATTTGCCCTCCTTGGAACACCTAGTCTCTTGGTATTAATCTACCTCTAACTCAGATGACCACTAGCCCAATCTGAACTTTTGTATGTTTTCTTCTGTGATAAGATATACTACTCATTTAAAAAGTAAAATAAAACAAACCACTAGTTTTATCAACAAAGAACTTTACCTTTAAAAGACTGCAAGACTGGGTATGGATAGAGCTCTGTGGTAGGGAACTTGCCTGAGAAGAGCCCCCAAAGCCTCGTGTGATCATAGACAGGGCTTTTGGGAGGTGATTTGGTCACGGAGATGCTGTATTCATTGGTGAATCAGTCCATTGATGAGCTCATAGCTAAATGTGCTGTTAGGAGCTGGAGCCTGGTCAGAAGAGGTGGGTCAGTAGGGAGGTGACCTGGAAGGAGGGTGTATCTCCCTCTTTTTGTGCTCTGTATCATCCCTTTGCGCTCTCCTTCCTGTCCACCATGAGGTGAGCAGTTTTCCTCTGCCCAGGCCCTTCCACTATGCTGTTAACCATGAGAGAATTGAAATTTCTAAAACATGAACCAAAATAAACCTCTCCTCCTTTAACTTATGGGTGTCAGGTATTTTGTCTCAGCATTGAGGAAAGTGACTAAGACATATGATCCAATATATGGAAACCCTCAAAGAATCCACCAAAAGAACAAAAAAAAAAAAAAGCAAAACTACTAGAGCTGTAAATTCAGCAAAGTTTTAGGATACAAGGTCAAAACACAAGCCAGGTGTGCTGATGTATGCCTATAATCCCAGGACATAGGAAGCTGAGGCAAGAGGATAACTGCAACTTCAAGGCCACCCTGGGCTACATAGCAAGACTCTGCCTCAAAAAAAAAAAAAAAAAAAAAAAAAAAGGGTGGGGGTTTGTGCCCGGGGGCCCCTTCCCCCCCCAAAAAGGGAAAAACCCGGGCCCAAATCCCGGGACCAAAAAAAAAAAAAAAAAAAAAGAGCAAAACACAAAAATCAATTGTTTCTATACACTACCAATGAAATAATCCTAAAAAAGAAATTAAGAAAATTCTACTAGCATCAAAAAAAAATGAAACTTAACCAAAGAAGTTGTATTAATCAACTTTACATCACTGTAACAAATCCCTAAGGCAACCAGCTTATAAAGAGAGAAGGTTTATTTTGGCTTACAGTTTTGGAGGTTTCAGTCCATTATTGATTGGCCCATTGCTTTGGTCCCATGGCATATCAGTACGTCATGGTTGGAATACATAGTGGAGAAAATGCTTACCTCAAAGCCAGGAAGCAAAAGAGAGAGAAGAGACTGGGGTCCCACAGTCCCTCGGAGGGTAGGTCCCAAAGACCTAAAGAACTCTAGGACCCACCACTTAAAGTTGCCATCACCTCCCATTATGCCCATCTGAGGGCCAAGTCCGTGGGCCCTTGGGGAACACTCCATACCCAAACAATAGCAGAAGTGAAAAACTTGAACACTGAAAACTACCGAACATTCCTGAAAGAAGCCATTAGTAAATGGGAATGCATACTTCTGCCTCCTTTCAAATATAAAGCCATCCTTTTTCCTATCTTCTGCCTTGGTTGATCATTTGGCTGGCTAGACTGAAAATGCTTTGTGCAGAATTTGACAGTTTCTCTATTGTCTTCTGGCTTCTTCCTCTCAAATCATTCTTAGATCTAGTGCTTTGCATATGACCTATCTTTTCTCTATGAAATACCTTCTCTTTAATATTCTGAAATTCCATGATGAAATTCCTCAATGCAGATCCTTTAAAATAATTATTGTGCTGGACCCTTTCAGTCTTGAGATTTGTGTTGTTCAGTTGTGGGAAACAGTTGTATATTATGCCTTTCATAATTTCTTTCCCTCCTTTTTTCCTTTCTCTTCTTCTGATTTTATAACCTTCTTTCACTTTTGTGCCTATTTTCTGAGCAGTGTTCTCAATTTTATCTTCCAGGTTTTCCACTTACACTGTCATATTTCTAATGTCTAGGAGCACTTTCTTATCCTCTGATTGTTCCTTGTTTCTATTATTTTATGCTTGTTTTATGGGTACAATATTCTTTTTCATTTCTAGAGACATTAAAGATAAGATTTTGATTGATTTCTTGCTCTGTCCCTGCTTTCTGAGAGATATTTTTATTGTGTTTTTGTATTGGGTTCCTGTCTCTAATTTTAAAGGCTGTCCTTAAATGTGGCTCTGACTGGAAGCTCTGTGTGGCTGGCTGTCTTACTTGCTGGTCCTGAGAGGCGAATAGGGGTGCTCTCCTGCCTGCAAGGAATCTAGGGGCAGGGCTGAGCTCTTCTTATCAGCATTCTCCTCACAAGCACCCTGGGAAAGCTGTCCTGGCTGTGCTTAGCAGTTTCTATCTGCCTGTCACCTTCCATGTTTTTGTTGAAATGACTCTTCTTCTGTTGTCTTTATTTCCTTTTTTTATTTACTCTGAATTTAATGAGGTTTTAGGAGAAGATAAATACAAATGGTTTACCAGAAGTCCTCAATGACATTTTTACAATAATTTTCTGACAGTTCCTCCTAACTTCAGTCGGTTTCCCTTTCAGTCAGCCTTAACACTGCTTCCTGCCTTAATTTCTTAAGGCATATTTTGGAACAAACTCAGGGCCTCGTACATGCTAATGGTAGGCAAACACTCTACCACTCAGCTACATGGCCAGCCTCTAACTTAATTATATAAAACAAATCTGCCACGATTACACCTGGCCAAATTTCTTTTGGCTTCCTATAAAAGAAAATGCATGAGATTCCACTGCCTGCTTTGCAAGCGCAAGATCCTAAGTTCAATCCCTGGTACCAAAAAAAAAAAAAAGAAAGATACAGAATTCCTGAATTCAGAATGCCTGAACTACAGGGCCCTTTACAAAGTGACCTCCAGTTTCATTTTCTCCTGGCCTCTCTTACTTTGGGGTATTTATTTTTCCCTAACCCTGTCATGATCTTCCCTGCAGTTATTCTCTGTCCCTGGAATACTCTATTCGTTCTCCCTTTCTGGAATATTCCTCTTATTCCTCAAGATCCAAACCAGGGTCACCTACTCTGTGAAGCCTCTCAAGATCCCACTTCACCGCAGGCAGAATTTATTAACCTCTTTGTGTTCCTACAACATAAGGCTGATACCTTTAGTGTAGCAGTTATACCTCAGGGAAAAGGGTTTTTTTTGTTTTTTGGAGTGTTTTGTTTGTTTGTACCTGGGATCAAACTCAGGACCTTGAGCTTGCAAGGCAGGTAGTGGCACCACTGAGCTAAATCCCTGGCCCTATTTTTGTTTTTTTGAGACAGGGTCTTGCTATATAATTCAGACTGGCCTCAAACTCACTATGTAGCTCAGGCTGGCCTCTAACTTGTGGCACTCCTCCTGCCTCAGCCTCCCGAGTTAAGGGAAAAGTATTTTATTTACATGCCTGCCTCATCACCCAAATTGTAACTTCCCTGAAGGTAGAGACTGCTTTCAGTGCTCAGTACCCTGCAGACATTGAGGAAATGTTTTCCGAGGAAATGTTTTCCAAGGAAATGTTAATAATTACTGTGATGGTCACTGACTCAGCCATCATCTTTCTCTTTTAGGCACTCAAGCCATGCCCCCTCTCTTCTCCTTGGGGTACCACCAGTGCCGCTGGAACTACGAAGATGAGCAGGATGTCAGGGCAGTGGACACAGGATTTGATGACCATGACATTCCTTATGACGTCATGTGGCTGGACATAGAGCACACCGAGGGCAAGAGATACTTCACCTGGGACAAGAAAAGATTCCCAAACCCCAAAAGAATGCAAGAGCTGCTTAGGAGCAAAAAACGTAAGGTAAAATAAGCCACCATTTTGGAACTTTTAAATTACAAAGCTTTTTTAAGATTTTTTAAATTTGCCTTGGCACATTAGCAGAGGAAGACCATCTGATAAAAATAAATAAATAAATAAATAAATAAATAAATAAATAAATAAATAAATGCCATGAAAATAGTACCTTCAAATTTAACTGTAGGGCCGGGGATTTAGCTCATTGGTGCCACCACCTGTCTCGCAAGCGCAAGGTCCTGAGTTTGATCCCCAGTACCAAAAAAAATTTAACTGTAACTTCTGTGATCTTGTAATTTCTGTGATGTCAGAAGATGAATGGTGAAAAGGCAGTGCTGCCCTCCAGCTCTCCCATGGTCACCTGAGTCCCCAGAATGAGGAAGGGGCCTCGCAGGTCCGGTCCCCTTTGCTGTCGTGGCCCTGTAGCAGTGTGATGAGGTGGCACATGCACACTCAAAACTTGGCTCCTGTGTCAAAACTGATGATCATACTCATGCACCAGAAGTGTATGAAAAACTGTCATGCACATACATAGTGAGACTTGCTGGAGGGGCAGGGCCACCTTCCGACTGGCTTGCACGTGGTTTGAGAAAGCCAGGCATGGTGGTGCACACCAGTAATCCCAGCTATCCGGAAGGCTAAGGCAGGATCTAGGCCAGACTGGGCAACCTGAAGAGACCCTGTCTCAAAATTTTAAAATTAAAATAAAAAGGAGTGGATATATGGCTCAGTGACAGAGAGCCCCTGGGTTCAGGCTCCAGTACAAAAACAACAACAAAAAAATAGCAAAATAAATAGAAATTTCTCCAAAGAAACAGCCAAAAAGCATGTGATGAGAAGATGCTCAACATCACTAATCGTTAGAGAACTACAAATCAAAACTACAATTAAATACCAATAAACACTAGTAAGAGGGCTGCCATTTAAAAAATAGCAGATGTTGCTGAATACTTAGGAAGTTGGAACCTTTATTCTATATTTATGGGAATATAGATAGAATCTGCTATAAAAAACATATGGAATGTCTTTAAAAAAATAAAGATAGAGTTCCCATCTGATCTAGCAGTCCCACTTCTGGGTATATACCCAAGGGAACTGAAAGCAGGAACTCAACTGGGCATGGTGACATACACCTGTAATCCCAGCACTCTTGGAGGCTGAGGCAGGAGGATCAAGAGCTCAAACCAGCATGGACAACTTAGCAGTTCAATGAAACCCTGTCTCTAAATTAAAATTAAAAAGGATTGAAATGTAGATCAGAGCAAAAGCTCTGGGTTTCATTCCCAATATGGGGAAAAGGGAGAGAATTTTTTTTTTAAAAAAGGGACTCAAACAAATATTTGTACACCTATAGTCAGCAACAGTAGTCATGGTTCCCAAAGGGTAAAAGCAACTCAAGTGTCTCTAGGTATGAGTTGATAAAAAAATTAAAATTTTAAATATGTGGATCACACATGCAATGGAATGTTATTCAGCCTTAAAAACGAAGAAATTCTGCCGGGCTGGTGGTGCACACCTATAATCCCAGCACACAGGAGACTGAGGCAGGAGGATCACTGTGAGTTCCAGGCCAGCCTGGGCTACATAATGAGTTCCAGGTCAGTCTCAACTACATAGTGAGACCCTGTCTCAAAAAACCAAAAAAAAAAAATAACCAAAGAGGAAGAAGTTCTAAAAGTTCTAATACATTACAATGTGGGTGAACCTTGAGGACACATACTAACTGAAGTAAGTCAGTCACAAAAAACAAATACTGTGTGATTTAATTAGCTTGAAGTCACTAGAATAGTGAAATTGATAGAGGCAGAAAGTGAAAAAGTAGTTGCCAGAAGGGAATAAAATTTGTTGTTTAACTGGTATGGAATTTCAGTCTTTCAGGGTGAAAAGAGTTCTAGAGACTGTGAATGTACTTAGCATTGCTGAACCACTCCACAGTGGTTCCCATGGTGTAGTTGTATTATGTATATTTTACCATAATTAAACATCTTGAAGCTTTTGAACGATGGAGAATTAAACTTTAGCATGCAAGATGGTTTAGAGTAGAGATATTTAGAAGACTGTTTTAGCCAAAAAAAGTGGTATTGGAGACCTCAGCAAGATGGAGACAAGGAGAGATGTTACAGACTTGGAGCTGTGACTCCTGCTTTTCTCAGATCTCCTTCATCAGTATGCCTGTATCGTTGGGCTTGGTGTTGTTTATTTTTAAAATGTTATCTTTTTTCTTTCTTTAATATTTGCTTTAATAGCCAGGCATGATGGCACACACCTATAATCCCAGCACTCAGGAGGCTGACACAGGAGGATTGCTATGAGTTTGAGGCCAGCCTGTGCTACACAGCCATTCAAGGCCAGCCTGAACTGCATATCAAGACATTGTCTCAAAAAAAATGTGCTTTTATCAGTGTTGTCTTAGCCTCTCTAGGTAACTGGGATTCCTCCCTCTTAATCCTTTGAGTATAACTTCCAGCATCACAGACATAGTTTAATAAATGCCTTTTTTCTTTTTGGTACCAGAGATCAAACTCAGGACCTTGCACTTGCAAGACAGGTGGCAGAACCACTGAGCTAAATCCCCAGCCCAATAAATACCTTCTTAAGGGTTGGGGATTTAGCTCAGTGGTTCTGCTACATGCCTCATAAGCTCAAGGTCCCTGGTACCAAAAAAAAAAAAAGCAATAATAATAATAATATAAATGCCTTCTTAAGAATATGTGTTGGTTAGGCAGCAATAATTACAAAAGAATATTGTTCTAGTTTTGATATCAATTTAAATTTCCATGATCATGTGAAGGGTTATAGGGTTTTACTAATGTCTGAAGTATTTTAATATGTTGTAGTTGTTTCTGAAAATAAATTTGAAGCCCCAAAGTGTGATGAAAATTTGGAAATGAACGTGTCATGTAAAACTGATGAGATTTCATCCTTTTATGTCCTTGCAGCTTGTGGTCATCAGTGACCCCCACATCATGGTAGATCCTGACTACCCAGTATACACTAAGGCCAAAGAACAGGGCTTCTTTGTGAGAACTCGTGAAGGAGGAGACTTTGAAGGAGTGTGCTGGCCTGGTACAATACCATTTTATATACTTACTGTATTCGCATGTTCAGTTCCAATTAATGAATGCCCTTTTTTTTTTTTTTTTTTTTTTTTTTTACCAGGCATCAAACTCAGAACCTTGAGCTTGCAAGGCAGGCACAGTGCCACTGAGGCCCTTATGTCCCTTACTTCTCTAGCTACATTTTAAGTAACTTTAAGGAAGAGATGGTATTGCCTTTTTTAGTATCTTTCATAACATTTGATATTGATTGCTTTGGATGAATTTCAATTAGTAATCAAGTGCATTGATTGCTAATAATAAGCAAACTTCAGTGGCATGCTGTTTTTCTAAGCAAATAGACATAAGAAGTAGGAAGTGAGAAAAGGGGAGGAGGAAAGGAAAAAAGTGCCCTGCAGGCTAACTCTTGTGATTGCTCTCTGGTCTATTAGGCCATCATTTTTTGTTTGGTTTGGTACTGGGAATTGAACTCAGGGCCTCACACTTGCCAGGCAGGTACTGTGCTGCTGAGCTACATCCCTGGCCCCTAGGCCATGGTTATGACTTCCCAGACTTTCATGAGTAACCTCAG
The DNA here is from genome assembly GCF_012274545.1 of Fukomys damarensis. NCBI lineage: Eukaryota > Metazoa > Chordata > Mammalia > Rodentia > Bathyergidae > Fukomys > Fukomys damarensis. The sequence goes on along the minus strand of NW_022900929.1, from coordinate 34,053,374 downwards.
CTGCTTCTGACAATAACAGATTTTTTTCATTTCTAAAGTTATTAGTTTAAGCTGGTTGTGGTGGTGCATGCCTGTAATTCCAGCACTGGGGAGACTGAGGCAGAAGATCACCAAGAGTTCAAGGTCAGCATATGCTGCATAGCAAGACCCTGTCTCAAAAAACAAATGGACAAACAAAATGTTAATTAAAGCCATAGGGGAAATTCCCCCAAAACAAAAGGAAATTGCCCCTCTGTCATACCATAGAACTCTATCACATATTCATGCACTGTGTAGGAACCCAAAGCCTTCCTTTTCTCTCCTGGGATCACTTGAACAGGTGTCTCTATTCCCTTTAAAAACTTAGGGGCCAGGCTGGGGATTTATCTCAGTGGCACCATGCCTGCCTCACAAGCACAAGGTTCTGAGTTTGATCCCTGATACCAAAAAAAGCTGAGGGGCCACTGCAGGATACTTGCCTGCCTTACTTAGGCTGTCCTAGACCATTAGTTAGTGAAGTCAGGCTCTATCTTGATGCTGTTCATCAGTGTTCCGCTGGAACTCTAGTGTTGGAAGGGCTAGTGATTGCCCCTGGAGTCCAGTACCACCTTCCCTCACTTCTTGCAGAGCATGCTTCCCTCATCTCTCTTTTATGTTTGATGTAAGGTGCCCATTGATTATCCAGTTCTTGCATTTGCTGTCTTCTTTACAACACATCTTACTGTGAAGACACTGTTCCTAACAGGCTGTCTACTGCTCTGCCTCAACAGGTCTCTCCTCTTACCTGGATTTCACCAATCCCAAGGTCAGAGAGTGGTACTCAGGTCTTTTCGCTTTCCCTGCTTATCAGGTTGGTCTTTTTTCTTTTACTTTTTCCTGGTTAACTTGCGAGAATGAAAGAAAAGCGATGAAATAGCATTCTGCTTCACTGAGTAGCTCTTGACACATGATACCTGTGTGAAAGCCAAAGGTGGCCACCATGGTAGACCTGGGTGGTAGTGCTTCGAGAGGTGCCACATGTTTGACCAAATGCACAAAAGCTGTGAGCTCTAACTTCTGCTATAACTGGCTCTATGATATACCAACATACATTATAACAGATGTGTTATACTTTCAAGTTACTAAATACATTTTGGTATAAAATAGTGTTCTATAACTGTTAAAGAGCTATGATAAATGTGAAAATATAAACTATAATGAGTCACTAAAAGTGAAGTATTTATTGATTATTTAAAAATCTTATGTGAATCATAGAGAACTTAAAAAAGGCCACATCTCCATATCTGGAGAACTATTTTCAAACAATTTTGGCAATATTGATAATGATGCTTTTGGTGATGGAGATACCTACACATACTAATGCAACCTATATAAGCACTGTGCTGTGTGTTATATCATTTTTCTTCACAGTTATCCTCTGAAATTAGAGCTCACTAAATCTAATCCCACAGATAAGGAAATTGAGGCACAGAGAGTTTAAAAACCTTCCAAGATCATACATCTAGTAAGTGATTTACCCAAGATTCTAACTCAAGTGTGTTTATCTGCCAAGCCTAGCTCTTAACTTTTAAACTTCTTATCTTCTGAACACTAGTTTCTGAGTATTAAGACAAGAGCAAACAATTTAGAATTCAGGGATAGACAACTCTTGAGCCAAATATAGTCATGTTTATTCACTTCCCTATCATCTATGGCTCTACTATGACAGCATTAATTAAATAATTAAGGAGACCTTATGGCCTGCAAAGATATATATACTATCTGGATTTTTACCAGAAAAAAGCAAGGCCGGGGATTTAGCTCAGTAGTGCTAAGCCTGCCTCACAAGTACAAGGTCCTGAGTTCAATTTCCAATCCAAAAAAAAAAGCAGGCTAATCCCTGCTTTAGAGGGTGCTAAAGAACAGTTAAGGTACATGTTTGGAAATACTTAGTCATGTTCATAAAAGCACACTTGTTTGGAAAGAATGGAAAGTAAGAAGTCAAAGGAGAGCACATAAGCCATTCCTGGCATTTGTCAAACTCCCTAAGCTGGGAGTGAAGCAGCAGATGTCTTCTGTGGTACCCTAGAAGGCAAACTAGCCCTTGTGAGCAGATATTACAAGGAACAGGGCCTTCAGAAAAGTATGGAATGAGCTGCCAAAGGCATGGATTCTGTGAAAGGGATTATAATACCACACTGACTAGATGACTCACCTGTTCCTTCCCACTCTAAATTGAACAATTCCATGTAGAGCACAAATTATAGATCATGTTAACAGATAACTTAATTTGTCAAAACTTTCGGAGTACTAGGAAAAAAAGTCTTGTATGTAATGTATAGCTATAATTGTCTTTAGTTAAGAGTTGTAGTAGATGCACAAAGCATGGTGATGCACACCTGTAATCCCAGCACTCTGGAGGCAGAGGCAGGAGGATCTTAGTGAGTTCAAGGCCAGACTGGACTACATAGCAAGACCCTGTTTCAAAAAACAAAACAAAAAAAGAGGTGTAGCAATAACAAATGATATAGAGCTTCACTGTGAACATTCACAATCTTTCTGGTAGGTGTTCTCCAGAAAGATCTGAATAAATCTGCTGGGCAATGTATAGTTCACAGACAGTACCGTGCACCATTCTTTCGTCTACCAAAATATATTGATTGAACCATATTCTAGGTATTTGGTATTTATCACTGAACAAAACAGATGAAATTCCCTGCCCAATAAGCATAGTAAATAAGTACATTAAATGGAGTAGGAAAGAAGAATGTGAAGTTCTGTCTTATTACATATCAGTACTGTGGGAATATTTTTCTGATTAGGGTTTACATCCTAGGGATCTACGGATATTCTCTTCATATGGAATGACATGAATGAGCCCTCAGTCTTTCGAGGGCCAGAGCAAACCATGCAAAAGAATGCTATTCATCATGGCAACTGGGAGCACAGAGAACTTCACAACATCTATGGTTTTTATCAGGTAAGACATCCAAAAGAAGCCAGCCAGATACAGGTGCCTGCCTGCCTGCCTAGCAGGCTGAAAGACATTTGCTTGGTAATAGCTGCATATATCCTCATGTCTCTGTGTCTTTTCTGACAACTGCAGCTCATCTTAGATTATAACCAATATAAGACTTTTTATTATTTCTTTTTCTTCTTTTTCTTCCATAATGAACTTGATGAATTTTTAAATATTCTGAAATTAATGAAACATAGAAACATCTCTCTTAATGGGAGCCATCAGTATACTGCATTAGATACTATCTCAAAATTTTGCTAATGTAGGTAGTGTATAAATGTACTAACAAGGGTAATTAAAACAAGTGTTTAAAAATTTCGCAAATATCCAAATACAGCAAGCCTATCATTCTCATGAGGGAAGCAAGATTTAGAATACAGATACGTAGCCGGGCATGGTGGCACACGCCTGTAATCTGAGCACTCAGGAGGCTGAGGCAGGAGGATCGCTGTGAGTTCGAGACCAGCCTGGGCTGCATAGTGAGTTCCATATCAGTCTCAACTACATAGTGAGACCCTGTCTCAAAAAAAAAAAAAAAAGAATGCAGATATGTAATTTCAATAAGTATGCGTTTCAGATGTAGGACGCTTTCCTTAAGGGCTTGCCCTTCTCATTAAAGGTGGTAGAATTATATTTTATTTGCCAACCACACCCAAAGACTTGACAGTCACTTGCCATAATTTATACTTTTGTTATTTTGCTATTTTCAGAATTTGACTGTATTCCCACGGCCCTCCTACCAATTAGTATTATTCAGTGGGAGCTGCTGACTATAGACCGTACAGTTTTCAAGTAGTAGGTGTTTATTCTCTAACATCCTGTTAGTATACCTGCAAACTGCTTGAGTTAGAGAACTCTCCTATATAGGCTGAGGCCAGTTATTAACCTCTCTGATTTTTTTTCACCAGCAAAAAATATTTGTCTCAGAGATTATTATAAAATTATAAAATAATTACAAAATGCCTAGTAATAGTAAACATTGAATAATCAAATAAATGCTAGCTGAGTATTCACTGTTATTTTTTTTTTCTAGTGCTGGGAATTGAACCAGATACTCACACATGCTAGACAAGTGTGCTCTACCACTGAGCTACCTCCCTAGCCCCGTTTTCTATTATTTCACTGAGATTGTCAGTAAAATTTTTTTATTCTTTGAATAGGGGAAATTAGATTGGTTTCATTATACCATGAAAATAATTTGATGGATTTCAGTGTTTTCTATTTCACATTCCCACCTATTTACTTTTTGCATGTTAAGTAGCTTATTGATGGTGTTGGCACAGTGCCCTAACCTTATCACTGAAATTTTTTTTTCCATTGACTTTACAGCAGATGGCTACTGCAGAAGGACTGATACAGCGATCTAAAGGAAAAGAGAGACCTTTTGTTCTTTCACGTTCTTTCTTTGCTGGATCACAAAAGTTTGGTAAGACGGCTGTATCAGACTGAAAAACACAAGTTAGCCACCTGTCTTTTTGATCATTTATACACTGCCAGTATGTGTGACAATGCCCCTGAAGTGAGCTACTGTGTTTTGTTTTGTTTTGTTTTAATACTGGGGATTAAACACAAAAATTGATAAGCCATATCCCAGCCCTTTTTTAAAACTATTTTGAGATAGGTCTCACTAAGTTATCCAGATGACCTCAAACTTGTGATCTTCCTTCACAGTTTTTAATTTGCTGATAGGGTCATCTCTGATCCTGTCCCTCTGACTCATCAAAACCAGAGAAATATACCTCTAACATTTTCCTCAACCACCTGTTTCACTTAGTAATATGCTGAAAATAGACCTGGCTGTTGCTGTGGGCAAGGTCATCTATAACTGGATCTGGGTTACTAGCCAGTATAGATCTAGTTCATCTTAACCACCCTGTGGTAGGAAGGCTATTTTAAGTCCCTCGTCCTTGTATAAATAACTTACATAATTAGCTATAAGTAACTACTTTGAAGAACCCAGCTCTTACTGTGTAACAAATTATTAGGCCTCCCGTATAACCCTTGAAAAACATCCCCTGTGATATTCAGTCAAAGGCCAAAGTATCATTGCAGGCAATGATTCACGTACATAGATTCTCACCATACCATTAGTTCTTGAAACATAGAGACAGATAGACAGAGGAGAAAGAAAAGAAAGGAATGAAAGGAGAGAGGAAAAGAAAGAGAGAGAGAGAGAGAAAGAAAGGAAAAGTATCTAAGCAGTAGCTTTAAAAATTAACAGTAGATGTGAATGCTGTTATCTTTCATTTTTTAAATGCTTGCCCACTTCTAAGTCTTCAGTGCTCTATGAAGCCATCACCTTTGCCCAGTGTGTAACAGCTATTGTGGAGAACTCTGTTTTGTTTAGTCATGCACTGAGACCAGTAACTAGAGAGAGATTCTGGCTAAACAGCCACATGAGACAGGAAAACATCTACAGGTTTACATGAGCTTTCTCAGTGAGAATGTCACCATGCAGATTTCAAAATTATTATGTAAATATATACCTAGCTCACTTGAAATCAAGGAGAAATCACAAGAGCACTATTTGCAAAGAACAATCCCTTGACAATATTTTTCTTGGCAGGCTGTAAGACAGCTCAAAATTTCTGTGGAAAATTAAAAATATTTACTGAAACTAGTTTGATAGAAGATAGATAAAAATACTTCAGAAGTACTCAAGATACAATAAAATAAAATATATTTTTCCTTTTACACATCATCTTAGTGACATATAATCTATCTTTACCAACTCCTACCAGCTATAAAGAAAAGAATAACCCTGGCTTTGTAGCAAGATTGCCTGAACTCAAAACCTGCCTCAAAACCACTTCATACAGTATAGACCTAAGTTATAAAAGCCTAAAACAAATAAGCAAAACCACTCTAGGAGAAGATCTGTGAGTTTGAGGTAGAAATGATTTTTGGGCTAAATCACAAAAAGTATGAACCATAAAAAAAAAAGATTATAAATTAGAATTCATCAAATAACTTCTGTAGTTGGGTGAGTGGGGAGTTGTTGACCACAAAGAAGCCTGTGAGAACTTTCCTAGTTTGGGAAATTCTATGTTTTGTTTATCATGCTGACTACATGGATATATGCATTTTTCAAAACTCATCAGGGCCGGGGATTTAGCTCAGTGGTTCTGCCTCCTGCCTCACAAATGCAAGGTCCCAAGTTTGATCCCTGGTACAAAAAAAAAAATCAAACTCTTTACTTAAGTATGTACATTATTGCGCGTAAATTTTGTCTCCAAAAGTTCCTCCTTGGTGGATATGGTGGCACAGGACTATAATCCAATCTACTTGAGAGGCTAAGGCAGAGATTGCAAGTTCGAGGACAGCCTGGGTAACTTAGTGAGACCCTCTCTCAAAATTAAGTCGTTCAGAAATGGGGGTTGGAGGTATAGCTCAGTGGTAGAGCACTTGCCTAGCACTATTGACTACTAGGGCACAAGGCCCTAGATTCAATCCCCATTACAAAAAAAAAAAAAAAAAAATCCTCCTATATTCAGACTTGAATTGTATTAAAAAATATGTGCAATTTCAGAAGATCTTCATAGCTTGTTTTCTGGATTTTAATAACTTTTTCATATAAGAAAATTGGTACATTTTGTTTTAGACAGTCTAGAATGTATTTAAAGGTAAGACATCTGTTTTCCTTTTTATGAATTTAGCTTGTACAAATAAGGAATCTAAATATGAAATTGAGTTTATGGGCAGATTTGTGTTTTTTTAAACCCCTTGTTACTGGTGACTGAAGGTGCAGTGTGGACGGGCGACAACACAGCAGAGTGGAGTTACCTGAAGATTTCCATTCCAATGTTGCTCACTCTCAGCATTACCGGGATCTCTTTTTGTGGAGGTAAGACAAGACCTCAAGGCTTGAAGTGTGTGTTTGTCAAAGCTGGTCACCAGTCACTTCTCAGTAGCTGTTTGGGGCAGGGATAAATGTGGGAAAGAGAAAATGGGAGAGAGTGAAGGGGAGCAGGTCACAGGAGAATGAAAGAGGGGCTTCAGATTTGCTTGTGTCTTGTGTGGATTAAAGACATGAAATGAGGTTGTCAGAAGGACAACCAGAGTGCTTCCTTCCCTGGTTCCCTTACCACTTCATCCTGGGATACACTTGATAATTGAGTTTTTCTTTCTGAAACATATATGGGGTGTGACCAAAATATACATGAATCTTTACATTTTAAAAAGTTATTACAGAAACAGACACACTGTTGTTAATCCCCCTACAATATACTCATACCTGTCTTATCACTCTTGCCACTTTCTGAAGCAGTTCTGGAAGTCCTCTTTCATGAGTGTTTTTACAAGGTGTGATACAAAATGTGCTGAATGCTGCTGCCAAGCACCATACCACAGAAAGGCAGGCTCATAAAAACATTTGGGTGTGTCCTTGTCCGCTTTACTCACCAGATCTGACACTATGCAGTTTCTGGCTCTTTTCACGTGGTCGTGAAAGGTAAATGTTTTGAATTGATTCAGGACATTGAGGGAGTAAAAACACTCGCCAAAGAGGCCTTCCAAAACTGCTTCAGAAAGTGGCAAGAATGATGGGATAAATGTTGTCAAAGCCAGGGGCAGTGTTTGGAGGGGGATTAATGGCCATGTGTCCGTCGTGGTCAATTTCTTGTTGGAATCCAATACCCAGCACACACAGCTTAAAAGAAGGAAGGCTCATTTTGGCTCACATTTTCAGTCCATAACATGCTGGCTACAAGGCAGGATGTCATGGCAGAGGGACATAACAAAGGAAAAACTACTCACATGGCAGCCAGGAACCAGAGGAGGAGCCTGGAAGGCAGATCTACCCTACCAGCTCACCCCACCGTGACCACCTCTTCTGACCAGACCCCACCTCCTAATAGGGAGTGAGCTATACCACTAACATAATCCAATTGCCTTCCAAACATGACGCTTTGGGGACTATTTTAATTCTAACCTATAACAGTATCTTTTGCTATAATTTAAAAAAAAAATTTTTTTGTACTGGGGCTCAAACTCAGGACCTTGTGCTTACAAGGCAGGCACAGTGCCACTGAGCTAAATCCCAGCCCCAATTTTTTTTTAAACACTCACTGTATTTTTCAGTCACACCTTGTTTTTTTTTTTTTTTCTTGAAAGAGAGACAGTAGAATGAACTACAAAGAATTTACAAAATCAAAAGTTAACCTAAGATAGGGGATAGAGTTCTGTGGTAGAGCACTTGCTTAGCATGCACAAGGTCCTGAGTTCAGTCCTCAGCACTGCAAAAAATAAAAAGTACGCCTTACAGAAATCCCTTCCACTTAGCAGATTCAAAATTCTGTCACATAATTTGACTATTTTTTTAAAGATATGCTCTTGAGAAAAATAAATTTAGTTAAGTGTCTCTGATGAATTGCCTTCCCTGCATCCTGAGATCTGCAGATGGAGATATCAAGGTGGAAAGTATGGCCGCAGTTCCAACTGCTTCTTGTTTTCTGCAGGAATAGAAACAATATCACTTTTTTAATATACAGTATGCATTTTATGGCATTGGTCCACATACCATATAAGAAATATATTCCCTGTTCAAGGGCTTAACATGAAATTCTACCAAAACTTCTTTTTTTTTTTTTGTACCAAGAATCAAACTCAAGGTCTCACACTTGCCAAGCAGAGGCTTCGCTGCCAAGCTACATTCCTGGCCCCCAAAACCTCTAATTCTAACTATTTGTTTCTCTCTAGTTCATTAATGTTTTTTTTAATGGTTCCTTTCAAAGGAGATCAACAACCTCTTCCCCACCACACCCCAGGCACAAGCACCCATTTACTCAGGCCAACATTATACAATTTCTGGGTAATGTGGGTTCAGGAACATACAGGAGTATAGATTTCCCAGGAAAGCCTGTGACCCTTTGACAAGAAAGGAGTGTTCAGAGAGTATTCTAACAGAGCCCCAGGAGGCAGAGTTCTCCCTGCATGTGCTCCTCTATCTGAGGCCATTTGAGTGTGCATACGTCATCTTCCTCTTGTCAGGTCTTCAGAGCCTTATTGTTTGGGGTTTTTTTGTTTTTTGTTTTTTGGGGGCTTTTTTTTTGAGACAGGGTCTCAGTATATAGTTGAGACTGATGTGGAACTCACTATGTAGCCCAGGCTTGTCTCGAACTCACAGGAATCCTCCTGCCTCAGCCTCCCAAGTGCTGGGATTACAGGCATGCGCCACCACACCTGGCCTTCAGAGCCTTCTTTTACTTGTGTGCAACTCTGATATGAATCCTAGTAACCTTACTTGCCTTTCTTTGCCTAACCAGCTGATGTGGGGGGCTTCATCGGGAACCCGGAAGCAGAGCTGTTAGTTCGCTGGTACCAGGCTGGGGCCTACCAGCCTTTCTTCCGTGGCCATGCCACTATGAGCACCAAGCGTCGGGAGCCCTGGCTGCTGGGGAAGGAGCATGCCCAGCTCATCCGAGAAGCCATCCGAGAGCGCTATACCCTTCTGCCTTATTTGTATTCTCTGTTCTACCAAGCACACATCACTTCTGAACCTGTCATGAGGTAAAAAGCACCCTGTAGGGCTAAGGATGTATCTTTTTGATAGAGCACTATGGAAAAAAGTGTCATGTACTCGGCCACAGTGACCAGTCTGTCTCCGGCCCTCTAGTAATTATGCACTAGAGTACATGCACAGTGATTTTAAGAGAAAAAAATGAAGAAAATCTATGTATTCTATCAAGCTTAATCCATGCATTGACTACCAACTGTGCAGAAGGTGCTGCTATTGAAAATGTAGAAGACAGCTAGGTTCCCTACTACTTGTGATTGAAGTGTTACTGTCTGCTAAGACACAGGAACAGAGACGGTTCAAAGAACAAGGAAGTGACCTTGTAGCTGAACTTGTTAGTATTTAACCTACATGCATCCTGTCATGAAGAATAGTTCACCTGCCAATCTTACCCTTAAGGCTGAATTCTTTGATGTGAGGTGAACTATTTCTTAATGTGCAAATTATAATTTTATTTTGAAAGCAAAATATGAAAAAACAACTTGCTAAGTTAGGGAAGAATACCCAGACAGCCATAACATACCAAGGCTTCAGGATTAGCAGTTCCTAAATGAGTGAGATCAGAATATCCTGGGAGTGTTTTAAATCTGCAGACTTTAGCTGCCACACTGTGAAAGCCTTGTAGGAATCTCCATAGGTAAGTCTTTGGGATCTGCATTTGTTAGCTGTATCCTGTGATCGTAGACATTGGCCAGGTCTAGTAATCATAGCTTTGTTACCATTCAGAATGAAATTAATATATTATTACAAAGGCTAGTGAATAAAAATGTTTCTCTTATTAAAAATAGCTTTGCTTCATGAAATAGAAAGATAACTAGAACTATGAAGTTAATATCCAGACACATAGATATTGAAAGGTTTATCTTCTGTGAACTCAAATGCCCTCCAGATAGTTGTGTGAAAAAGCAATCAAAAAAGAATACTGAGCCGGGCATGGTGGTGCACACCTGTAATACCAGCACCCTGGAGGCTGAGGCAGGAGGATCACTGAGTTCAAGACCAGCTTGGGCTACATAGTGAGTTCCAGGGCAGTCTCAGTAGTGAGACCCTGTCTCCAAAAACCAAAAAACAAACAAACAAACAAATACTGAATAATTTCTCAACCCCCCCCAAAATGTAGTGAATTTTTTCCATTTAAATACATGATTAAGTATTCATGACAGACAGTGACAGCAAGAAAAAATGGCACAAAATTATAGTCATTATAGAATATGTTTTTACAGACCTTCAGTTTATTTTATACCACACTTTAGGCATCTGCGCTTATATGAAGCTTTGATTCTTCCAATAGCACAGCATTTCATGCTCAGTAATCATAAGGGAAAATTGCAGGTTCCAGAAACATTTGCATTAATACCACATATTACAAATATAAAATAATCATAGCAATTGCTCATAAAGTCTTGAATTATATAAAAAGAAACCTGTTTGTTTTGTTTTGTTTTGTTTTGGTGCTTTCCAATTTCCTTTAAGTAGTTATAAAACTAAAATTACAAAAATCTAAGAAAAGGTGTAATAAAATATCTAATGAGGTTAAAATGTATATTTTTCTCTTTCCCCAGGCCTCTGTGGATAGAGTTCCCTAATGAAGTAGAAACTTTTGGCATAGAAGATGAATACATGCTAGGTGAGTATTTATTAATTAGAGTTATGATAAGTTCTATAATTATGTTTTTATATTTTCTGATAGAGAACACTTTAACCATATCTAGTCCCAAGAAAGTCAAAAATAAAACTGAAAGACATTCCTTCACCAAGATTTTTAATACATTAATGGGGTCATAGCTCTATTCTGTCCATCCTTCCTTTGATTGATTGATTGGTACCGGGGATCGAACTTGGACCCTTCCGCTTGCAAGGCAGGCAGTGGAGCCACTGAGCCAAATTCCCAACCATCACTCTCTTCTGTTATAATGTATCACTTGTAGTATTCTTGTCAACTTCAAATAAATCCATTCTATTTGTGGGAGTAATTTCGGATTTTTATTTTGAGTCCACTCTTCTAAACACTGTGAAATGACTACAGGGAAGGCGTGTAGAAAAAAGTAGATCAGAGGGTTATAGTACAGAACTGCAAGAGTCTGTGTCAAACATAATAAGCTTCTTCTTTAATAAAGATTAACCCTCACATATGGAATTTAGAGCTTCATCATTGTAGAACAGGGCTCAAGAAGTCAGGCTAAAGATTGAGTTGCCAAGGGTGAATCCCTTTTCTAAACAGTTAAAACTTCCAAATGTAAAAATAGAAAGAGCCCAGGGCTGGAGTTGCAGCTCAGTGGGAGGTCACTTGTTTAGAGTGTGCAAGGCTTCAGGTGCCAGCTGAAATCACTGTCTGGGAGAAACTTCCTTGACTACTCCTGTTCTCCGCATACTTAATTCTACCCTCCCTAGTCAATCAGTTCTTCCTATCACATAACTTTCATTTCATTTTGTAATTTTGCCTCTAATTAACTTGTAATTCTCTATTAGCACCTGTCTTCCTTTACTATAAACTCCCAGAAGGCAGGGACTATGCTTGCTTCATTTGCTGCTCTATCCCCAGAGCCTAGAATGGTACCTGGGACTTAGTAAGCACTCATTCAGTAATTACATACTGAGTAAAAAAAAAAAAAATGAATTCACAAAAGGATGGATTTTATAAATGCATAGTGCCAAAATCAAAGCCAGATTAGTCGTCTAGATTAGAGAGAACCACACTGTCCTGATGATGACCACCAAGCAGAGGGACCTGCATGGCCACCCTGAGCACCCTCTGGGTAGCACTTGTGGGCTCACTGCCATCAGCATCCCTGGTAGCAAGCAGTGCCACACCCATGAGAGAGAAGTGCAACGTGCTGTGGGATTGGTGAGACTGTGACAGGCCGCCTCAGGTCTCTTCCCCCAGATGCCATATGGACTCATGACATGTGGTTCCTCAGCCATGTCTTTGAGCCCCTGTCCTCTTTGTAACAGTGACTCTCTGACAGCTCATTGCTTCAGATGGCCGTGTTCCTTGCCTTATGAAGTGCATGATCTTCTGAAGCACAAGTGCTCAATTAAATGGAAAGGGTGTTTTCAGATTTCTTACAATGACAGTTAAATTCTTTGTCTTCTCCATTTTTTAGGAAGTGCCTTATTGGTTCATCCAGTCACAGAACCAAAAGCAACCATGGTTGATGTATTTCTGCCAGGATCCAATGAGGTAAGAGTAATAAAGTGTGTGGCCTGGGATTTGGCTCAGTGGTGCTGCTGCCTGCCTTGCAAGTGCAAGGACCTGAGTTTGATCACCGACACCAAAAAAAAAAACACCAAGAACACACTTCAAATGTCTGTGCAACTAATGATTTCTTAAGTCATGGCCACTGTCCTCAGTGGTCAAGAAATGTAACGAAAGAGAGAAGGGGGAAAGATGACTAAGGGCATCTTTCCAGGTACATGATGGGTTTTTTTGTTGTTGTTTTGGGGGAGTTGTTTTGCTTGTTTTCTTGTTTTTGGTACTGGGGATGGAACTCTGGACCTTGCACTTGCAAGGCAGCAGAACCACTTAGCTAAATCCCCAGCCCCACATGATGGTTTCTATCTTCACATTTTTTCTTTTATATAAATAAACTTTATCTCACTCCCCCCTCAAACCCCCTCCCCTCCTATGTACAAAAGCTTTATTTCCATTTTTTTCCTTCTATTTTTACATGTCACTCCCTTTCTCCCTTCCTCCTCCCTTGTTCCCTTCCCATTTCCCAATATCCATTATACATCCCAGTCCTTATTTCCACTTTCAGTTTCTCACACCAGAGAAGCAATCTTAGAGTTTTGTCTTAAGTGAGTCTTCATAAGCACAGTGAAGCTTAGGGTAGGAAGAAATCTTCAGTCAACTATGAGACAGCAAACTCAGGCTGGGGATGGGAAACATAAGTATAAAGGGATTTTGCTCTTTGGTTCTGGCTCCCTCTAAATCCTGAGTTCTGACAACAAAACCTTGTCTCTGGACACTCACATAAGTGTAAAACACACATTTTTCTTCCTTCTCTACCTGTTAGCCTTTATCTGCGCTGTTAGTAGTTATTGTCATTGCTTGTCATCACTGTACTCCATAAAATGCCATCCTGGATCTGCTGAAGCCCAGGGTACAGTCAAAAGGTGGGAATAACCACGGTCTGTAGAGCAGAGATTACGTATATATCCAGAGAGGCCCAGAGAAGACTCAGAGAAGAGGCATGAGGTGTCAGCGTGGAATGGAGAGTAGGGAGGGATAGACTAGAGAGAGCCTTGCACATTGGAGCATTGCCCAGGCTGGGGAGAGCCCTGGAGGACCTGGCAGCTGGGCATGGCCGTGTCTAGGTAGTCCTTTTATGTTTTGTTTTTTTTTTGTACCGGCTATTGAACTCAGGACCTTGTGCTTGTGAGGCAGGTGGCAGCACTGCCCCGGCCCGCGGGGTCAGTAATTGGCAGAGCTCGAGAAGGGGAAGTACCTGGAAATGAGACAAGAGGGGCGCGGAAAGAAGGAGACCAAGCAAAGAGTTGTCAAGGTCTCATTTATTTGCAGATACAGGCAGTTTATAAAGGCAAAAACCGCAAAATTGTAAGAGGAAATAGTTAACCATAAACTTTGGGAGGAGAATGTAACAGTAGTATAACACAATGTTACTATGTAACAGATCAGGTCACTTGTCTGCGCAAACCCGTTGTCATGGGTAACGACACAACTGTGGTGGTGGGGTGATCAGCGGGTCAACATGGAGGCTGTTTGGTTTTTACTTAGGACAGGCTAGCAGCTTAGTCTACCACACAGCACCACTGAGCTAAATCCTCAGCCCCTAGAGAGTCTTTTTGAGGAGCTCTGTTAGGCCTTCCACATTTGGCATTATTGATGACAATAACTAGGCTTTTCTCTGGAAGGTTCATGAACTGTGGTCTTTCTTTTTGGTTTCTTCTTGGTTTCTAATTGTGAAGTCAAGGGCTCCTTACAAAGGTTCTTGTGCCAAGTGTAAACCTGAGGAAAAGGTTAAGTTACAACAGTAGCTAAATAAATGCCCTGCTAGCGTGTCCAGTCAGTGTCTCAAGTTTATTCTGACAAAAGAATGGCTCCATGAAGAGGAGCTGGCTTCCTTCCAGACACAACCAAGAGTCTTTACTAATGACCTGTCACCACTGCAGACACATCCTTGTGACTATGTACTACATTCCTTCAGCACTTTCCCAGAGTGTTCTATGATTGCTTCTCTTGCTATAGTTTTGCAAACCCTAGATAAAAGAGCCATGCCATTTCTTGCCAGATCTGCCCCCTTACTGTGATTAGCTAGCTGCCATATGTATATAGCTGTACATATACACATGCATATGTTTATTACGTTCCTCTCCCATGTGAGTGTGAACCCCTGGAAGGCAGCAGTTTTAATCTCTCAGGTTCACTGTCACATCCCCTCACCTATCTGGATTCCTGGCATGTAGTGACCCTCATTAAGCACCTGCTGACTGAGGGGCTGGGGACTGAGGTCTGGATCTGACCTTCATAGTGTTTTGCACCAATTATACCTTCCCTATTTGGAGATCTTTGTAGGTGGTGCCAGAGCACAAACACTGTACCTTTCATTTAGTTTTTCTGGAAGTGGTAGTCATGCAATCCTAAACCTGTTGGCATCATCTTTATACTTTTCACCCCAACAGCTCTTTACCCAAAGCTTGTGGAATTGGCCAGAGAGTAATGAGAAAGCCAGAGGAGGACATACGAGAAAAGAAAGCTGAGATCGTGTCGCTCATGAACACAGACACCAAATCTTTGACAAGATCTTAGTAAATTGAATCCTGCCAAGGGTGACACATCATGACTGCAGAGGGGTTTAGCTTGTTGAATTAAGAGTCCATTGGGGATGTCACAGTACTGTCGCCTTCACAGCAGGACAGGAGATCCAGCACCTCTGCTATACACAGGAGGTGGCACTCCCAGGAGGAGCACTAGTGACACAGACTCTGTGGTTGCCAGAAAGTGCACTAGGCTAAAAGAGAGAAACAGGTGTTTGTTCTCACACTGCTTTCGAAAGTATTTTAAGGATTAATCCTGCCGCAGCATGATTTGATGGGACCCTTTTGGTACTTCAGCAGCTAACTCCTAGTCAGAGCCTGTCACTGAACTGCATTGTTGTGAAAGGGGAAACTAGAGATAAAAGTTCTCCCAAATTTGTTCCTTCACTGATGCTTTCTTTTCTGCTGCCTCATTTGTCTTCAGTCTGTACTCTTCTTCTTGCTCTTTCTTTTTTTCCTTTTTATCATGTTGTTTACTGGTAGATGTGTTCAGTTTTTAAAAACCAAGTGGACTGTAAGGACCATGGGAGTTATGTCTTTTCACGCCTGTGGAGATCTTAATTATCTTGTACACCCAACACTACCCTGGGGGCAAGTTGTTCAGTAAATAACTTTGGAGCCAGGTGCCGTGACTCACACCAGTAAGCTGCAGCTACTCAGGAGGCTGAGGCAGGTTCAAAGGACAATTTAGCACAACCCTGTTTCAAAATAAAAAACAAAAGAGGTTGGAGATGTAGCTCAGTCGCAGAGCACTTACCTAGTGTGGGCGAAGCTCTGAATTTAATCCCTAGTATTGCCAAAAAAAAAGAATGTGTAGGTGAAAACAAATGAATGGCTTTTAGAATCACTGTCTCTTAGGAATCATCTTAACAGCATATGTTCTTCCTAACTTCTACCCAAGGTAAATTTATACTTTATAGCTTGGCATGGTGGCGCACGCCTGTAATCCCAGCACTCGGGAGGCTGAGGCAGGAGGATCTCTTCGAGTTTGAGACCAGCCTGGACTACATAGTAAGTTCCAGGTCAGTCTCAACTACATCGTGAGAGACCCTGTCTCAGAAAACAAAACAAAACAAAAAAAATAATCCTTTATATTTCTGGGCTTTTTGAAATACAGTTAAGTGAACATTTCCTGAATAAAGAAAGTGTGAGCAGAGTTACTTATTTATCGTTTTTCAGTGATGTCTGTTACTTTTTAGATCTGGTATGACCCTAAGACATCTGCTTGCTGGGAAGGAGGACATACTGTGAAGATCCCAGTAGCCCTGGATACTGTGAGTCACTTCCGGACTATTGCTTCTACCTGCCTCATTACTCTTCTCCAACTCCCATAGAAAAATACCACAGACTTGAGGGCTTAAACAGCAGAAATGTATCTCACTGTTCTGAAGGTGGAAGTCCCACATCAAACTGCCAGCTGCTTTGGTTCCTCATAAGAGCCTCTTCCTGACTTATACACGTGACACGGAGAGAGGGAGGGTGAGAAAGCAGGAGAGCACAGACAGTGCCTAAGCTTCCCTGTCCCTATAAAGACACCACTATCAGAGGAGGGCCCTACTCTATGACCTCATTTTTAACCTTAATTACTCCCACAAAGGCCCCATTTATCCCTAAATACATTCACATTGAGGTGGGGTCTCAATACTTGAATTTGAGGGGACACAAACAATCTCTAACATGTTTCTGCAGACAAGTAAGTATGTTAGTGTTTCCACATCATAATGCCTGCATACAGAGGCAGGAAGGGAGGCTGGGGTGGGCATGGAGTACAGATCATGGGGCTAACTGCTTATGAAAACAGGTTTCTTTTGAGGGTACTGGAGATATTTTAAAATCAGTTATGATGATGGTTACATGACTGGATATACAGAAACCTGTTTAAGTGTGCACATTAAATGTGAATTTATAGCATATTAATTGTATCAATGAAGTTGTTATAATATGAGGGCAAGAGTTGGTAAAAAACACTGGGGATAAACATAATTCTTCCTCATATGTTGACATTGAAAATAAGAAAATACATTGAAAAGAGAAATGGCAATCACCCTGTGTGCCATAAAAAAATGTCCTTGTACAGGACAAAGTAAAAATGAGTTTTTGAGCCATGTGTGGGGGTACACACCTGTAATCCCAGGAGGATGAGTCAGGAGGATCATTGTGAGTTCAGGGACAGCCTGGGCTACATAGTGAGTTCAAGGCCAGTCCAAATGACACAGTAAGACCCTGTCTGAGGAGAAAGGAGAAAAAAAACCAAAAACAAACAGGTTTCAGGTGTAACTATTGGCCTTCAGGCCCAAGGGAATACATCTATTATGATGTTAGACTCAAAGCTCATTTGGGCTTTCCTGAGTTTCTGAAAGGAAGTTTCTTCCTGAGCCGAATCATAACTGTGGGGGTGTTGGCCAGAGGTAGGTATGAGATGGATATGCAGAGAGATAAGGGACTCCTGGGGCTATAAGCCCAAATCCTTCCAGAATGCATGTTTACCCTTTAAAGATGGCTTTAAGGGCCACAGGTGCAAGTAGGGTCAAACACTGCCTTAAGGAATGAATGCTTTCTCCTCCCCATGCTTGTCTTTATCACATAGACTGGTCCTAAGTTCAGTCTTATAATAGACCACTCTGACCTTCCCCATCCTTCCCGTCCCTTATGTGAATTCCAGCACAGACATCCTTTTCTGTCCTTTATCCTTGCTCCCTGGTTCTATCTATAAAAAGCCAAGAAGCTTCAGTTAGGGGCTCCCTTTTACCTCTGTTAAGGCAGCCCCTCTTGTGCCCTCTTAGAGTTCAAGGTGCACATGGACTCTGCGTATTCTCTCATCCTTTGTGCTTACCACAGTCGTGAGCTGCAACGCACAACCACTGCCACAAGTCCTGAGTGGCTTGAAATAGCGGTGTTATTTTCTTAAGTTTGTCAGTAGTGTTATTGCAAAGAAGGGTTTTTCATATATCAACTCTCAGATCCAAAAGAGACCTTACTAATTGTTTACTCCAGTCCTTCACACTTACAGGCTCAGAGAAGTTCAGTTACTTGACCAGGGTTGTGCCAGAACTGAAGTGGGCCCCTGTTTGCTGGATTCCTGGTCTATAGTCCATTCTACTATAACAACTGCCTTGTTCTTAAAAAAAAAAAAAAAAAAAAGTAACAATACAATAAGAAAGAGAGAGATTGCCCAATTAAGGGGAGTGTGAGGGAGATAGATGTGCTTTACTTCTTGCTGCCACCTGCAAGTTAAACAGAGGTGACATCTGAAGTATTTCACCCTCATCCCCAACTTCTTAAATGCTTATATACGCTTCTCCTTACTAGCATTTTACTTCAGACAAAATATAAGCCCTCATCTCATCCAGCAGCCGCCTCACCCAAGACAGGAAACCCAAAAAAAAGTGCCACTCCAGAATGCCAATAGTATGTACCATGCCCAAGGCTATGTTGTGAGAAGGACTTCAAGAACCCTTGATGGGGCTGGGGATTTAGCTCTGTGGTTCCGCCACCTGCCTCACAAACACAAGGTCCCAAGTTTGGTCCCCAGTACCAAAAAAATAAAAAGTAAAATGCTTGATGGTTCTATAACAAACAGTGTCATAGATTTGCCCTAGAATTGGGTCATCATACTGGTTATCGGTTTAGGGAGCAAGAAGTATATGGGCAGTGAAGAAGAGCAAAAGTTACTGCCCCAAACCAAGAAACCCATTGCACTCATACGTACACAATTGCCTGAGCCCACTTAGACTATCAGGAAAGATATTCTGCAGCAGAGCTCTAGTATAGAACAGGAACACTAAAAATATAAAAGCTGGGTGAGGTGGTGCACACCTGTAATCCCGGCACTTGGGAGGCAGAGGCAGGAGGATCGCTGCAAGTTCAAGGTCAGCCCAAGCTACATAATGGGTTCAGGGCCAGCCTAAACTACAAAGTGAGACCCTGTCTCAAAAAAAAAAAAAAAAAGCAGCAAAAATATAAAACAAGAAGGCCAGTATGAGATAGGTAGATAGGGTTCATCATGAGAAAAAACAGCAAAGATGGGTATATATAATAAAGCAATGAAGGGTAGGCAGTTTCCCAAATAATTAAAGAAATGGGCTATTTTTAGTTGAGCTCTTTTGTAATAACCCCAGGTCTACCACATTTGTCATCTCAGTGCCTGCAAGTTTGTTTTGCCTTTGAGACTATACTTGTAAAGAATGTGACTCTTATACATGGAACTACCCTAAAATTGTACTCTGAAGTTTGCTTTGTGAATGCGTTACCTGAGAGGTTGCTCGGTTGCAGGTACCAGTGTTTCAGCGAGGCGGAAGTGTGGTGCCAGTAAAGACGACTGTGGGGAAGTCCACAGGCTGGATGGCTGACACCTCATATGGACTCCGCATGGCTCTGAGCACTAAGGTATTGGGAAGCCTCTCTCTCTGCAGTGGGGCCTTCAGAGGGCATGACAGCTTGTGAAAGTGGGGAGCCCCTCTATGTGACAGGTGTGTCTGATGTTTGTCTAGAAATGAAGGTTCTGAATCATTGCCCAGCTCATCTGTCCTTCCCAAATTGTTCTTAAGGCAACACTGATCCCCTGGAACGATAGAAATGTCCTTCCCAGGTGTGTAACTATTATTGGGGCTCTTTAGCTCACTGAAGCCAAACACAGCCCTGTGGATTAGCCCTGAAACCAGTCTCCGGTTGCAGGGTACCTGTGTCTATTGGCCATTTCAGGGACTCCAGCTCCATCCACTAAAGGACTTCTATTCTCATCAGGTGGTCCAAGCAACTAAAATCTCCTTGAGTAAAGTCTGGGAATGTCTGGGATAGATTTGTCCTTTTAAGATCTTTTGAGCCAAATGAGGCCTATAGCAGATTTCCCTCCTGTCCATTTGCCAAACACTAATTCTTACTTTTACTATAATAACACTTATTCTTATCATTGTACAATTTTTTTTTTTTTTTTTTTTTTTTTTTTGGTACCAGGGATGGAACTTGAGACCTTGTAGTTTTGAGGCAGGCAGCGGAACCACTGAGCTAAATCCCCAGCCATGCTTATTCTTGTTTACATTAATATTATAAAATAAATTCTCGCTTTCTTTTCCATCTGTTTTGCTTACACTGCCTTCCTGGGTCTCCTCAGTATAGGCTTTGGACGCTGTGAAGTCCCAGAGTCAGTGCAGGAGCCTAGGGGGCTGAAGCACATCCAGAACTGTTGATGATGATAACCTGCCTTGGGGAGAACTCTGATGTGCAGAAGGGATCCTCCTACTAAAAAAGCAGGAGCCAGATACCATCCTCTAAATGGAAGATCTGTTCTTTTCTGATCTTTTTTTTTTTAACTTTGGTTTCATTCTTTGAACTTCTTGGCTCTGTTGCATGTTCTGATAGTATTTTCAGGAAAGCCACTGACCATCCTTGACATATTTTTCATGATTTTTTGAAGTTATTTCCCTTTAGGGACTGACATCTCTTCCCATAAAGCTGCTACACAGGCATGTTCTCTGTGACCTACTCCCCAGGGTTCTGCAGTGGGAGAGTTGTATCTGGATGATGGCCACTCATTCCAGTACCTCCACCAGAAGAAGTTCTTGCACAGGAAGCTCTTGTTCTGTTCCAGTGTTTTGACCAACAGGTAATAGCAGCTAAAGAAGTTGTGTACACTCCTAAATCATACTGTCATCTTGGCATCCTGACATACGTGCATAGCTGATACTCTCCATTTCTACTCAAGTGCAAAGCCGTCTGAGGAGTATTTTTCAGTTGTGCTATCATCAATGTTTCTTGGTGTCCCCTTCTTCATTTCTGCACTCTAAAAAGTAAAGAGGACTCAACTTAACTTCCCATTAATTCCATTCAATCTTTCAGTCACTGTTCATCTGATTTCTTACAATGTGATTACAATATTCTGGTCACATTTGTGATTTTGTATTTTTCAGTGATTTTACTCCCAGTGGCATGCTGAAGGGAGGTTGGCCTGGCTACCTGTTACCTAGTCCAAGACACAAAAAGTCAGCTTTTTTTCACCTCTTCATCTTAGTTAGTAGGACTAAATAAATCAGAAGAAATGGGGGGGGAACTTAAGGGTGGAGACATTATCCAATTCAAACTGTCAGCCCTCTCCTTCTCCTAATACCACTTGTATCTATTCTAGTTGTGCTGACGAGAGGGGACATTTTCCCAGCAAGTGTGTGGTGGAGAAGATCTTGGTCTTAGGCCTCAGGAAGGAACCATCTTCTGTGACCACCCACTCATCTGGTGAGGAAACTGTCCTTATCTCCTGCATGAAGGGGGCCATCTTGCTCTTCTTCTATGCTGTTAATATGTTCCCAGGGGAGAAGACTTAGGGCTTGAAGTAATATGATAGGTATACCTGTATGTTTTTATACTATGGATATTGAAAGCCTGGAGAGTACAATCCATGTTTAGGGTGCAGAGGATGGGAATTATATCTTGCTAAGTGAATTTTGTAGGGAAATCACTTTGTTCCTTAAGTTTCTTTTCAACCAGTGTTGCACTCAAACAGTGAAGTTTTTCATGTTTTAAAAAATTTGTGTGGTGCATGCCTATAATCCTAGCACTTGGAAAGCTGAGGCAGGGAGATCGCCACAAGTTTGAGGCCAGCCTGGGCTCCATAGTGAGTTCAAGGCCAGCCTGAATTACAGAGTGACTAATTCATTAATTAATTTTAAAAATGAGTAAAGGTGAGGGCTGGGAATTTAGCTCAGTGGCACCGCACCTGCCTTGAAAGTGCAAGGTCCTGAATTCAATCCCTGGTACCATTTTTAAAAATGAATAAAAATGCATGAATTAAAATACTATTAAAAATGGATTATCCTAGCTGGGCGTGGTGGCACACACCTGTAATCCCAGCATTAGGGAGGCTGAGGCAGGAGGATGGCTGTGAGTTCGAGACCAGCCTGGGCTACATTGTGAGTTCCAGGTCAGTCTCAACTACATAGTGAACCCTGTCTCAAAAACCAAAAAAAAAAGGATTATCCTAAGTGAGGTATAAGGTCTTATAATAGCCTCAGGAAATATGTCAGATTTGAATAAAAGATTTTTCCTTGCTTCGTATTCCTGAGTCTCTCCTTGTCTCTGTACAGATGGGAAAGCTCAGCCGGTGGCTTTTGTGTATTGTGCTGGTACTTCCACATTGAGCCTGGAGAAGCTTTCCCTGAACATTGGTGCAGACTGGGAAGTCCACATCCAATGAGAGAGTGGCTGGCCACACACACAGGAGTGGCCTGCACCTTACAACCCTTGGCCTTTTTCAGGATTTGTGCTGCAGCCTGATGAGCTTCCCTTGGTGGAGAGTGATCTTCCACTGGTCACTAGTGTACTAATAAACAGTGCATTGCACATTTTAAGAGTTGAGGTCTTACATATTCCAATGTATGAGTGTTGCTCTTTATGTAAACACCACCGGTCTCACAGACCCTCAAAGCTCAAGACATGGACAGAATTTGTGAGTTTCCATTGCTTCCTGGGCCACAGCCCCAGGAGCCGCTCTCCTTGCCAGGTAGCCTGAGGGCTTCCGTGAGGCCAACACTCTGGTGCAGCAGCAGAGCTCCCAAGGCTGCAAAAGCTGGCCAACCTGGAGGGGCAGACAGGTCCTGTGGGTACCGCACCCTACCGCAGAGGGAAGTGGTTCTCCACAAGAGACTGACTCACCGGGAGCACAGGGTGGTCTTCCTTTCATGCTTCTTGGGTTCAGAAGTTCCAAATTAAGCTTCTTACAATTCACATTTTTCATATCTTTTATTAAATGCTGTCTAGTAACCAAAGAGTATTTAGAACATGAGCAAACTATGATTAATAACAATGAAATAAATACCTGTGGCTCCACCACTGAAACTTCAGAGACAGCCCAGGGCTAAATCTAGGGTAAGACAGGTGAGACACTTGCCTCAGGCACAATCAGTAATCAAAAGTACTTTGCTGCATTATTTTTTAAAATCAAAATTAATGCAAAAGATACTCATGCTGAGCAGGGATTTAGCTCAGTGGTACTGCACCTGCCTCGAAAGCACAAGGTCCTGAGTTCAATCCCCAGTACTGGAAAAAAACTCATGCTGAATGAAATATCAAATTTTAAAATAACAACCGGCTCAGTGGGGCTGCGTTTTCCTTCCTCCTCAAGCTCTGGGATGCCTGGTGCAGGACAGAACTGGGCAGTAGACCAGCTGCTTCTAGAAGCTCTGCTTGGAGACCCACTGCCACCATGTGCACCATGAGACAGCTCAGTGCTGTCTTCTCAGGCCACCCCTCTGGGCTACTTAGAACTACCACACATGTGCCTTCATTCACTGGGCCTCAGTCTCCTTCCCTCTTGATCCAGACAAATCCTCCCATCCACTTTTCTGGTAAACCTTTTTAACTGACCCACTGTGCCAGCTCCACGGTACCCAGCAGCCATGAGCTTGCCCCTCTGAGAGGTCCACACTTGGCAGTTGTGTTACACTTCCGTTCTCGGGAACTATGCCTTAATGTTTAAGTATGTCTGTCTCCTACTCCCCAGATGTCCCTTGAGAGCATATTACATTTCTGTTACCCACTAGAGCGCCACTGCATTTGGTTTTTGGTAACTATTGTCTGTGATTGGCTAATTGATGGATTTAATTGATTAAGGGACCACTGAATACATTTACTTCTGATTTGCTTTTCTGACACAATATTCTAACCAAATATATCAGTTGAGGTTTTAACTTTATAAGTAGGCATATAGGCAAGCAGATCATTTGCTTCTGTTTTGGTATGTTTTACAACTGAGGAGAAAGGAAAATCCTACATTAAAGTCATAGATGCAAGCTTCAAATTTCCTTTAACCTAAAATAAGACTTAGCCTGAAAACTAAGTGTTCTTTCCTAATGGCTTTTGTTGTACTCAGGGTTTTGGCAAGGGAGAACATTTAATACAGGACACATAGTATATAGGACTATTTTATGATGTTTACCTAAAAAGGCAAATAGAGGAGTGCATGAGATTAACCACACACTAGAGGTCCACATAATCCAGCCAAGGGTCAGGATCCCACAGCAGTGTCCCACACAAGTCCAGCTAAAGACCTAGGATCCAAAGCAATGTTGCCCACAAGTCCAGCCAATTGACCTAGAGCCCCATACTGAGGATCTGCACCTGGAAGGCCCAAAGGCCAGTGGTGGAAGCCAGAAAACCTATTCCAGTGGGGCAAAGGATTTGTGCCAGCAGGCTGAGCCAGGAGGTGATGCTCATGGTAAAGATTAGAGCTTCCCTGACAAGAACAGCAGCAATTCCCAGTGACCATGAGGCCCTGAGCGTCTCCTCCTACGATAACAGCCAAGTTTGCATCAGGAAAACTATCCGCAGCAAGCTTCTCCTAGAAAATCAACAGCCCATGATCTTCTCCAGTTCTCTTTTTATGGCTATTGGTAACAATCCTCAGGTGGATCTCCCACACCCAGACCACACTGATTCAGTTCCGCTGGGTATTACAAGTGACCCATTAGTTAATCCACCACAGCTTTTAATAACATTTAAGACTTAATCATTAAAAACTATCTTCAGGCCCAGCATGGTAGTACACACCTGTAATTCCAGCACTTGGGAGGCTGAGGCAGGAGGATCACTGTGAGTTTGAGACCAGCTTGGGCTACAGAGTGAGTTGAAAGCCAGCCTGGAATACATAGCAAGAAACTGTCTCAAAAAAAAAAAAAAATCCTTAGACCAA
Organism: Fukomys damarensis; assembly: GCF_012274545.1. NCBI lineage: Eukaryota > Metazoa > Chordata > Mammalia > Rodentia > Bathyergidae > Fukomys > Fukomys damarensis. The sequence continues at coordinate 34,028,429 of NW_022900929.1, read as the reverse complement.
TATTCATTGTGTAGATATTCAGAAAAACTGTCAAAAAAAAAAAAAAATCCTTAGACCAATATTCATTGTGTAGATATTCCATTTAAAATAGTTTTAAAGAGAGGACATAAGAACAAATAGAGTAAGTTAGCAAGGAACTACTCTATCTTGACCCAAATCTACACTGAAAGGTTTGCCAAGCAGTCAAGAGAATGTGAGTATTTGTAGCTTTTCTGCTCACACTGCTTCCTACCGCTCCTGCCTGGAGCCAGAGGACCGTGCAACCCTGTTGGCCTGCAGGCATTCAGCTAACTTGCTTGGTGATTCTTGACGTGTTTCCATAGGAAACTGGACTTTATGTAAGAAATTAGAATCGTGTCACCAGAGATTTTAACAGAGCTGCACAATGAATGCTTAGCTTATATCTTCAAGACTTAAATGCAAAGGAATAAATTGACAACTCAGTTTAAAAACAGGAACTGGTCAACAGAAAAATGGACAAAGGTAAACAAAAAAAATAAGTTAAAACCAACAAAATAAGCATGCGAAAGAAACTGTCTCATTAACAACCAAATAAATGATTTTACACTTTGCTTTCTTGGCCAAGATTAAAAAGAATGAAAATGTCCAGATCTAATGTGCGTGTGGGAAACGTGCACTCTTGCACATCACTGGTAGAATTATAACAAGTGTCATCTTTTAGGACAGCAGTGGTATCAAAACTTCATTTTATTTATTATTTATGTATTTTTTGGTACCAGGAATTGAACTCAGGACCTTGGGTTTGCAAGGCAGGTGGCAGCACCACTGAGCTAACTCCCCGGCCCTCAAAATTTTAAATTTGTGTGCACAGAAACTCCACTTCAGACAAGTTAGACAAATGCTCAGAGCCACTCTCTGCAATGTGCTTTATAGGGTGGAAAACTGGAAAGGAGCTAGATGTCCTTTAACATGAGCATTTGTTACAACAGCATTTCTGTGTAAGGGAATAGTATGTAACCATTAAAAATAATGATCTACATTTATGTATCAGCATAGAAATGTTTCTGAATAAATGTTTACTTAGTGGTTCCATCTGAGCAAAAGTTAGAATGAAACAGTCAACTCTGAAGGAAACTGCATAATTTTCAAAACATGAAAACCACAAAACACAGGTCTGAGGAACTGTTGCAGATGGAAAGAAACTAAAGAGACATCACCACATATGTGTGACCTGAGGTTGGGTTCGAGGCCTATAAAGGACATGGTTAGGACAATTTGGCAGCATTCTGAAAGGCATCTTTTGATTGCATAGTGATTTTTCTAATTTTGAGGACTGTGGCTTATGATATAGAAGAACTGCCTTGGGTTCTGGCAAACAGTGGAGTTCAGTGGCATGCAGCCCTTTTAATATTGATCTCAGGTTGCCAGGCAGCAGAAATGCAGTCAAATACAGATCCCTGGAGCTTCGTGGTTTTTAGCTCATAATGAATCTTCCTGCCTAAAAGTTCTTGGTGATGAGACTTCCATGACAATGTCATGCACTACTACCAAACTACAGGGGGCCCATGATATTAAAATACCTCCTCAGCCTGGTGGGGAGAAGTCATGCTGAAAACACAAGGAAGGACGCAACAGCCAGCATTCCAGAAGAAACAAAGCAGATGTCAGACCTGCTTATCCACCGACTGATCTTGCTAAAGGCTGTGCTGCCACAGCAAGTCCTGGTGACACTAGACCACTGCTCCTTGACAAGTGCTACCTGCAGTGCTGGTGGAATCAGAGTCCTGCCGTAGCATGTAGGAGAGAGAGCCCTGACTATCTGTGCAGAGATCTCACAACCAACTCATCTCAATGGAGGAGTTTTAGCCATCCATTCACTTCTTCACTTTGGTTCCGCAGTCAGCTAGCTGAGTGATCCTGGCCAAGCCACTTAACCTATTATGGGCTTGGTTTCCTCATTTGTTAAAGATAACAGATCATCTCTAACTTCTGAGTTTTCCATGATCTAGCTATAAAGATACAGCACATATCTCATTTCCTTGGTGGCAAAATGGAATTAAACCTACAGTGTGGTTCTATAGACTGAAAATAACTCTACATAGATAAAAAGGAAAACAGTACCTTTACAGCAGAGAAAAACCAGGGGCCACTACCTTGGTCAAATGATCAAAATACGCACAACCTGTAATAAAACAGTTATGCACTGCCAAATAGGACTTGCAAAGGACACATTGCATCTGTGACATTTCTCTCTAAATCCATAACCTTGATCCAATCATGTGAAAAACACCAGACAAACCCAAATCCAGGGAGTTTTTTTTGTTTTGTTTTGCAGTACTGGGGATCGAACTCAGGACCTTGCACATTTTATAAAATACCTGAGAGTGGCTATTCAGAAGGGTCAGGATCAGGGCCAGGGATGCTCAGTGGGGCCACACCTGTCTGGCAAGTGCAAAGTCCTGAGTTTGATTCCTGGTGCCAAAATAATACAAACTGCCAGGTGTGGTGGCGCAGGCCTGTAATCCCAGCACTCTGGAGGCTGAGGCAGGAGGATCATTGAGTTCAAGACCAGCCTGGGCTACATAGTGAGTTCCAGGTCAGTCTCAACTACATAGTGAGACCCTGTCTCAAAAAACAAAACAAACAAACCAACAACAAAACCACAAAAAAAAATATATATATAAACAAATAAAAATAAAAAAGAAGTAACAGGATCATGAGAGCCCAAGATTGTGGAATCATTAGACTGGAGGACACTAAGGACTGCTATCTTTACAACTCTTATAGGAGTCTAAAATTACTTTTTAAGTTGCATTTTTTGGGTTTTTTTGGGGGGTACCAGGGATCAAACTCAGGCCCTTGCACTTGTGAGGCAGACGCTGGACTTTTTAAGTTTTTTAGAGGACTCAGCATGAAGTAGCTAGCTCTCAGTAGGTACTTAGTGAATGGTAGGTGTTGAGAGTAAACAAATAGATTGCTTCTGATAGTGTTAATCAAAGTGATAATTTGGAGGGCCGAAGAATAGGATAAGGAGCCATTAGCTGGCACTGTTGGCTGAAATATGTTATTAAGACTAGTTCTTCATCCTTGAAGAAGTTTCTGGGAGCATCTGTGCTCATGATCTGCCTTTTGACAGTGGCTCAGTTTGGACCGCTCCATGAGCACATCAGTGTCCTGGCTGTGAGGCTAGACAAAGCTCGACTTGGACCTACGCAACTGGGAAGGCATTTGATGCATGACTGCTGCCTCTCACCCCTCTGTGCTAGACATTCCCACCCTGCCCAGACCCTGTGTGTCACTCATGTATCTTAGTTACTAAGAGGTAGCATTGCCGTAGACAGCAGAGAAAGGAAGCTCTGCAGGTGTGTGGCCCAGAGACAGCTTCTCCCCCACAAGCAAATCAGCTAAGAAACTTTGATTGCATTGTCAAAGTCCTAAGTATAGGAAATTTCCCAGCCAGGTATAGTGAGCACACCTGTAATCCCAGCACTCCAGAGCTTGAGGCAGGAGGGGTCACTGTGAGTTCTAGGTCAGTCTGGACCATATAGTGAGTTCAGGGCCACACAACGAGATCTTGTCTCAAAAAAAAAAAGTATAAGAAATTTCTTTTCACACAGGGAAATTTCATTCAACAGATATATAACATAAATTTATTAAGGGCCTTCTATATGCTTAGCCCTGTGGGTAGAATGGGACCTAGTCCCATCTTTACAGTCTTTTGGGCAAACTGAAAGTTAAGTAAGCTAAACAAAATCAGGCCAGCCAGGTGTGCTGGTGCATGCCTGTAATCCCAGCACTCTGGGGCCGACACAAGAGGATTTACAAGTTTGAGCCCAGCCTGGGCAGCTCAGTGAGACACTGTTTTAAAAAAGACAAGGGAGAGCCAGGTGTGGTGGTGCACACCTGTAATCCCAGCGCTCGGGAGGCTGAGGCAGGAGGATCACTGATTTCAAGACCAGCCTGGGCTACATAGTGAGTTCCAGGTAGTCTCAACTACATAGTGTGACCCTGTCTCAAAAAAAACAAAACAAACAAACAAAAAAACAGCAACAAAAAAAGACAGGGGAGGGCCAGGGATTTGGCTCAGTGGTTCTGCTGCCTGCCTCACAAGCACAAGGACCAGAGTTTGATCCCTGGCACCAAAAAGGCGGGGGGGTGGAGTCTGGGGATATAGCTCAGTGTGAGGGTCCTGGGCTCACTCTTCTGTACCTTACATACTATGTACACACATACGTACGAGTTAGTTCTGTGAATTTCAGGGTGGTACAGAGCCCTGTGCTAGGAACCAGTGTTATGATGGGGGAATGGGGGAAGAAAGCCCACCTTTACTGTCTGGGCCTTTGGCAGGTTTCAGGGTGGGCAGCAGTCTTTGCAGAGACGCTTTTATCCATGAGGAGGCAAGCCTTGGGGGAGGGACGTGTTCAGGAATCACACACAGAGCAAATGCTAATTGTATCCAGGGTGTCCCAGAGGCCTGAGTGTCAGGGGCTTGGTCCTGAGGGCGACAGTGCTGGGAGGTGCTGGCGCTTTTCAGAAGCTGAGCCCAGCGAGAGACCCTCAGGTCCCCGGTCTGTAGGTCCCTCAGTCCCTCCTCTTCCTCTTCTGCTTCCCGACCATGAGGTGAGCAGTTTTGTCCAGCTACAAGCTCCTGCTGTGGTGCTGCCTGATGGGACCAGGCAGTCACGGGCTGGAATCTCCATACTGTGTGCCAAAGTAAACTTTTAAATTAGTTATCCCAGGTATTTCGTCACAGCAACAGAAAGGTAACAGTCAGTAAATGTATCATTCAACCACACCTAACCCCACAGTGGTATTAAATTCAGGACTTCTCTAACAACACCATTTACTGAATGCTTAAGACAACCCTGACACTATTTTAAACACATTCCACTAATTAACTTGTTTAATCCTCTTACCAGTTCAGCAACAGGATGACTATCATTGTATTCACTTTACAGGTGAAACACTGACACAGAGGAAGAAAAGAAAAGCACCTCAGCTAAAGCTAGACCAGCACAACCAGTATGTTACCAGCCCTGCTTCTGAACCACAAGTCAATCTCTAGACAATGCTGTCTTCTATTTTCCACTCCAAAAGTAGAAAGATCCTTGACATTTTCATGGAGGAACAGCATAGGCTGAAGGTTCCTACAATTCCAGTCCTAGGATTCTTCAAAGCTGCAGCCCAGAGACCACGAGCCTGGTCAGTGCTCCCTATTCAGCGGTCACTTCCCCCTTTTCCCACAGTCTTGGGTCTTGGGTTAGAGAGGGAAGGCCACATGGGAACAGCTATGGCTATGGACCCAGAGAGCGGTTCCCCGGGGAAGGAGATAAGAAAGAGGCCAGGCAGGCCGTTCTCTTCCAGACACTTATGCCCTCACTAAGAATCCTGAGACCACTCTCAGAGAGGCCAGCCCAGGACCTGAGGCAAACCCAACTCTCTGTCCAGTTACAGCTTCCGTCTGGAATGCCTAATGGGGCACAGCTTGGCAGTCGACATGTAATCCGCTCAGATGCACTTTTTGTGGCAGACTGGTCTGGGTGTTTCTTTGGGAGATGAGGTCAAATGAGAGAGAGAAGACAGGGTCTCGCAGCTGAGGACTCTCCTGAGTGGCATTTTCCACCCACACAGTTCCACTGAGCATGGACATTCTAGAAGAGATGCCAAACCCAGTAATGTTTTGGTACCTCAGAGCTATAGAAAGTAAAAGTCATGTTTTAAAATATATGGAGTAGGGCTGGGAGGGTAGCTCAGTGTGAAGGCCCTGGGTTCAATTCCTACTACCACAAAAAAATAAAATATACAGAATATTACCCTCAAATTCAATATCTCACAGTATAGCTAGCTTCTTGTTGTTTGTTTGGTTTTGTTCTTTGGGGGATTTGTGGGGGTTGTTTTGTTTTGATTTTTAGTTTTTTTTGAGACAGGGTGTCACCATGAAGTCCAAGCTGGCCTCCAACTCACAGTGATCCCCCTGTCTCAGACTTCCCAATGCTGGGATTACAGGTGTGCACCCCCTTTTGTGTCCAGCTCTAGTTAGCTTTTGGGGTGTATGTGTGTGTGTTTCATTTTGTTTTCGGTATCAGGAATTGAACTCAAGCCCTTATGCTTGTAAGGCAGGTGGCGGAACCACTGATCTAAATCCCCAGCCCTTCTAGTTAGCTTTTAAAATATTGTTTTCATTAATTTAGTGGCCCAGTGAATGTCTCTTTGTGGCTTCCACTGTCCACCTTACTCAGCTATTCTCCTCTCACTTCCTGGCCACACGGGAACTCACTGGCAGCGCAGGAAGCTCTCTGGCCAGGCCCTCCTCTCTCTCCATACAGTCCCGACACAGGCTAGCCTTTCTCCGGTGCTCACAATCTTCTTCACATCTATTTTTAGTTTGCCTGGCTCAGGCTTCTTGGGCTAGTGGAGCATAAGCCTTCCACTCTGCCTGTCCCTGGCATGAGTGCAGCTGGTAAGAGCCCCCAGGTACAGAGGGCTCAGAAGTCCTGCTGTCCTCTTTCCTCAGGGGAGCTGATGGCTCCAGGACTGAAGCTTGGTTTTTAAGTGGGCCATGAGGCCAGGGGACCTTCTGACGGGCTTTCTGTTTGGAATTGGAGGTGGACATTTTTCTCTCAGATGACAGACTCACTCCAACTTCCCCTCTGCCCTGGCTTCCCTCCCGTGAAGGCAGCTGTACCTTGTTTTCTTTAAAACCTCTTCCTCTGAAAAGCCGCCTGCCATGCCGAGCGTGATAAGTGCATCTGTGGCCTCTCGGACAGGGGCCGAGCCCAGGTCCCCGGGGCCAGGCCCCCAGCCAGCCCAAGGAAAGGCCACCGAAGCTGGGGGCGCACACCCAGGCGGTATCTATTCAGCCATCATCAGCCGTAACTTTCCCATCATTGGAGTGAAAGAGAAGACATTTGAGCAGCTTCACAAGAAATGTCTAGAAAAGAAAGTTCTTTATCTGGACCCTGAGTTTCCACCGGATGAGACTTCTCTCTTTTACAGCCAGAAGTTCCCCATCCAGTTCGTCTGGAAGCGCCCTCCGGTGAGTAGCTTGCTGGCTCTGGCTGCTCACTCAGACATTCCACCTCCCTCCGCTCAGCAGGACAGGCTCATGCTCCAGTGGAAGAGCAGGGGAGAGGGCAAGGCCTCTGTGTCTCCCCACACTAGAAGGCGAGGCAGGGTGGATCCTGATTCTCTTGCTCTCTCGCACTGAGGGTGGGGGGTCGCTCTGTTCTGTTTGTGGTACTGAGGATTGAACCCAGTTCCTTTGCACTGAGATACATCCCCTGCCGTTTTTATTTTGGGACAGGATCTTACTAAGTTGCCCAGGTTGGGCTCGAATTTGGGATCTTCCTGTCTCAGCTGGTGCTGGGATTATAGGGGTGGGCCATCTTGCCTGGTTAAAACTTGATTTTTCAAAAAAATAAATAAATATTCTTTCCCCAGAACAAATTCCAGCCCGACCAGATCTACCTTCTCTGTTTAGACAGCCTGCATCTTTGTAAAATTCCTTCTATTTCACCCAGAACCCTAGGAAAAGAAAAGGCACAGGCAGAGGCTACTTTTCCAAGCATGAGACAGTAGGATGACAAGAACCCTAGCAGTTGTCTCCCCACACCCAGACGAGGAAACCCAGGCAGGCGCGGGGAGCGTGTGCCCAGCCGGATAACATCTCTGCTCCCTCGGGAAGCTCTTCAGCTGCAGTGTCACTTACTGTGACCCTACCGGCTGGAAAGTTATGTTCCCTGGCTCCTTTCGCCATCATTCCGCTAATATGACTCTTGTTCTTTTTTTATGTTTTGGTCTGGTCTATATTTTTTTCCAGGAAAATTAAACTGCCTACAATTACATAAATAAGAACAAACATTTCATTACAAGTAGGCCCACAGGTCGGCTGGCAGGGGAAGTCCAGGATTTTGCAATCAAGTCTAGTGGGGCTCTGCAGGGCGGGCAGGGTAAGCAGAGGAGGCCTGGGCCTGGCAGACCTGCGCTCTAGAATGTAGGTGACCTGGCGGGGAGGAGGGAAGGCAGGGCTTGGAGTTCAGGAGGGTGCAGGGCCCCTGCTCCAGCGGGAGACAGCGCCTTGGGAGCAGCCGCGGACAGGGCAGCCGGAAGGGGGCGCAGGCGGCCTCTCCCTCGCCCAGCCACCTGCCGGGATAGGCGCCCCTCGGATGTTGGGTTCTCTCAAATATTGTGTACATGTGAATTCCATTTGAATAGTATTTGACAGATGCAAATGTTCTGTACATGCATTACCTGCATTAATCCAAGGGTTAGCCCTGAAGGCATCAGGGGAATGCAGATGAAAGCCTTGCTATCAACCACTAAATTACTGTACTTTGTCCAATAGAAAAAGGCAGACTCAGGATTTCTGTCCCTGCGCCATGCTTTCATCCTGGGGACACGAGGACATCACCGGGCACAGGGACGGGGTGGGGGCACCCCATGCTCTCAGGAGATCAGGGGAAGCTGCAGCCTCTGTTCTACCTTCTCACCCCTACTCAGAGTCCCTTAGCGCCCCTTGGAGGGCTCAGCACCTGCTTCTGCCCCTCGGCCCCTACAGTCCACTTAAAGGCCAGTCTTTACTTACTGCAGTTCTGGGAATCAAACCCAGGGCCTCTCGCATGTCACACAAACACTTGACCATTAAGTTACATCACAGGTCCTTTTAATTTTAAGATAGGGTCTTGCTTAGTTATCCAGGCTGGCTTCTGACTTGAGGTCCTCCTGCCTCAGCCTCTTGAGTGACAGGGATCACAGGCATGGGCCACTGTGCCCAGCTGACTCTTCTTAATTCAAGAAATTTCTCAGCCAAGAAATAACACACACACACACACACACACACACACACACACACACACCCTATATACAGGGCAAGTAACTGGAATGTTAGGAAGACAAAAATTTTTGTCGCTGGGAGTCCTGATGAGTGCAGCTGTCTCGTTGACTGTCAGGCGTCAGTGTCCAAGCTGACAGGGGATCAGATGGCAAGTTTGACAGTTTCCCTATCCCAGGGGGAGGGGTTCAGGCTGAAGCCAGACATGAATTACTACCCAGTGTGGGCTCCCCAGCAGCCCTGTGTGCCGTGGGGCTCCTTCACTGCCCGTGACGATGCCGAGGACCTCCACTGCAGACTGTGGAGTGGAATGGCGCTCCTTTGCCATCAGGAGGATCTGAGGCAGCAGGGTGCAGAGTTCAAGCCCATCCTGGGTAATATGGTGAGACTCTGCCTCCAAAACCACATTTTTTATCAAAGAATAAAGAAATGAATGCTGCAAGGAACTTTATTCTCGGCCCAATATTTGGCTTGCTGCCGGAGTGCTTGGGCACATCCCCTCCCTGCGAACACACCTCACTGACACCCCACACCGTCACGGTGAGTCCAGACTTCTCAGCCACGACTCAGGCCTCCCTCAGGCTGCCCTACCTACCCTGCCACCCCCATCTTCCCCTCTCCCTAGACCCAGATTCACCAGCAGGCTGGGCCCTCTTCCCCAGGGCCTCCACTCTTCTGTCCTCTGCCTGGTTGCCCCTCTTCTACTTACCTGGTGGGTTGCCTCTGTCTCTCCCCAGCATTACCCAGGCATCACTTTCTTCAAGGCCTGTTCCTCTTTAGTCTCCTTCCCCTACCAGGCCAGGCCTGTGGGGGCTGCCAGGACAGCCAGACTTAACAAGACTGGGAACTCCTGAAAGTCTTTCAAATACTCCTAGAGAGGGTGGGGCAAAGCCCTCGAGATTGTTTTTACTGAAATCATCAGTGTGCTCCAGCCTTAAAAGCTAGACTTGTAAATGAACAGAGCTATTTACTGTGCCGGTTGTGCTCTAACATACACTGCCATGTCAGGGTATGAAACAGCACAAGCAGAAGTCCAGGCTGCTCCTCGCAGTGCTCCCGCTGTGTCGGCCCCTAGGCGATGGCCCTGAGCTTTCTACTGGCCGTCACTAAAGGACAACACAGCCAGTGTCCACCTGGCCTTCAGAGCCAGAGCACTGCCTCGAGCTCACTGGTACAGAGCAGAGTCGGAGCCGGTAGACGAAAATCAAAAGCACAATGACTCCAGAACTTTCTGCATTGCAGAGCCCTCTTGGAAACATCAGTTTTCTGTGCACATCTGTGGCCATCGTGACTCTTGTCAGACCTGCCGCTGTGCCCATCTTGTGCTGGCACCATCTCGATGTTAGACCTCACAGATGGTCTTGACCCCAGCTCCTGAGCTCAGTGCAGTAGAAAGAAGATGAATGAAGCTTGCAGAAATGTGAGGGCAAATGGCACCCTAGAATGGAAAAATAAAGATTCCTGGGCCAGAAATTTAGCTCAGTGGTTCTGCCTCCTGCCTCATAAGTGCATCACATCAAATAAGCTCCTCTAACTTAACCCCAAAGATGACCCCAGAACTCCATCTTTACCTCTGAGCTATCATTTTTGCAGCACTGGGTAATCTTGGTGTTGTGGCTTCAGACTCAGTCAGCCTGAATTATCTGTAGATCCCATATTTGCAATTCATCTCTGCAATAAAATATATTTATAACCCCCAAATTGGGTTTATGATAACTTCTGAAACTAGGAAAAATTCAAATTGCCCTGTATACTGTTCACCACTGAGTTGAGCACTTGGCCCTCAGAACAGATGTGCCATGGGTCAGGATTAGCGTTAGGGTTAGGGTGGGTCAGCGTTAGTTAGAGTAAGTGTTAGGGTTAGCGTGGTGTCTGGTAGGAGCTCTGAACACAAGGCATCTTCCCTGCAGAGTTAACCAACCTACACCATTCCCATCTAAAACGCAGAAATTCTGGGTTGGCACACAATTGTTATTTTCTTCCCGTGTGAGAAGGGAGTAGTGAGCTGAACTGCTGCAAAAGCTCATTAGAGCAGGAAGCCCCTGATCTTGGCCCCGGAACCAATGTCTTGCTTAGTTTCCTCTCTCAGGGAAATTACCAGGCTTCCTAGTAAAGGTGGCGTGGCGAGAGGTCTGCTCAGGATCTGTTTCTGTCGGACAGTGAAACAGAAGTTGGCTCCCTGTGCTGGCCACAGAGAGGAGGCACCGGGCCCTTGCACAGAGCAGTGAGGACAGGTGGATGTGCAGCAGTGCGGTCTGGTCTCAGCTCTGGTTCCACCATCACCAGCCACACAAATATTCTAAGTGCGGCTTTTCCCTGCTGTGCTAGAGAAATGGATCTTAACATCCGGCTGCTCTGAGGTGCCACCCTTAATCCCAGATGCTCCAGGAAGGCAGTAATTACCACCAACACAGGCAGCCCCCTGGCCCGGAAGATGCAGACCCCAGCTCCACCCTTTGACCTCACGACCTCAGGAAGGTCACTGATCATCCTTAGGTCTCAATTTCCCCGTCTGTGGAAAGCAAATCACAATCCCTAACCTTCTCAAGTTGGTGTGAGAGTTAAAGGAGATGTAAGTATGCTCTACATGGTGGACAGTTGAGAGTATAATGGTAAATGTCGAAAGGCTAAGGGAAGCTGGGGTTATAGAGCTCAGTGGTACAGCACTTTGCCTACTGTGCATGAGGCCCTAGGTTCAAGCCCCAGCACCACCAAAACCAAACAAACAAAAAGTTAAAGGGGCAGAAAAAGAAAAAGGCAACATGAAACATCCACCTGAGAGCCAACTTCTCTCTACTCAGTGGAGAATTAGGATGGAGACATCCTGGGGTGGGCGTGGGGAGCTGAGAGGGCGCCAAGATTTTGGTGAAAGTGGGAAATCTGTAAATAACTCCTAGGGCCACTTTCTTATGCTGCCCAGGACAGTAGCTCCTTCTGAGTGAGGGTCGTGGTGGGGACAGGGCTCCAAATGTCCAGATGCACACAGGGAAATGACTCACAGCATAGTGCAGAAGACGGGGAGGGGAGGCCGGAAACGGCCAGAGACATAGGAGAAGCGCTCCCTTGCTCTGAACAGGCACAGCATGGTTCGGGCGTGCACGCGTTCTCTAGCCACTCAGTCTGCTGCCCATCAAACACCTGCCAGTGTCCTCTGGTCTCCTTTGTCGTCTTCTCTCACGCTCCAAACCTGGATTTTGCTAATATTCTGCTTAGGTTCCTGTGCTCATTAGTGAGAAGGAATGAGCCTATTATTATTTCTTTTCTTTGCTGTACAATTTTGGCATCAAGGTTCTAGTAGCCTCACAAAATGAGTGGGGAATGTTCTTTCTTCCTTTCCTGGAAGGAGATTTATGAGATAGGAGCTAAAGGTTTCTTTCTTTGGTAGAAGTTGGCCAGTAATTTCTTCACAGATTTTATAAATCTACTGATATAATCTGCAATAATGACAGGATCGTGTAAAATTGTTTTTCTTCTTGAATCAGTGGTAATCTCTTCTATCTTCCTTTTTCCCCTTTTTTATTAGTCCATGTTTGCAGTGTGTAATGTTTACATTCCTTGTGTGGAGCTGGTTCGCTGTTTTTTTTCACTCCCTTTCCCCCCTCCCCACTTCTTCCTTCATCTCTTGATCTCCTTCCTCTTGAAAAAGGTCTGTCTCTCTACTTCCTATTATTGTTTATTTGACTCTTTATTCATATTTTGGGTTTTTCATATAAGAGAATCCATGCAATATTTAACCTTGTGTGTCCTCATGTTTTACTTACCATTATGATCTCAAGGTGCGTCCATCTTCCTGCAGATGACTCAAGGTTATCCTTCTTTATGGCAGATGAGTACTCCATTGTGTGCAAATACCACATTTTCTTTTTCTTTTTTCTTTTTTTTTTTTTTTTTTTTTTTTTTTTTGGTACTGGGGATCGAACTCAGGTCCTTGTGCTTACAAAGCAGGCAGTGGGACCTCTCAGCTAAACCCCCAGCTCAACACATGCTCTATCTATTCACCTGTTCATGAACATATAGGCTGCTTCCAAGATTTAGCTGTTGTGAATTGTGCTACTACAAACATGGGTGTCCCTGTATTGCCATAACATGATGTCTTTAACTCTTTCGGGGAGACTCCTAGAACGGGAGTAGGTGGATCAAATGGAACCTCAAGGTTCTTGAGGAATCTCCATACTGATCTGCACAGTGGTTGTACTAGTTTACACTCCCAGCAATAATGTACAAGGGTTCCCTTTCCCCCACAGCCTCACCAGCACCCGGGAGGCAGAGGGAGGAGGGTCACATGAAGTTTGGGGCCAGCCAAGGCTACAGAAAGAGATCAAGCCCAGCTCTCAGATCTGAAAAAGTTTTCCCCTATAGTCCTCGGTCGATCTCAATGTTGTCTTCTGGCTTTTTTGCAGTTACTGCATAGTCTTTTTCTCTGCTTTTAAGATCTCTCACCAAGGATTTAGCTCAGCAGCACCACACCTGCCTGGCAAGTGCAAGGTCCTGAATTTAATTTCCAGTACCGAGAAAGAAAAGAAAAAAACAAAACAAAATCTGAAAAATCCCATTAAGATCTTCTGTCTCTCTCACATTGTCCAATGCCACTACATTGTGTTTAAGCATATATTTCTTTATATCTTTCCTGCTTAGGATTCATTGGAATTCTTGAATGTGAAGATTGGAATTGTTGACCACTTCTAAAAGCCCTTTCCACCATCTTCTGAAAACTTCCTCTACTCCACATGGATCTTAACACATTCTTGCTCTTTTCAATTTCCCATCTCTTTCATTCTTCTTGTGATCTTCTAGATGATTTCACCTGACCTAGCTTTTGGTTCATTCATTCTTACTTTAACAGTCCTGGAAAAAAATAAAATAAAAAGCAGTCCCTGATTCAGTTATTGAATTGTTAAATTTTAATATGTGAACCTTCAGTGATTTTAGTTAAAAAAAAAAAAACCCCAACCACGTATACAAGACATCTGGGGAAGAACTAAAGAAATTAGTAATGGATTTGGATGTTGAATAACACTGGAGAACAGTCATTAGCTTTCTTAGTGACACCAGTATTGTCATAAAGAGGATGTTCTTGTTCTAGGCAATGCCTGCTGTATTCTGAGCACTCCTAAATGTTGAGGTGTAAAGTGGAATAAAGATGCAACATTCGAGCTGGGCATGTTGGTGCATGCCTGTAATCCCAGCACTCAGGAGGCTGAGGCAGGAGGATTGCTGTGAGTCAGAGACCAGCCTGGGCTACATCCAGGTCAGTCTCAACTACATAGTGAGAACCTGTCTCAAAAAAAAATTAAAAAAAAAAATTTTAAAGATGCAACATTCTTTTATGTGGCTCTGCAAAAGGAATAAAATGTATACATAACATCTATCTAGATAAAATAAAGATGGCATAATGTTAACACATTTTGAATCTAGCCGCCTAATGGGTGTCCATTCTTGAAATTACTCCATAAATTTAATTTTTTTCATTACAAAAAGCTTAAAAAGTTAGATAGCTGAAGTTTAAAACCTGAATAGTGAGGGTAGAATACAAAAATCAAGGAAATCAGGACGGGGGGATTTAGGTCAGAGGTTCTGCCAGCTACCTTACAAGCTCAGGGACCCAAATTCAATCCCCAGTACCAAACGAAAAAAAAAAAATCAAGGAAATCTAGAAGGGAGAACAATGACAAAAGAAAAAGAAAACTCAATGAGGTTTAGCATCTAAGTTTTAGGAGTTCCACAGAAAAAACAAATAAAAGGAATATCAAAGAAATAATGTAAGAATCCCAGAACCAAGGAGAGCCTCTATATTGAAAAGAGTTGCTGAGTGCTCAGCTAGAGAATGGAAAGGAACCAGACAAGGTCCTTAAATATGACTTTTTTGAAGGGAGGGAGGAACACCGAAATCTTTCAGAGGGAAAACCTTAGGTCACATGCGCAGAAATGGTCACAGAATTGCATTTTACTTCCCAGCAACACCAGAGAATAAGAACAACAGAACAATGCATTAACAGTAACTTAGCTAAAATGTGAATAATGTTTACTCAACCAAACTAAACAATGGATTTTAATTTTACTGACATTTATCATGTAAATATTTTGGGAGATGGCGAACAGAACACAATGTAAAATTTTTATTTTGTTTTGTTTTTTTGGTACCGGAGATCGAACTTGGGTCCTTGTGCTTGCGAGGCTGGCGGCAGAACCACTGCGCTAAAACCCCGGCCCCTAAAAGTTTTAAATCTGATTCACCAAAATAAATACTCTATTGATACTTTCTAAAAATAACAAATGAAAAATTGGTAATATAATTACATTATTTTTAAAAAGGGGAAAAAAAAGAATAGCTCTGACATTCACAAGTAAAAAATAAATAAATAAAATAAAAGTAGGGGGCGGAGGATTTAGCTCAGTGGTTTTGATGCCCACCTCGCAAGCACAGGGACCTGAGGTCCATCCCCGGTACCAAAAAACAGAAAAATAAAATAAAAATAGGTAAATGACATTGCTTCTCAGCCTTTTGGCTGAGAGCAAGTGTGGAGAGGCAGATGCCAGAAGAAAGACTGAAGGAATTAAAAGTGGCCATCTCTGAAGAGAGGGATTAGTCTTTTGTGCACTTTCTGTATTAGTATTAATTATTTAAAACTTTGTTCATGAATAGAATAAGCTGAATGATATTTTTTAACAACTGATTATCAATTTATTAAAACAGTCGCCAAAGGCATCTGCGGTGGTGACTTCAGCCTCCACTCCTGGCTCAGTACTGATGGCAGTGATCTGCTCAACCGTCTCGGGAGGGCGGCCGTGCGAATCAGTCCGTCCCTTGTGGATTCTCACTGGAAGCGATCCCTTGTCTTAGAACCTTCACCACAGGCGGTTTCTCCTAGTGATTCTCAGGGTCTTGGTACTGGGAACGGGTGCTTTCACTCTGAGATTCTTTTCCTTTGCCCCTCTGCTCAAGTCGGCACACGCCTTCTCCAGGGGCTTCACGATGCGACTGGTGAGGGCGACCCTAACTCTGCGAACACCACCTCAGGTTCCACGGCGGGTGCCTTTACAAGACATGGGGTAGCGCGGCTTCCTGACCCACTGTTCCTCGGCAGGAGTGAGAGGGGAGGAACCAACGAGCCCTGCACCACAGCTGCCTCCTCCTCAGAAAGCAAGCTGATTATAATATGTATTGTTTATTTACTTAAAATTCGTGTATTTGCAGTTCTAGGGGGAGCACACGCAGGGGCTCATGTATGCCAGGCAAGCACCCTACCATTGAGCTACTATACCCAGCCCTCAAAACTAAAAATTCTGGGGATTTTTTGAGACAAGGTTTCACTATTGTAGCCCAGGCTGGCCTTGAACTTGCAGCTGGGATTACAGATGTGTACCACGATGCCCACCTCCTTGAAATTAAAATATTTCTTAAAAGAACTGACTTCACAAATTATTTGGAGTTAAAACAACACCTTACAATGTTAAAATTACGGTTTCAAACTTTAGTGGACATAAGAACCTCCTGGTGGATTTTTTTTTTTTTTTTTTTTTTTTTTAGTGAAATAAGCCTCCTGGTGGTTTTTTTTTTTTTCTTTTTTTTTTTGGACAGGGTCTCCCTGTGTAGTTGAGCCTGGTCTTGAACTCACAGTGATCCTCCTGCCTCAGCCTTCCGAGTGCTGGGATTACAGGTTTGCGTCACCATGCCCGGCATGGTAGATAGACTTATTTAAAATGCAGTCGCAAGAATAAAAAATAAAGAACAAAAAAGTAGGAAAAAAATTAAAATGCAGTTTTAGCCTGGCATAATGGCATATACCTGTCATCCTAGCTGCTCAGGATACAAGACAGGAGGATCACAAGTTCAAGGCCAGTGCAGGCTATTTAGTGAAGACCTTGTTTCAAAATAAAAAACAAAAAGGGCTGGGGGGTATAGCTTAGTAGTTGAGTGGCTCTTTTGGATATTGATCCCCCATACCTAAAAGAAAGAGAGAAAGAGAAAGAAAGAGGTCTTAAAGAGATCCCAGACCGTGGCAACAAACCTATGGCATGTATGCTGTTTGTGTCATTGAAAGCCAGGACGCTGGCTCCCCAAACACTTGAGCCCGCTGAATCTTGTATTCTAATACTAGCATCTCAGGGGATTCTGACGCGGTCCTGCGGTCACATTTGGACCAGCGACTAGACAGGCCGCACTCCTGGTGGGCAAGGTCTCTGGAGGGGAGGGGTGGGGAAGGCAGGAGAATGAAGGCTTCATTGCCCCCACACAATGGCTCAGAGCAGATTCCTCCTGTGCAT
Organism: Fukomys damarensis; assembly: GCF_012274545.1. NCBI lineage: Eukaryota > Metazoa > Chordata > Mammalia > Rodentia > Bathyergidae > Fukomys > Fukomys damarensis. The sequence continues at coordinate 34,011,373 of NW_022900929.1, read as the reverse complement.
TCAGCAGCCTGCATAGGATTAGTGTATACAACATATTTAGAAGGCCCCATGCTATGTCCCATTGACTGCCAGTGTCCAAGGCATGAATGCCTTTTCCAGAGGCAGGGCAAGCCTCTCTAACTCAGCACTCGGGAGGCTGAGGCAGGAGGATCACTATGAGTTCGAGACCAGCATGGGCTGCATAGTGAGTTCCAGGTCAGTCTCAACTACCTAGTGAGACCCTGTCTCAAAAAACCAAAAAAAAAAAAACCCGAACGAGTTCCAGGAAGGCTGTTGGAGGTGTCCTAAAGGTCTGTGGTCTGTCCCAGCCCACCTCTGGCACTCTTCTCCCTGCTGCCCTGGCTCCCTCTCTCACTCCACCGTGTTGCCCCTAGAACATGGGCTCAGAGGCCTCCGGCCAAAGCTGCTGACTCTGACCACAGCATTTCTCTATGTTCATTTGCATCGTGCCACTGAGGGTGGAGGAACTATATAGGCTCCGGGCCATTCAGAGAGGATTAGGCCTGGGCTGAGGGCACCACTGGCAGAGGCTGCAGGGAAGGCCCAGCTCCACTCCCAGAGCCAACACCATGCCCTTACATGCTGCCAGGATTCTTCTGTGACCGCATGATCTGAGAGAGGGACAGGAGAAGCGGAGAGGGCACTGTCAAACAGCCTCTCAAGTTTAAGGGGCAGGACTTTGTCATTCTCAGACAACAATGTCTGGCTCAGAAGCGCCTCTATGAAGACCGGGTCTTCCCTGCAGGTGTACAGGCCCTGGGCTCACATGAGCTCAACCAGAAAACCAAGATGAAGGCCATCACGTGGAAAAGGCCAAAGGTAGGGATGAAAGGGACATGGATTCAGGAGATAGCTCTTGGGAAACAGGAAGGGAAGTGGTCCCAAACCTGAGGTTATAGGTCCCACCTCCGCAAGTTCTCCATACCCGTGTGTCCCCCAAATGTCTTCTTGCACCCTCCCCAAACTGGAAGTGTTATTCTTTATTCCTCAACTAGAGAACATTGTAACAGTCTCTGGGTCCCTGATGTTGTAAATATGCACTAATGCATCGACTCAAATTTACAGCAAGCTTACAATGTGTAATGGGTCATCAGGGCTCTTCTTGAAGCAGGGGTTTAGCGATGGGAGAGTAGAGTGGTGAAGAGTTTCAAGGCACCCAGTTTGGGGGAGAGCTCTATGGAAAGTGGGGGACAGTAAAGAAATGGGAGGCTGGCTGGAGACCCGCCCTCTCCACCTCCTAAACGGCGTGTTCGTGTGGTGTTGCTGTTGAAGCCGGAAGGTCCACGCTGAGGTCCCTCCTGCGAGGGGAGAAGGCTTGCTCCCGGTGGCCCTACAGTGTGTTCAGAGGTGTTCAGGACACGGCCCTTCCTCCTGCCAGGGCTGCCTGTAACACTGAAGACAGCACAGGACTAGGCCCAGTGGACTCTGAGGTGCTGTGCGTGCGTGGCACAGTGGATTTGCAAGATGAGTCCACTGGAGTGCATGAAGGCATATTTGAGCAGTTTAAATTTCTTACTAAAATAAACTTTTAAAGGGCCATGGATTTAGTTTAGTGGTTCCACTGCCTGCCTCGCAAGTGCAGGGACCCAAGTTTGATCCCTGGTACCAAAAAAAAACAAACCAACAGCAAAAAAAAACCAAAAAACAAAAAACAAACAACCAAAAACAAAAAACAGAAAGAAAGAAATTTTTAATTTTAGAAGAACTTTGTGTTTACAGGAATATTGTGAGGCCAGTCCAGAGTTCCCCCTCACAGCAATTTCCCCTTATCTGGGCTTTTGCTGTCAATGTTTTCCGTGGCCAGTGGTCAGTGGTGGCCCAAAAATGTTAAATGAGAAATTCCAGAAATAAGAAATTCCTAAGTTTTAAATGAATCTGTTACAGTATATTATTATAAATATTCTACATTCTATTTGCTAGCTAGTTTCTCTCTTAAGAGGCTCCTTCATAAATTACACTTTATCAGCTGGGCGTGGGTGGCATCCTCTTCATTTCACAGTTTTGCAGTACTGCTCGGGTACTTTTTTAAAGTCCCTCATGCAGTGTTTGCTTGCTACTTTTCTCCCCATGGGGCCTGTGAGTTTTTGGGAAGAGGGTGGCAGAGGTAAAGTGCCATCTTTGCCATCCTTCTTTTTTGGGAAAATGGTATTAGGAACCAAGATCTGTTTGCTGGTATGCTCACTGCTACCAGAATGTCATTGTCTCTCTCCGCTGACAGAGAAAGGTGTGTGCCTGACCCACGTGTGTGCCTATCAATAAATGTGCCCTGTGGGACCTTCTGTGCCTATAGTAAACTTAACATGAGTCCATACTGACTTATGCCTAAGTATTTTCTGCTTTTTGTGATAAAGGAATGGAATTTTTAAAATTTCAAATTCCAGTTGTTCATTAGTGGTATATAGAAAAGCCATTGCCTTTTATGTGCTTTTTTGTTTTGTTTTGTTTTGTTTTTGTTTGTTTTTTCTTTTTTTTTTTTTTTTTGGTACCAGGTATCAAACTCAGGTCCTTATGCTTGTGAGGCAGGTGCCGGAACCACTGAGCTAAATCCCCAGCCCTTATGTGCTAATTTTATACCCTTCATCCTCCAGGCTACATTTGCTTATTGGTTCTAGATGGTGTTCTGAGATTTTGATTTTAGTTTTTGTCATTGGTTGAGGATTCTCTATATAGGTGCACGTGCAATTTTTTAATAAAGGCAGTTTTCTTTTGTTCTCATCTATCTTTCACTTTTTTTATTTTGTTGCATTGTGACGTTCAATATTAGGAAGAGAGCATCTAGTTACTCACCATATGGAAGTTTTAGCTGATGTTCTTTGCAAAAGTGGATGTTCTTTTCCAACTTGAGGAAGTTTTCCTCTGTTCCTGGTTAAATGAGGGCTGGGGATTTAGCTCAGTGGTGCCACTGCCTGCCTCAAAAGCGTAAGGACCTGAGTTCGAAAAAAACAGTACCAAAAATTAAAATCTTTCAAAGAATTTGTTCGTATTGTCTAAGCTATAGTAATGTTTCATTATCACCCTTTTAATGACTATGGGATCAGCAGTAATAACCTCTTCATTTTTTATGGTGCTCTTGTTTTTTTTAAGCACAATGAACTTTTTTTTTTTTTTTTTTTTTTATGGTACTGGCAGGTGGTGGCACCACTGAGCTAAATCCCTGGTCACCAAAGAATAATTATGGTTTTTTATGACTATTATTTTTGTTTTTTATTTCATTGATTTCTGCTCTAATTTTTAAATTTCTTCCATTTCCTTTGGGCTGAAATTTCTTCTTTTCTACTGTCCAAAAATGGAATATTCCCTGATTTCAGATCTTCTTTTCTGATATATTTAACCTATCAATGTCCATCTAAGTATGACTTTTCCTTCACCCCACAAATTTCGATGCTATATTTTCATTTTCATTTCACTCAAAAATTTTTCAACTTCTTTTGAAATTTCTTCTTTGACCCACGTGTATTTAGAAACATGCTGCTTAATTTCCTAATAATTTCAGCTGCCTTTTGTTCACTGATTTTTAGTTTTGCTCTACTGTGTTCTAAAAGCATGCTTTGTATAATTTCTTCTCTTTTACCCTTGTCAAAAGGTGTTTCATGGCCCAGAACATGATCTGTCCCAGTGATCGTTGCATATGAATCTGAGAGGACTGTTGATCGTTCTGTTTTAGGACAGAGTATGACGTGATGTTGGATCAAGTTGATGGACAGTCTTGTTCAGGCTAATTATAACCTCACTGATTTTCTGCCTTCTTGATCTACAGGAAAAGGATGTAAAAAAGGGGGGTGGGATTTAAGCTCAGTGGTTCTGCTGCCTGCCTCGCAAGCACAAGGACCCGAGTTCAATCCCTGGTACCAAAAAAAATTTTTTTGTCTCTTCTTCCTTTCTTTCTTTCTTTCTTTCTCTTTTTTTTTTTTTTTTCTGGTACCAGGGATCAAACTCAGGAACTCAGGTCCTTGCTCTTGCAAGGCTGGCGGCGGAACCCCTGAGCTAAATCCCCAGCCCTCATCTTCCTTTCAGTTCTATCATTCCGTGTGTGTGTGCGTGTGTGTGTGTGTGTGTGTGTGTGTGTGTGTGTGTGTGTTACTGAAAATTGAACCTAGGGTTAAAAGAATGCTAGGCAAGCCCTCTGCCACTGAGCCAAATCCCCAGCCCTTTTTATTTTATTTTCAAACAGGGTCTCACTTAAGTTTCCCAGGCTGGCCTCAAACATGATCCCCTTACTTGGACCTCCTAGTTAGCTGCTGTTATGTGTGTGCACCACCATACAGCTTGCCTAATATATTTTGACACTGTTAATGCACATGCATTCAGGATTTATATGTCTTTTTAGGAACTGACCTTTTTGGGGCCAGTGACTTGGCACAGTGGTGCTACGGTCTGTCTCACAAGCACAAGGACCCAAGTTCGATCCCCGGTACTAAAAAAATAAGAGAATTTACCTTTTTCTTATATAAATGCCTCTTTTTTTTTTGCCCTTTTTAGTGACCCCCAATGCTGAGGATTGAACCCAAGATGCTCCACCACTGAGCTACATCCTTATCCCTTTATAATTTTTTGAGGCAGGGTCTTGTTAATTTGCCCAGGCAGGGCTTGCAGTTGGATCTTCCTGCCTCGGTTCTGGGATTGCAGGCATGTGCCACCACACCCATTGATTGTTATTTTTAACAAAATTATCTTTAATATCAAAAATAAAAAATAAAAGACTTTATTTGACTTTCATCCATTCTTTTCTCAATGTTCTTTCTTTATGAGGGCCCAAGTTTCTTACTTGTATCATTTGATCATCACTGATAAACTTTTTTTCAACACTTGTTGTGAGGCATGTCCGCTGGCAAGGAATTCCCTCAACTTTTGTTTGCCTCAATAAACTGTAGAATTGCAATTTTAATAATATCACTGCCAAAATGATTCCAAAAGGTAGTTTAAGTTTTTATATACTCTTTTCTTCTTCCCTCATGTAAAATAGTTTTTAAAGCCAGACATGGTGGCACATGCCTATAATCCCAGCACTTGGGAGGCTGAGGCAGGAGGATTGCTGCAAGTTCGAGACCAGCCTGGGCTACACAGTGAGTTCCAGAGCATTCTGAACTAGAGAGACCCTGTCTCAAAAAACCACGCACACAAAAAAATAGTTTTTAAAATGTGTGCATTATTACCCCAACATCACAAGCAAAATACTACATATGATATTCTCCCTTTGACCATTATTTAGTTGTTGTGTTTTTTTTACCATCATTTAATTTTAATTCTGCAAGTAGCTACACTATACTTACTGTATCAGACACCCCAGTTCTGGGTTGATGTCCTTTGGGGCTCATTTGTTTTTTGCTTTTTGTGTGTTTTTTTGTTTGGTTTGGTTTGGTTTGTTTTTTTTGAGACAGGGTCTCACTATGTAGTTGAGACTGACCTAGAACTCACTATGTAGCCCGGGCTGGTCTCGAACTCACAGTGATTCTCCTGCCTCAGCCTCGTGAGTGCTGGGATTACAGGCAAGCGCCACCACACCCACCTCTGGAGCTCATTCGTTATCAGATTCCTCAGGAGGAGCTCAGGGAAACATTTCCTGAATTCTTTCATTATTAGAATCAAGCTGCCCACACCCTTTACACTTGAAGGGAAGCTCTGCTGCTTATACATCTTTGGTTCTCTGATTTCTTTCTTTGAGTATCTTAAATATATTGTTTCAATCTCTTCTGGCATAAAGCACTGTGAATCAAACTCAATGGCTAGATGCAGTGTTGACCTTACAGGGACATTTGATCCGGTTTGGTTTGTGACCAGAATTGTGGAAGGAATTGAGTTTGTGAACTAAGTTTACCACTGTAGAAAGATGAAAAAGGCTGAGGATATGTTCAGTGGTAGAGCACTTGCCCAGCATGTGGAAGGCCCTGCATTCTAGCTCTGGCACTGCAAAAATAAATATACATGCATAATAGAAATTTACCCATCCATTGCATTCAGAGTTTTGGTGGAGTAAGAGGAGGGTGGTGGAGTGGCATAAGGAGGATGGAGCACAGGGCCTTCACACACCTTCGTGGACTGGATTGTCATGGGAGGGGGCACCAGCTCTCCAGAATAGCATAGCAAGGCTGGTTGGCTTTCTTTCTTCCTTCCTTCCTTTCCTTTTTTTGTGCTGGGGATTGAAGTCAGGGCTTTCACACTGAGTTATACCCACTTTCAAACTGAGTTACACCCCCTGGTCCTTTTTATTTTTTACTTTGAGACAGGCAGGCTCTTTAAACTGTCTAGGGTGGGCTGGAACTTGGGATGTTCCTGCCTCAGCTTCCCAGAGTGCTGGGTTTATAAACGTGCCACCACGCCCAACTGCAAGGGTTCTTGAAACTGAAGAACAATGTTAAAACGAAATCACTGAGTCTATATTATAAAAAATTTTTAAAAAGCATAACATATCTGGAAACCAAAAACACCCCCTGTTGGCCTCTGTGGACCTGGACTTGAAAGTGTGTGGACCCTAAACATCTGCGTTGCCCCCTCTTGGGGAGAAAGATCTTTTTCCTTCTAGTGCCCTTTGTTTTAGCATAGGAAGAGCAAGTGTTGTGCCCAGATCACAATATCCCCAAAGACCACCAAGGAGTCGAGTCCAATGTAATCACACGAGGGGTTTATTGCAAGCTCGAGCCTGGACTTCCGGACCTCACCAACATTGGGTTTCGTACAGAGAGCCCCGAACTCGGTTTCATACAGGCTTTTTATCAGCAAAGGAGCAGAACTAGGGGCTTTCTAGATGGGTCAGTGTCTGATTGGTTAATAATGCAGGCAGGGGACAAAGGTCTGCTGACTTGAGTTGGTGGTCAGCAGTCACACATTGATAATTAACAGATACCTATAGGATGGTTCAAAGGCCATCAGGACCTTCTGGATGAGCAAACAGTTCAATAATTAACTTGGGGTCTCTATGTATTTCATAGTCTAGAACCATTAACTTACACGTTAATCAGGGTCTGGACTTCCAACAGTACAAGATTGCCTTACATTCCTAAGCCAGGGTTAGAACAAAGGTTGGAGCTATGGCTACAATGGGAGGGGGTTAGAGCACTGTCTCCTGGGCCCTTTGTCATTTAGCATGGCCTTGTAATTTGGTCAAAACGGCACTTTGGGGTTTTTCCAGTAACTGGGCGGTGACCTGATCACAGAATGGAGTAACTTTTTCAAAATGGAGTCAGTTTGGGCTCTACACAAGAGTCACGCTTCAAGATGCTCCTCTGTCAAATCTGTTACAGGAGCGTCACTGCTCTCGGGGGCCTCCTTACTCAGGTAGTGTGACAGTGTGGGAAGGCAGTAAAAAGCAGGAGTGTGTCTGGCTTCCACCACTTACTGCTGTGTGTGCTTGGGTGTGTTTCTTAGCCTCTCTGAGCCTCAGTTTGCTTGGCTGAAACACAAGAACAATGGTACCCAGTTCACAGGGCTGTTTTTGGAGGCAGAAAGGAGTGAAGCCTGTAGAACTTCAGGTACATAGTGCAAACACCCTGCATAACTTAACTCAATGAATAACAGCTGGTAGCACTACTACTTGGTCACTGTTTGTTTGTTTCATAGGAAATCTGTGAGAATCCTCGATTTATCATTGGTGGAGCCAATAGGACTGACATCTGCCAAGGAGACCTAGGTAACAAAGTCCCCTCCCAGACCTGCCAGCTGATCAGGGCGAGGAAGAGGGAAGTCCCTTTCCAGAGGGTAAAGGGAAGGGACTCTGGTTCTGTTTTTGATGCATTTCTGGAAGATTTTTATAGGTTATCCTTTAGGTTTGTTGCCCGGTGTGCTGGCTGGCAGTTGCTTTGTTTCCTGGCCCAGTTTTCATCAGCACTTTGCCTCACATCACAAGAAGTTCACCAGCCAAGCATGGTGGTGCACACCTGTAATCCCAGCACTTGGCAGGCTGAGGCAGGAGGATCACTGTGAGTGCAAGACCAGCCTGGGCTACATAGTGAGTTCCAGGTCAGTCTCAACTATACAGTGAGACCCTGTCTCAAAAAATCAAAAAAAAAAAAAAGAAAATCCTTTGTCCTGAAAGTATCATCTGTGTGACTCCAGACACACTCTGTGGTATGGTCACACAGTTCACAGACACAATGAAAACAAGGCACGAGGCACCCAAAGCTAATGAAAAGAGTGCAGCTTCTCTGGCTGTGGGAGGACAGGTTGAGGAGCAGGCACTGTCCAGGTTCCTGCCCCATGGATGGCGGATGCCCAGCCCCAGGCACGCTAGTCCTCCCTGACTGTCCCTCAAGTCAACTCAAGGTGCACGGGGATAGATTGGCTGCACTTGGCCACCCTACTCCCCTCTCAGGGCAGCAGCAAACCCATCCTCCTTAGAAGGCAGCTCCAAGGGCTGCAGATTTAGCTCAGTGGTTCTGCCACCAGCCTCGAAACAGCAAGGTCCCAAGTTCGATGCCCAGTACCAAAAAAAAGAAGGCAGCTCCAGGGTTGTGGGGTACAAGTGTGCCCTGGGGGCTCACACATGTGCCCTCCACAAAGGAAGTCCAGGGAAGAAGAAAGCGTCCCCTTCCCAGCCCATTGCCAGCAGTTCCTCAAGGTCCCCCATATACTGGTATCAGAGTATACCGATTGCCTGCCCAACTGGCCTTTCTCAGCTGCAAATCCAGTGAGCGGATGGATGGGTTTCTCTGTGGTCAGAAGGGAGTGCAAATTTACACCGTGAGGCACAGGGCAGGGGATCTCCTGAAGGGTTAGGGAGAACAGCCCAGTGTGATCACCTACTGCTCTTCTCAGTGTGAGTTTCTTCTGCAAAAGGAGGAACTGCCTCTGGCCTTTAGGGAAATGTCCAGGCTGAGGAGAGAGGGACCCAGTGGGCCCTGTTGTCAAGGATTCCTGTGAAATCTTCTTGCTGGGCTGACAACTCTGTGAAATCTGATCTGGAAGCAGGACAGACAGACGGGGCACCGAGAGAATCCCCGTCCCTCAGCACAGGAGCAGCTGGCTGGCATGAGGTCTGCACTTCTGGGATGGGCAGGCTCCCAAAACCTGGGCTGTGTGTTTGCCTGCAGGGGACTGCTGGTTTCTCGCAGCCATCGCCTGCCTGACCCTGAATGAGCGGCTGCTTTTCCGAGTTATCCCCCATGACCAGAGCTTCACCGAAAACTACGCAGGGATCTTCCACTTCCAGGTGAGTTATGGACCACAGACCACACCCACCACACCTCTCTTGGCCCTGACTTCCCAAGGCTCCAGGAAAGGCTCCACCCACCCACCCCAGCCGAAAAGGTGGGCAGCAACCCCCTTGATGCTGCCAGGCTGGGAGGAAGCAGTTTTTCCTCTCTGACCCCAGCCTCATACACCTTCCGCTCGGCCCTAGAAAGTCAAAAAGCTCCTGTTTGCCAGCCTGCAAGTCTGTTTTGCCCTCCAGCTGGCTGCTGTGTTACTGTCTGCAGCCTTCACAAGTAACTCCCTATGTACAACGTAGGGCCTCACGTAGGGCCTCTGACGTTACACTGTGGGTCACTGGTGCAGGAGCTGCAGCTCCTCTTCCTTCTTGCTGTGTAAAGCAGCTCTATACTAGGACTATCACTTACCTCTTGCAGGCCTTGGAAGAAAATTCTAGTTAATTTGAAGAGCAGGCTTCTGCTTTGGTGTGGAACTAAATCTTCTGGCATTAGTTTCATTAGAAACTTTCTGAGTCCAAATTGTGTTGAAATAGAGCCAAGTCCTGGTGCTGGGCCAGAACCAAAGTGGGAGTCAGGTAGTTTCTGGGATGCTGCTGTCATCACGAAATACTGAAACCAGGCCAGGGATATAGCTCAGAGGCACCACACTTGCCTTGCAGGCACAAGTTCCTGAGTTCAATTCCCAGTACCAAAAAAAAAGAAAAGAAAGAAAGAAACACTGAAACCAATAAGACACCCTCACGGACACAGGGGCTCTCAGTCCTTGCTGCACAGTAGAATCTTCCTGGACACAGAAAAATACTAATATGCAGATCCTGCTCCAAACCTCTGGGCAGGGAGATGAAAACCTCAAGTCCTAAAATATTCAGGGAACACCTACCTCAGTGAATTCTGAGCTGGACTCTGGAAGAGACTAAGCAGTAAGTAGGTAACTCACTCCCTGCCCTCAGGAAGCTCACAGTCCAGAGAGAGATAAAGTCACATGTCACATGTCCAGAAGAATGTGAGCCAGCACCAATATGCTAGACCTAGGAAACAGAACTGCTTCGGATGGATGCTCTCCCAGCAGAAAGTGGGAGGAAAGGCGAACTTCCTAGTGGTGACCTGAGGATGTGAAGCCACTTTCTTGTGTCCGTGCAGTTCTGGCGCTATGGAGACTGGGTGGATGTGGTCATCGATGACTGTCTGCCAACATACAACAACCAGCTGGTCTTCACCAAATCCAACCACCGCAATGAGTTCTGGAGTGCTCTGCTGGAGAAGGCTTATGCTAAGTAAGGCAGCACTGAGTGTGTGAGGCAGGCGGGAGGTGGGGGAAGAGGTTGCAGAATCCAGCAGGATGCGTGTGCGTGCAGATACTTTCGAGTGGTGTGAGAATTCAACTATGACCCAGAGTCAGTGGAGAGTAGATCAGGCAGCAACACCTCTAAGAACACTAAGTTTAAAAGGCAAAATGGAGAAGAATGGAGAAGCTGGGCATGGTGACACACAACTGTAATCCCATCTGTCAGGAGGCTGAGACAGGAGGGTTGCAAATTGAAAGCCAGGCTAGGCATAATGGTGAGAGCCATCCCAGCAGAAGGAAGGGAGGAAGAAAGGGCATCTTTAGCTTTGCCTTCCCACAGTGAGCTCTTTAACTGCCTTCCTGATGGTTTTGCAAGCCTTGGATCAGAGCATTGCATTTCTGGAGCTCAGATCCCATGATCTTGCTTGGCTCAAACTCATGAGCTTTATTGAGCATAAAGCCATGTTGTCCTCTCTCACCTGAGAAGCTCCATCCCAGCCGACAGCTCCCAGGAAGTGGGATAGCTGGGCTCCACTGTCAGGGCTTCTGGACCTCTGTGGCCTGGGGTGGGTCACTTGGCCTCCATCTTAGCTTTGCCATGGAGAAGAACAGGAATCACAGTAACCATCTACCTCCTATAATTCTTTTTTTGGTACCGTACCGGGGATCGAACTCGGGACCATGCCCTTGCCCACCTATCTCACTAGCTCACGTGACTGGGAACTGATGAGAGAACATCGCAGGACCTGAGCTAAGCTCTGGGGCCGTGATACCTGGGCATCTTTCCTGGAGTCCTGTGACCCCAGGTTCATCTTCATCCTTTCCCCAAGGCTCCACGGTTCCTATGAAGCCCTGAAAGGTGGGAACACCACAGAGGCCATGGAGGACTTCACCGGAGGGGTGACAGAGTTTTTCGAGATCAAGGATGCTCCCCGAGACATGTACAGGATCATGAGGAAAGCCATCGAGAGAGGCTCCCTCATGGGCTGCTCCATTGATGTAAGTTGGGGGTGGGGCCATGGCATGGGGGAGCCATTCTCTCAGTAACAGCAGCACAGTCTTCTGGGACAGGGTGAATATTTTGTTTTAAGAAAGAAGAACTGATTCTTACTTTGAAACATGGGACTTTTTCAAGAGAGTTGTCCCTGGGAATTTCCAGTGAAGTGATTGGACGAGGACATTCCAGCCTTGGAAGTTAGGTGGACGTGGGTCCCGGGCCTGTGTCAGAGGGGGCCTGTCTTGTCTGGGCTTCCTAGTCCAAGCGTGCACCCAAAAGCCAGCCACATACTTCGCTCCAGACTAGCCCAACATTTCCCTAAGAAAGCCGCCCAGTCATTGAGCTTTGGTCCCATGGGCTTTGCGCTGAGCAGAAGATCAGACTGCAGCCCGCGCTCAGAGCAACACAGCCCAGCAGAGGGAGACGGGAAGGAGACAGCAGGCCGTGGACGCTGGGCCACCACGGTGTCCAGAGACGCATCCTCTCCTCCACGTATGTCAGTGAGAGGAAGGGACCAAACTCATTCTTTTCCTTTTCTCTCCCCACATTCCCCATGTGCAGAAAGTAGAGGAAGGTTAGCTGAAAATGCCATGGATGAACATGTTCTCTCTCTCTTTTCTCCGTCTTCTCTCCATTCGTGTTCTATTAACTTTTCTTTTCCTTTTTTCTGCCCCTTCCCTTCTCTCTGTCTCCTTCCCTTCCCACCTTCCCACCTTCCCACCTTCGTTTGCTCTTTCTCCCTCTCCTGGGTTTCTCCCAACCTCCCTGTGGGGCCTCAGGATGGCACGAACATGACCTATGGAACCTCCCCGTCCGGTCTGAACATGGGGGAGTTGATAAAGCGGATGGTGAGGAACATGGATAACTCGCTGCTCAGGGACTCAGACCTCATCCCCCAAGGCTCAGATGACAGACCATCGCGGGTGTGTACCTCGACTGTCAGGACCTGCCCCTCGGTGTTGGCCGCCTCTCACAGCCGCGCACCCCTGCCACTTCCCTCCCCTGGTTCACTCTTCTGTTGCAGAAAGCAAATGCTTCCCTCAAAGAGAATCCAGTACTTTTAGAAGTCGTGCATTGCATTTCACTGAAGTCTGAGCCATACAGAAAAACACAGAGGAAGATTTAACCTATATTTTCCCCCTCTAAGATAATCACTCTTAACATTTGACATGTTGTACCCTTTCGGGACTTTTCCGAATCACACACTTAATATATATAT
>NW_022900929.1:33938373-33998593 GCF_012274545.1 Fukomys damarensis | reverse complement strand
AACCTTGTTGTGTTGTGGCCGGGCATGGTGGCACATGCCTGTAATGCCAGCACTCAGGAGGCTGAGGCAGGAGGATTGCTGTGAGTGCGAGACCAGCCTAAGCTACATAGTGAGTTTCAGGTCAGTCTCAACTACATAGTGAGACTCTGTCTCAAAAAACCCAAAAACCTTGTTGCATTATATGTACTTCTGTGCATTTTTTTCAGTTAGTTTATAATCTTACTCTGCTGATAAATATTCTCATTTTTAGTAGCTGCACAATATTCGAACATGCAGATATGTTGTAATTCACTTACCCAATACTCTACTGTTGGAAATTTAAAGGCTTGTTTTTTCCTTTTTTGGCTATAATGAACATTGCGATAGATGTTTGTGTATGTCCACGATGAAGTCGTAGGACAGATTTCCAGCAGGGGAATTCCTAGTTGAATGATACTCCTGTGTGATGTCAAAAGTCATCTCGAGCAGCTCCCCAAGTGTGGGAGCGAGGCTGAGCACGTGTTCTGCCCGTCCCTCTCTGTTTAGCAGGGTCTGTGTCACGAGGACTGAGATCTAGGGGAGGCTGAGATGCCAAGGCCCTGACCCACCCATGCCTGCCACCCTGGAAGGGGCTCCAAGAATTCCAAAGTCTCAAGTGGCTCTGAGAAGCCCTTCGTGGAGCTGCTGTGTTATTAGGCTGCTACTGAGCCCCTGAACAGCAAGTTTAGCGCTTGATGAGCTCTGGCGATGCTACCCTTCTGCCCAGGGTGCCTTGTGCCTGCAATAGAGGCATTTCTGCCTGGGCAAGAGCAACCCCCTTCTCTCTCAGTCTCTGTCATGTCTGAGCAGGGACCCCCGGGAATTCCCTCCCTGGGTGCTGGGATTTTGGATTTCTTGAACATCACGTTCTCAGCGGGTGTGCACGAGGTGAGGGACGTGACCGGAAAGGTCCAGGTCTAGGAAGCCCTGCCATCTCCCTGCCTGCTGTGAAGGACCCCGAGGGAAGCCGTCACTCGCCTCACACCCCAGGTTTTGCTTTGCTCAATGGTGTTTCCGGACAGAGCCTTCCCAGTGGCCTGCTGGTCTGAGCTGCGTCTTCTTGATGCTCTTGACGGGCCATTGAGGGTCTGCTGCTGGTTGTAAGTCTCTTTCAGGGAGCAGAGTCGGGCTTGTCCTCACAGAACTCAGAAAATGAACTCATAGGAACTTGGTCTCCTGCAGCAGAACCTTTGTTCCCCAGCTCCTGACCTGTTCTCCGGTTGTTGTCCCACAGACGATTGTTCCGGTTCAGTATGAGACAAGAATGGCCTGTGGTCTGGTCAAAGGTCATGCCTATTCTGTCACTGGACTAGAGGAGGTGAGCCTGGGGCCCTAGGGGTGCATGGGGACCCCTTGGCTCAGGATTTAGCTTTCTGCGCCCCTCATGGACTGTGGAGCTTGCTGCAAATCAGGGGACTCTGCTTGAGTGTGGGGGCTGTGGGACCTGCTAGAGATGGCCTTTGCCACAGACAGTGCTCACTGTATCTTTGCTTTTAGGGCAAAAAAACAGCAATTTTCCCAACATCTCCAAGGAAGGACTAGAAATATCACTTCTGTTCTATAAATGTGGTCATCTGTGTTGTCATGTGTTCTGTTGCTCGGGTTCAGTTACAATGTTATGCTCCTTCTGGGACCACGGACTTCCCTGGCGCGTGTCAGAGACGGGACCTCAGCTGACGGTGGCAGACAGTTGGGCAGGCTGTGCCCTGAATAAAGGGCACAAAGTCGGAAAGAATGTCAACCCAGTGCCACAGACCAGCGGGAAGGGGGACCTTTCTTTTTCTTTCTTTCTTTCTTTTTTTTTTTTGTACTAGGGATGGAATTCAGGACCTGCATCAGGCAGATGCAGGGCCACTGAGCTAAATGCCCAGCCCAGGGGCAGCTTTTCTAATTAGCCCATCTAAAGGGGCTTTTGTCTGTGGCTCAGCCACCTGAGGCCTTTTTTAAAAATTCACGCACCAAGCAGACACCAGATGTGCCAACAGCCCCTGCTGTACCTGCCTTCCCTCCTTCCTCCCCCAAAGCTCACAGTGACTGGCAAGTTCTTCAGGAAAATCACGTCTTAGAAGATACTGGGTGATAGCCAGGCCCCTTCTGACTCAGTCCTTAGTTGGGACCCTTCACCAGCTGTCCACAGGGAGCTCCGATTATCTCCTGGGCCGCCAGGCAGAACAGCTACCCTAACCCAGCCCTCTGGTGAGAGGAGAACCCAACCTCTGGGCAGATGGCTCGGGGCCTGAAAGCTTTTCTTTCCACCCCAGACCCTGTTCAAAGGCGAGAGAGTGAAGCTGGTGCGGCTTCGGAACCCCTGGGGCCAGGTGGAGTGGACTGGCTCCTGGAGTGACAGGTACAGGGGAGTAGGAGGGCAGACTGCCACACAACCACCCTCAGAACCAGTGACCCACAGAGGAGAAGGGTATGGCTGTGGGGAGCCAGGGTCCCCACGAGACTGCAGACAGTCATCTGCTGGAAAGGAAGAACTCCAAAAAGCTCACAAGACATCCGGGCGCAAACAGAGTCTTAGGCATCTCTTCACCTCACCTATAAAGTAGGAATGATATCGGTATCAGTACTTACAGTGTGGGCTGTTACGAGCAGATGCCATTTCTGTTTTTCATTTTGTTTTTTGGTTTGTTGAGACTGACCTGGAACTTACCATGTAGCCCAGGCTGGTCTCGAACTCACAGGGATCCTCCTGCCTCAGCCTCCCGAGTACTGGGATTACAGGTATGAGCCACCACACCTGGCGATGCCACCATTTTTGGAAAGTGCTTAGCTAGTGCTGAGATTTCCTCTCCACTGTTCCAATACAAAGTCACATAGGCCCTTTGAAAGAAATGCACTACTTGTCACTGAAAGGACTAGACTAGAGGCTCTAGCGCATTGGAAGCCCAGGCAGGAAGCAATTGCAAGGTTTCCACTGAGGTTCACAGTTCAGGCCAACATTTGGCTCACATGGGCTGCAATTGAGAGATGGGCTGTTTCTTCAATGCTACATTTCTGAGACAGCTCCTGCCCCACCCTAATACAGCCTTCCCTTCTTCCTCCTTCCGTGACTCCCGGGTTTCTCCACCAGCTGGAAGGACTGGAGCTTTGTTGACAAAGATGAGAAGGCCCGTCTGCAGCACCAGGTCACTGAGAATGGAGAGTTCTGGTGAGCCCCAGATCCAGGAGAACCAGGGATACAGCAAGGAGGTGAGGTCTCCGCCCTCAGTCCCTAGCCTGAGGCTGTCAGAGTCCAGGCTTTGGAGATCTGGGCCCATCCTCCTGTAGCCAGACACGAAAGCGTTAGGTCACAGGAGGCCCAGGCCAGCATGGGACAGCTCTTGTTCTGGCCACTTGCTGCTTGGCTTAATAAGGCTCCCTTCTGAGCCTAGAACACTCTGATCTCCCAGAGCCTCCCCCAGCCTCACTTAGATCCTCCCTGTGCAGGCTTCTGGTCTCAGATGAAAGGCAATGCTCCATCCATCTGTGCTGCTTGTCGCCTTTAATTAAAATCACTCACTTGATAGTTTTTCCCAAATGACTGCTCTTCCAACTTTTTAGAGAACTGAATTTCTGTCGAGCTGTCCCATCAAGGCCTTCCGAGTTTGTGTCATTCCTGGAAGCCTAGATGACAGCTCGGGGTAGACGCATTAGAACTGATGGCACCTGCTATATGGGAAGAGCAGGGTGTGCTGGGAGCTCGGCCAAGCTTCTCTAAGCTCACGTGTGGTCCATGTCAACTCTAGGGTCTGCCCTCCCCGGGCCCTTCCTCATCTGCTCCCCTGTGGCTCTCTCCTTGGCCCTCTCAGGATGTCATACGATGACTTCACCTACCACTTCACGAAGCTGGAGATCTGCAACCTGACTGCCGACGCCCTGGAGGCCGACAAGCTGCAGACGTGGACGGTGTCAGTGAACGAGGGCCGCTGGGTGAGGGGCTGCTCTGCCGGAGGCTGCCGCAACTTCCCAGGTGGGGGACACTCCTGGAGGGGCGGGGTCCGAGCGGCCAGAGTCCCAGGTAGGATAAGAGTCACAGTCACGCATGGAGCCCATGCCCAGCTCCAGACAGCCACTATCTCGTTAAATCCTCCTGTTTGATGGAGAAGAAAGCCGCCATGCTGAGAAGTTTGCAACAGGGAGCTGGTAAAAATGTCGAAGCAGGGAAGAGTCAGAACAGCATCTTGTGAGTTGCTCGTGTTGAAGACAAGGCTGGAGGAGTCACTGGAGAGCCTGTGGCTGCTGAGATGACAGACCTGGGGGAGAGGAGACGGCTGTGTGGGGAGAATGAAAAATGACGTCAAGACTCCCGGGGTAGGGACCTAGCAGGTGGTGTCAGTATTGCAAAATGAGAATTGTGGAGAAAGAAAACTGCTGTGGTGTTTGTTTTTGATGGGGTTGGTTGTGGGGTTATAGGAAGAGGACTTTAGTTTGGTAAGTGGAAAGTTTGAGAAACCCAGTTGAAGGTTTGTAATATAGAATTAGACACACATATTAGGAAAGTATTTGGTTACATGATACAGACTCAGTAAGTATTCGAGGAAGAAAGTGGAGAGGGTGGGGAGGGAGGAGGAGAAGAGGGGGCAGGGGTAGGAGGTCAGCAGAGACCTAGTTGGGATCTGTGCCTCAGGTGCTGTCAGTATGTAGAGGTGAGTTGAAGTGTGGAGTTTGTGGGCTTGCCTGGGGAGACAGGAGAGGTGGTAGAGAGCAGAGGAGACTTAAGACCTGATCCCAGGGACCCACAACATTTTGGGGGCAGATGAGGAAAATAAAGCTGTTAGTCAAGGCTACAATGAAAGTTCAGAAGGCCGGGGATTTAGCTCAGTGGTTCCACCACCTGCCTTGCAAGCACAAGGATCTGAGTTTGATTCCCCAGTACCAAAGAAAGAAGGAAAGTTCAGAGAAGGAAGGACACCCACACATCCATTCCACACAGCTCCATATGCATAAGGTAGAGGCTCCACTCACCAAATTCTTGAGCAGATACCTGACTCAGTTTTGTGATAAGCATGTTTTAAACTGGGGCTCACCAGAAAGGCAAAACCAATAAGATGGGTGAACAGAGGGTAGATCCATTGGGGGAACTGGCTCACACGACCCTGTCTGAGCCCCAAGACAAGCCATGGGCAAGCTGGAGAACCCTGGGACACCAGCATGCATGGGAGTTTGGAGGTCCTGGAGTCCAAAGGCCAGAAATACTGGAGTTCTGATGTCCAATGGCAAAGAGTGTCCCAGCTCCAGGAGAGAGAGGAGAAATGGGTCTCTATGGTGGCCTTCAGCTCACTGTACAGTACCGCACCTGGCCCAAGAAAGAACTTCCCCTTCAGTCCCCAGTTTACAGGCCGCTCTCCCGCAGACACCCTTGCCGATGCAGCAGTCCTCTGGGTGTTAATCCATCAGACTGACACCTAAATTAACCATCGATGGGGGACAGAGATGAATGAGCTCTCTCTCGTTTCCTTCCTGCCCTTTCTGCAAGAGGGAGATCTGAACCTGCATTTCCTTTCCGGGGGGCACAGACACCTTCTGGACCAACCCACAGTACCGCCTGAAGCTGCTGGAGGAGGACGATGACCCCGATGACTCCGAGGTCATCTGCAGCTTCCTGGTGGCACTGATGCAGAAGAACCGGCGCAAGGACCGGAAGCTGGGCGCCAACCTGTTCACCATTGGCTTTGCCATCTATGAGGTGTGCGGGCCCAACCATCTCCGGCACAGGGAGAAGGGCTTGGGAGCTTCCCCAGAGCTGCAGCTGTCGGCCTCACTTGTGTCTGTAACAAGCAGAAAACGCTGGGGGTACAGTGGAGGGAGGCTGGGCTGGTAGGGTGGACACAGTGAGGATCAGTCTGCAATTGCTGCGCTTCCCTTCGGCCAACACTGTCTCTGCTCAGGTCTGAGGCTGCGTCTTCTGTTTCTCTCCAAGGTTCCCAAAGAGGTACTGCAGTAGCGGCAACAGCGGTTGTGTGCGGCATTCTCTGGGGTCCCGAGTCTGTCTGTGGCTTGTGAGGAGCTTCCTGTGGGGTTTGTGGGCAGGACTGGGGCGCGGTGTGAACGTTCATCCTCCCGCCGACACTGCCCGTCCGGCAAGCCCCTTCACACACTCACACACACACGCACATGCACACACACACGTTCTGAGGGGCTGCCCTCTCTGGGAACCCAGCCTTGGGGCCCTTCCAGCGGCTGTTCTGGTGAGTGGCCTTGTGTGGGGTGATGGACTGGACTCTTACTTCTGAATCTTGGCAGAAAGGCAGAGGCAGGGAGATAGGGAACTCCAGAGACGCTGAGCTAGTTGAGACCTTTGCCCTGGAAGTAGGTGGATCAGACCGTAAAGTGGGTGTCCAGAGTTCTGGGAGGGGCTGCTGAGAGAGGCAGTGAGCAGGACAGGGCGACCCTGCAGGGCTTCAGGTCCATGGGCACCTCTGTCCCCAGATGCACGGGAACAAGCAGCACCTGCAGAAGGACTTTTTCCTGTACAACGCCTCCAGGGCCAGGAGCAAAACCTACATCAACATGCGGGAGGTGTCCCAGCGCTTCCGTCTGCCTCCCAGCGAGTATGTCATCGTGCCCTCTACCTACGAGCCCCACCAGGAAGGAGAGTTCATACTCCGGGTCTTCTCTGAGAAGAGGAATCTCTCCGAGTGAGTCCTGCCTGGTTTCCCCACCTGTCCCCAGAAGCTCTTGTGACCCATGTCAGAGATTGGAGGCAGGAAGGAGCTGGAGGGGTCTCCAGGACACGCTGACCAGTCTGCACCTCTTCCCCTCTACGGCACATCTGCCTATCATTGATCTGTTCATCGCACAGATATTTATTGAGAATCTACTGTGTCCCAGGCAGTCTTCTAGGCACCGGGGACAGACAAGTTAAACAGAGATTTCTGCCTTGTGACACTTAACGCTCAGAGCAGAGGTGGTAAATCTGGGGCACATGTGTTGTTTTTCACTTAGTCCAGAACATGTTAATGTATGAGTTATTTTTTCTAAGCCTTGGTATGTAGGTTTGATTGCAGCGTTGGTACTTTGCGATAAATAAGTGGGTTCTGGGTTGCACTTCGGGTGCTTGTCTCTGAAATGTTCACTGTCACTGATCTAGAGTGAGATAGCAATAGACAGGAAAAAAATATAGTATGCTTGATTTGAAGAAGGGATGAAAAGTTAAAATAAAATAGGGAAGACGTAGCTCCACACAGTAGGTGTGATTAAAATTTTAGGTTCGTGTGGCAAGGGAAGCCAGCAAGACCACACCCATCGTGGATGTCCCAGTAGGCACTGCCATTGTGATCCCTGTGCCCAGAAGCAGCTCCAGGCCTGTGGGTAGCTGGCAGGGCCTGGGCTTGATTGTTGAGGGTGCTGCCCACGTGGAGCTCGTACCTGGGTGAAGGTTTAGTCCCAGGGTTTCTCCAAAAGTCAGTCCCAATTTGGGCCCCAGAAAACCACGTGACCTGAGAAAATCCTCTGTGTATCTCCTGCTTGCTCCTGGTGACACAGAGACACCCGCAATTGTGTTTTTCACAGGGAAGTTGAAAATATAATCTCTGTGGATCGACCAGTGGTGAGTGCAAAGGCCCAGAGGGTCACTTTACAAACTCTGCAGGGGACGGACTGGGGGTGGCATGAGGAGCAGGTACTGGCAGAGGGATGTGGGAGTTGGGGTGGTGGGACAGTCACGGCATGTCATTGCAGTTTCTGCTTGGCGTGGCCAGAAGCAACATGTCTTAAGGTCTTCGGGCTGTTTAGTCAGTTCAGGGACTGGGAATATGGGAGAGAGGAGAAGCACTTTGAGTAATTGGAAGAAAGAAACAAGGCCATAGGAAGGGATGAAAAGAGCAGCAGCTAACACTGGAGTATGAGGTTGGATAACTGGTTTCTCATGCACAGAAAAGGCACCCAGGGTCAGAGCCTTCCACCAGCTGGCAGCCTGGATGAGCTAGCTATGTGACCCTCTGACTCAGTTTCCTACTCCACAGAGTGGGAATAATGGGCCTGGCAGTGCTTTGTGGAGCTTGGACCACTGGCGGTACATAAATGACTATTTCATCGGGTGGCTTGTATCACCCAATGGGACAGTTGTGCATGCGCCACCTAAGGTTTAGAGCCGGCAGGCAGTAAGACGTGAATTACAGCCCCACTGTGAATGTGTCAAATCAGTAAAGCTGTGTGAAACATCTGGCACAGTGTAGATTCTCAGATAGAAGTTATTGCCCATTTTACAACTTGCAAGCTACATTTTCCATGTGTTACCTCACTGGATCTTTTCCAAATTGTTTTCTGAGAAGTTATCTCCCTGCCTTTCAAGCAAGGGCAGAAACTCAATACTGGTAAATGACTTGTGTTCACAGGGCTGATAAGTCCAGGTGGGGCAGGAGCTCATGTTCAGATCGAGTCCACTCTGTGCTGGGGCCAGCCTGGGGCTGAGCAGTCTGGGCTCAGCAGGGCAGAGCTGGAGCCTACGGGGTCTATACCGAGGAGTTGTGTGTCTCCTTCGCTTTGGGGTCTGGTTAGTAAACAGTGCGTGTGACCTGAGCCAACAGGAGGATGAATGTCTCACTGAACTGCCTTCCGGTGGTGTCATCCCGACCCCATGCCAGTGACAGATCTCTGGAGGCCTCCAGAGTAGGACAAATGTTTGGTCTTAGTGTCACATGCATTTGGCTCTGTTTCTCCCTTGGGCCAGTGTACAAGATTCATCAGGAGCTGCACATCTGAAATCTAATGGGAGCCAGCATGTACCTAACTGGCAGTCAGGCAGGTATAGGGGCACTGGTGTCCCTGTGCTGCCGCCCTCACCCACAATTCTCCAGTGACTCTCGGCTTCCGTGCAGGAGGGACAGACAATAGGAGTGGCATCTGGAGGGTGGAGGGTGGTGACGCCCCCAGCTTAGCTGGCTGTTGCTCAGTGGCGTCTAATTTTACAAAAGGAACCCCAACCCCCGGTTTCCATCTTAAATTTCCTTATTTTAAATGTTTACTAAAAAATATTTTAAAATATTCTATAAGTCCAACTCATTTTTAGGCCAGTCTGAGTCTCATTTTTTATGTTTGTTCAGTTTTGTTTTTTGTTTTTTTTTCTTTCAGTTTTTTGAGACTAGGTCTATGTAATTCAGCTTGGCTTTGAACTCACTATGTAGCCTATGCTGGCCTCAAACTGTCCGTGATCCTCCTGCATCAGCCATCTCAGTGTGGGATTACAGGCGTGCGCCATCACACTGGCCCCACTTTCGATGTTTTAGTAACTATTTTTAAAAATTAGCCAGAGGTTCCATTCCTTGACCAAATCCAACAACATGGATAATTAAAGCCATAGCAGCGGCCAGTCTCTGGACATGGGGAAGGAAGAGGGAAGAACTTTCCTTCCCCTGCACCCTCCCATGCTCCCTTTCAGCTGCAAGTAACCCAGGTATCTGGACCCTAAAGGCTCACCCAAACTAAGGGTCAGGACACAGGCAATCCCAAAGCCACTGGCCATCCTGGGAACTTGCTTGCACTCATTCTCCATTTTTGTTTTCTCTCCTCATCCAGAAAAAGAAAAAACACAAGGTGGGTGTAACAGGGTGAGTGGGTACAGCGTGCATGTGCATATCTGTGTGTATGCATGTGCGCATGCACCAGACTTGACTTCCTCCCCTCCTTCGCCGAGTCCCTGCTGGAGCTGGCTGTGTGTGATAGTGACAGTTGACAGGGATGAGGACACTGTGCTGGGCATGCTGCCAGCTCTTCTCTTTCGGATAACTCGCTCCTCACAAGAACCCCAGGGGATTGGCGCCATTATCGATCCTCATTCTCGGAAAGGAGAAAAGGTACAAATGGACTAAACTGCCCAAGGACAGGGCAGAGTCCGCACCAGAGCTAAGCTCTGGCTCCAGACTGTAGCCTGGCCTAGCACCGGCCACCGGACAGGGCTTGGTGCTCATTTTTATGGAAGTGCCTGAGGACCCATCACAGGGATTCTCGCAAGATGGGTGCTGCTCCAGACCAGAGCCAACCCTCACCAAAAGGTGGTGACCTTTTTTGCAGTTATACTAGCATCCATGGGGTAGGTGCTGTTATTATTCCCTTCACAGGCAAGGGCACAGATTCAGAGGTGACATTCCTGAGAAGTGACTTACCCAAATGCACACAATGTGTGTGAGGGAACTGAAACCGGAAACCATGTTTCTACTGCAAGACCTGTGTTTCCTGCCCCCACTTCTCTTAGACCGGTGTTGTCCAGTCCTGTACTTGGCCCAGATAAGTACTCGGCCAGGGTCGCTCCATGCCCACGCTATGTCCACTGGCACATGTTCCTCTGCAGACCATGACATCAGAAGCTCCCCAATGCTTGGAGAGACCTTTGCTTCAAAGGCAGAGCACGAGTTCTGGGGGGGATGCTGGGAGTCAAAGATGGGGGAGCTGTTTTCATAGACCTTCCCCCTGACCTGGCCTGGACAAACATCATGGAAAGACTCTGGGCCCCCCTAGTGGGCTCTGGGACTCTGCCTGCCCTATGGTTCCTGCATAGCAGCCTTTAAACTGCAGCCTTCCTCCTGCTATGGGGTGCACAGCCCCACCAGCTGACATAACATCTCCCACCCCTTTTCCTCTTCCTCATGCATGAGCATATCTTGAAAACATCCCTTATATTTGTGCTGCATGTTAAATATCTTTTCTGTACAGTTTTATTTTCAGCATCTCATTTGATTCCCTCCAGAGCCCTATCAGGAGGGAAAAGCAAGCTTTATTGTCCCCATTAATGGCTGAGCAACTGAGGCTAATGAGGACACTTCCCCCGTGAGGCAGGGCTGGTCAGTGCTGTGCCCGCGCATGGATCTCGCCACTCACCAGTCTTTTCTGCCTCACTCTGTGTCCCTAGAGATTCCTCAGTTGCTGCCTCAGTGGGAACTGAGGGCAAAGAGCTCTGCTGGCCTTGAACCGAGCAGCGGTTTATAATGGCTTTATTTACGCTGGACTTTGGGGAAAATTTAATTTGGAATTAGTTCTATCTGGAAAAAAAAAAAGTCTAAGGACTATTTTAAAACCACAGCCCAAGATCATTCTGCTTTTTAGCAGTCTCAGCCTTTCTGGATCTGTTACCTGGAGGTACCCTTGTAGCTGAAGACAGCTAGGGTGGAGATCAAAAGACATAACTAAGGCCCACAGACTTGGCACCTTTACCAGCTAGAGCCTGAACTGAGTTTTCCTCTCACTACACAAAGTTGTCGGGGGCAGTGCCTCCATGTGCCACTCAGCCTATAACCCTTGCTTCCTTCCTGCCCCTCCCCACCTCCCTCCTCTCTCCAGCCCATCATCTTCGTTTCAGACAGAGCAAACAGCAACAAGGAGCTGGGTGTGGACCAGGAGTCAGAGGAGGGCAAAGACAGAGCAAGCCCCGATAAACGAGAGAAATCCCCACAGGTTTCTGAGCATGTGGCACGACTAGGGGTAGCACTGTGTGCCAGAGTCCTCCTGTGCTCCTGGGCATGTGGAGACGGAGGGTTGCCTGGGAGTCTGTAACGCACAGGGTTTGGATCTGCCTCACTGAACAGTCTTGTAAGTGCCCCCACACTTGGGCTGCTGCTTGGATGCACATCTTGAGGGTTGGCGCCCCCCCGAATCTGGTCCGAGCACCGAAATGACAGGTTGGGCCTCCTCACTAGAGCTCGGCCAGCCAGGACAGCAAGAGAGGGTGGTAGCAAAGCTGAGAGAACAGCTGGAGAGAGCTAAGGGGGCACAACTGTCTTCAATCCTTGAGCTCTTGACCAGAGGTGGAAAAGAATAGTGGTGGCGGCGGCGGGGGGGTGCTATCAGAAATGGGATTCACTCCAGAACTCAGGGGAAGATGTTCTATTGGGGTGGGAAGGCGTGGTCACATACAGCTTAGAGAACGTGAGGCTAGGAGTCCTCTGTCCTGGGGCGTCCCTCAGTGGAGTGGGCGGGGGATCCTCAAGAACTTGGCCTTGATGACAGGAGGTGCTAGAGGAATCAGAATGCTCAGCCCTCTTTGGCCTGTAGGACCATGACCAGGTTCAAGAGTGAAGACCCCAGCTGGGGAGGATGGGAAGGACGGGGGGTGTGACATGTGCATGTCAGTGTGGCGCACGCGTGAGGTGGCAGGGCTGCTGAGGTGTGAAGAGCCACAGAGGCCTTGATTCTCACTCCGGCTCACCAGGTTGGATGCGAAGAGTATTAGTCAGCTCAGTGCTGGCTCCTGCTGCCACCTTACAGCTGTTTCCAGCACCCTGGCATCTTTCCGGGTGCTGTCCTCCCAAGTCCTTCATTCTGATTCCTGTGAACCCATTTTCCTTTGCACTTCCACAGCCACAGCCTAGCAACACTGACCGCGAGAGCGAGGAACAGCAGCAATTCCACAATATTTTCAAGCAGATAGCAGGTGACGTAAGTACCTCCAACCCTAGGGTCCCACAGCAGCTCACTTCTGTCCTGCGCAGCACAAAATCCCCAGGTCCTGGGGCTTCAGACTGACATGTCTGCTGGGTGGCTGTGACCGTCCGCAGCAGATGGACAGCTGAGGCTGCAGTACCTGGGTCTCTGCTTGCCTCAGAAAAGCCCCAGCTCCCCTCCCAGAACAGCACTGACAGGATGTTACAAACAAGGGCAGCTGGGCTTGCCTTTGCAAAGCCTCTAGCTGCTCTCCTGTGAACACGACTCTCCCCTCTTCCTCCTGAGGACATGGAGATCTGTGCAGATGAGCTCAAGAACGTCCTCAACACGGTTGTGAACAAACGTGAGCAAATCAAATCACGGGGGTTTGGGAGGATGGGCAAGCCCCCCCCCAAGCTCCTTACTCTTCTCCATCCCTCAGACAAGGACCTGAAGACACAAGGATTCACGCTGGAGTCCTGCCGCAGCATGATTGCCCTCATGGATGTATCCTTCCTGCATCCGCTCCCGACTACCTAGCCTCTCCCCACCGGGCCCTGGGACACAGCAGGGCTCAAATCCGTGTCCAAGGAAACAGATCCTGACTCAGAACACCAGATGCCAGTCTGAAGGGGCAGAAGGGAAGACCATGAATTGTACCTGGCCCCCGTTTCCAGCTCTTATCTCAGACCTGAGGTTCAGCTTGGAACTCTTCCAAGCCAGAGTAGTCCTCAGGCAGATTCCATGGGTTACTGAGCTGGTAGGGGTGTAAGGGATGGTTAAGGATGAGGACAGGACAGTGGGAAGGGAGCCTGGGCAGAGGCTTCCTGTGGGCCCCCTCCCTGTCCAGGGGACCTCGCTATGTGCCTATAGACCTGACCTTCCTCAGACAGATGGCTCGGGGAGGCTGAACCTTCAAGAGTTCCACCATCTTTGGAAGAAGATCAAGGCCTGGCAGGTGGGATGAGAGAGTGGTGAGAGGCCAAAGGTGGGGATGGACTTGGATTCAGTACGTGATCTGTCTCCTCAAATTCTCTACTGCCAGAAAATCTTCAAACACTACGACACAGACCAATCCGGCACCATCAACAGCCACGAGATGCGCAATGCAGTGAATGATGCAGGTGCGGGGGGCACTAGGGCCTTCTAGGTAAAGGAGGGGACTGTTTGCCTTGAAGCCAAGGTGGCCAAGGGGCAGGGAAAGGAACCCAACTCCCCTTTCTCCTGTCTCGACCCCTCCACAGGCTTCCACCTCAACAGCCAGCTCTACAACATCATTACCATGCGGTACGCAGACAGACACATGAACATCGACTTCGACAGCTTCATCTGCTGCTTCGTCAGGCTGGAGGGCATGTTCCGTGAGTGGCCAGCCCCTCCCCAGGGGCCTCCACCTGCCCACCCGCGGGAGGATTACGGATGCCCCAGAGGAAAAGTGCCAGCAGCAGGGGCAGGGAGAACCTGAAAGCGGCCTCTGGCCTGTGCATTCTTTCCCACAGGAGCTTTTAATGCATTTGACAATGATGGAGATGGTATTATCAAACTCAACGTTCTAGAGGTAAGACATGTCACCTTCCCAGCACCAGGCAATTCAAGGTGGAGGAGCCCAGGCGGCCGACATGACCCACTGTGTGCTTCTCCCTTCCAAACGCTGCGGGAGGCATGGCCCAGGAAGGGAAGGGATAGGGTGGGAAGCCTGGAAGGGAACGTGGCTCACAGATGGGACAGGGGAGGGCTCCACAGGGGTGTCAGCCCCCAAAACTATGTTGGGAAACATGTACCTTCCTGGGAAGGACACAGGGGAAAGTCTGCAACAAACCACTGGTCCTTTGAAATTATCCACTCCCATAAGGTCCCTAACAACTAGGGTTCTCTGGTCTCCACTCTGACCTCAGCACTTCCTCTTTCAGTGGCTGCAGCTCACCATGTATGCCTGAACCTGGCTCATCCAAGGTCACGCAGGACCTCAGGAGTCAGTCTCACCCAGGACAGCTAGAGCCACTGACCTTGAAGGGCCCTGTCGCTGCAACCTCACAAAGCCTCCAGGAACCTCCTTGGTCTTGTTTTTCCTCCACTTTGCACCACTGTCTTCATCCATCATGGCCAGCCTGACCCTTGGGAGGCCAACTGTGTCCTGTTGCCACATGAAGGCAAATGGCTGGCTCAGGGGAGTGTGGCCTCTGACCGAGCAGACTGGGTCCACAGTGGGCTGTCTGCAGAAGTGCGTGCCATGGCTGGGCACTGACTCAGGTGGGAGCTGTACTCACCTTCTGCCTCCCCACTGTGGGGGTCACCACATTTCCCCCGGACCTGCCTATTTAGGGTGGCCGGCTCTGGGGATACTTTGGATTTCTGACTCTGAAGTTTGGCTGCATTCTGAAAAAGTTGATCTAAATAAATAAGGCATGTGTACAGCTGGTTCCACTGTTTTCTTTTTTCTCATAATTAGACAACAGACACAGCCAATGGCCATAGCCTTCCAGTAAACAGTCATCTATCACCTGCAGAAAAGTCCTAAATCCCAAATAAAACACAAGTTTACAGACAAAAACAAGCCCAAGCCCCTCTTAAAACATGCCCAGCATTATTTCCTGGGCACAGCAATCACTCCGAGATTCTTTCTAAGATACAGGAGGAAGAAGGGGAACAGTTGCTGGGGCAGCGAATAAATACACAGGCTGCTGTGACTGGAGGGCACAGGAGGCAACGCAGCGATGCCGCATGACTCTGGGCCCCTCTGCCGATTGACTGTCCAGCTCGTCTGGACCTCAGTCTGCAGCCCATCTATAAGCATCGTGTGTTTTCCTCGTATTCTCCATGCCAACATGGAAGAGAGAGCACTGACCGAAAATGCAGACAAGATCACACAAGTAAACAGTCAATTAGTAAAAGTACTTTATTTCCTCTTGTATTTGCTTTATATCTTGCTTTACAAAGTTATGAAGTTCACAACTTTATACCAAAATGTAAGAAGGCTAGGCTATTGGATTATAAGCATTTTTTCCAGTGTCATCTAATCTCATTCTTCTCCTAAACTGTACTTAATGTTTAAAAAAAAATCAGAAACCCAGGGTGCTGGGGCATCTCTAGGGTGTGAATTTCTCCTTGACAGAAGAAAGGTCTTCACCCTTTAGGCACCAACTTATTTGGGGTTATTTAGGCTATTGCCTGAATTCAAAGCAATCCGGGAAATGCTAGTCACCATGTGACCGGGCAGGGACGCGTGTCTGAGGCTGGAGCTGAGGGCACAGGTCACTGCTGATGAGCAGGGGTTTGGCTTGCAGAGGCCTGCAATCCACTCGCAGGTGCAACTCCTTCACTGCAGCTTCTTTCTGGTCTGCTACTCCTAATTCCCAAAGGTCCTAGAGGCTCCGTGCAGGACAAAACCATCTTGCAAATGTGGCAGGTATGATTTCCGTCATAACCCTAGCTCTCTCAATGACCAGAACAAAAATTACACATCAGTGTATGGAAGCTGAACTTAGTAGAGCAGACCAGAGAATATGTGCTATTCAAGTTCCACATAGTGCATTTCTCCCTTTGGCGCCAATTTATTTGGGGTTATTTAGGCTATCGCCTGAATTCAAAGCAATCCGGGAAATGCTAGTCACCGTGTGACCGGGCAGGGATGCGTGTTTGAGGCCGGAGCTGAGGGCAGAGGTCACTGCTGACGAGCAGGGGTTTGGCTTGCAGAGGCCTGCAGTCCACTCACAGGTGCAACTCCTTCACTGCAGCTTCTTTCCAGTCTGCTACTCCTAAGCCCCAAGGGTCCTAGAGGCTCCGTGCAGGACGAAACCACCATCTTGCGAATGTGGCAGGCATGACTTCCATCATAACCCTAGCTCTCTCAATGACCAGAACAGAAATTACACGTCAGTGTATGGAAGCTGAACTTAGTAGAGCAGACCAGAGAATATGTGCTATTCAAGTTCCACATCACAATACACTTCGACCTCCTCTCCAATGAATTCCACTCCCTAAAATATACCAGCCATTCTAAGTGTGCACCTACTCCCACCAAATCAGCCATCTACCTCGTCACTACAGCTGTCCACTGTATAATCTACTGAAAAAAACTGATAAAACAAAGCCTTTGTTGGGCAAATACTTATGCCAGTAAATTATATGTAAGCCATGAGCTAAACATTCAACCACTAACTTCTGAGGGAGAAAACTTTTCCCCACAAAAGAGTAGTAAGAAATTCCTCTCAAACTCAAATAATAGCAGGTCAAGATAATTCTTTACTCTTCTTTGTACTGTATTTCTCAAATGACTGAGTAAAAGAATACACCAAAATATATTTTGAACCTAATTTAAAATGTTTTCATAAAACTTGAAGTAACTGCTATTTTGCCAGAACAAAAGACTGTTACAACACAAGCTCACACGCGTGCGCGCGTACACACACACACACACACACACACACACACAAAGAGGATTTATTCTTGGTTTTGAGATATTAGAACAGGCACAAACCAAAAAATTCTAAAAAATGGCCTCCACTGTGCCAGTTTTGTCAGTCACTGAACAGTTTCCTTCCTTCATGAAGATGCTACACAGCAGTCAGCAGTGATGCCTGAGCCCTAGATCTTCCATGAAACAGAGGCCATGATGGCAGTGACATCACGAGGGACTAAATGGCAGCCAGAGTTGCACCACTGAAGGTAGCAGTATCACCATAAGCATCTGAGGTACTTATGGTTCCTTTATTTCTCAACAAAGGGCTAAAATGGTTCATTCTGAATAACTGGTATTAAGAATTCCACACATCCTTGGAAGGAATGTACCACTGCCACAGCTTCAAAGATAACTTCGTGAGATGAAGAAAGATATCCAGTATAGGTGCCCACAAGTACAGACACACAGACAGACCTCACACACACACACGACCACCAAGTGGAACCCAACACGGTTCAGTTCTTACTGACTCCATCAGCTTATAGCACTCGCAGACGTTCCCTCGACTACCTGACACCTCACATTCCTCTTTCCTGCTGGACAAAGGCGCAACGCTCTCCCTGGCTCAGGCTCTCTGAACACGCTGCCCTGCTTGTGTGGAAATGAAGTGTCACTGCCGCGCAGAGAAAAATGCCAGGGTTAGCAATGGCTCCAAAAGGACTTTCCTGGGAAATCGCTATTCCCAATCGCACACAACAGTGTGGATTCTCTGATAACCCTTATAGGATACGTGGATGAGAGGTGGGAAAAGATGGTTAATCTCAAACAGAAACTGATTATACTTTATCTACAGAAGCTCTGTTCTTGCTTCAGCATCCCACAAATCCAAACAGTGTGGTTAAGAGGTGTCCCACTCACAAGGACAGAATTAACAGTTGTGAGGCCAGCCAGCCATTATCTAGTAGTATTTCCTAAATTACTTCTGGCTCCAGTAAGAACCACTGGAGCCTTTTCTGGAAAAGAGAATACACATCATCTTGTGTATACTTCAGGGCTCACAGAGTTCCTGCAGCCTGTCTAGGAACCCGAGGGGAAGTCATTGCCCTAGAGCCTGAAGGAAGGCATGCAGATGTGTGTGCACAGGCAGGGTGGAATAACCCAGATACTCTGCAGCCAGAGAAAACAACAGGTGCCACATCCTGCAGCTCAGAATGTGGCGTGGGCCCTTCTCCTTTATCTGAAGAAATCTAAGTTCTGAGACTCCAGACACAAAAAGGTTAGAAAGTGACACCTGTATAGCTTTACTAATAAGAGTCCAGAGAATTCCAAAACAAAGCAGTCCTCTCAGGTTTTGTCGGCTTGGGTATTTACAATGGACAGGCAGAGCCTTTCCCTCCACCGTACTGCACTCTTCCAGCTACTGGGGAGGCAAAGGCAAAGACACTGACTTCAGAAGTGAGTCTCCAGGAAGCCTACTGGAGGCCCTACAAACTGTACCCAGATGCTTTATTCTAATCCTCCCATCCTGGGGACTGGGACGGCTGGAGAGCACCTTGTTGGGTCAGCAGGAACGCTTGATGTCTGCCTTGGTCCAAGCACAGCCAGACAGGGAGAGACAGGGGCGGACAGTGGAGCAAACCGAAAGGTTCAGACCCACACAAAGCTTCCCAGAACCCAGAGAAGGACATAAAGGTGCACCTCAGTTCAAACAGCCCGACGACAGACAACGCTGTAGCACAATGCCCAGGTCTAGCAGCAAAACTGAGAGGCAGGTGATGGGCTGTGCACCGCCTCACACTGAGCAGAGGCATTCACCAGGCCATGCTGCCAGTCAGGAATCACCACTGTGGGACTGCTTTTCTGAATTCCTAAAATATATAGCGGGCGGAGCCACCGCTCTAGCTGCTTACCAAAAATCTGTGTGTCCTTTTGCATTTAAAGCCTGTTCTGTCCTTCAACAAAGCAGGTGAACAGTGAAACACACTGTACATAATTGTTAAGAAAGGAAACTGTTTGCTTCCAATTTAGATACCCAGTTATTCTAACTAGAAAAATTAAAATTCATTTTGCAAATTTAGCATCTGGACAAACTTGTGGTTAAAAACCTGACTCTAGGTTCAAGCCATCATTACAAACATAAACTAAATAAAAATCTGAAATCCATTAAATACACAAATGTCTAGTGTCAACCTGGGCAACCAATTAAGATCTGGATCTTTAGTGAACATCTGGAGAATGCTGGGAACATAAATCTCCCTATGTCTGGGGTGTGGCTCCTTGGAAGCTGTCTGGAATTGGCTGTCGAAACACTCCCACAAGATCTTGTGGTGCACCTCACCATCCCATAGAGCTGCCCAGATATGCTAGTGGTCAGCCTGGCTGGCAACCACTTTCTCCTCCCTGCTTCCCAGACAGAGGGAAGATGGTGGCCTGTGTTAGGGGCTGATATGAAAATAGTTCAACTAATGACTTCCCAACATGGGAGGCAAAAAATTTCATGAATCAATTTTGCTCTCGTCTTCAGCATGTCGTTCAATATGTCCTGCAGCATCCTAGGAAAAAGGAAGAAGGGCCTTAAGACAAGCTGGCAGTAAGACAGGAGGAAAGCCAAGCCTCAAAGAGCCAGAACTCCACTCGTTTACATGGAACTAGGCTCCTTAAAATGAGTTCTTAGCACAGAGCTGAGATCAGTTACTCTCCCCAGGCTCTTCTTCACTCAAAAATCCCCCAAGTCTCTGAATAAGAAAAGAAAAAAATCTCTGGACCCTATTTATTGTAATTCTGAGTTCTCTAATAAAGCAAAACAGGGCTTTCGGCCTCTTCCCCGAGGAGGCCGCCAAAGCCCAGATTGACCGCGAGCTCCCTCGCTAATGTACCTGCTTGGATCCTTTCTTAGCTGTGAAAAAAGCATCACAGTTCTTCCAGCGACACTTCAGAGTCTGAAAGTTTGGATTAGTGTGGTCAGTCAACAAGTGTTGTTTTAAGTGATCTACAACACCAAATATCAGAGAGCAACCATGCCACTGTGAAAAAAGAGAAGCGGACTAGATGAAGGAGTGCATTAAAACACAAAACACAAAAAAAGAGCAAAGTAAACAGGCGATCAGAGTATCCCTTGTTCTTTTCCCATACTGTGAAAGCTCCTTATTCTTTTGTTCATTCTTGGCTACAATACACACCAAACCAGAGGAAAGCAAATTAATTATCACCCTATAGCAAGGACCCTGCAAAGACTAAAGTCACCTGGCACAATGGGCTCTTGGAAAAGGCAAAGCTCTAAGGTAGATAAGGAAACTTGCTAGATAAGGAAAAGGCTAACAGATATTTATAGGTGAATTACCATAAATTCAGTTTAAACTACTTTTGTTATCTTGCCATGATAAAATTTGAATTTCTACCTTAGTCCATTTATTGTAAAAGGCAAAACAGCTTTTCTATAATAAATACTAAAAGGTCACCTTTAACAATTCTGAAAACTATTTATTTATAAACTTGAAAACAAAAACATCTGGTAAAGAAAACTACATTTGTGGAAATGTTTGTTGTAGAAACTGTATTTGCCTTGGAAGCCTGACTTGTCTCACAATCTTGATCACTTGAATCTTATTATTACTCTTCTAAATTGAAATTGAAATTTTACCTATGAAAATGACTCAGTTTCACATATTTATAAGAAAGCATAGGCAGTCTGTCCTGGCTTTTTCCTTAGAGGCTCATTTGTAACAAATCTTGTAATTTTAACACGTTTATTTCTTTTTTGTTGTTTTGCTTTTTGGTTTTATTTCTAAAAATATTGCAAATTTGAGTTTTCCTCTGTCAGAGCATTACATCCGCTACATTTGAAATAAAAAAGTATTTTCTCCAGTGCTCTAGGTCTCATTGTGCTACATTTTCTTTGCCTTCCTCAATACTAAAAAGCAAAGACAATATAAAAAAGCTGAAAAGAGCCAGGGATTTAGCTCAGTGGTTCAGTGACCTGCCTTGCAAGTGTAAGGACCCAAGTTCAATCCCGGGTACCGAAAAAAAAAAGCTGAAAAGTAATTAGGCTGTGGAGAAGCCTAAAATCAAATTTAAAAACTGAGTGCCATGTTCATTCCATCAATGCTGAAAAGGAGTAGAACTGGGGAAAAGAATTTCAGAACCATAAATTTTCTTTGGTCACTCCTATGTGCAAACTGATTTTTTTTTTGTCTTGTAAGGAATAGTGAAGTTGTAAGGCCTAATCATCAGCCTCTGCCCCAAGATAGAAAACACATCCGAGTCCAATGAACTTTTTTTTTTGTTTTTTTGCAGTACTTTGGATTGAACACGGGGCTTTTACCCTGAATTACAACCTAGCCTTCTATTCGTTTTTTGTGTTGATAGAGAGTCTCATTTGCTAAATTGTCCAGGCTGGGTTTGAACTTGTTATCTTTCTGTCTTGGCCCCCAAGTGGTAGGATCACAGGTATGCACCATCACACTTTTATTTGCTTATTTTCCAGAAACTAATGAAGATACACGCAATCCATGAAATACTTGCATATTCATGGTCAGTCAACAAGTGTTGTTTTAAGTGATCTACAACACCAAATATCAGAGAGCAACCATGCCACTGTGAAAAAAGAGAAGCGGACTAGATGAAGGAGTGCATTAAAACACAAAACACAAAAAAAGAGCAAAGTAAACAGGCGATCAGAGTATCCCTTGTTCTTTTCCCATACTGTGAAAGCTCCTTATTCTTTTGTTCATTCTTGGCTACAATACACACCAAACCAGAGGAAAGCAAATTAATTATCACCCTATAGCAAGGACCCTGCAAAGACTAAAGTCACCTGGCACAATGGGCTCTTGGAAAAGGCAAAGCTCTAAGGTAGATAAGGAAACTTGCTAGATAAGGAAAAGGCTAACAGATATTTATAGGTGAATTACCATAAATTCAGTTTAAACTACTTTTGTTATCTTGCCATGATAAAATTTGAATTTCTACCTTAGTCCATTTATTGTAAAA
Source organism: Fukomys damarensis (assembly GCF_012274545.1). Taxonomy (NCBI): domain Eukaryota; kingdom Metazoa; phylum Chordata; class Mammalia; order Rodentia; family Bathyergidae; genus Fukomys; species Fukomys damarensis. The sequence continues at coordinate 33,976,848 of NW_022900929.1, read as the reverse complement.
GGCAAAACAGCTTTTCTATAATAAATACTAAAAGGTCACCTTTAACAATTCTGAAAACTATTTATTTATAAACTTGAAAACAAAAATATCTGGTAAAGAAAACTACATTTGTGGAAATGTTTGTTGTAGAAACTGTATTTGCCTTGGAAGCCTGACTTGTCTCACAATCTTGATCACTTGAATCTTATTATTACTCTTCTAAATTGAAATTGAAATTTTACCTATGAAAATGACTCAGTTTCACATATTTATAAGAAAGCATAGGCAGTCTGTCCTGGCTTTTTCCTTAGAGGCTCATTTGTAACAAATCTTGTAATTTTAACACGTTTATTTCTTTTTTGTTGTTTTGCTTTTTGGTTTTATTTCTAAAAATATTGCAAATTTGAGTTTTCCTCTGTCAGAGCATTACATCCGCTACATTTGAAATAAAAAAGTATTTTCTCCAGTGCTCTAGGTCTCATTGTGCTACATTTTCTTTGCCTTCCTCAATACTAAAAAGCAAAGACAATATAAAAAAGCTGAAAAGAGCCAGGGATTTAGCTCAGTGGTTCAGTGACCTGCCTTGCAAGTGTAAGGACCCAAGTTCAATCCCGGGTACCGAAAAAAAAAAGCTGAAAAGTAATTAGGCTGTGGAGAAGCCTAAAATCAAATTTAAAAACTGAGTGCCATGTTCATTCCATCAATGCTGAAAAGGAGTAGAACTGGGGAAAAGAATTTCAGAACCATAAATTTTCTTTGGTCACTCCTATGTGCAAACTGATTTTTTTTTTGTCTTGTAAGGAATAGTGAAGTTGTAAGGCCTAATCATCAGCCTCTGCCCCAAGATAGAAAACACATCCGAGTCCAATGAACTTTTTTTTTTGTTTTTTTGCAGTACTTTGGATTGAACACGGGGCTTTTACCCTGAATTACAACCTAGCCTTCTATTCGTTTTTTGTGTTGATAGAGAGTCTCATTTGCTAAATTGTCCAGGCTGGGTTTGAACTTGTTATCTTTCTGTCTTGGCCCCCAAGTGGTAGGATCACAGGTATGCACCATCACACTTGATAGAGTTAGAGACTATAAACTTTTATTTGCTTATTTTCCAGAAACTAATGAAGATACACGCAATCCATGAAATACTTGCATATTCCATGAAATCAGTTGGCATATAGGAGTGAGGGTGTAGATGGAAAGACAGGTTATAAAAATAAGCACCTCTGGGCAGGGGATTTTACTCAGTGGTGTGGCTGCCTGCCTCTCTAGTGCAAGGTCCCAAGTTCAATCCCTGGTACCAAAAAAAAGAAAAGAAAAGAAAAAGAAAAAGCACCTCTGCTTTTCATTTCACTTATTTTCCAATGTATTTTTATAACAAAACAGAACAAAATAAAAACCACCTAGGAGATAACCTGAGAAAACATATTTAAGTAGCCTCATGTCTAATCTTATGATAGATACTTCATTAAAGTATAAAAGCATCTTTGTCCTACAGTGAAAGACATACAGTTAGGAGCTCAAGTACAAAAATACTAAGCTGACAATGATGGAGATCTACACATTAGCCTAAGCATTTCCTGAATCTGGGGGAAGAACAGCTTTACTGCTTACCCAACAGCGGTAATTCTGCATCAGATTTAGCTTCACAGCCTGAATACTGCCATCGTAACAGCCAGTGTAAATCTGGAAAGAGAAGTTGGAATATCAGACCAAAATACATACAAAGAAACAACTGCACAACACCTTCAAGATAGGAGTTAAAGAGAATCCTAACATAAAGCAAAGTCAGCTGCACGGTATTAGAATGGGGAAGTAACTTCTATACCCTGGGGTCTGGACACTTCAAAGCTGTGCCCTCTTGGGACATTGTCTGCAGGCAAGAACGGCAGACCTGGGGCACCACCCAGTCCTTAACCAGGGATCTCCGGCTTCTAACTGGTGTCGAGCATCAGGTATCTGAATTTCACTGCAAGAAAGGCTTTGACTACACTGAGTTTGAACAACATCCACCCTGGTTCCACCTCATAACTTAAAAATAAAATTAAGTAGGCATAGCAAGGCCTACTTTTAGGTCTGCTATAACTGTCAGGCTGGTCTAATCTCCGGACTCCACTCCAACCTTCTATTCAGAGCCTGAGGACTCTGGAAAAAGTAACACAATTTTTTTGAAGCACCTTAAATGTATCTTCTATTTAACGATAGCATCGTATATTTTTAATGTAATTATTTTCACTAATAGAAATGAAATATTCAACAATGTCATTGGGTTACTTCTCACTATTACGCTGAGTAAAAAGGGGTTCAATACTGAGTATGTAACAGAAATAAACGTTATTCTGAGAGGTGACAAGTAGTAAAGTCAGTGTCCAGATTTTCAAGTTAACATATTCAGAGGCAAACATCCCGCATGGCAAACAATGCTCACCATGCTTTTGTGGATGGTCATACACATAATCATGTCTTTGTGTCCTCCATAAACTTGCAGTCGATCATGAGACTTAGGCAAAAGAAAAAAAAAAACAAACAGAACAATAAAGATGACTTAAACCTTGTGCTTAAAAATCATAGCCCCTTTGGGCCTCTAGGAGGCTTAAAACTGCACCTGAGACACTGAAGTGAAATACTAGCAATATTCTAACAGAAATATGCCCTAATGACAGTCCCACCCCTTAACCCTGAGCTAGGGATTGAACCCAAAGACTGGTACATGCTAGGCAAATGTGCTACGACAAGTGACTACCCCAGTCCTTTTTTATTGTCCCGCTAAATTGCCCAAGGATGGCCTTAAATCTGTCTTCCTCAGCCTCCTCCTCAGCTGAGATTACAGATGAGTGCTATACCAGGCATCAATCTTCTTGAGTCCCCCATTCCTCAAGCAGGGTATTGGTAATCAGAAACAGTGAAAAAAAAATTTTTTTTAAAGACAGGGTCTTACTATGTAGTTGAGACTGACCTGGAACTCACTATGTAGCCCAGGCTGGTCTCAAACTCACAGCGATCCTCCTGCCTCAGCTTCCCGAGTGCTGGGATTACAGGCATGCACCACCATGTCCAGCTGAAACTGGTTTCTACAGAATCAGTTTCAAACTTGAAAATGCAGACAAGGAGAACTGGACAGTTGTTAAGAGGGCAGGGTTACTCCCCAGAACCATTCAGAGGAGTCTGACACCCACGAGTTTGACACCATGTACTGCAGCAGCGTCCCTAAGGGGTGGCTCCTGGGCCAGCCATTCTTTAACTATCCAGTGTGCTTGTGAAAATGCATCCTTGTACTCCAACCCAGCCCTACCACACCAAAACTGAACACCAAACCCAGACATACTATCTTCCCAAATTAATCAGGTGAAACACTGGATCTAAATTCTACCTGTAATTCATAGACACGAACAAATTTATCCAGGCAAGCAGTCACCATCACTTTTCCTAGGATGTTCACCACGGTCACTGCGTGGTTGTGACCTTTATAGATCCGCACAAGCTCACCAGTCTACAACGGAAACGAGGTAAGGGTCACTAGACTTTATATAAGATTCCTTCCTATTCTTCTTTCTACTTTTCAGGTTTCTATAATTCTGTAATTCTAAGAGACACAATTCTGAGGCTACCTGTAAAAACTGCTAGAGTCCCCCCACAAGCACCTGTTACTTATACAATGTATAGGAAAATGCATCCTCACAGAGGCCAAATGTTACAAAATGGAAGGTCTATCTGTATGCTCTATCACAGCTCTATCTGTATGCATCTCATAGCTTCTGAAGTACAGCTTAAGTAACCCTCATCCAAAAATATGAAACTCAAAATGCTCTAAATTTAAAACTTGTACTACAAATGGAAAATTCCATACCTGACATCAGGTGATAGAGCAGTCAAAAGACAGGCACGCTAAAAATATAAAATTACTTTTGGGCTATGTGTACATGAAACATAAACCAAATCTTGTGTTTAGACTTGCATCCCACCAAGCTATCTCATATATATATATTAAATATCCCAATATCTGTAAGTCTGAAATCTGAAATACTTCTGGTTCCCAAGCATTCAGATGAGGGATGGAAAACCTGTATCTCTGCTTTTATTTTATGGACCCTGATGTGAACAAGTCCCTTAGGTGGGATTATGCCCTGGATCAGAGACCAGGAACTGAGCTACAGAGAGCTGCCTTTAGTATCTAATTATAGAATCTCAGCTGTTTTCACTTGTTCTATTTTAAACTTCATAACACGTCCACTTTCTGAGAGCCTCAGCTGCTCAATTTATCTCAATTTAACTGAGGCATTCAAAGAAAACCTTATATGAGCTTTGAATCTGTTCCCCAATTAAAATAAAAATTTGAGGGGGGGTTGGTTTTTTGTTGTTTTTTGAGACAGGGACAGGGCCTCACTATGTAGCCCAGGCTGGCCTTGAACTTGCAATGATCCTCCTGCCTCAACCTCCCGAGTGCTGGGGTTACAAGTGTGCACCACCACACCCAACCCCATTAAAATTTTTGATGAAAAAGAAAAATTAGAAAAGATTAAAAAAAATTGTATTTAATGAAGCTGGAATCTTCAGTTTGTTCAATCTGCCAGCATATGCACAGGGATGTGTTAATCCTTTCACAGGATAAAGGGCTTACTTCAAACGACAAGAGGTCTGAGGGAGCTTTCATATATGAACCAGAGATTCTCTTGCCACTACAACAGCACAGCTTACATGAATGTTGTGAGCATGGACGGACTGGTCACTGGAGCCGCTGAACACAAGGTCATTCACCACCTTCAATGGAACAACTCAGTCAGTTGAATTCTACACAAGGGGTCAGTTAGATCTATAACTTGTAACACAGATAGTGGACTCTAACTTTCATCCTATTTCAAGATGAGCATGAAGAACTAGGTAAAAAAATGTTTCCCTTGGGCCAGGGATTTAGTTCAGTAGTTCCGGCACCTGCCTTACAAGCGCAAGGACCCAAGTTCGATCCCTGGTTAAAAAAAAAAATGTTTCCCAAGGGCTGGAGATTTAGCTCAGTGGCACTGGGCTTGCCTTGAAAACACAAGGTCCTGAGGTTAATGCTCAGTACCATAAAGCAAAAAAAAAAAAAGAAAAAAGAAAAAAACATGTTTCCCAGATCAACCCTCTCACTGATACTTCCAGCCTACCACTAGGGTAGGCTGACGGGCTGGTGATGTTACCCCCCAGAATGATTAGAGTTGCATCCACAGTCTACCACAGAACATACTCGTAATTGTTTCTCAGCTAGTATATTAAAGAGCGGCATGCTACCTGGTGACCCAGATGTTAATAAAAGGATTGAGGGCTATTTGCTCCTTTCAAGATGGCTGTGATCTAAGTAATGGGAAATGCCGTTCAACACCTTCCACCACACCAGACCCGTTGTCCCTACACTATACTCGCCTTCATACAGAGAATGGTCTTGGTATGGCTCTCCAGAGTTCTGAGGAGCAGTCCGTTCCGGGCATCCCGCACACTAATGGTGCAGTCGTAAGATCCCACAACCAGCAGCTTTCGGGAACCCTCTTGGGCTGTGGCAAGACAGCTGACGGCCCTTGGCCCATGGCATTCAAAGATCTCGAGTTGTTTGTTGCTCTGAAAAATAAGCCATCATTATATCAAGCAAAAGCAACAGAGCTAGAAAAGCACAAAACCAACGAACCAAAATTATTATGAAAAATTACTATGGCTGAGGAGCTCCATCACTGGCACTCAAATTCTTGTACCCATTCCACACTCTTCGCTGATTAACCCCTGCTGCTTCTGCTCCAATGCTCCTGCTGTGCTCATGACCTCCTTTCTCCCTGACCTAAAAAGGGCAAACTCTTAAACAATAATTGTGTGTCTGTGTGTGGACTGAACCCAGGGAGCACTAACCCATATACCCAATCCTTTTATTTTTCTATTTTGGGGTTGTGTCTCACTAATTTGCCCAAGTGGGACTCAAATTCATAACCCTGCTTCAGCCTCCGACGTAGCTGGTATTTAAGTATGCACCACCATGCCTGGCTCATAATAAATTATTTTGTACTTCAACCTACATACCACCATCCTGATCCTAATAAACATTTTTCTTTTTATGCCCTTTTCTACTTCCCTTAAGCAATAACGAAAGATAAAACCCAGCCCCAGTCTTCAAAATTCACACTTATACAGAGATGCTCATAACTGTCTATTAACCAGGCATGGTAGTGCATGCCTGTAATTCCAGCACTTAGGAGGCTGAGGCAGGAGGATAGCCACAACTCTGAGGCCAGCTTGGGCGACGTGGTGAGTTAAGGCCAGCCTGGACCACAAAGTGAGATGCTGCCTACAACAAACAAACAAACACCCCAAACAACAAACAAAACTGTCATCTTTCCAGAGCTTTTCAACCAGAACTCTTCTATTTAAAATTTGTGTCATCATTTTGCCTCAAATATCTTGCTTTTAACTTCTCTTTACCCTTGATAACAATAATTTAATTTATAAAGGAGAATTAGGTAATTAGCAAGTTTTTATCCATTACAATTCTGTTTTGTTTTGAGACAGGCTCACTACACTGGCCTCCAATCAGTGATCCTTCTGCCTCTGCCTGACAAGTGCTGAGATTACAGGTGTGCGTCACCATGCCCAGCTGTGCTAGATTCTTTAAACTTGACTTTTTCATAAAAGAAAAAATGTGAGGCCGGGATTTAGCTCAGTGGTTCTGCCGCCTGCCTCATAAACACAAGGTCCCGAGGTCGATCCCCAGTACCAAGGACAAACATAACAGCAGAAATGTGATATATTTTATTGCATCTCTAACGCAGTTCTAGCTAAATGTAATATATAAGTGATGACACTGTAACAGAAAACATTCTACAACACTGTTAGAAGATGACCAGAGATGTTGTTGGCTAACTCCACCTCAGATTACATCTTCATCTACTTCCTTCTTTTTGTCCTAGTGCAACCTTTCATATCAGCTTTCATTACAAAGCTTCCTGAATGATCTCCCAGCTTCCACTGACACTAATCTCTCCAAATTTCACATCTCCATAGCAACTTTTCCTAAAATACAAATACATGTAATACATACATTCCCTCTGGTTAACATATCAAGAGGAAGTCCAACTATCTCAGCAAAACATACAAAAGCATCAAGAACCTCCTAACCTTACCCTGGGGCTGAGCACACAAGAGAGTCATCTTTGGTTAAGAAGGTATGGCCACCACGTAGGAGTCAGGGCAAGCTCGACCCACCTGGCAGAACAAGCCACTGCATAAACTCCATCACTTTCAAACCACACTGAAGCCACTTGCAAAGGAATCCAGGTTCTTTTTCATGGTGCCATTCTTAAAATGAAACAGACTGGTTTAACCTGTGACTCATTATTTGACCCCAAATCTTCAGGCTTCACTTAATTTAGTGGAGTTACATTTTGGTTCCGGCCATTTGAGTCTAAGCAGACAGGATGGAGGACCAGAAGATGAAGCTTCTTCTTTTATCTTGGTACTGGGACTTTCGAGGCAGGCGGTGGAGGCTGAACCACTGAGCCAAATCCCCAGCCCTGAAGATGAAGTTTCTACTGTTTCCTCACACAAGGATACAGAAACACCTGACTGTCCCCACCCTTTCTCATTTCCAAATGGCAAGGGAACCCGCCGTCTCTCCCCCAAACACTGACCTTGGTGTTGAAGGTGACCACAGTGCCATTTGCCAGTCCTACATACAGGATTCGCCATCGACTGTGGAGGCAGAGAACCCGGTCTTCCAGCTTTAACTGCTCTATGCACATCTGGGTCTAACAAAAGGACACAACAGCTGGGGATTTACCGCCTGCCTCGGAAGTGCAAGGACCCGAGTTCGATCCCCAGTACCAAATACATATAAATAAATAAATAAAAAAATAAAACAACCAACCACAGGACACAACATCTAGTGAGCAGAGAGTAACGGCAAAGGAATAACTAAAATAATTCTCCCAAGAGCAGAATTTGAGATGACTCTGACAGGGAAGAAAACATGGCATCCTCTGTTTTGTAGAGGATGATACGATCTCAGATCTTTTTCCTCTTTGAAACAGGAGGCCAGAGACCTCGGCTAATAATGAAGAAAATGTAAGTTCTAATAACGATACCTATGTTTCTAATTCAGAATGTAGACATTCTTCAAAGGCACTATCCGAAGTGGACAAAAATAAAGGATAAGGAAGTATTTGAAATCTGAAAAGGAAAATGGGGATTATGGGTATTTATTTGACACATGCATCAATCAAAGGTGGTTTCCTGCAACTGATTCTCTAGTTTATTAATTCCTAAATACCTCCTTCAACCTGGTATCAGGTTAACTGAACCGCAGTTACTGAGGAAGCTCCCCCCCCCCAGTACTGGGGAATGAAACCAGGGCCTTCATGCTGAGTTACATCCCCAGGGTCTTACTATTGCCCAGGCTGGGCTCAAATTTGGGATCCTTGTGCCTCAGCCCCTCAAAGTACTGGGATTATAAGCATACACCACTATGCCTGGCTTCAGGGAGCTTTTAAATACAGAAAATCTCAAGCTCCAATTCAGCAAGCTTAGGAATCTGGACTTCAATTTTTTTGTTCTGTATTGAGACAAGGTCTCGTTGTAATTCAGGTTGGCCTCAAATGTGCGATCCTCCTGTCCTAGTCTCCCAAGTGATGGGATTACAGGGATACCCCACCATACTGGGCATCCATTCATCAGCTGGCCAGTGATTTAGTCGTGGATTCCACTCGGCCACTTATTCCTGCAGTCATTCACTCATGTAGACCAATTCTGTCACTCGTGGTCATGTGCTCATTCACTCCCGTTCACGACTCATCATTATTCACCATCAGTCATGTGGTCAGTCTTACAGAGTCAAACAGCTACTCACTAAGCCACATACTGACCTAATCAGTAATTTATTAGGTCATTCATTAGCATCTGTCACTCGTTCACTCCACGGCCAAGTCTTTGGCAGTCATGGAGTCATCATTAGATCATTATTCATCCACTCATCCTCCTTTGTGAGTTCTGAGGTGTGACATCATCCATTCAGCTCTTCAAGCATTCACTTTGGCCAAGCATTTATTAACTTGTTCAAAGAGTCAGCCAGCCATTTACTAAGTCTAAGTCATTTGGTTAGTCATTGTTTGTTTGTTTGGGTTTTTTTTGTCTTTTTTTTTTTTTTTTTTTGGTTTTTTTGGTTTTTTTGAGACAGGGTCTCACTATGTAGTTGAGAATGACCAGGAACTCACTAGGTAGCCCAGGCTGGTCTCACAGAGATCCCCCTGCCTCAGCCTCCCGAGTGTTGGGATTACAAGCATGCACCACCACACCCAGCTAGTCATTGTTATTGGTTAAGTCATTGTTACTAGGTCATTTGAACATGTAGTTAGCTGGCTGTTTTGGCACTCATTATTCATTCTATCAGTTATTTGGCTGTTCATTAGACCAGTCATTCATTTGTTGGAGTCATCACTGAGTTCTGGTTATTCAGTGAATCAGTCACTATCTGGCAATCATTCATCATCAGTCACTGAGATAGTGGTTGGCTGAATCATTCATTCAATCTTCATTCGGTCATTGTAACGTTCACTCATTCAGCGTTTGGGTGCTTTCCTGAATCAGTCACTGAAGCATTCAGTCCATCAGTCATTTGGTCGTTCATTCAGCACACTGTGCTACATTCGCAGCCCTTTTTGAGACAGCCTCTTAAATGTTAAACTGTCCAGGCTGAGCTTGAATTTGCGATTCTCCTGTCTTAGTCTCCCAGAATGCTGGGATTATAGGCATATACCACCATTCTTGGCTCAATCTATTTTTAAAAATTTCCCTAAGGGGCTGGCAAATAGCTAGCTCAGTGATAAGAGTGCTTGTCTAGCATGCACAAGCTCTGGGTTTAATCCTAGCACTGCAAGTAAACAAAAAGTTAAGGAGCACTGTTTATTATGACCTTTAAGAAATTATTTTCATTAATTTCCCAGAAATAAATAAGATAACAAATTAATCTAAAACCGAGAGTCTGGCCTTTTACACAGTAATGAAGAACTGTTGTTGAGGGCTCGTTCAGTGATATAGAGTGCTTGGCCTAGCACACATGAGGCCTGGGTTCATCCCCAGCCCTGGAAAAAGAAATATTTTTAATGGAACTAAGTGACTAAAGGCCCCGGTAAAGCTTTTAAGCAGGTGTTAAAATCAAGATGGCTAAAAATGAGCAAGAGTTGTATATAGAATGAAGAGACTGTCAGCTGTCAAAATCCTTTAATCTCTTCTCAACCTAAGAGTCAGTTTCTTAAATTATTCAGCTTTCCCTCATAAAATTACAAATATAAAATACAGCCAGACGCTATGAATATGACAAAATTATTAAGATTCACGTTCCCTCTAGTTAACATGCGAAATCCTGTACAGGTGTCCTACACCAAACACTATGTATATTAAAACCTTCATGGATACTGACTGAGCTGGGTGTGGTGGCGCACGCCTGCAATCCCAGCACTCGGGAGGCTGAGCCAAGAGGATCACAAGTTCGAGTACAGACTGGACAACTTAAGGAGACCCTCTGTCTCGAAAAAGAAAAGAAAACCCTTGGTTCAATGTCAATATAATAAACAACTGAAAAATCTAGTTTTTTTCTAATTTTATCAGTCAAAATGGTATTGCATTTTTGTTATAATTTGTACTGGCATGATTGTATTGAGTTATTTGTATTTCATTGAAGAAGCTGTTTCTGTCTTTGCTTACTTACCTACTGTGATTTAAACTTTTTACAACATGCATTAGAGCTATTTTCCTTTTTCTATATAAGATTGCTTCTTGCCAAAATATGCTTACCTTTTTTTTAACCACCTTAATGAAGTATGAGGTGTGATCAAAATATACAGTGAATGTGTAAATTTTAAAAACTCATTACAGTAAGACATTGTATTAATTTCTGCTCAACCCCACCCACCCACTTTGAACACACTTATCCCACGAGTCTTGCCATTTTAAAAGCTATCTCATGTTTTACAAAATGTGATAAAAAATATGGAGGATTTGGGCTGGGGATTTAACTCAATGGCACTATGCCTGCCTCACAAGTGCAAGACCCTGAGTCGGATTCCCGGTACCTAAAAAAATAAATAAATATGGTAGATGCTGATGACATTCAATGGGAAGGCAGCCTCATAAAAACATCTTGGTGTGTCTGCCCTTATCTATCTTATGCACTGAATCTGGCACCGATTTGGCTCTGTGTGACTTCTGGCTCTTCCCCTGAGTCAGAGTGAAAGGTCATGAATTGATTCAGGACATCAAGGCAGCCACAACAGAGCAGCTAAAGACACACAAAAGGACCTCCAGACTTGCTTCAGAAAGCAGAAGACTGACGTATGGGTAAGTGTGGTCAAAGGGCGAGGAGGCCACTGCGTTCTCTCTTGCACACGGCCCACCCTCACACTGTGGGGTGTAACTTCTTTTCCTATTTTTGCACTTGACCCAAACTCACTGTCTGTTTCTTTTTGCACCTTTAGTAAAATTTTGCTACTGGTAAAAAAAGAAAAAAAAAGAAGGGGAATGTTTTGGAGGAAGATTAACAGTAATGTGTCTTTCACTGTAATACATTTTTAAAAACCACATTCACTATATTTTACAATGAACTTGCAGTTTCCGTATGACAAAAATCTGTCCATATTAAATACACATGTTGGGACTGGGGATTTAGCTCAGTGGCGCCATGCCTGCCTCACAAGTGCAAGGTCCTGAGTTCAATCCCCAGTACCAGAAAATAAATGAAGCAATAATAAACATTTCGTTAAGCTCTGGTTAAGTATAAAACCTGTGAAAACATTTCCACAATTAACTTGTAGAACATCTCAACACTCCAAAATATTACTGTACACCATCCATCTTTCAGTGGATCTTTACCATACCCACAAGTGACCACAAAAGTTGTACCTCTTTTAGGATCTCATATAAAGAGAACACACAGTCTATAGTCTTTTACGGCTTCTTTCATCTAGCATGAAGCTTTTGAGATCCATCACACTGCTATGGGCATTAATTTTTACTTTTTTTTTTGCCAGCATTATTCTACTGCTTATATATCATATTTATTTTTACAAAACACATTTTATTTATCCTCTTACCAATTGGATGTATCAACTGTTTTTTCCTTTGTTTCTTTCTCTTTCTCTCTCTTTTTGGTGGTACTGGGGAATCAAACTCAAGGCCTCAAGCACACATATCTAACCTTTTGGCTTGCCTGGGCCGCAATGAGCAAAGAGGAATTGTCTTGGGTTGCATATGAAATACATGATATAGTTAATATCTAAGCTTTTAAAAAAAAACCTTTAAAAAATGTGTTACCACAAATTTTAGTATATGTGCAGCCAAAGCGAGCACATACCACCAAATTTTAGAAACAGAGGTCAAACAGCCTGTGGACTACAAGGTGGACATACCTGGGCCCTTAAGCATGCTTGGCAAATGCTCGACCACTGAGCTATTCTAGCATATATTGCATTTAATTGTTTAATGCAATTTTCTCTCATTTCTTTTAATGTATTTAGGTTTTAAAAACTCTTAGATAGCCACCTCTAACTCTGCAGATTAAAAAATATATAAACATTTTATTCTTTATTCTACTTAGGATTAATTTTGGCACATGAGCATGTGATGTAAAAATTTAAATTAATGGGGAAAGACCATGGAAAGTATACTATTAATAGTAGAAAATAAATACACACTGGTGGAGAGAGACAGAAAATGTGGTTTCTATCTAAGGTAACAGGACTAAGGTTTATCAGTATGCAGAATCAAAACAAGAGAGTCAAGTGGGTAGAATGGAGCATTTATGGCAGTGTCTCCATCTTACACTTCAGCCTACTAGGAACCCACCCACCTTAATATTGTAGCAGCGAATGGTGTGATCACTGGAACCTGTGTAGAGCGCAGCACTCCTCTCAGAGGTCTGAGTGACCAGGAGACAGTTCACTTTGGAAGTATGGCCCTCGAAGACACCAATACATTTCCGACTCTAAAGTCAAGCACAGATCAGATTATTACTTGAAAGATACAGAAGGATTAGTGTATTTCTTCAACTCAACAAAATAATGCAAAATTTTTTAGTTCACTGCTGTGTTTTCAATGCCTAAGGTGTCAAAGAAATAAATAACTGTTCACTGAATGACCAGCAAAAAGTCCCATGTAATGAGGTACCTCTATATGTCAGCTGAGCTTTACTAAAAAATAGTGATTCTCTATAACAGGTCAGATTTTTCAATTGTACTAGGCTTGAACCCAGAGTGTTCACATTGAGCCACTTCCCCCAGTCTTTTTTTTATTTTTTTTATTTTGAGATAGGGTCTCATTAAGTCACTAAGTTGCTCAGGCTAGGCTGAAACTTGCCATCCTCCTGCCTCAGCCTCCCAGAGTGCTAGGATTACATATTTGCCACCACACCTAGCTCAGAATTCTAATGCCTTGGGCAAGGTTTTCTAATATACAGACAGAGGATCCTGCAAACCTAAACTGTAGCTAATTACACAGAAAAGCAGTTACTTGATCCTTAGTTTAAAAGAATGTTCCACAGTATTAAAAACTGTCCAATGCTGCCATGAGCCCTAGCCATCCAGGAGTGGCTGTGTGAGGAAATACCCCAATTGTTACTTCTGTGCACATAACAAGAGCTTAGAATTCACCTGTGCGTGCACACACCCCTTGCAATTTAGAGTTAGACCCAACTCCCTGGATCTTAAACGTAACACTCCCTTCTATCATTGCTTCTTCAGTCACTCCTGATACTTACCACTAGTCTGAAAGACAGCAAACACATCTCCTGGTCCATCACCTAACTTTGTAGTTTTCACTGATTTCAGTAATTTACATACTTTTATAGTGTCTTCCAGAAAAGAGTGATTTTTAAGTTTCTTGGCTATCGTTGTTCACAACTAGCATTTTGATATGTATCAAATTCAAAATTTTAAAGTTCATTTGTGGGCTGGGGATTTAGCTCAGTGGTGCTGCCGCTTGCCCTGCAAGCACAAGGTCCTGAGTTTGATCCCCAGTACCAAAAAAAACAAAAAACAAAAAACAAAAAAGTTCACTGGTTTGAGTAATGTGATCATCAGATAATGGGAAGTGTGAGGTAGTGGAAAAGTGATTGTCTCCTTAAGAACTTGGGTTCTGTAATCTATCAAGTGTGAGGGGAAAAATGTTCCCTCTAATACTTCCCCAGTATTCATTCCTCTGGCATGTGGTTGGGACTTCATTGGCCTAAAACCTATTGGGGTAATTCCATCCCCTCTGCCCAAGGTGACTGCTCAAGGAGAAAATCGAAGGACCTTTTCTGGCAAGAGGGAAAAAGAAATCTCAGAAGCACCTGACAGGAGAACTACCTTTTGGGAAAAGATGTGAACACAGAAAACAGAGCTGAGAGAAAGAAAGAAACTAAACAACTGCTAGTGTGCTGGATCAACTGCATCTAAAATCACCCTAAGGTCCTTAGAAATTCCTTTATCATTTAAAAGAGTATGAGTGAGAGTTTTCTAAAATCTACAACCAAAAACATTGAAAATATTATGCATACTTACCACCAGGTTATACACTCGGACAGTTTTATCTCCCGAACAGGTATATAGTAAGTTTCCAAATATCTGAATTGCATTCACTGCAGCTTGGTGCCCTTCAAAGCTTCCTTCTGTGGGCTCATCATCATCTCCTGGCTCTGAAGATATTTCTAGAAAACAAGAAGTATCAGAGATACATCAGCTGCACCCAAAAAGATACTCAAAACTCAAAACCATCATATCATATAGTGATCCCTGAATTAAACTTAATAAGAAAAACTCTCTGTAAAGCCTAGTTCTACTAGCAGAATATCAGTCTTCATTAAAAAGCTTCACTATGAAGTCTACAATAAAGAGAAGACGTTTCACTTAGGAAAAAGATCTTCTAGAATGAGTTTGAGTGATACCTGGAAGGTACCTAATCTCTGTCCACACTGCCTCACCTACTTTCAAACTGCTATTTCTCTGAGAAAGGTATTAGTCTTTAAGCAAAAACCTCTGGAGTCAGTGAAATGTTAACACTAACCAGATAAACAGGTAAAGGAGCCAGACAGCTGAGACTGGCAGAAAAAACTTGAGGAGGTCGGAACTGAAGATCTAGGGCTGATCCAGACAACATACTTGGAGCAATCCCTCCCCATTCTCCTATTCTGTAAACATACTCAACACTGATTCATGGGCTCTAAATTTACAAACCTCTTTTTTGTGGGTTAATTTAAATAAAACAGACAACAAATACCTGAAGAGTTCTTTGAGCTTTTTAGGGCGCAGATCACAGTCTGAGTTTCTGCCACACTACAAAATAACAGCAAAAGTCTTCTTAGAGTCTGAGAACAGGACAGGTAGCAAAACTAAAAACTTTCTAATTCAAGGGATGTTTCTAAAAAATGGGCAAAGCAGTAATGATAGATCTGAAATTTCTATATATGGAAATAAAAGCAATGAATATTTACAACAAAGACAGAAGAAAAACTAGGAAAATCTCCACTGCCAAGATTTGATTCTTCTAGAACTTGTTTTCAGATAAACTTTGACTCACGACTAAAAGTCCTATTAAAAAAAAAAAAAAAAGGACTAATAAAAGTTGCTCTGATTGGCCCAATACAGCATCTTACCTTACAGGGATGCCATCCTTGCTGGGAGTGACAATCTCACTGGTAGAGCTAACTTCATCACAACCAGAACGAGAAGTTTCTACTGGATTTTGTTCTGCAGAGCCCCAAATATCTTTTTTAGAGGGGCTATCTGGTTTCTCTTCTCCAGATTCAGAAGAATCAATGGCTACAACTTCTAACTGAGGATGAGGAACTTCTAGGACTTCCAAAGATGAATCGCTCTCAGGCTCGTCTCGGACACTCTCCTGTTCCCGGCTAGTTCTGCTGTCTTCCCAGGTGGAAGTGGACACTTTTCCTCCTTTAGGTAACTTGCCTATTTTTACTTTCCTTACAGGTTTAGCAGTAAATACATCCTGCTCAGTGTCACTATTCTCAGGAACAAGGGCAGCCCGTAGTGTTTTTTTCTTACGAAGTTTCTTCTTTTTCTTGTTTCCCCTAGTTTCAGGGGATATCGGAGTAGATTCTGCCTGTAGCCCAGGCTCATCAACAGGAGAGGGAGGTTCCTTCTCCAGAGGAGTTTCTGAAGTGAAAGATAATCTTAGAAAAGAACTGCTACAGGCTTCAGACCCACTGTTGCCTTGGGCTGGTTCTTCCCCTTCTTTATTTATGCTGGGAAGATCAGGTGATCGGGAAGAGGGAGAGTTTTCTCTGCTTCTATTTCCTTGCTCCACAGAAAACTTCAGATCTTGGTTAGGCTCCTGGCAACTTTCTATTGCCATGAGGCCTGAATTAATTAGATGACTGCCACTGATCTCTCCTGAATTGAGAACAACAACAACAACAACAAAAAATTGCATCTTTTTAAAATTCATTCATTCATTCATTCCTTCCTTCCTTCCTTCCTTCCTTCCTTCCTTCCTTCCTCCAGTGATGGGCACTGAATGCAAGGACTTCAATACATCCCTGGTCCTTTTTTTTTTTTGCTCAACTTTTTTTTTTTTTTTTCTTATTTTTTTTTTTTTTTTTTTTTTTTGGTACAGGGAACAAACTCAGAACCTTGTGTTTGCAATGTGTGGTACCACTGAGCTAAATCCCTGGCCCATGTTTTGGTTTTTTTAGAACAGGGTCTCGTTATGTACTTCAGGCTGGCCTGAAACTTGCTCAGATGTTCCTGCCTCAACCTCCAAAGTGCTGGGATTACAGATGTAAACCACAATGCCTGGTCCCCAGCCTTTTTAATGTTTTTTTTCTTTAGAGACAGGAGATCACCAAGTCACTAAATTGGCCAAGCTGGAGCTCAAACTTGTGGTCCTTCTGCCTCAGCCTCCTAGAGTGCTGGGATTATAGTTATATACCACCATGTATAGCTTATTTCACATATCTTTTTTGGCGGGGGGTTGCCGGGGATCAAACTCAGGTCCTTGCGCTTACCAGGCAGGTGGTGGAACCACTGAGCTAAATCCCTGGCTCACATATCTTATTTTATCTTTTTTTGTTTGTTTGCTGTTTATAGTCACAAACTACAAATATCATTGACTGAAACTCTACCAAAGGTTTCAATAATTATGTCCACAAAACCATGACTGCTACACCTGGCTGTTAACTCATTCTTCAGTTTCCCATAACTACACACATTCATTCCTGTTACTGCATTAATCTCAAAACAATAGGCATGCCTTATTCCCTACACAAACTGCTTTGGTGCTGGTGTACGCCTGTAATCCCAGTGTTCTGAGAGGCTGAGGCAGAAGGATTGCAAATTCAAGCCCCAGCCTGAGCTTTCTTAATGAGACCCTGTCTCAGAATAAAATTGTAAAAGGGACTGAGGATGTAGCTCAGTGGCAGAGCACTCCTGTTATTGATCACCAGTACTGCAAAGAAAAAAAAAAGTTTTTGATATCGATGTTAATTAGTATACCACAAAGTACTAGTAGCAAAAACTAATTACTCACATTTTTTTGTTTCCACTCAAGAAATCATATGCCTGTTTGCTTCTGTGACTGAACTTTCATTATAGTGTGTGTGTATACTATGAATTGAACCCAGGGCCTTTATACGAAGCTATATCTCCAGTCCTTTTTTAATTTTTTATTTTGGATGGGGTCTTATTAGTCATTAAATTGCCCAGGTTGGGCTCAAACTTGCAATCCTCTTAACTTAGCCTCCCAGAATGCTGGGATTACAGGCATGCAGTACCACACCCAGCTAATAGACCACCATATCACCATACCATCACAAAAACTTCTAACAGTATTTTTTTTGGAGGTACTGGGGATTAGGGATTGAACTCAGGACCTTGAGCTTGCAAAGCAGGCGTGGTGCCACTGAGCTAAATCCCCAACCCTTTAATAGTATTTTAAATAGTTAAGAAGTTATTAGTTCGAGACAAGCCTGGGCTACATAGTGAGTTCCAGGTCAGTCTCAACTACATAGTGAGACCCTGTCTCAAAAACAAAAACAAAAAAAAAAAGAGAGAGAGAGAGAAATTAAGAAGTCATTCTCAGGCCGGGATTTAGCTCAGTGGTTCAGTGGCTCTCCTTGCAAGCACAAACACCCGAGGTCAATCCCCCAAAACAAAAAAAAAAAAAAAAAAAGGTCATTCTGAAATGCTAATCTGGTGTTATTTTTTTTTTTTCCTTATCTTTTTTTTGGTATCAAGGAGATTAAACTCGGGTCCTTGTGCTTGCTTGGTAGGCAGCAGAACCACTGAGCTAAATCCCCAGCCCCTTATTTTATGAAAAGTTAAAAAAAAACAAAACAAAAAAAAACAAACCCACCCTGACTACATCCCAAAACTACCTAAATTATTGTTAGATGACTTCAAATCCCAGAACCCTGTGCCCTTCTTTATCATGGCCACCTACCTCTCAGGCTTGTATCAGTTCTGCTTGTATTTGGGATTAAAAGAAAAAAAAAAGTTAAATTCTGAGAAATTCAGAGAACATATCTTAGCTAGGAAACTGCCAAATAACTTTAGCCTATCACAAAGAACTTTTTAGTCCACACCCACTTTAATAAGTGGAGCTTTTAAAGTAGTAATGCAAAGTCAACTCAATAACCTTAGAAAACCTTGGATAAAAAAAACAAAACAAAAAAAACCTTGGAGCAAAGTTACTGACATTAGAATTACATTCTCTGAAATATTTTAAAATAATCCACCAAGCCAGGCATGGTGGTGCACACCTGTAATCCCAACACTTGGGAGGCTGAGGTAGGAGAATCACCACAAGTTTGAGGCCAGCTTGAGCTAGTGAATTCAAGGCCAGCCTGAACTGCATAACAAAACCCTGTCTCGGGCCGGGGATTTAGCTCAGTGGTTCCACTGCCTGCCTTGCAAGTGCAAAGACCCGAGTTCAATCCCCAGTGCCAAAAACAAAAACAACAACAACAACAAAACAAGACAACTGCCTCAAGAAAACCAAGAAAAATAAATAAATAACCCTCCCTTATGAAGGGCATTTCAATGAAAAATTAATTGCAATGACTTTAGTTTTAATGGGCAAGTGTGGCTGTACACGCTGGTGCACAACTGTCTTGGTTCCATTACAGAGACACCCTTAACCCAAGGAAGGCTTACGTACTACTAGCTTGCAGTAAGTCCTTGGGTGCACCGCAAGCAGAGCCCTGTGACATGATATCCACACTCTCATGTTGCTCGGGAGACATGGGCTCTTGTTTAATCTGCACCGATGAGTCTGGGGCAGGGGTACTGCCATGGGCCTGGAGTGCAGCCGACGTGGTTACTTGCAGAGGGGCTCCAGTGGGTGACAGACACCCATGTGAAGGAGGTGGTCCCAGAAAAGCTGGGAAAAAAGGAGCAGGCAGTAGTGTGGCATCAGCGGATGTCTGAGATCTGCTGCTCCTCTGTTCTCGGATGAAGTTATAGGGAGGCTGGTCTGGGTGCTCAGAAGGTTCATAGGTTTCTAGAATGGGAAACACATATACACAAATGCAAAAATGGTACTTGTGAAGTCACTTTTCTGAGCCAATTTGCATTTTAAAGATTAGATAAGAATTTTTTTTTGGTACGGGGATCGAACTTGGAATCGTGTGCTTGCAAGGCAGGTGGCAGAACCACTGAGCTAAATCCCCAGGCCTAGATAAAAATTTTAAATTAATAAATATATTAGTATACACTATCATATTTCTTCAAAATACAACGACTACCAAGGACACAGAACCAGCATCGACATTTCAATTTTTCAAATTTTAAGTAACTGACTTAAAGTTATAGTCTTACAAAAGTTATACTAAAGAGCCCTTTCTACAGAAGGAGGAAGCCAGGGAGTCGAGCTAAATTATAAGACCTTTTCATAACTACTCTTCCTCCTCCTCTATAAACAACAAAGAGCAGTAAGCTACGGGGTGCGGGGGATCATCACACATGCAGTAGATACCTTGCAATCCCTGCAGAATCTGTATCCGATGGGTCCTCAGTGCACTCATCTCCATAGTTATCTAAAAACAAAGTGTGTGATTAAGCCTATTGAAACCTAACTCTGATTTGATTTGTTGTCCTCAGACCATTCATATCCTATTACCTGCTGCTTGAGCACGAGTAGCTTCTGAACTTCGACGTACGCCGTCTGCAGGGCTGCCCGGGCTTGCAGAAGGTTGTTATCCATGCACTGCAGGGATTTGCTTAGTTCTTCCTCTCTTAAGGAGATATGCAGCAGCTGGTCAACCTGAGATCGTTCTGCTGACAGATCGTAAGGCCAAGCTTTAATACTAGAGGCTTCTCTATAATCATGGGACTGCTCAGAAGGCAGAAGTCCATCAATGATTTAAGATTAGCCTTTATTTTATCAATAAGTCAATGGAAACTCAACAAATCTCATAAAACACCTGCTCAAGACTGATGGCATTAAAGCTAGAAACCAAAGACAGAGGAGGTAAGATGGAGGTGTACTGTCTGCAAGCGAACTTTGTCTAGGCACATAAGCTCTTCTAAGTTTCATCTCCCACTCTTCCATTATCCGCCATCTACTGAACTCAGGGCTTTTGTTCAGATTGGTCTCAGGTCCACACTATTTGCATTCTCCTTCCAAGCCACATTCAAGGGCTGGGTGTTTAGCTCAGTGGCACAGTGCTTTCCTGGCAAGCATGAGGTCCTGAGTTCAATCCCTGGTACCAAAAACACAAAACAAACCAAGCCACTTTCTTCTAGTCTGTCAACTAACTTGAAATAATTTTCTTTAGTCAGATTATTTGCTTTTGTTACAAATATTCTTTAGTTCCTTACATATTCTGGACATTAAACATTTATCAGATGTATCATTTGCAAATATCTTCCCCATGTGTTAGATTGTCTTGTTCTCTACTGATTTATTTCTTTGATATATGCAGAGGCTTTTTAGTTTGATGCAATCCTATTTACCAATTTTGCTTGGGAGGGGGTCTTGTCCTTTTCTTTTTGGTACCGGGGATAAAACTTGGGTCCTTGCACTTGCAAGTGTAGGCAGCAGAACCACTGAGCTAAATCTCCAGTCCCTCTTTTTTTTTTGAGAGAGAAGGTCTCATTATGTAGTTCAGTCTGGCCCTGAACTCATTAACTCACTATGTACCCCAGGCTGGCCTCAGACTGGATCCTCCCACCTCAGCCTCCCAAGTGCTGGGATTACAGGTGTGTGCCACCACACCTGGCTTACTTTTGAGGTCTTATCCAAAAATCTTTGTTTATTCCAATGTTCTGACACATTTCCCTACGTTTTCTAGTAGTTTTATAGTTTTTTTTTAAATGTTCCCTAAAGAAAATACAACTTCAGGGCTGGGGATTTAGCTCAGTGGTTCTGCCGCCTGCCTTGCAAGCACAAGGACCCGAGTTCAATCCCCGGTACCAAAAAAAAAAAAAAAAGAAAGAAAAAGAAAAAAGAAAAAAGAAAAAGAAAATACAACTTCAATAATGTGTCAGCAGAAACCCAAACAGACTCAGTTTTTCCTACTTATACATTTGCAACACAGATCCTTGTGACATCAGATTTATCAAGCAGATTATTAAGCAAGTAATCAGTTCCTCAGTGGACACAAGTTCACTAGACTAGTTCAGTGTCTAGTTCAGTGGGCACTAGCTGTGTCCTCCAAATCATTCTGATACTATTTACCTAAAGACAGCATCAGTGCCCACAAATGTAGAACTCCGTCCCCAAGACTAACCTCATACTCAGGGGCAACTGCAAACCCCAAGTTGTTTTACCTATGCTTCTGATAGGTATAAACTAGGGTTCCCACAACAACTCTTCAAGTTCAGTTAATCTGCTAGAGTGGATGGCATAACTCAAGGAAATATTTATACTTCCTGGTTTATTACAAAGGACACAGATGAAGAAACACATATCAGAAGGCATATGGAAAGGTGTGTGGGGCTTCTGGGCCTCTCCATATTCGCCATGCTCCAGGAACCTCCATGTGCCCAGCTATCTGATGGTCTCCAAACCCTGTCTTGTGGAGTTTTTATGCAGACTTCATTACACAGGCATCAGTGATTAAATTTTTAGACACCATTGATCAATTTAACCTTCAGCTTTTCCTCTCTGGAAGTCAGGCAGTGAGGCTGATGAGGCTGAGAGTCCCAACCCTTCGATTCTACCTTGGCTTTCATATAACCATCCTTATTTTCAAGCTATCCCGGCCAGTTAGCCAGTTAGTCATTAGCATATAAAAAAACAAGCACTTCAGAGCTTCTTAGAATTTTAAAGTTATATGCGAAAGAAAGACAGACTGACAGATAACCAACCAAAAATGTACTTCACAATATCAAGATATGTCACATTTCATTAGTTTAAAATGTTCTATTATATGTATGTGTTTATCATCATATTTGTCCCTAACTCAGTATGCTAAGACCTCTCTCCTAAACGCTAGGTTCACATATACAGCCATTAATTGAATACTCCTCTAAGTGTCTCAAAGGTCCACTTGGTCAAAGGATCCAAAAGGGAACTCAATCTTGCTCCACCCTCAATCTGCTCCCATCATGGAGTCTTCCAGCTCTATAAATGATACCACCATTTAACTGGTTGCCTCAGCCAGAAACTAGGTTGTCCTTAAAACTCCCTTATCTATCCGATCCACTCACTCAAGACTTCCCCATCATTTCCTGCAAGGACAGCAAGTCACTGAAACCTATCAGTGGGGAAACGAAACAACCATAATGTCTCTCCTTAATGCACATCAGAAAAGCAACCAGAAGGCCCCCCCCAAAAAAAAAAAAACAAGAGAAATGGCTATCAATGACCAAGAGAGGTAATGTTTTTACTAAATCCACTGTTTATCTTCATCCCAGGGTCTTCCCTGTGAGACTTTCTGGGATTATACTGATATATAACCTTAGCTTCCAGGTCTATGTGGCACCATATATGCCCTTTCTCGCTGTACCTGGGTGTCAGAGGAAACCAAACTTTGCTCTACTCTTTAGCAAGACAATACTGTCTAATAAATAAGTGGATAATCAGTGTTTTGATGACCACAAACTGTGTTGCATCAAGCTGTAAAAAGTCTGAAGTGCTACAAGAACAACAACTTTCTGCCAAAACATTCTGTACCTTACCTTTCTTTCCTTTAATTTTCCTTCTTTTATTTTTTCTCTCAAGACTTGGGAGTTCAGGAGAAGATCCATCCTGAGGAAATAAAGATATTTTAATAATATCAAGTATGTATGGTCATTATCCAAGAGAGAAAAAAGAATAAATTCTCAATAGTCACACCGTCCTTCACTATTGCTATCATCTCTTAACGAAACAACAGGAGGCTCACATACAACTCAAATATTAGCTAAAAGAACGTAGTCGGGGATTTAGCTCAGGGGTTCTGCCACCTGCCTCACAAGCACAAGGTCCTGTGTTCGATCCCTGGCACCTCCCCCACCCCCCAAAAAAGAATATATTTGCAGAGTCCAAACTCAAATGTCCCCCTAGCATCCTCTGGGTGATAAAGGTCATGGGTCTTAGGCAAAGCAATCCACAGATGGGAGAACTGGTGATCATGAATATGTACTCTGAGTTCATTTTGGTATAGTTTCTACTTTGCTTTTGCTTTTTTGACAGTCTCATTAGGTAGTCCAGGTTGGCTTTGAACTTGCTATGTATCCCTGACTAGCCTTGAACTTGCTGGCTTCGGTTTCTAGTTTGAATTTCATCAAGAAAAATCTCTACAAGAAGCTAAACCATCTATGAGACAAATCTCAAGATAATAACTTTGTCAAAAGACAATCTCAAGCTTCAAGTATATTTCTGATCATCTAATAGTATTCCCTACGTAGTGTTTAGTTGAAAGGAACAGAGTTGAAATTTGAAATGGGTCTATAACCCACTACACTAACTGCTGTTCATTTTGTTTTATTTTTAAATTTTTTTTGTTTTTATTTTTATTGTTTTCTATACTGGGCATTAGGAGTTGGGAACTAGGCTCTTCGCACTGAGCCATCCCCCACCCTTTTGAGACAAGGTCTTGCTAAATTGCCCAGGCTAGGCTCTTCAGCCTCTCAGAATGCTGGGATTATAGGAGTGCACTGCTACACCCAGCTACTGCCTTGTTTTATGTTTTAATGGGCCTGTTTTTTTCACAGGGCCAGATTCCAGACTGCATCTCTTCCAGAAACTTTCTTTTTAGAAAGAAATCCTGAAAGAGGGCTGGGGGATTAGCTCAGTGGTTCCGCTGCCTGCCTTGCAAGCGTAAGGACCCGAGTTCGATCCCCAGTACTAAAAAAAAAAAAAAAAATCCTGAAAGGGTTAAGCAATTCGTGTGAAAGGAATGCCAGAAAAGCAAAAATGATACCCACGAAGAAAAACTCCCTGTTAGGACCAGGCTGGATAACTAAAGGACAAAAGAGAATTACAAAGGCAAGCAAGCAAGCAGACATGGCCAGGAATGGTGGCATACACCTATAATCTCAGCGACTTGAGAGGCTGAAGTTTAGGATCACAAGTTAAAGCCCTGCTTGGACAACTTAGCAAGACCCTATCTCGAAATAAAATAAAAAGGGATGGGGCTATCAGTCAGCACTCCTTGGTTTCAATCCCTAGGACCACTGAATGAATGAAATGATGAATGAGACAAAATGAAGTTGGGAGTGGTTGGTGAAAGCCTTGTAATCCCAGCTCCTGGTACTTGGGAGACTGAGGTAAGAGGACTGCAAAAGGGCCCCTATCTCCAAATAAAATAAAAATGGGGCCAGGGATTTAGCTCAGTGGCATGTGTACCTGCCTGGCAAGTGAGAGTTCCTGAGTTCAATCCCTGGTACCACAAAGTGAAACAAAACAAAAGCAACAAATTAAATAAAAATGGCTGGGGGTGTAGCTCAGTGCTTTCCTAGCATGTAACAGGCCCTAGTTCAATCCTCAATACTGGGGGAAAAAAAAGATTAAAAATTTTTCTATACCTCTCTCTATATATATTTGTACTCTAAAAGTATCAAAGCACTTTTAACTTTAAATCTCACAGTCCTGAATGCAACAAGTAGACAATCCAACAATAGAACACTTTAACTCAGAAGCAGTACAGACTGCATTTATGAAAACAGATTAAATTACAGCTGAAGATATTACTTATCCTTGGTCAAGTGATACAATCATTGGGTGGGAGACTAGTTTTAGACATGACTTCATATTTTCCTGGTACTGTATATTCATATTACATTACATCTAATTTAGCAGAACTACTCAGTGAAAGAAATCAGTAAGATGAAAGTTAAGAGCCTCACAACTCTATTCCAAGGTAGAGAGAACCATAACCCCAAGTAGCCAGAAAAATCTAACAGTCAAGCCTTCCTCATAAACAAGTCATCACATAAGATGTTCCATAAAAAGCACGGAAAAATCATACTCACTCCAGTGGCTCTTCGCTTCTTTCTAATACACTGGCCATCATTCTGTTCAGCACCAGAGGTACAGCTACTATCTGTAGCTGCATCTGCCAAGCTGGAGATTGCAAGGACTGAGGACGCATTTGATGACGGACAGCTCCCTTCTCCAGTGCTCTCCAGGGCATTTTGAGTCTTGGGTGGTGATATAGAGCATTCCTGGCTGTTCATATCTTTTGCAGAATGCATCGAAGGTATCATATGGTCAGATGGCAATTGTGTACTATGTCGCCTTCGGATAGCGAAGTTTTCAGCCCTTTCACATGTTCTGAGGGAGGCAGGCAGAGGTGTTGCTTCCTGTTTAAGGCACAGGGTTGCTTTCTGACTCTGTGCAACACTCAGTGAGTTACTAGGTGAAACAATCTGCTGGGGCTCATTTTCTTTGCCAGTCCCTTCCTCACTGAAGAAGCTGTATACAGGAGCCCTGTCGGTGATCACACTGCTCTCAGAAAGGCTTCGCTTTCTGGCCAACCCAGGGGATGAGGAAATGGAAACAGCTTCCCACTGGAACCCTTCAAGACTGGACAGGTCAGGCTCCCCATCTAAATCTAAGACTTCTTGTTCATTCTGAACCAGAGGTACCATTTCTATGCCAAACCTTAAAAAAATGCAAAGACAAAACCAAATCAGACATGGTCAGGGGGAGGGGCCCTACTGAATATGTTAGGCTCTGCTGAGCACAAAAACAAATGAGAAGCTGGGCGTGGTGGTGCACGCCTGCAATCCCAACACTCAGGAGGCTAAGGTAGGAGGATTGCTGTGAGTTCAAGACCAGCTTGGGCTACTACATACTGAGTTCCAAGTCAGTCTCAACTATATAGTGAGACCCTGTTTCAAAAACAAACAAACATAAAATCCTAATGAGATAAATGACATTGTGAAATGGGAAGAAAAGGGCTAAAGGTGTAGGGAAAGTGGGAAGGGTAGGGGAAAGGTAATAAGGGAAAAGAAAAAAGTGTGAGAAAATGAAAAGATGGAAATAAAGTGTTTACAAATGGCGGGGGTGAAGGGAGGGCAGGGAAAAGGGAAAAAAATGAGAACCAAGACCTGTCATGTAAAGGTACAAGATCCCAATAATGAATGTAACTGCACTGTATACCTAAAATGTACCAATAAACTCAATTTAAAACAAATAAACAAAAAAGTGAATGAGATTTTTGCCTTTAAAGTGGTTGAGAGTTTGATAAGCAATTGATCCAGGCATAAAGTAAATATATTATAAATATTTAAATGTCACAAGTGCTAAATTAGAGACTAGATTACAGCTAAGAGAATACATGCAAAGGAGTAAAAATTGAGTTTTATTTCAAATGAAGCTACAACAAATACATCAATCTTTAAAGTGAACAAACCAAAACAGACAAAACTAATATTTACAAATGCCAGGGACTGTGCTAAGGCTGAGTAATTAATCTCAAGTACTACTCACGAGGTCTGGAAAATTTTTAAAAAGGAAACAAAATGAATCCATTATTTCAATGAGAACAAAAATGGCCCCAAGCATGGATAACTGTGTAATACTGTAGAATTAGAATCTTTAAGTAGTAAACCTTTGTTGCACATTGCTTTACCATTCAAAAAGTTTAGTACTTAACTTCAAATGAACAGCCAAAATACTACAAGTCTTTAAGAGAGAAAGTACTTTGTGATCCTAAGTAAAATGCCCAGAATACATAGAGAAAGGTAACGATCCACAGGTTCTAAGCAAAAGGTAACAAGAACAGTTATACCTAAAACATTAAAACAGTTATATCCTAACATTAAGATCTAGCAAAACACACAGATTTCTGGACATACAGTTTCATGCTGTTACTTTTAGCTTCTTTAGAGTGATGATATTTTTTCCCCTGTACCCCTCTAGTTTCTCAGAAGGAAATATATTTCTATTTTAACTGCATTCACTGCTAGAAAAGTCTGGATTCTATTTGGTCTTACAGTACTACTCAGCCTTTGATAGGCAATTAAATCAGAAACCTACAGAGGGTATTTTTAGCAAACATTTAACTAAATGAAACAAGCAGAATTCTCACCGAGGTCAAAGGGTAACTTTGAAAGAATGCAAGAAAGACAGATACTGAAAAGAGGCACACACCTGGGTAAGCCTTTGCCCAGCTCTTGCTTTTTCCTGGTTACTTGCTGAATGACCTGTTCCCAGTTAACATTTCTCCGAGATGCATTCAGAATCTGTCGCAGGGTTGGCTTGAGACCAGACTCCTTCTCTGTTTCACTCTTCCGATGACCACTAATATTGCGAATGCGGCGGGCACTATTGAGGTTTGGCTCAGGAAGGTGTGCTCCAGTCTTGCTCTTTGAACTGATGTGCCGGGTTAGATCTCTCTGGAGGGAGGCAGGAAAGCCAAGTCTACTTAGTTCAGGCAGAAGAGAACCGGAGGGCTGACTGATACCACTTTTGTGAAGTTGTGCTTCCAAGCTAGTACTCTCAAAGGCTTCTGCTTCATAAGATACGTGAGATTTAACAGGGTCAGCACCCTGGCTGTCTAGAGAAGTCTTCAGATCCAGGAGTAAGCCAGAGTGTGGACTGGCTGCAGATGGCATTTGTGACTCAGATTCTTTCTCATTAACCGTAGAATTACATGAGGTAAAGGCAAGTTTTCCAGACGCTTTCAGGATCTGGTCATCTTCTTCTTTCTCACCAAGAGTATGAGCGCTGCAGGGTAAAATTTCTGTAGTTGCAGAACCCAGGGTTCCAATTTTCGTTCCATGCTTTTCTGTGTCAGATGTTTCTCCATCACTTTCATCTTCTAATGTTTGTACTTGAAATTCAATCTTCAAAGATCCTTTTTCAGACTCCTGTACATTCCTACTTGCTTTTGCATAGATCCTGGTCCTTTTAGAAGTGCTATGAGGTGGATCCTTCAATGACTCATGACACTGTAGCATTTCTTTGGCTTTTTGTATTGTATTAGTTAAATTAAGATCCAAATCTTTCTGAGTGCCAGATGCAGTCTTACTCCCTTTACGAGAACATGAAGTACGCGTTTTGGACAGGGAGGAAGAACCATGATTATCTTCTAAAGTGGGTTTGTTCAAGGGATTTGAGTTTCCTGCAGCAAAAGAATCTGTTTTGGTGTTTTTTGAGGGAGTCTTTGGGTCTTGCTTTTGAGAAATGGGTTTAGTGGCCGGAAGTGGAAGTGGGGATTTCAAAGAGAGCATCTTATTTGAATTATGTTCTTGTTCAGGGTTATCTATAATGGGACAATCTCTCACCACCTCACAGGAAGCAGGGTGGTCAGAAGGGGCTTTGTGATTAAGAGATCCATTAGGTTTTTCTTTTTGTGCTTTTAGTGTTGGGGAATTCTTAGCTTCATCAGTTAGAGGTGCTGGTATTCCTGCGGTTATCAAGCTAAAATCAAAGAGAGGCTTATCTGTCGTTTCTGACTTATTACCAGTGACTTCTTTCAATGCCGACTGTAAATCCAGACTCTTCTGGGAAGGGTACGGAGTCCAGCGATGGAGCTTTTCCCTTGCTACACTGCCATTCTTCCCACCAGTTTTGGTAGCTGCACTATCTATTTGTTTAGAAGTCTGGCTTTCTGGTTGCTCAAAATTGAAGTCATGTAAGTCTTCTGAAGGAAATCTATCACTGGTAAAGTCTTCAGAAGAACTTCTGTATGCCGCAACTGTACCAATTTTATCATTATCTTGCCACTGCCAATTATATCTCTCTTGATTGTATTTGCTTGACATATTAGATTTCTTGTTCCATGGCATATTCATGTCTTCCATCTGATAGTTAGAATTTCTGTTTCTGCCTGGTTGAAATTTGTCTCCAGGACCATTGTAATTCCAACTATTCATATTACGTACATTGGATTTCCAGTTTCCGTTACTGTTGTTCATATGCCAACTGGAAAAACCACCTGTTCCTTCAGAATGCCAACTGGAATTCCTTCCTGGACCATTATAATTCCAATCCACCATCCCATTATTTGGATGCCAACCTCCCCCAGAATTGCTATGGTTGTGAAACCAAGTTGAGGAGCCCCTTGCAATCCCATTATGCCACCCAGCACATCCTCTTGGTCCACCACCATTCCTCAAAGAATGTGAAAAGCCATTTTTCCTAGGATTATTAAAGCCATCTTTTTCCCATTTCCAATCCCACTGTGGAGGTCCACGATGATGCCTTGCTGGCTGACTGTAATTCTCTCTATCTTTGTAAGGAATTCGGTCTTCTCGTCTCCACTGGGGTTGTCTGCCATCTGAGTTTATTTCTTGGCTGCTACTAGAAGATTTGTCTTGTCTAGAAAAACAAATAATTTTTTCATTATTGATTTAAGAGTTCTTATGCTTCCTGTAAAGGCATAACCCAAACTTCCCCTCCATCTTTCTCCCTATGATTTACATTATGTGATAAATCTACTTTTACTTATAACAGTGATTGTTTTCATATCTTTAAAGATAATGATTAAATTTATATTTCTCAATTCACTAAATTAAAATTAAACAATATATTATCATCCTAAGAATGTTAAAAATCTGACATATTTACAAGATCCCAATGATAAATGTAACTGGATTGTTTGCTTTAAATGCACCAATAAACAATGGAAAAAACAAATCTGACATATTTACACCATTTTTCCTTTCTGAGGACGTTCCCATTTTTTTTGACATATTCTCGGATTTTGTCCCTATTATTATTTTTAGATTGTGCAACTTTTTCAAAATAAGAAAAGTATATTTCATAATTATAATTAATGCGATTTTAATGTTCACTTGGCTGCCTTTTATATATGATTGATTTCTCCAGCTGAAAGTCTTTTGAAAAATCCAGTTTCTCTATCATTTTGAATAGTAAACTTCTTATAT
Source organism: Fukomys damarensis (assembly GCF_012274545.1). NCBI lineage: Eukaryota > Metazoa > Chordata > Mammalia > Rodentia > Bathyergidae > Fukomys > Fukomys damarensis. The sequence goes on along the minus strand of NW_022900929.1, from coordinate 33,946,615 downwards.
TTTACTTTTATTTAATAAACACTTAAGTACCCACTCAACAACAGTGGCATAAGAAAACTTTTTTTTTTTTTGGTACCAGGGATCAAACTTGGGCCCTTGCACTAGCAAGGCAGGCGCTGGAAAGGAAAACTTTTGTGCATCGTTCCTATCTATGATGGCCTTAGAACCTGGCTGAGGAAATAAGGTCAAAAACAGGAGTAAAACAACATATATCCAGTAAGTAGTATCCATAATGGGTGCTATAAGGAGCTCTGGGAACTAGAAATTTTTATTAAAAAACTACAGCTTCGCCGGGATTGGTGGTACATGCCTGTAATCCCATCACTCAGGAGGCTGAGGCAAGATGATCACTTTGAGTTCGAGACCAGCCTGGGTGTACATAGTGAGTTCCAGGTCAGTCTCAACTACACAGTGAGACCCTGTTTCAAAAAAAACTAAAAACTAAAAACTAAAAACTAAAAACTAAAAACTAAAAACTAAAAACTAAAAACTAAAAACTAAAAACTAAAAACTAAAAAAAAAAAAAAAAAAAAAAAAAAAAAAAAAAAAAAAAGCTACAGCTTCAAATGCTATTTGAATTATTCATGATAAGAGTCCACAGAAGTGTAGTTTAAATTTAAGCAAACATCATTGCAACAGGTTTAAAACCATTTTCTTTTGTAAACTGTCTACGGTTTATCCAAAACAGTGATCAGAATGTATCAGGTGATCAAAATATGGAATACTAGTTAACAGTTACAGAAAAATCTACTAAATGTCAGGCATTTAATGCAAGCTAGTACTTTATATAGATTACTTCACTTAACTGCCACAATTCTGAGGCAAATAATATTATTTGTAATATCTTGAAATGAAGAAACAAGATTAAAGCAATCACATAAACTGTCGAGTAAGACAGGAAGTGGTAAAAGCAGAAACTTGAACCTTGGCAGTCTGACTTGCGTTTATACTCCTAACCAGGAGGCCTTTACAGAATGAAAGTCCCAAAAGAAGTTGCCACACCTTGTTTTCTCTAAACTTGACCAAAAATCTTAAAGCTTAGTATTGACTTTAATTGGCTGGAAAAAGCTTATAATACCTATTAAATAACTTCTGGACACAAATTGCAGTTCCTTCCTTTTGCTTTTTTGTTTTGTTTTGTTTGTACCAGGGACCAAACTCAGGACCTTGCGCTTGCTAGGCAGGCGGCGGCACCACTGAGCTAAATCCCTGGCCTGATTACTTCCTTTTTCACAAAACAGATTTAAAACTTAATGCATCTTGAAAACTTCAAATATCTACTTACATTATAAATTGCAACTATACCTGAACAAGAGACCTGAAGTCCCCAAGGAACAAGTGCCATTACACACACAAGGTTTGCTTTGAGGGTAGTCATCATCATTAATCAAACTGCTTTTTTCTTTTATTTCTAAATAGTAGGCAACTTTTAACATCTAAAGGAATCACAAACTCAGCCATACTAATGTGGTCAGAAGTAGGGAAAGAAATGAGTAATAAATCACAAAGCAGAAGTCTTAAGATTATCATGAACTGCCTAGACTGAGGGGGTAATAGCACTCAGTTAAACCCACATCCTAGAAAAAACAATCTAAGAGGGAGCCAAGACTTGTAATGCCAGTTACTTGGGAAGCTGAGGCAAGAAGGTCAAAAGTTTGAGGCCAGCTTGGGCAACTTAGCAAAACCATGTCTCAAAATTTACAAACAGGAATAGGGATGTAAGTCAGCGGTACCATGCTGGGTTCAATCCCCAGTACAAGGTGTGGGGGGGCCTAACTCATCAGGGAAAGAAGAAAATTAAAAAACATCATGAAGGGGGCTCAGTGGTGCCGCTGCCTGCTTTACAAGCACAAGGTCCCAAGTTCGATCCCCAGTACCAAAAGGAAAAAAAAAAAAAGAAGAAATAAGATTTTATAAATAAGTCATCACAGAGGCATATAAAAAGACTCACAGAACAATAACAGTGTGATATCAATGTTTAATTTGCTAAGATGCTTCTTACTCTTAGTTAACGTTTAATCATTTATATATACAAACTAATAATGGCACAGCTGTGTAAGAATAGAACAGAAGTTAGTCTCCTAGAGACTCCAACTTCCTAAAACAGAAGAATCAACTCTAGCTGTACTGAAAGTAATGAGAATATCTTTTGAAGGACTAAGCAATTGAAGAATTCAAGAACCATGTTGCTAATGATATTAAAACTAAGAAAGTCTCCTTCAAAAATTTGTTCAGAAAACTTCTAATGTATGGTTCTCTCCCTTTTATTCATCTCTTAAAAATTGTCTTATTAATTAAAACTTTTTAGGATACAAAAATCAGTAAAAACACAATGTCTAACACTTGCTTACATAAATGTAGGTATAAAATTATTCAGCACAAGCCACAGAATGTATTGCTCAAATGACCTTGACACTATCAAATTTAAAATAAATTTATTCAATAAATATTTATAAAGAAGGCACTTAGTGTAAACCAAGCACTGTTAAGTCACCAAGGATTCAAAGACACAGAAAAATCAAATTTGCCAGAGGCAGCATGTTAATTCACAGCAGGTAAACACTGTAATTTATTCAATGATGCTTATACTCCTAATAGCTTTTCACTATGAAATATGAATACCAATAAGAATGGTGTAAACTTAGTCACCAATATGACAAAAATGCCAGACATTTGGTGGGCTTTTTTTAAAATTTTTTTTTAGAGTAAATAGTACAGTAATTCAAGAAAGCATTTCATGGTCCTTTACTCAGACTGCAACCTGAGGCTAAACTTTTAACTAAGATAAGTGTAAATGCTAGAGACTGAAAAGTACAAATATGTTGTTACAGAAAGGCTTTTAAATAATCATTACTGGGCCAGGGATTTAGCTCAGTGGTTCTGCCACCTGCCTCGCAAGCACAAGGTCCTAAGTTTGATTGCCAGTACCAAAAAACAAACAAAACAAAACAAACAAAATAACTACTTACCGACTTTGTTCTTTCCTTTGTTTTATTAACTGAACAAGTTCCTTGTCAAAATATTCCTCTTCCTCTTCTTCTCCCTTTCCATCTTCTTCTCTTTCCTGAGCATCAACATTATCTTTGTGCAACTGGCCAGAAATGTGTTTTGCATATGCAGAGAGACCCACTGTGGTGACTCCGCACACGCGGCACTCGTGGCTACTGTCCCTAGGGAGAGAGGGAGACGAGGGACATTCAATTCTCCCCACTGGCATGGCACACTCACGAGATGCGTTACGGTTTCCTCCGAAAGACACTGTATGATTTGGCACAGTGGATAATTAGTGCTCATCAATTTTAATGCTCCTTTCATCACTTTTTATAGGTTTGTTCATAAGTTACTTCTGAAATGATCTTTAGATTCCTTTCCAGCAATCAAGAGGCAATACACTTCGGATTAATGAGCTTTAGGAGGAGAGATCTTCTTGAATTGCTGTACTTAAGATCTTGCAGAGGAAACGTGGTGAAAGGGGAGGCAGGGCAGGGGGCTCAGAGCAAACACGAGTTGCTCTGGAGCACACCCATGGTGCCAGCTGCACTCAGAGAGCCTGGCGACAGCGCTCGGATTTAACCTCCTGCTCTGGAGCGTTCTTCCAGTCAAAGTTAAGGGGTGGAGAAAGGAGAAGGTAGCGCAGCCAATCCCAACAGAGAGCTATATCTGAACGGCTGGCACTCTGCCCGGAATGTGGAGATTCCGATAGGAGTCGTCCTCAGAAGCTTTTTTTGATCTGGATGGTACATGTGACCTACACTCTGCTTCAGAAGGGCTTATTTTAAAGGGAATGGCAAGCATTTCAGTTGTGGGACGTTAACAGCTGTGTTAGGCAAATGTTTTTTCTCAAGTTTCAGAAAACGTTACAGTTCAGAGAGAAGCAAAACTAGATTTTTATTTAAACTGGAGAGACTAATTTTTTTTTTCATTCGCTTGACAACACTCAATGGTGAAATTAATACTTGGCCAGTCTTAAGAGGCCAACATCTTAGAATCTACTCCAGGCCTATAATAGAGTAACAGTCTTGCTGCTCTCTGGCATGATGGGTCAGCTGTCTATGCAGTCACTGATGAGAAACATTGGAATACCACGGCTGCGGGGCAGTAGTATCCATTCAATAATCCAAACTGGCTTCATCCCATATCGTGTGTCTTGAATTTATAGTAGTTATATTTTTGTATTTCCTATATTGATCTATTAAAAAAAATCAACATAACAAGACATGCTTTGGCCAGACAGAAACACACACTTGTGAGGCACCTCTCACCACCTTATCACATACACCTATCAGAACATGGGCAGAATTTGTATCGATTAAACCAGAAGAGATTTGAAACTGAGCACCTCATTTACTGAAGACAATTTCTGTAATAGATCACTTAAATGTTGATTTAAAACAAAATAAAATAGCCACGCGTGGTGGCGCATGCCTGCAATTCCAGCACTCAGGAGGCTGAGGCAGGAGGATCACTGTGAGTTCAAGACCAGCCTGGGCTACACAGTGAGTTCCAGGTCAGTCTCAACTACATAGTGAGACCCTGTCTCAAAAAACCAAAAAAAATTTTTTAAATAAAATAAATAAAAATAAAACCAAAAACCACCTTATTAAGCAACTACTAAATGTGAGACACCAGGATCGCCCAGGATGGCAAAGTATAAACATCTGAACAATGTCCAAGAAGTGTACAAAAACAGTACTTTTTTTTTTTTTTTTTTTGAGATAGGGTCTCCCTATGTAGTCCAGGCTGACCTCAAATTTGGCTCAATAATAGGACCTTTGCCTAGCGTTAAGACCCTATGTTTGATCCTCAGTACAACAAAAATTAAACACACACACACACACACACACACACACACACACACACACACACAAATACAATACTGTTTCTTTCTTACTTTGTAAGCATCAAGAAGAAAAACATTGGGCCAGGGACTTGGTTCAGTGGTCCCACTGCCTCACAAGCACAAGGGCCCAAGTTCAATCAATTTTCCAATTAGAAAATGTTTTTGTCTTTAAACTCCCTAAAATCCTGTTTTCCACATAAGAACTTATAGAATGCTAAACTCTATTATATTACAGTAGTACTAGTAACATCATTCTACTGGGAACGTTAGTATAATCCCTAAAAGATTCTTAAATTCCTGATTTTAGAGCCAGAGATTTAGCTCATTGGCACCACGTCTGCCTCACAAGTGCAAAGTCCTGCCTGAGTTTGATCCCTAAGAAATTTTTCTGGTACCGGGGATCGAACTCAGGTCCTTGTACTTGCAAGGCAGGCCACCAAACCGCTGAGCTAAATGCCCAGCCCCACAATTTTTTGATTTGTATCCTAATTTCTAAAATGCCTGGCACAGGCTTATAATCCCAGCAGGAGACAAGAGGATTGCTGCCTCAGCCTTCCAAATGCTGGGATTACAGGAATGTGCTATGGCTCAAAATAACAGTTTTCTGGTTTTTTTGAGACAGTGTCTTGCTATGTAGTTCAGGCTCATTATGTATTATATTTGAACTCATTATGTAACCCAGATCTTCCCGCCTCAGCCTCCCAAATGCTGGGATTATAGGTGTGCACCACCACACTCAGATCAAATAGATTTTTTTAAATATTTTGCTTTCCTTGAGAAAAAGAACATAGCCACAGTTCAATAAGTGTGACATAAATGCTAATTTTAAAACAATTTAATAAAAAAACAGAAATCTCTAACTTTTCTTATTAATAAAATCTAGTTTTAAAAAGTGAGATAAACTTTACAAGAAACTTCCACAAGAGAGAATCTACATTTATACAGAAAAAGAATGGGGTAGGACAACTATATTTTCTGAAAATTCAATATATATAGAGGCAACCATGTAACCTCTAGTCTACACACAACAGGTATCAATGTTTCCACATACATGTGTTTGGGAAGCCATGTGCTTTTAAAAGTTAATAGCAAACTAAGTATTTATTGGTGCTGCTTAACAAATCTTTTATTAATAACCAGTTTAAATATCCTGTAAAAGTGTATAAAATGATTAGAGCAAAATGTGCTGCTTTCACTTCTTACCAAGTAAGGTAATAATTTTCCCCAGTGTGCTTAAAGGACCCAAATTAGCTTCATCCTGTTACCATACGACTTCCTTTCCTGGTGAAAGGCAGTCTTAGTCTCTGCATAAGCTTTTCTCTATTAAGCTTGCTCTAACTACACAACAGCTGCTTGATAAATAAAGGTCGAATCTTTTTGACAGCATCTTATCTGGAGGAACTACTTAGCGAACAGCCATCTGAACTAATGTTAGGAAAAAACAGATAAGTGTTATGGATGTTCAGAACTGTATACCAAGAGGAACAGTTACTTCTCATTTGAGCTTGCATTCAAAGCTTAAAAACTAGGTACTTTACAATTCCTCACCAAATCACAACCAGAAAATAAAGATACAACTGTAAACAGAAAGTCTTAACATCAGCAATTTCATAATTAAACATGAAATCCAGAGGAAATAATCACAAACTGTGGAGAACAGGAAAAAGGAATACCTGGTGATTCTTTGTCCTCAGGGTACAAACTAGTAATGATTTGTCTCTTTCAAGTCAATGTTTATTTTTTAAATATTTTTCCAGCTTTTTTTCTTGCTATTTGCTGTCTCCTCCTTTCACCTTTACAGGCTGTTTTGCGGGGGTACCAGGGATTGAACTCAGGACCTTGAGCTTGCAAGGCAGGGAGCCGCACCACTGAGCTAAAACCGGTCCCAGTATTTATTTTTGATAATACTGGTGATTGAACCTAGGCCTTCACATTGAGCATATCTCCAGCCTTTGCTTTATTTTTAAAGTTGAAACAGAGTCTAGATAAGTCACTAAGTTGCCCAGGCTGGGCTTAAACTCATAATCCTCCTGCCTCAAATTCCCAGAGTGCTAGGGTTGCAGGTGTGAGCTACCATGGCCTGGCTTCCCATAAAAATGTTTATAGACCCCAAAACCATACAGGATTTGTTAGCATTGCATCTAACATATGAAAAAATTAATAAATACTACCTAAAGTGCCCTCTCTCAGTACAATGAATTAGGGTATAAAAACTGGTATTTGTATTAGCAGCTCAGACACTTTTAATGTTCTTCTATGTGCAACTGTAAATACACAGGAAGAGGTCTGGGGAAGATGTACTCTGTTGACTCTCTAAGACAGAAGTGGGATTTAAAGGGGTTGGGTCATGAAGATGTCTATTTTCTTTAACTTTTTATGATTCTGAACTCATTACGAAGATGAATCTTTATAACCAAAATTTGCTTTCTAAAGTTTTATACAGCTGATTAGTGATTTCTGAATTAAAGAAGACACTAGCATTGGGACTGTAATCACCTTCTCTCCTGACTAGATTTCCTGACCTCATTTATTTGTTGATTTAATACAGTAGTAATACAGTACATACAGGACAGATGGCAGTTAAATAGCCCAAAAGAAGTTGAACTCCAGAAGGAAGTCTTTTGGAAATGGAGCAAATAAATAGTTAAAATAATCCACGTAGAATCAATATCTAATTACATTTCATAGGTTTCTTACACTAATGAGTTAGAGATCACATATATTCGAGGTAATATGACAAGGGTTCCCCCCCTACTAAATCTGAGAGAAATCATCTGTACACTGTTGCTTAATTTAACCTTCACCCAGTATGGAACTGGGGCATGGAAAAGTCCATTAGTATGTTACAGAAATGCTGAAAATTTAGTAACATAAATTTGCCCACACAACCTAAAACAATATGGCTTACAGTAAAGTTAATACAATGTCAGGCTGGCATGGTGGTATACACCACTCCCAGCACTCTGGAGGCTGAGACAGGAGGATCACTGCAAGTTCAAGGCCAACCTGGGCTACCTAGTAAGACTGTTTCAAAACAAACAAAAAATACAATGTCAAAAGAACTAGGATGACATCCGGATCAAAACTTTTAACTACTATTCATGGAATAAAACATAATACATATTTCTTAGTTTCCTAATACCTCTTTATCTGGCCTCTAAACTTCAAATTCACAGAAGTAAAAAACATCAAAAAAGGAGCTACTGACAGAGACAGGGAATACAAATATGCTACATTTTCTTTTAAAGCTGCTTATTAAATTTTCTTCCCTTAAACATTTCAATCTTTAAATGAAAAAAGAGCATCCTCAGGCTGGGGAGTTAGCTCAGTGGTTCCGCCGCCTGCCTTGCAAGCACAAAGGCCTGAGTTCGATCCCCAGCACAGAAAAAAAAAAAAAAAAAA